>NC_064268.1:37201786-37801786 GCF_003254725.2 Canis lupus dingo | reverse complement strand
CGGATGCTGCCCAGGTCGAGACCCCGGCGCCCCGGCCGCCCCACTTTTGAGGCCAGTGAGGCCGTATATGTGTTCTGAGCCCGCCCTAGAGCTGTCTTCTGCTCCCTGCCACCGGAGCATCCTGACCAGCACCGCAACCCGCAGAGCAAATCGCGTCTTCTCGGAATTCCCGCGTGGAAACCCTAAGTCCTGACTCGGTCGTAAGTGGGGATAAGGCTTTCCTGAGGGGTCCAGGCCGCAGAGCTTATAAGGCGGGTCCCAGGCCGGGAGGCCGATGGGAAGGGGAGGAGCGCTCAGAGGAAGGAAAGGCTCCGTGCGGGGCCTCCGCCGGCCTGGGAAGGCTCCTCGCCAGGACCCGCTGCTGCCCCCGAGCTGGGACCTCCGGCCTCCACGACCGCGGCCGATGGGTCATGTTGCGGCAGCCCCAGAGGTTCATGCACCTCCGCTGGGGCCCCGGGGGTGCGCTCACTCAGGCGACCAGCCCTTGGGTCCGGATGTGGTCGTGATCCCGGGGACGTGAGACCGAGCCCTGCGTGGGGCTCTGCACTCGGGTGGGTCCTGCCTGAGCGTCCCTCACCCTCTGGCCTCCTGCCGTGAGCTCCCCCCTCTCTCTTTCTCTAAAAACGAATACGGAAATAATGAACAAAGAAATCAGTAAAAAAGAAAATATATCATCATTCATTTTGGCGGCAAGATCAGGAATGAAAAGGTTATGTGGGGCAGCCCGGGTGGCTCAGCGATTCAGCGCCGCCTTGAGCCCGGGCCGTGACCCCAGGGTCCTGAGATCAAGTCCTGCATCGGGCTCCCTGCATGGAGCCTGCTTCTCCCTCTGCCTGGGTCTCTGCCTCTCTCTCTGGGTCTCTCATGAATAAATAAACAAATATTAAAAAAAAAAGTAAAGGTTACATGGACAAGGGGGCAGAGCTGTTGGCACCTGTCACCTTGGCCTGGAGGTTTCCTAGAGCAGGGGTGTGGGGGGCTGGGGGGGCCCGGCCGCCCCGAGGGCACCGAGCACCCGAGCAGGGGCTGAGCTCTGTCGCGGGGAGCTCACAGCAGGACGAAGAGGCTGGGATGGGGGTGCGGGGGAGGGACAGCCCGGGGACGGGACCGAGGAGCGGGCTCGGGGGTCTGGGCGCAGATGGCAGGCCCAGGGAGGGCAGCGTGAAAACAGACGTGGCAACCAGGATGCCGGCGAGACACCGCGGCTTGGGGCCAACATTTTTTTTTTTTTTTTTAACATTCTTAGTAGTAACGGGTCGGTGATCGCATCGCTCATCCCGCGTGCCCCGTTTGTGGTCACCACGTACGCTTGGGGCACAGGGGTTTGCTTTCTGCACATGCACGTTGTTCCCTCTCAGTCTGGGGCCTTCCGCGCCCCCCGGGGTGCTGAGCCTCAGGCTCGTCCGTGCACGCGAGCGGCCCTGCTTCTGAGGAGCTGCGGGCTCGGCGGGAAACCCAGAGGCGCGGCCGGCCCGGCGCACCAGGTGGGCTCTGCGGTCACTCGCTCCTGCCCGACGGGCTTTGGTTGCAAGGGTGGTGGGCCCTGGGGTGCAGGGGATGGGTCCGCGGGGGGTTGGTGTCCGGAGGGAGCCTGACCGTCCGGGGGCAAAAGCCAGGGCCGCAGTGCAAACGTGCTGCTGGAGTCGCCAGTGTCCCCGCCCCGACTTGACCCATGCGTCCTTGGTGACTGCTGGTTTCGTTTGGGCTCAGTCCCCTTGCACGGAGCCGAATCACGTATGGTTGGATCCCTTATGAACACGGGAAAGAAGAGCAACACACTTCACGCTGCCATTTAACACAGAACTCTGGTTCCGACGGCGTGGGTGACCGACACGCCGTTCCCTGACGGACGGCGGTACTTCTCCCCAAGAGTGGCATTTCTGTCCGCTTTATCTTTGATCATCCATAGATTGTTTGTTTTTTGTTTAAATGAGTCGTAGATGTCATCCCAAAGAATGGTCCCCAAAGTGCTGAGCTTCTTTTTTTCCATTTCTTTTCTTTTTTTTTTTTTTTTTTTTTGGAGAAGGAACAAGGGCAGTGGAAGAGGAATGGATGTAAAACCCGGGAACCCCTGGGTGACACTCTGACCCGTTAGCAGCTAAATACTGCGGACAATGGACTTGGACTTCTCTGCGGAAGCGAAGGCGGTGCCATTGGCCTTGTAGGGTCACAGTGAGGATCCCGGGGAACGACTCGGAACCCGGCCAGACACCCCGATGGACTCAAGTACGGGGCGTGGGGCCGCGGCTCAGTGGGCCGACCCTGCGTGCTTAGCGGCGCCACCTGTACCTGGTGGAAGTGCCTCATGTTCTGAGCGGGGTTTCCCCAGTCAAAAGCTTGGAAGAGACCGGAATTCGCAGCCTGGGGAAGACAGAAACAGAAAAGGGTCACGATGCTGACGTGCGAAATCCGTGAACGCAGAGGCTGAGCCACCGCCCACGGCCTCCGGGCACAGGAGCCAGAAGCCAACGGGATGGTGAACCAGCTCGCAGAGCCGCCTTCTCATCCCCCCGCCCACACTTCTCCCCCAAAAATGCTCAGACGGCAGCGTCTCTAAGGGACCCAAAGCTGTGCGGAGAGACGCTTACAGGGACGCCTGAGCCAAGGCTTCCTGGACATCATAGTTCCAAAAATTTTAGTATTTTTTCAAAAGGCACCTGCTGTGCATCTCCTGCCTTGAAAGGTGGCTGTTTTATTTTATTATTCTTTATTTTTTAAAAGATTTTATGTATTTATTCATGAGACACCCAGAGAGAGAGAGAGGCAGAGACGCAGGCAGAGGGAGAAGCAGGCTCCATGCAGGGAGCCCGAGGCAGGACTCGATTCCGGGACCCTGGGGTCACGGCCTGGGCCGAAGGCAGATGCTCAACCGCGCAGCCACCCGGGCGTCCCCAAAAGTGACTGTTTTAATGTACAAACGGCCTCCTTGTCAGGTGTCTAGGATGTTATGACCATATTCCCTACTCTCAACTATTTTTGTTGCTATTGAAAGGAACGTTGGGCTGAGAGCACCGTCGGGGCCTCCACGTGGGGCGGGCGCCGCTCCTCCCGAGGGGTCCACGCAGCTCGCCCCTGTCGCCAGGGAGGGGGCACAGGCCCAGCCTCTGACACACCGCGCTGCCCACTTTTGCATTTTAATGTTTAGACCTCGGCTATTAGGATGCAAGCGTTCACCCCGCGCTGCACCCGGGGTTCCTTCCACCGGGACCTGCCCCTTACATCGGAGGGAGGAGGCAGGAGACGTTCGCATGTGCCCCAGGCGCCTCGCGAGGTGATGCTCAGGCTCTTCCAAGGGGTTTTGTGGGTTTTGTTTAATTTTCAGTCTCAGATCTTTTTTTTTTTTTTTTTTTTTTTGCACGCCCAGCGATTGAATCCTGATTTTTAGCTTAAGACTCTCTCCATCCGGGTGTGACGGACCGAGGCAATAGTGTGCTGCGGCTGCAGTTCTGCAGGTTGGCAGCATCGGGAAGCAGAGCGCGGACCCGTCGGGCCGTCGGCTGCCGCAGCAAGCGGACCCGGAGTGAGCGCAGGCTTCCCGGGTCGTGCGTCTCTCAGCAAGTCACCTGTCTCCCGAGTTCTCGTCTGTGACACGGGAGTGGTAACATGCTCCTCGTGGGGGTGGGGGGCGGTCAGACAGGGTAACGCAAAGCAGGTAAAATGACACAGAAAGTGGGAACGCTGGGGACGCTCAGAACCCGTCCTCACGGATATGACCACTGCCGTCATCGTCGCCCTCGCCTTAGCCGTGTGCGTGGCCCGCGACCACATCTTCCACCTCCTCCCGACGCATCCTCCTGGTTCTGTCCTCAAGACGACTTCGTGTCACAGGAGGAGAGAGCTATTGAAGAGCAGCCCGCTGCGAGGTGCGTAAGGGACAGGCGGGGGCGTTTGTAGAACGGATACCCATGCCCTCCCCGGAAGCCTGTTTACCAGAATCCGGTGAGACCGAGTGAAGCCACCCGCATGAGTAGACGTGGAGTTTGAGGCCGTGCCCACCGCGGACTCCCTGCCTCCTCCCTGGAGGAGGCCCTACGTCCTGAGCATCCTCCTTCCTGCAGGAATTCGGAGGCTTACCTCCTGGGCGGGTGGGACTCGCCCCGGGGTTCGGAAGTCCTCAGACCATCGACAGCAGCGCCCCTCAGCCGTGAAGCACGGAACCCGCTTATTAGGGTGTGGGATAAAGTGCAAATTCCTGGGGATCCCAGGTGCACTCAGTCTCTGGAAAGATCTTTTGTCTCCCCTTCCCTGTCCGCTCCCCAAACACACACACTCATACTTGGCAACTCCAGGGACGCGTGGGGGGCTCGTGGTGGAGCCTCTACCCTCGGCTCAGGGCGTGACCCCGGGGTCCCGGGATCGAGTCCCGCATCGGGGGTCCCTGCATGGAGCCTGCTTCTCCCCCTACCTGGGTCTCTGCCTCTCTCTCTGTGTCTCTCATGAATAAATAAGTAAAATCTCTAAACGATAAAAAAAAGGCGACTCCAATTGGATTTGACGTATCTCTGAACTTGCTGGGTGTTGAGTAAAGCGGTAGGACCAGAAAAACCTCAAGCCGAGGGCACGGCCAGACACCACTGACCCAGCGCGGCCCCTCTCTAAGGCCTCGTTTGCTCACAGTGAAGCACGACCTGCACGGCCTGGAATGGCCCGCGGGGGTACGGGGATGAGCAGGTCCTTCCGGAGCCGCTTGTGTCATGGTGTAGAAGGTTCTCTTAGAACTGAGGACCTTCCAAAAGAGGACATACGAGCTTTCCCTAGAAAAGGCGGTTTGGGGCAAATCCGGAAGCCAGAGTTGGGTCGGAACACGCGGGAAGCAGCCAGTACTGAGGGCGACGGGGGCAGCGAGGAGGGCGGGAGGCGAGCGGGAGCGGCAGCGCGGCTTTGGGCTCTCGGAGCTGCTCCTCCGGCCTGCGCGGCTCCCCGGCCGGGAAGGGGCACCCACCTGCGCCCAGTGCAGCATGTTCTGGACGGACGTTCCCGCGGAGCTCTGCGCCAGGTAAACATCCAAGCGACTCTGCAAAGTAAAGAGAGGACTTGTCACCCGGAGCCCACCCTAGGACCGCGGGTGCACCTGAGGGTTCTCGCTCTCCGGGGAATAAGCACGTCCCCGCTTGGGCCAGGCCCGTCCTGTGCAGCCTTCACGGAGGCCCGAGGACAGCCTGCTGGTCGAACATGCTAACACCCCTTTTCTCTCCGGCCTCACCTCGGACAGGTCCCTGCGACCTTGCTCACCCTGCATCAAGTCCCCAAGCACATGGCAAGCGGGCGGTTTATCACGAGACATGGAAAAAAAGATCTGAATGTTTCCTTTGCTTTCTGGTTTAAACGACGTAGTAAATACTCCATGGGGCTCCCTGAAAGTTGGTGGAACATAATCCTCCCAGTATTACGACCTCCATTAACATTCAGACTTTTTCTGAATTAAAAAAAAAAAAAAAAAAAGGTTTTTTCACATTTTCCACTGCTTTTTTTTTTTTTTTTTTTTTTAGTATACAAAAGAGTTATATTTTTCCACCAAAGTGAGTGTAGAAACATCATGGCACTTAAAAAAAAAGGGGTGGGGGGATCCCTGGATGGCTCAGCGTTTTAGCACCTGCCTTCCGCCCAGGGTGTGATCCCAGAGTCCCGGGATCAAGTCCCACGTCAGGGTCCTTGCATGGAGCCTGCTTCTCCCTCTGCCTGTGTCTCTGCCTCTCTCTCTCTCTATGTCTAAAATAAATAAATAAATAAATAAATAAATAAATAAATAAATAAATAAAATTCTAAAAAAAAAAACAAACAAAACCCCACAACCCCCATGAGCTACCCAAGCCGACTGAATCAAGACCAAAATCTCTAGGGTTGAGTTCTGGACGTGTGTATGCCTTCAGGGCTCCACAGACTCTACGCGTGCACCCCTGCTTATCCTCCACTAAAATAAACATCCTTGCAGAAACTGCAATACCCCACAGGATGGTCCCCAACAGTGGGGGGGAAAAGAGGGCAATCTGACTGCACAAATGTACAACGGAGGCCCTCGGTGAAGGTTCAAGGGCGTCCTGACCCGAAGTCTTCCTTGAGCAGACTCTTAGGCCATGTCAAGAGGGTGCTTTTGAAATTGTCTCCATTGAGTTTGCTTACATGGTTTTTTGTTTGTTTGTTTGTTTTTTGCTTAAAGGTTTTTACTTCGCTTTGCCCACCTGATAGGCTTCCATCTAAGCGATGGGCGATCCCAACTGCCCCGGTGGCTGAGACCGGAGGGAAGGAACATGAAATCTGGTGCTAAGCCTAGCTTCCCATACACCGCCTTTTATGAATCTTGCACCAAAGCAAGACAAGTGTTAATCAGTGTTTTCCACTAACAGAGGGAGACGAGGCTGTGGGCAGAAGTCTGTGAGGGAGGCGGACACCATTTTTAGCTTTGTCCTGCTTCCTCTCTGGCTGGGGGGGGGGGGTAGACAGTGGCTCCCCCCTTCTCCCTCCCACTCTCTGGGTCAGCTCGTGGTAACTGGGGAAGAAAAGATTTCAGCTGGAGAGGACTCGCCAGGAAGCCCAGCTACTCCCCTCTCAGTGGCCCCTGAACTGGGAGCCCGTACCGGTCACTGGAAAGCCGTCCCTTCATCCCTCTGGGTTACAGAAGTAAGTGGTTCCCATGATGACTATTTCCAAACCACTTGTGAAAAAATGGAAAACTGGCTTAAAAAATACAGATGCCCGAGCTTACTCCCCGAAATCCCGCCTCAGTAGGTCTGAGCGAGGGCCTAGGTGCAGCGAGATAGATTCCTAAAGCTCAGCCTTTGGTAAGCAAGGGGTTTTCCAAGGGGGCACGTAGGCCAACAGCAAGCGTTGGGGAGGATGCTCAGGGCCTAGCGCTCTTCTCAGGTCCACCTGGTGGACTCCCCAGCGTTGGTTGGAAACCACCAACCCGTAACTTCAGTTCAGGAGACCCCAAAAAGGCGCTCGAGATGTGGTTTCCACGCGATTCAGGACAAGCTCTCCTCACCTCTGCGCAACAAAACAATCCGTGCCTTGGATCCAACTACTTACGCGTACCATGTTTAAGTTTTTCGGATCAAATCCACTCAACGCGAATAGGAAGTTGCTGCAAATGTGACGAAAGAGCTTCCGGCTGCACACCTTTGTGGCAATGAATTGGTCAAAAAACGTATGAGGGTAGAACATCTTGTCACCAAATAACGCCTGCAAGTTAATAAGCTACCGTCAGATCTCACAGATGTGGATGTCGAGCGGGGAAAGGGAGACAAGGACTGCACCGTGGTGACCCCTGCCTGGTGCCGGTCCTCAGTGACACACGGAGGCCGGTTAGATTTTGTCTTCGGTTTTCCCAACACACCCTGGTGGTCTTCCCAACTCTCCTCTGGATGCCTTTTTCCCAAGAACGTCTACTTGGGGGTGTTTTTGGAATGACTCCTGAGAAAGTGGTCCCCGTAGGAGATCGTCAGGGCTTTGGAGTCAGGGGTACCTTGCTTCGATTCTGGACTCCGTCTCTTAGGCCTCCAGGAAGTATTTAATTCCCATTATCCAGAACTTTCTCAAGCATGAAGCGGAAGATTAATACGCAGCATGTTGCACTGCTGTGAAGACAATCGGCCACGCTTCAAGGTGCCTACTGCAGTTTCTAGACCCTAGTAAACGTCCCCAAACAATAACGACTCTGATAATTGAAGAACGATACTAAATGAGCCACTTCTTCCAAAATCTTTCAACAAAGTCCTCCAGAGGCAAAAGCCCAACCTCCCCCAAACGGATCTCTACTAGTGGAGTTTCAGGCCACGTTGCCATTTAGTTGAACTTTACCTTCAAATTGGAACGTGAATTCATATCTAATTCCTGGGCATAGAAGACGAATCTTGCCTTTGTCTCACAATAACTAGTTTTATCATCTCGGGATAATATACCAGATACATAGATGAAAAGGCATATTTTATAATGATTTTATTTATTTATTAGAGAGAGAGAGAGAATGAGTGGGAGGAGGGCAGAGGAGGCAAGCAGACTCCCCTCTAAGCACAGAGCCTGGCGCAGCTCGATCCCAGGACCCTGAGATCCCGATGGGAGCCAAGGGCAGACGGTTAACTGACTGAGCCACCCAGGAGCCGCCCCTGACAAGATATTCCTTGATTCTTAAAACTTTTGGAAACATCTGTTTACTGTAATAAACACTGGCGTATCTTTCTCCTGGAATCCTTCATCGACAGCCAGTTACAACCAAAGACCAATCATAATGAGCATTTATCTTTTTTTTTTTAAATATTTTTTTTCAATTTTTATTTATTTATGATAGTCACAGAGAGAGAGAGAGAGAGGCAGAGACATAGGCCGAGGGAGAAGCAGGCTCCATGCACCAGGAGCCCGACGTGGGATTCGATCCCGGGTCTCCAGGATCGCGCCCTGGGCCAAAGGCAGGCGCCAAACCGCTGCGCCACCCAGGGATCCCTGAGCACTTATCTTTATTTGCGCTAATGCATGACAAGATCTCACCCTCTGTTAAACTCGAGCCAGTAAATTCCTACTGGGTATGGTTGGTGGAATTCCGAGTTTGAAAAGTGGTTACTCTATATGGTCAAAGGTCATCTTCATTTAACGGGATATTTGGTATCTGTGGAATATCGATAGAATCTACGACGTATCGTGACTTCATACGCCCGTTCCTGCCAGAAAGAGAGGCTGCAAGGTGTTAATCTAGTTCACACCATATTTCTTTAGGTCTGGAAGGCAGTAGTCAGCCACGGCAGACGTAATCTGAGTCATTCCGGCCTCTCATTCATTTTGTCACAATCACTGGGACCCTTCAACGATCTACTACATAATGGATTTAACCTACTTATCAAATTGTAACTCTCTGTGTGTAGCCGTCTACGTGATAATAATTAATTAGCAGCCACAGACACATGAAGTCAACTTTTTTTTTAAAAAAAGAATGGCTTCCTCTTCCTTTTTAGAAAGATTTTTTAAAAATTTCAAACAATTTTTCTGTTTTTTTTTCCATTCTACTAAGAGAATTTATTTATTTTTTATTATTTTTTTAATAATAAATTTATTTTTTATTGGTGTTCAATTTGCCAACATACAGAATAACACCCAGTGCTCATCCCGTCAAGGAAGGAGAGAAAGCATGTGCACGAGTGGTGGGGGGAGGAGCAGAGGGAGAGGGAGAATCTTTTTTTTTTTTAAAATAAATTTATTTTTTATTGGTGTTCAATTTGTCAACATACAGAATAACACCCAGTGGAGAGAGAATCTTAAGCAGATTCCACGCCCAGTGTGGAGCCCCCCGTGGGGCTCGATCTCACGACCCTAAGATACTGACGGGAGCTGAAATCAAGAGCTGGACGCTCAACCCAGTGAGCCACCTTAAAGATTCCATTTTAAAGTAACGTGGGGCTTGAACACACAACCCGGAGATCGAGAGACACAAGCTCTTCCGACTGAGCCGGCCAGGCGCCCCTGAACGTACCTTTCCAAAGAAAGTTTGCATCTATTCTATGTGCTCAAGTGTGACCATCTAAACAGGCTAGCACACGGGTAAGTGATTAAAATAGAAAGAAGGGTCTGATTCTAATTAGTGAACTTTTATTTTTCACCACCAGTATCTTCATCATCCACACTTGGCAGAAAATCCACGTGAGAGGGAAGTGCCAGTTTGTAGATGTGACCGACCATCAACGTACGATGTGAAGAAGGAGGTCACATCTGCCACGAAGGGCCTTTGCTCTTTGTCCTGGCAGCTGGTGGTGAAAGAGCCTGGAGGCCTCTGACTTCACTCTACCTCCACCCGTGCACGCGTGATGCAGCAAAATGACCACATGTCAACCCAGGACAGGTAATGGCTCCTTCATCCTTCCCTCAAGAGAGGGTGGTAGCGCAGGCAGCTGGCCACACATGGCAAGGTACACAGGACTTGGAGGCTGTGATTCCCAGTTAGATCTGGAGGGGGCGTGCTCGTTACGTACGATTCTCCCATCAGCTCTTCCAGTAGCTGAATTTAAGGTTTCCCTTCCTGGGTACGGGGCCCCAGGCCAGGTCACATGGCTTGCCAAGCAGAACATGGGCTGGATGCAGCTCTCAACGGCCTGCCGAGCTGGGCACCATGGATCCAAAAAGGTGGGGAAATAGCTACGTAATGGAAAGAGCACCGACCAGAGAGGGCCTGGCAGATCTGGGTTCAAATTCTGGCTCCACTACCCGTTAGCTGGGTCATGTGGGACTGGACGCTTAGCCTCTTGGAGCTTTAGGTTCTTCTTTTAAGGAATGAAGACAGGGCACCTGGTGGCTCAGTCGGTTAAGGGTCCAATCTCGATCTCGGCTCAGATCATGATCTCAGGGCTGTGAGATCAAGGTTCGCCTCAAGCTGTGCGCTGAGTGTGGAGCCTGTTTGGGATCCTCCCTCTCTCTCTGTCCCACCCCCTTCTCTCTCTTAAAAAAAAAAAAGGAAATGAAGACAACACGGACCATCCTTACGTTATAGATAACATGTAAAGAGCAAAGGGTCAAAGCAAGCTGTAGGTCAGAAAAAAGAGAAGAACATAAATGCCCAGGGGCAAACAAGGGGTGGGGGGGGAGGAGCAATTGGCAAGCAGTCCTGTTGGCACCAAGTTCTGAGCTTTTGAATCTAAAGCAAATTCAATGAATAAAACTAGACAATATTCACTAGGCACCTGCGATAGGCTAGATGTGATGCTTCAACTACAGCATCTCAAACATGTATGGTCTCAGCGAATCTCCCAAACCACTTGAATCGTACGCATCTTGCACTCATTCATTCATTCATTTTCAACTTTACTGAGGAATAATCGACACTGTAAGATGTGAAATGTCTAATAAATGAAAGTTGGTGCGCTTTGACCTACGTCTCCCATTTCCGCCTCCTGTAGCCCTCAGTGACCACCATTCCATTCTCCTTTTTGGTAAAATTATTATTTTTTTAAATATTAGATTCTACATGTAAATGATTCAGTACAGTGTTTGTCTTTCTCTGTCTGGCTTATTTCATTTAGCGTCACGCCCCCTAGTTTCATTCATGGTGCATGTGGGCTGTATTTCTTGATTTTCTTTTGACCTTTTCATGTTCTTTAAAATTTTCCATTTTAATTTGTCTATTCTGTTTGTCACAGGGGCTACACGAATTGGCATTTCTGCCAACAGCACATAAGGGTTGACTTTTCTCAACATCCTCGCCAACACTTGTTATTTCTTATCTTTTTTTTGATAATAGTCACCTAGTGAGTGTGGGATAATACCCTACTGTGGTTTTGGTTTGGATTTTCCTGATGATGAGTGGCATTGAGCATCTTTCCATGTACCTATTGGTCATTTGCATGTCTTCTTTGGAAAAATGTGCATTCTTGTCCTTTGCCCATTTTAAAATTCAATTTCTTGCTTTTTGGCCATTGAAATGTATAAGCTTTTTATATATTTTGGTTATTAACCGCTTATCAGATGCATGGTTTGCCAATACTTTCTCCCATTCTATAGGTTGCATTTTCAACATATTGATCGCTCCCTTTGCTGTGCCGAAGCTTTTTAGTTAATCCCGTTTGCTTATTTTTGCTTTTATTGCCTGTACTATTGGTGTCTTATCCAGAAAGCCTTTGGCAAGAACAACGTCGAGGAGCTTTCGCCTATGTTTTCTTCTAGGAGTTTTATGGTTTCATGGTCTTCAGTGTAAATCTTTAATCCATTTTGAGTTAATTTTTTTGAGTGGTGTAACATAGGGGTTCATTTTCATTCTTTTGCATGTGGCCTTCCAGTTATCCTACCACTATGTATGGAAGAGACTGTCTTTTCCCCATTGTGTGTTCATAGCATCTTTGTCAAAGATTAGTTGACCATAAGTATGGGTTTATTTCTGGCTTCCTATTCTATCCCACTGGTCTATGTACCTGTCTTTTAAAATTATTTTTATTTTATTTTATTTTATTTAAAGATTTTATATATTTATTCATGAGACACACACAGAGAGAGGCACAGACACAGGCAGAGGGAGAAGCAGACTCCCTGTGGGGAGCCCGATGTGGGACTCGATCCTGGGACTCCGGGGTCATGTCCTGAGCTGAAGGCAGATACTCAACCACTGATCCACCCAGGAGACCCTATTACCTGTTCTCATGCTAGTATGATACTGTTCTAATTACTATAGTTTTTAATAGAGTTTGAAATCAGGAAGTGTGATGGTGATGCCTCCACTGTTGTTCTACTTTCACAAGATTGGTTGGTCTATTTGGGGTGTTTGTATCTCCACGTAAATTTTAGGATAGTTTTTTTTCTATTTCCATAAAAATTGCCATTGGAATTTTGATAGGGAGAGCCCTGGATCTGCAGTTCACTCTGGGTTGTATGGACACATTAGTGATACTAATCCCCCCAATCCATGGACGCAGGGTATCTTTTTATTTATTTGTTTCTGTTTTTTTCTGGGTTGCATAGGTATGAGATTGAATCACTATAGGCTAATTTACTTATTTCTCACAAGCTAGAATCCCTGACTTCTATAAAAATGGTCTTACTTTCGTCTGGCTTAATTGAAGTCACTGGACACAACGATCAGTGTTAGCTGCCATGGGGGAAGGCCTTGTCAACATGTAAGAGGAAAACACACTAAGCCACATGGACCAATTCACTTCAGTTGAGTAACTGGCCAGATTAGTTAGCCGTCAGCTTGCAGAGAGAATCTGGAGTTCGGGATGTTGCCCAGATTTTGAGGAGCTGACAGGCTGAGCGTCTGTGAAGTGTGGGCAGTTGAGTAGGGTTGGACTTTCAGTGGGTGGTGCAGTTGGTTAAAGATCCGCCTCTTGCTTTCAGCTCAGGTCATGATCTCAGGGTTGTGAGATCGAACCCTGCATAGGGCTCTGTGCTCAGCAGGGAGTCTGCTTCACATTCCCTCTTCCTCTCCCTCTGCCCTTCCTGCTCATGCTCACTCTCTTTCTTTCTCTCTCTAAAATAAATACATTAATCTTAAAAAAAAGTTGGGCTTTCAGTGATGGGGGAAAGTATGTTCTAGGCAAACCATGACAGCAATGAGCAGCTGACATTTATTAAAAGCTTATAATTAAATATAATTTTATTAAGACCAGGTGCAAGACCTGGTTCTAAGGGATCCACATGTCTGAACTCAATCCTCACAGCAGCCCTATGAGTAGGAACTATCATTATCCCCACTTTAAGGATGAAGGAAAAGATTCACAAAACATTTATGATCTTGACCAGATTCACCCAGCCAGCTAGGATCCAACCCCACGCCGTCTGCTCCATGCTGTGACCTTAACAGTAGTTACAAAGATCCATATTGCTCCTCAAAAACCAAGGGCCACTAGAGAGAAACTTAACCTACTAGGTTAAACAAATCAATCAACTCAACATTTGCTTTCTCTGTGAGTTGTGGAATGACATAGGATGGAAGCCCTGATGTAGATTTAGACAACAATGTCGGATGGTATCTGAGTGAGCTCTCTGAACCCTCTTGGTAAAATCCCATCACCGGTAGCTCTACATGGACACCTTAGATCTGTTATAGCCTCAGAAGCATGTAAAATGTCATTTGTCTAAGGTTCTCTTCTCTTGAAATCAGTGAAAATAGAGCTCGTTTTAGTTACTACATATTTAAACTTGGAGAAGTCACATACCTTGACTACTTCCCTGGAAAGAGTTGTAAATTTTTTCAGAGGACTCTGGGTGTATTTCACTGTGATGACTGGAGCCAATGCAAAAAATATCTTAATCCTTTTAGCCAGCTCTGGATTTGTAGAGAATGCTATGAAGGCTGAAAGGGAAGAACACGTTAGTTTATAGATTTAAAACAATTCTTCATTCATCGTAAATGATAACAAAAGTAATCACATTAAGAACAATAATGACAGAAACTAAAAGAACAACTCAGAGTAAGTACCATTTGTAGGGAAGAATTTCCTAAACTTCTCAAGGATACAACTGGCTAATTCAAAACACAGTGACTTTCCTGTCCCTGGAGAATTTAAGTCTACTCGTAGACAGTGTTGCAGAAGGGGTTCAAATACGCATTGTGGGGCACGTCTAGGTAAACCCCGAGGGCCATGCTCCCTTGACCGTACTTGGTAATATCAGACAGCACTGGGTTGCAATTTGGGCTTCCTATTCACGGGCTGCGGGACGTCTCTTAGTTTTCTCAATTTGCACACGTGGAAAATAGAATCCTTAGAGGAGGATTCTTCTGAAGGTTGAATTACCCGTGTCTGTAACTGAAGGTATTATTTGGCGTTCTCACCATTCGAGAGGATTTCCAGATTCAGCCACTTGTAAGATGTGGATGATAATGGTCTCAAGTGCTTGTGGGTTGCAATGAGGGACACACGGAAGCTGCATGGCATAGAGACCTACTCTACGCCAGGAGCCTGATTAGGATCCAGGGAGAGAACAGGGACTGGTGGAGATGTTCTTGGCATCGTTGGGGTGGCTAGCTACGTGGGGAGCAGGGAAGGGAACAAATGCCTCACGGCATTGTCAGCACGGCCCACTGATCTCTAGCCCAACTCGATCCCCGTGCCTCTGGGAACTAAAGGAAGCATGGATTGTGGCATATGACCTCCATGCTTTGTCATTCTCTGCTTTCCTTTTGATGTCCTCCTCATTAGACAGCAAGCTCTTTAAGGGAAAGACCTGTATCATTTTTATCTCAGCCGTCCCAGCCTCTAAACGCGAGTCTGGCGACTATGCGTGTGTGTGGTGTACACACGCGAATCATTCCCTCACCCTCCGGCTTATCCATCAATTTCCAAATTCAGTCCTGGGACAGCAGAAATCCCTGTTGTCATCCTGGTTTTATTTACCCTTCGGAAAGCGGTCAGAAGAAATATTTTCCCAGCTCAAGTCTTCAAGCTAGAGGATGCCCAGAAAGAAGAAGTTTTGAGCCCTTCATGAATATGGAAGGTCCTGGGACACTCAGATCACCCCTGCCCCAAACACACCTATGGTGGTGCCTTGGGAGTGGCCCACGTAATAGAGTTGCTCTTGTCCTGTTTTCTCCAAGATAAAATTGATTGTGGCCGGGAGATCATAGTTAGCCATCTCGTCCAAGCTGTCAAAGAGAAAGAACAACACAGTCGGAAGAAGAAGAAAAAGGCAAAAGAACATCATCTCACTGTCAGGCCTGCGATGGTTAAGCACTTACAGCAGACAGAGATACCTGGCTTTTTGTTGACTTAAGACTAGAGTCTATTTAGAGCATTAGGCGTCTCTGCAACTTTGGAGGATGCCACCTTGATTGCAAGAGTAACATGGTTAAGAGATGAGAATTAGAAAAATCCGCTTTGCAAAGGCCCACAGAGGATTTTCCTACAAGGCTCATCATCATTCACTTAATTATAGATCAGATTTACCAAACTCCCTTGAAAAGAACAATACCTGCAGTGCTTATTTTCAAAGCAGATTTGTTGACGTCGGCCCAGACCCACCGAACCCGAATTTCTGGGGAAGAGGTCTGGTGATCCGTGTGTTTATCAATCACCTCAACTGCTTTGGTTCTGGTCACAGCCAGGAAATACTCTCCAGGGAATCAAGGTGATACTTGTAATCATGCCAGGACACGATTGCCCTGGGTGTGGACTTAGGAAATACCAAATGGCTTCTAGGAAGAAGGAGGGATGAAGTCAAGGCACGAGGGCTTTAGTGACCTTCCAGGCACGCTTCCCAGCTCTGGCGGCCCATAAGGGTTGGCCCCGGGATGCAGCAGGTGCGGCTTTTAGAGCAGAACCGGCCGGGGCATCCTTCTATGGTCAGGCTTTCTCTCTATTTCCCCAGGACCTGAGTCCAGGGACCCGTCTTGGCCCTGCCAGCCTGTGATTTACTCGCAACCTCGGCAGACGGACATTTGGGGCGTCATCTGTGCAGAGTCCCCCCAATCCAGGCTGACTCTTGGCTTATCATGAGCGTCTGGTTCTCAAAAATTGCACCCAGAACCTAGGTTCTGGTCCTATGTCCCTTTCAGTTTCAGTTTTCCTTTTTAGCAAGCACACCAGGTAAACGTCCTTTGGGGTTGACACAGGCAAAGCGGTTGGTATTGCTGGAAGTCACCTTTCTAAACGTGATCTTTGCTTTCGAGGCTCTTTTCCTTTGCACACACAGCAACAAGTGGGGTTTCTAAAATGAACAGCAATGCCACGAATAAGGGCATTTCTCCAGAGCCTGTGAAGAAAGCCTGGGTAGGGAGACGTGTGTTTCATTCTAGTGGATTCTACCGGTGAACGTGCGCAGGAAGGGGCAAGGCAGCGGGAGCTCAGCCACACACATGAACAATGCCCCTGTTTGACTGTACGCGACAACAATCGTATAAGTGGCGACTGGCTCTGTGTGAGTCCGGAGCTTCTTACCTGAAGGCCCAGTACTCTCGAGACTTGGGGGAAACCTTCAGGTGTCTTCTGGACCAGGTGTTTCCCCGGCTGTTCCCCATCCACACGTCATAACCGAAATCTGCCAGAAGGAAAGCCAAGCTGTTGTTGGGGAGGTTGCAGATCCAGTTAGTGGCAGACGCGATCAAGCCGTGCTGCAAATACACAACAGGCCTCGGAGCTGAAAAACACGTGGGCACCAAGAGCTTCATGACTGGACTCCTCCGTGTCTACAAGCCCCTCTCCGTCCCAGCTGCCTCTGCGGCAGAGCAGAGGGGATGGCTGAAATCGGCCCCAGGCTACCCTGCCTTTGCGTCCTGTGTCAACTTACTTGGGGGACTTAACTGTCTTCTCATGTCCTGTGTGTCTCTTTGTAAAATCTGGATTAATTATAATGTTTTATGCTGTGCTGCAGGCCCTGGAGTCGGGCCGTACTCGCTCAAAGTCTGTGCTGCGACACATCAACCCCTTTGTGCCTCAGTTAGCTTATCTGTATAATGAGCCCTAATAAGAAATGCTACCTCCAATGTAGTCATAAGAATTAAATTAGAATTAAAATCCATAGGGGAGCCTGGGTGGCTCAGTCAGGTGAGCAGCTGACTGTTGACTGTGGCTCAGGTCATCATCTCAGGGCCCTGGGATCGAGCCCTACGTTGCGCTCTGAGCTCAGCAGGGAAACTGTTTCAGGTTCTCTCTTTCCCTTTGCTCCTTTGCTCTTTCCCCCCTCATTCTCTCTATCTCTCTCCCTCTCTCTCTCTAAAATAAATAAATAAATATTTAAAAAGAAAGGTAAAAAATAATAAAATAATATTGTATCATGATATTATATCATAAATATAATATATTATTATATCATATTATAATAAAATAATATTAATAAAAATAGTAAAATAATAAAAGACTATCCAGCATAGTAAATTCTTTCTCTATTATTATTATTATTCATATCAATAACATTTTACTTCTCAAGAAGCATGTGATTACAAAACTACATTTTTCTCAAGGTAATAACAGAAACATTAAAAACGCCATTTTTGAATATCGACCGAGCGCCAGGCAGTGGGCTAGATTTTACACACGCTGCATCATTTAATTCACATTGTCAGAAAGCAGAAAAACAAAATGCAAGACGCTCAGTGAAATGTTACACAACGTAAAATTGTGAACTTTATATACAAAAATCCTGTTCACAATGTGGAATTGGAATAGCTGGACCGAGAAAGCAGGGAAATGGAGTTGAGACACAGGAAAGAGAGAGAAAGCGACCACTTTCCCGACTTTTACAAACGGTTTGTGGTGCTGGGCTGGCACCCAGGGCCCTCGGCTGCCTCGCGGGGCCAGCGCTGGAGGTCAGGCTGGCTACCACTGGCCCCTGGAGAGCCCTCGGCCACCCCGACGCAGGAACTGGGTCTGTGTCCATTCCAGGCACCCAGTGGCTCAGGGGTGGAGCGTCCACCTCTGGCTCAGGCCGTGACCCCGGGTCCTGGGATCGAGTCCCACATCCGGCTCCCCACAGGGAGCCTGCTTCTCCCTTTGCCTGGGTCTCTGCCTCTCTCGGAGTCTCCATGAATAAATATATAAAATCCTAAAAAAATAAGGTCTATGTCCATTCTGTCTACCTTTGAAGGAAATAGGAAGAAGAGCTGTTACCAATTCTGCTAAATTATCGCCCAAGCGCGGTCACCGGCCGTGGGCCCCCTGTGATCCGGGCCCCGCAGCCTCTGTCTATACCTCAGCGGGCCACCTCATGCCTCTTGGCAGCTAGCTGGCAGAGCTGGAATAGAAGTTTGGGCCAAGTTCTCACGAGGATGTCCACAGGCACTGGAGTTCTCCGGGGGGATGGTTGGTTCTATAAGGTCAACGACATCTCTCTCTCTCTTTCGGAATCTAGATTTTCCTCCTTACATGATTAACCATTCGGATGCCGGGAAGTTGTGTTATAAAGACTCCTAAGTGGCAGAGGGGCCAAGAGACGAGAGAGGAAAGCAAACAGTCCTTGCCAGGCGGATTCCCCTTTTCTCCACGGGGATCAAGCTGCATCACAGGAGCTAGAATCAGCTCATTAATTAAGCTTAAGTATAGCACTAATCAGATTTACTTAAAACCTGAAGTCCCGATGACTTAAGGACTAATTACAAATGAAGTAAGTTGGAAAGCTGTCATGGCGGCGGAAGCCAAAGAGGGTGATCATGGCCAAGCCTGAACTTGAGTAAAATTGAGGCCGAGAGAAGTTTTCAGATGAGAGCAGAACCTGGAGGCCAAGTTGAGAGATGTTGGCGATTGGCTGGATATAGGAAGCGAGGGAGAAAAAGACATCAAGATGCCGCCGAGGGCCTGGTTGTTACGCCCGAAGAGGGTATCTCTAGAACAAGACCAGGTTTTCCTTTGTGTGATTTTCTTTTTTGGAGGGACAAAGTGATGGAGGAAAGTAAGACTAGATAAACAGTGTACAGTGGACCTTTGAACGACACGGTCCACTTAGATGTGGGGTTCTTTGACAAATACAGTGCTATAAATGTCCTTTCTATTCCTTACGGTTTTCTTAATGGTTTCTTTTCTCTGCTGACTTCACTGTAAGAACAGAGTATATGATACGCATAACGTACAAGATATGTATTCATTGACTGTTTACGTTACGGATAAAGCTTCTGGTCAACATTGGGCTATTAGTAGTTAAATCTGGGGCGAGTCAAAAGTTCTATGTGAGTTTTCAGCTGCTTGCAGTAGGGATAGCGTATCCCTAACTCCTCTACTGTTTGAGCCAACTGCGTATCTAAACGCTTTGAAGACTCCAAAGGATCCCAGAAGAGAAATGAAGCAGGACCAGTAGAGGTGAAGAGTTTCTTCCTCTAGTGGAAAAGACCAGGCTCTATTTCAGAACGAAAGCTGCCCAGCTGCCCTCAGCACACCTAGGAATTATTCTGCTCTGCTTTAGGCGTTATTCTTTCCATAACGAAACAAACCCTACTTTTTCTTGGACATCGTCTTCCATGAGGAATCCTGTAAATTCCGAGGACATAACCATCTTCGGTCACGACGTCATACTCTTCATGAGGGTAACCCCAGTAGGAAATAATCTGACTCTGAAAAGAAGAGAGGAAAAGAGACACATCCATGATGTCGGCTCTTGGTTTTTATGCCTACGTTGCAATGTACTTTAAGTTGTACGACTGACTGTTCAACGATGTACTGGGACAGAATGTATATGGCAGGAAAATCAGGATCACTTGAGGAGGGTTTAGAAGAAGTTGCATGCAGAGGCATGGGGACGTTTGCCTGGCTTGGTATTATTGATGCATCCGGGTTTGTTCCCAAACGTTTGGGAAAAAAGTTGTATGGTCAAAATGAGGGAAACCGTGAAAGACTGTGAAGGACCCTGTGACTAGTAACAAGTTACATGCCCAACAAGCCTTTGAGATGGGATTACACCCATTAAAGTGGAGAAAACAGAGTTTCAGCAAGATGAAGACTCTACCCGAGATTGTCCACTAGGAAGAGAATATGACAACATCAGAGCCGAAATAAGTTCAGCTCCAAAGCTCATGTCTTTACCACAGGATTGTGCAGTTGCCCATGCAAGGTGCACGACAGGTGTGCATATATTACGGGGCTATTTAAAGGGGGTGGTTATGAGCCTAGACTCTAGAGACAAACCATATGGCATCGAAATCTAGTTCTTTCTCAGCTGCGCAACTTTGGGCAAGTTATTTAACCTTTTTGTTCCTCAACTGTAAAATAAAAATAATATGAGTATCTCTTCACAGATTTGTACTGAGGATTATACATAAAGTGTCTAGAATAATGCCTGGCACAAAATAAGTGCTCTGTCGATGTGTATTATTCTTAGTATCTTTATAGAATAGTTAAGAGCCGAAAAGCGCCCAGAACAGGAAGAAAGAGAATGTGTGTGAATATGAGAACAAGAGGGAAGTTTTGATATGGAGACATATCGTCACGGACTGTGGGTTCGGCACCGTAGGAGGTTCGGGGTACCTGCTGCTTACTGTGGAGAGAGGAACGACAGGAGACGCTAATTAAACTGTGACACTTTCATTCTTATGGTTCTAACACAAACTTGGCTTGGGGGGAGGCCAGCAGTGGTGCACCATGTATACAAGAAAATGGGATAGCCCGTTGGGATGAGGCCCAAGGTAGAAATTGGTCATTTGACTTTTCTTTTTTCTTTTGTTTTGTTTCACTTTTTCTTTCTTTCTTTCTTTCTTTCTTTCTTTCTTTCTTTCTTTCTTTCTTTCTTTTTTTCTTTCTTTCTTTCTTTCTTTCTTCTTTTTTCTCTTTCTTTTCCTTCCTTCCTTCCTTCTTCCCTCCCTCCCTCCCTCCCTCCTTTCCTTCCTTCCTTCCTTCCTTCCTTCCTTCCTTCCTTCCTTCCTTCCTTCCTCTTTTGACTAGCACTATCCCATTCCACTCTATTCCATTCCATTTTTTATATAAATTTTTGCATTAAGATACTTTCAGTTCAAAACTTCGAAACCATGTCTGGCTTATTAAACTAAAAAAATAAACCTGATACAACTCATAAATTTAAGAAATTGTTCTAGAAAAAGCTTTAGGGAGAATGCAAGGAAATTCTGTAGAGGTCATCTGTATGAACTCATGAAACTTCTGTTCAGGAAACCACCATCAGATGGTAGTTCAAACCACCAGAAAAGTGAATATTACTGCCCCAACTTGGCTCAAGTCTTTCAAAGTTTAAATTAGGGACCCCTGGGTGGCTCCTGGGGTCCCAGGATTGAGTCCCACATTGGGCTCCCTGCAGGGAACCTGCTTATCCCTCTGCCTGTGTCTCTGCCTCTCTCTCTGTGTTTCTCATGAATAAATAAATAAAATCTTTAAAAAAAATTTAAATTAGCAACTTTCAGCTCCTGGTTAGCCATGCCAGGGAATAGGGGAGCAAGCAGATTTAGTCAATGTAGAACTGGGTGTAGACAAGCACACCAATTATATCTAATTGATGACAAATTAATAATTTCTTAATGTTTTTTCTTAATGAAAGACTTACAATATTCATATTAGCTTCAGGATTTGTGATACTCTCTTTCTTGTGATAACCATATATAGGTCCAAGAAGAAGCATCCAGTATGCTGCTGCTAACAGCTGCCACATTTGCGGTCTGCCTGGGAAAGGAAATATTAATATATTTGTCATCAAAGAGAATTCTACAAATGAACTTTGATGTAATCATTCTATAATACGACTGCAGGAGAGAGTAGAAACATACTTCTAGGTTGTGCTTTAGCCAGCGATAAACTTAATATTCAAGACTCATTCCATGAAAAATCTGAAATTATGAATTTTAGTAAGAAAAGAAAGAATGAAGGGAGGAATGAGGGGAAGAAGGAAAGAAGGAAGAAATCAACATCAAATAAGTCTCTAATAGATAGCTGGACAAAAGAAGGGAATGTAGAATTTGCAGAGAAAGAAATATAATGGCCAATATATTAATAAAGCACATTTAGTATCTCCAGTTATCAAGTAAATTGATTCCTTTTTTTTTTCTGATCATGGGACTAAGCATTGACACAACCTTTATGGAGACAAATTTATTAACATGTCTTACAAATTTAAAAATATCCATACTTTTCACTCAATAATTCTGTTTCCAGCAGTCTATCCAAAAAGAAAAATAATATACATAATAATAAAGAAATAAATATTATAGAATCATTCCTGATCATATATCTTAAAATAGTGAAATTTACCAAGTAAGAGATTGATAAAATAAATTATGGGAGAATGGTATTTAGCCACCAAGTATAATGTTCATATGTGTTATGTGAAATCTCTATTATAGAATATTAAGGGAAAAGCAAAGTAAGTTGTGTACATATTTTAATTTCACTGACAAAACAAATGATAAAGAGGAAAGAAAAAGACTAAGTGTCACCTGCCAAGCCCCTCGTGATTGACCTCTAGAGCTGACCCTGACTGCCCACGTACATGTACCCACCTACTGTCGTCCCACATTTTCCTTAAGTTCTTTTTTCTAGGTTATCTCTTCACTCAGAAAAAAACATGAGGGGCACAGCATCCCATGATGGAAACCAGAACTACCTCGCAAGCAATAATGAGGGGAAGAGCTCTGGTGGCCTAGAGCATCCAGGCTGGTTTGAGCTCAACCACAGATCACGCCTGTGCAGATGGACCATGGAGTGACCCACAGTTACCTCGACCTCATTATAATACCAAAATCTCCTCCCGAGGAGGAGTGCAACCCTATTGACATAGCATGCAATGTGTGTAGAGGCATAGCTCCTTCCCGCCCAGCTCGACCTTACCCCTGCCTACACATCGGATGACAAGGCTCCTCTATCTGAATATTCATTCTAACCCCGAATAAAAGGAACCCACCCACCCACCTTTGCTGGGAAGTCCCACCTTTGGAAGTGGTCCCCCCGCCATCTGTTTATTTGCTGCAAATAAAGTTTCCTTCGTGCTACCACTCCAGGTGCTGTGGTTTCTATCTGTGACTCACCAAGGAGAACACTCCACATTAGGTCGGTTACATAAATGCCAAATTTTATTTACTTTTATTTTTTTTAAATGATGGTGAATATGTGGGTGATTATTTTCTCATTTTCCAGGACTTGCCATGCTTCATAATTTTTTTAGATCCAGTATTACGTTATCATAAGAAAGTTACTTTTCAAATAGAAAATTGTCAAATTATGGGAGAGAAAAGATGATTATATTCCCCATTTGGCTTTGAAACCACCTAAGTTTAGGAACACCTGGATGGCTCAGTGGTTGAGCGTCTGCCTTCGGCTCAGGGAGTGACCCCGGGGTCCTGGGATCGAGTCCCACATCAGGTTCCCTGCAGGGAGCCTGCTTCTTTGCCTGTGTCTCGCCTCTCTCTCTGTGTATGTCTCATGAATAAATAAAATCTTAAAAAAAGAAAAGAAACCACTTAAATATAAAAGCAAAGAACAAGAAAACGACCATAAATAACATAGGGTGACTCTTTGCAGGAGACCTCCCATTCACTACCGTCTTTACAAAGTGGAGATCTTCAAATTATGTTGGAAAACACACTCTAATAATGCATAATACTCTGCTAATACATTCTTTTTTTTTTCAATATAAGACATGGTAAGTCTCACCCTGTAGGAAATGGATTTTTCAGAAGATGCCTCCAGTATTGTTCTAGAAAATTCCACGAATTTCTCTCTTAGCTTCCTCAGGGTCATAAACTCTGTTGACCATGTGTATTAATATAATTAGCATATCATTATTAATATGATCAATGGAGTATATATACTTTATATTAATGTAATATATTTATATATAACTCATATTGATTGATAGAGCTTAATTCTGGTGAATCACATTGGTAGAGATAACACCACCAATAGTGATAATTATGATTACTAGTGCAACTATCCATTGGGCACCTATTATGTGCTAAGTTAGGTACCAGACACACATGACCTCATTTTAGTCTCAAAATGATCCCAAAGGATAAGAAATATATCTCCATTTTATTTCAAATGAGACTGGGTCTTAAAGAGTCAAGTCATTTCCCTGGAGTCTGGCTCTTGTTGCCAGGCTCTGAAGGAGATGCTCCTGAGAGTTAGGTTCTTAATCACTCGGTCCATCGGGAATAGGCTGACAGGGCCCTCTGGCTACTATGTGCCTGATTAGTGTCACATAGAACACAGGCATCATAATTACTCTAAAAAAACAATGAAGACGCTTAGAAGTCACCCCAGCCAACGTCAATGAGACTCTGTGGGGGCGTGGCCAGGGGTCTGCATTTTCAGCCGTGATCCCAAGTGATTCATGTGCATTCCAACCTGGGAGGAACAGCTAGACCGCCTGGATTCCTTGAGAAAAGAAACTTCTTATTTCTGTCCCTCTGAGAGCTAGCACGGGGGTTCCTATAGATGTCTGTCAAGTAAACAGATGGGTAGGAGACTGAGTGAGCACGTCACTTCATCTTAAAGATGACCCCAAATTGACTCACTCTTTTGCATCGTATCTTTCTTGCCTAGTTTCATGTTGTCAGCGAGCCCTCTTCCTCACCTGTAGACCCGCAGACCCCAACAGTTAAAACTAGACACACGCAGGACACCTCAACTCATACTCTAACTAAGATCTATTGTGCTTGTTCCTTATCACACTTTCTTGGGGTATTGATGAAATGTGCTCTCTGCCTGCGCCCCTGCACATACCCCCCCACCCCCAACCTCTCCTACAAAACTCCAGGTGTTCCTTCTGCTGTGAGGCTGGTTGTTAAAACAGGAGCATCCACCCTCTGCACCCAGTGGCTGGCACCCAAGATAAACTCTTCTCTCTTTTCTAAACCCGTGTCTCTTGAGTTATAGACTTCTCTTGAGCCGAGTTTATCTGAGTTTGTTTGGCAGCAGTGCTGGCAACCCAGCCTGGAGTATGCTTTCCTCTCCTCCAGCCCCTTGGAGTCCCCGAGAGGCAGCAGCTGTCAGGCCTTGCAGGTTGGTTTTCTGAGTCAGCCATTGTCATAGACAGGTTACTAACAACTTCACCCACTTATTGGTCCTCTCTCACAGCACAGTTTGAAGTGAGTATGTCCTTAATTCAGGATTATCTGACGGGAAGGTGTTGGGGAAATTTTTAAAAGTGGTCTTTCCCCTCAAAGCACTCACGACTCAGATGCTCTGGTTTTGGTGGAGTGGCCAGCGTTTGGGCCTCGGAGTTACACTCACTACACGTGAAGATTCCCCGCCTTAGAGCACATCCAGCTCCCTCTGTAACGGGCCCGCTGGAGAGCCTCTGGGCCTGTGCTGGCGCAGAGGGGCTAGAGCGTGTGCCGCCTGCAGGAGGAACTGGAGACTTGTCCCCAGGGATGCTGCAAGAATGGACTAGTCGTGGCTCTGTTGTGCGGCCCTGACTCAGAGCCCACTGGGCTGCTTTGTTTCATGCCTCTGTGTGCTAGATCCTGCTTTGGAAGGGTGACACGCCCAGGCAAGAGAAGCCTCTGTCTTCCGTGATTAGTGGTTCTAGCCAAACAGACTTTCCTCAGGCGTTTCTCATCAGGGCTGCACTGAGCTGCACGTTCCAGGGGTGGCCTTAGCTGCTCTTCCCCATCTGAGCCTCACAATATTCACTGTAATGGTCGGGTGAGGCTGACTCATTGAGACACTTCTTCTCCATGATACCAAGTGGCCTCTTAATTCTTTGCCCATTTGCCATGACAGCTCCCTGATGAGTGCATCTCACGCTGACATCCTGCTGGTGCACACGAATGCAGAGAAGGATGATAGACTAAGGCAGGACACATGATGAGCTCCGGAGGGCTCTCAGTCTTAACGATGAGGTCCCGGGGCCTCAAGTCTCCAGACTTCTTCAACATAGATTATATATATATTTTAGGTTTATATATACATAATCTCTATATACATAGATATATATATCTATATATACATATCTATATAGTCTCTCTCTATATATATAGATAAATTATATTGGTTTATCACTCTAAATCAGCATTTCACACTCCGTTCTATGAAACATGACTCCCAGAAGATGCTACTTGTTAGAAGAGCTCACAGGAAAGCATGTGTTAGACTATTCATAAATGCATAGTTTACATCTTATATAAAACTTATATACAATAGGGGTGTCTTGTGGCTCAGTCGGTTAAGCTTCTGCTTTTGGCTCAGGTCATGATCCCGGTGTCCTGGGATTGAGCCCTGCATTGGCTCCCTGCTCAGTGGGGAGCCTGCTTCTCCCTCTGCCCCTCCCCACTAGTGTTCTCTCCCACTTGCTCAGCTTTCTCTCTCTCAAATAAATAAATACTCTTAAAAATTATATATGATAGTATAGGTTTTTAAAATTATTTATTCATGACTGACACAGTGAGAGGCAGAAACATAGGCAGAGGGAGAAGCAGGCTCCCTGCAGGGAGCCCGATGCAGGACTCGATCCTGGGACCCCGGGGTCACAACCTGAGCTGAAGGCAGACACTCAAACACTAGGCCACCCTGGCGTCCCTATGATAGTATGTTTATCATCCTTGGTTCTTGCCCACTAATCCATTAGATTATACAAATATGCCTCCTTATCTTTCCAAATGTCCCCTAGGGTGAACAATACTGCTATCATCATAAGTACATATATATGTAATGACTTGCTCTGGGAGTCTTAGCTTACAATATTATAACTAAGGGTCAGTGTAGTCCTGCAATCCTGACCAGTTTTACTGTATTCTCATTTGCTCTTAAAATTTTATTGTTTGAATAACATCAACATACTATGGCCCAAATTTTCTAAGGAACACTCTTGGGAAATATATACACATGCATATATATATACACACACACAAATACATATAGATATATATTTTTTCCTGTTCACTACACCAAAAAAAAAAAAATTGTATAATCAAGGGAAGACTAAAATGACACAAGTAGCTCCAAGTTGGAACCTCATCTTTGAAAAGTTTTCTGCAGACAGATGCTCTCCACAGGGGTGAGACCTGCTACAGACTCACCCAGCTTTGGGTGGGAAAAGGTAACACAAGGAATGCGAGTACTTGTAAGACTGTCCTTCGTTGCTCAAGAATCTTTCTCTAATGCTTGTTTTCTGTCTTTCTCCCAAGCTAGGCAGCCAGGGAGAAAAGGGAACTTTCAAAAGAATATTGCCTTGCTGCATTTTCTGTTTCAAATTGGGTTTAAATATTTTATATCGAGTGCATGTGAATTATATGTAGGCAACTCTTGCAAGTAATGCATTTTGCACTCATGGACGCGTTGGTTATGACATCAAGGATACCAATTTCTAAACAAAAACATAATAGAAATAAATAGAGATGTTTGTTCCACTTTTCTCATTGCTTCATGATAGTTGCTGTCAGGCTTATCAAGCAGCCATTTAATCAGGGCTGACGTCAATGGTTGGACAGCATTCTCAGTGAATCCACACCCCAATTCTTAACTACACTGCATATACGGGGTGAGAATTGGCCAGAATATGCCAGTAGGTACAAAGACCCCGTCATTAGTGTTATTTTTCCATTGAGCAGACAGAGATTCATCAGAGCGAGACTTAGCAACTGGTCTTTCTGTGTTTCCAAAGCTTGCTTAGGAAAATTTTTGCAATTAAGTGAATAAAAATACTACATGTAAAATTAGTAATATGTAATATAATTATGTTAACTTATAATAATATAATGATGTATATTAACGTATTAGGAGAGAGAAAAGCTAACAATCAATACTGCAAGTTTCTACCTTATTAAGTAAAAAAAAAAAAAAAGAAAAGCCCATAGTAAGTAGGAGAAAAGAAGTAATACAGATAAGAGAATATAATCAATAAAATGAAAAAAAGAAACTAACAAACTCCAAAGTTGGTCCTTTGATGAGATTAATAAAACTGATAAGCACCAGGAAGACTAATCAAGAAAAAAACAGTTATATAAAGTATCAGAATCAGAAATTTGAAAATGAATATCATGGACTGTATCACAAATAATAAAATTGTAATAAGGGAATATGGGGAGAACAACATGCCACTTAGTTTAATAAATTACATTAACTGGACAAATTCTTTGAAAAACACAACTTCAACAATTTTCATTTCAAGAAAAAATAGAACATTTGATGAGTGCTATTCTATTAAAGAAATTGAATTAGTTTTCAGAAGCTTTTACACACAAAAATCCCACTTTTGAGTATCTTGACTACTAAATATTAGTCTTATCTGTTAAAAATTTTTTTTGAGTTGAGCCATGTTCTACTTTGATCCTAAAAAGACATGAATAGGGCCGCCTGGGTGGCTCAGTGGGTTAAGCTTCTGACTCTTGATTTTGGCTCAGGTCATTATCTCAAGGTCATGAGATCAAGCTCTGTATTGGGCTCTATGCTGGGCGTGGAGTCTGCTAGGGTTCTCTCCTTCTGTCCCTCTCTCAGCTTACACTCTCTCTCAAAAAAAAAATAAAATAAAATAAATAAATAAATCTTTTAAAAATATAATTTCTTTAAAAAAAAGACATGAATAATAAAAAGAAACCTCAATGGTTTCCTTACTGAGTATCCCATTTAACATTTAAGGAAGAAATTAAACCAAAAAAAAAAAAAAAGAATGAAAGAAAAGGAAGAAACTCTTCCCAACTCATTTTATGAGGCTCAAATAAATTTACATTATATTGTGAAGTGACCTAAAGAGCCAAAACATATTTGCAAAAGAAACAAAGTTGGATAACAAGTACTACTTGATTTCAAGATTTCCAAGCTATAGTAATCAACACTGACTGTGTGGTAGTGTCACAAGATAAATATCTAGTACAAAGGGATACAACAACTGGTGCACAAATATACACATACCCAGAATCAACTGAATTTGCACAAAGCTTATAATTCAGTAACAAAGAATCATATTTGCAAGAATGGTCCTAGAACTGTGCATAAAAGAAAAATAAGTCAAGCTCAACCTTTAACTCACACCATTTACAAAAGCTAAAAGTAAATTATTGGCCTAAACATAAGAGCAAAAACAGTAAAGTTTAAACAAAAACACAGAAAATCTTTGTGACATCAGGGTAGGCAAATATATCTTAGGACACAAAAATACATGAAAGACAAAAATGATAAATTGTATCTCACTCAAATTAAAAACTGTACTGCTAAAAAGACAACACTAAGAAATTTAAATATCAAGCCATTGATCTTAAGAAAATATCTGTAAAACAGAAATCTGACAGAGAAATTTTATCCGGAATATATAAAAATAGCTTGCAATTCAGTAAGAAGCCAAATAGCCAATAATAAAATGGACAAAAGTTTTGAACAGGAGAAGGCATGTGAATGGCTAATAAGTACATGAAGGGGTGCCCCATGCATTTCATCGTCAGGGAAATACAAATTGAGATAACAGTGAGATAGCGCTTCCCACCCACTAGAACAGCTGGGATTTAAAAGGCCGATGGTTGGCAAGGACTTTGAGCAACTGAAACTCCTGTGCCTGGAATCCGGGCACCTGGGTGACGAATATTTAATATCAACACTGATCTTCTGGCGGGCGCCTGGGTGGCTCAGGCGTGAAGCATCTGCCTTCTGCTCAGGTCATGATCTCAGGGTCCTGGGGTGGAGCCCTGCTCAGGGTGGAGTCTAATTCTCACTCCTCCTCTCCCCGTCCCCTATGCTTGTGCATGACCCCCCCCCCCTCCGCCTTTCTCTTTCTCCCTCAAATAAATAAATAAAACCTTAAAAAAAAAAAAAAGACTGGTCTTACAACAGTTACATGGTTTTATTTGTCAGGGCTCGTGCCTTGCACTTTTACAACACGGAATCACATTACAATATACAAGCCACACCTCAATGAAGTGTTGAGAACAAAAAGAAGCAGCAACCACAGTGGCCAATATCCTGGCCCTGTTGGTACCCTCCACTCCCTTTCTCAAACCTCATAATCTCAAATACTGGGGCCTTCAACCCTGTCTCCCAGAGAGTCTGATTCTAAGGTAAAGCAGAGACTCAAGAGCTGCATTTTTCTTCTTTTTTTTCTTTACTTATTTTTTTAAGAACTGCATTTTCAATTAGTGCCCCCAGGTGGTTCTCCGTGTAGGTGGCTCCAAATTCACACTTGGAGACACACGTCACTAGACAGATTTAGTCCCTAGTTCTCTGTGTCCTTGTTCCCCGCACCTGCGATGTCCCTACTGTCATCTCTCCGAACTCTCCCTCTTGCCTGGTTCAACTCTTTTGAGTCATTCTCTGACTGCCCTTTGCTCTGAAATCTTCTTCTAACAAATTTGAAGATGACATCATTTCCCAATGGCTTAATTTCTGTTGTCTCTTAAATTACACAGCAAGCTGCCTGTCGTAGCCCTCCTTCATAAACATTCCAAAGATGAATAGTACATAGTTCAGTAGTAATTGGGAAAAGCTTGAATTGTCAGCCTTTTCAAAGGAGATCCGAATGACAACGCCTGTAGAAATAACCCAACACTCCTCCGGAGCATCAGCTCAATTTGCTCTTTTGTTTTGCTTCTTGGCTGACATTTCTTTTTTTTTTTTAATTTATTTTTTATTGGTGTTCAATTTACTAACATACAGAATAACCCCCAGTGCCCGTCACCTATTCACTCCCACCCCCCGCCCTCCTCCCCTTCTACCACCCCTAGTTCGTTTCCCAGAGTTAGGAGTCTTTACGTTCTGTCTCCCTTTCTGATATTTCCCACACATTTGGCTGACATTTCACTTAACTGTGCAACAAGAAAATATCTTGGCACTCTGCTTTGTGTTTCACCTCTAAGTCCTCATTTTAAGGGCAGATTTCCAGGCTTCGTTTTTGAAAGAGAACTGATGATATTTGGCATATATTAGATGCCTGATAATATTGTTAGATTCTAACTCAACTGACAGGTCACAGAGCCAAGCTCATGCCATCTGCATGTGCTGTTATGTCATTCAAACTGATTTCTCTTTCAGATATAACCTTTATAGAGAAATCATAAAACCCTGAGATCATGACCCAAGCCAAAATCAAGAGTTGGTCATTCTGAGCACCCCAGGTGGCCCACTCTTGTTTGTAGTATGCTTCCTGTGTAATAATAATTTTTGAAAATAACTTTGGACCAGGAACTTTTCAAAGCAGTTTATATGAATTAACTTATTTAATCCAGAAAACAACTTTATTAGTGGGTCGTACAGTCCATCACTACCCTGTGCTGGAGCATTCCTTGGATCAGTTCATTTCACGACTATTGGCGAGACCACATTTCATAGAATTGTCAGTCATTTAATATAGAAAGATACAAGCGAAAAATTGACTTCAAAAGAAGTTGGTCACCTTGTCACTTCCTCATCCTGGCCCTGTGGTAAAAAATGGGATAAAATTCTTTGTTCAAGAGAAGGAGAAATTATTGATCATTGATGTGCACCACTCCAAAGGGTCTGCTTTTTCCCTCTCTGTCTCTTCCTCCTTCCCTCCTGCCTTCCCTCTCTTTTTCCTCCTCCTTTTTCCTTCTCCCTACATCATTCTCGTTCTCTCTTCCACCTTCCTTCCCACTGTAGCAGAAAGAATCACACTAGCAGTTAGGTTTTAAAGGGCTCTTAGGGGCACCTGGGTAGCTCAGTTGGTAAGTGTCTGACTCCTCATTCTGGCTCAGGTCATGATCTCAGGGCTGTGAATGGAGCCCTGCATCGGGCTTAGCAGGAAGTCTACTTGAGGATTCTCTCTCTCTCTCTCTCTCTCTCTCTCTCTAAGATTGATTAAATAAATAAATAAATAAATAAATAAATAAATAAATAAATAAATCTTAAAAAAATAAAGGGCTTTTAAAGAGGACTTTTCTGAGGCAAATAAACAGAAGTGTAAACTGCACAGGTAAATCAGATTTAGATCCCCGCCAAGGCTGTAATTAGGCTGAACAGGTGCTGTGGTTAATGGGAAGAGGAAAACAAACTTTAGCTCAAATGACTCACAGTGTGGGGTCTGGAATAATAAAAATACGCTGTCTGGCTTAATCGAGGATTATTCTGAGCAAGCTGTGATGTATTTACAGCAAGTACTTTATCTGTTCACTATTTACAGGAATTCAGGCCATTAACACGTGGCACCTGGTAGGCCCACAATATGGATTTGCTAAATAACATGAGATTGGTAAAGAGGTAAATGCAAATCACTTGCTTTTTTAATTGTTGTTATTGCTGGTTTTAACTCTTTTAGTTGAAAATATTACTGAAATGTATATTTCCCATATATTTAGAAAGTGACAAAAGAAAATTATTTTAACTAAAGAGGCTCAGCTGGAGTACTTTCCTTCCTGATAAATTGTTCTTAACCTTCTGGGTGGCTCCTCGGTACCCAAGATTATTAGAAGAATATGGAAATTAATCAAATTAGAAAATAAAAGATCAGTTTCAAAACTGGAAAATATATTTGACAAAACTCGACTCCTCTTCCTAACCAAAAGTAGAAATAGAAATTTCTCAATTAGTTGAAAGACTCTTACGAAAAATTCTCCAGGGACGCCTGAGTGGCTCAGCAGTTGAGCACCTGCCTTTGGCTCAGGGCGTGATCCCGGATTCTTGGGTTCGAGTCCCACATCGGGCTCCCTGCATGGAGCCTGCTTCTGCCTCTGCCTGTGTTTCTGCCTCTCTCTCTGTGTCTCTCATAAATAAATAAAAATCTTTTTTAAAAAAAGGAAAAATTTCCAGCTGTGATTATTATAATCAACAGTAAAATACTCAATACTTTCACTTTAAGAATGGGACAAAAGACAGGATATCTGCTCGTATCACTTCTCTTCAGCATGATGCAGCAGGTGATATTAAATAAAATAGAGTGAAAAATGAAAATGGAAAAACAGAAAAGCATAAAGATGGGAAAGTAGAAGTGGAACTATGTCTGCAGATGACATAATAATGTATTTAGAAAATGCTAACTAATGTGAACAAAAATTACTAGATCTAATGAGTAAATGCAGAAAAGTATCAGCACACAAGGTCAATATAAAAAATATGCTAACAAAAATATGCTTAGAAAACAAAAATTTTAAAATATGAATTAAATGGCATAAAAAACAAAACTAATAAGTAACAATTTGAACAAAAGGCAAGATCTTCACACTAAAAATTGCAAAGCTTTGAGAAACCTAAATAAATGGAGAGAAATCACCTACTTTATATATAAAAGACTCCATATTGCTAAGCGGTAGTTCCCAAATTGAACTATATATGGATTAAGTTCCAGGGACAATTCCTGCAGACTTGTTAATAAAAAATGACAATCTACTTTCTTAAAAATAAAAAAAAATATTTTTTAAATTTATTCCTGAGAGACACAGAGAGAGGCAGAGACCCAGGCAGAGGGAGAAGCAGGCTTCCTGTGGGGAGCCCAATGGGGGACTCAATCCCAGGACCCTGGGATCATGCCCTGAACCAAAGGCAGGCACTCAACAACTGAGCCCCCCCAGGCATCCCTGACAAGATGCTTTTAAAATTTATATAGAAATATAAAGACCATATGATAGCTCAAGCTAGTTTTAGAAAGAATAACGAAATTGGAGGACCTATATTGTAAAATTTCAAGAATTTGCTATGTAACCACTGTAATCAATGCAATGTGGTACTGGCAAAAGGATTGAGAAAGATCCATTAAAAGATTAGAGTACAGGAACAGACTAAATTACATGTGATCTAACAAATTTTGACATATGCTCTAGTGCAGTTCAATGAGAAAAGAAAAGTCTTTTCAATAATTTTACCAGAATAACTGAATATCAATTTTGGGGAAAAAAATACCCAACTTTGCTACATTTCTCTAACCAGGCATAAAAATATACTTGAGATGCATTACAAATCTAAACGTAAAAATTAAACTATAAAGCCCTTAGAAGAAGACAGAAGAAAATATCTTTATGAATTTGAAATAGACCACTAGCTATAAAAGGAAAAACATTATGAACAAGGCTTTATTAAAATAAGCTTCTGGCCATCAACAACACCATTAAGAAAATAAAAAGGCAAATCACAGACAATAGGAAAACACTTTCCTCAATATCTGGTAAAGCACTTAGGTCTAGGATTTTTCAAGATATAAGTAGTAATAAGAAATAGAATGAAATTTAAAATTAGCAAAATACTTGGACAGTCACTTCACAAAAGGATACATGAAGGACTGATACACACATGGAAAGATGTCCAATAGTGTTGGTCATTAGAAAAGTGCAAGCGACTACTTCACACCCACTAGATTGGCTGATGTTAGACCACTGGGGCTCCTGAGTGGTTCATTCGGTTAAGCATCCAGCTCTTGGTTTTGGCTCAGGTCATGATCTCAGGGTCTTGGGATCAGGCTCCACACTGGGCTCTACCCTAGGTGTGGAGTCTGCTTGAGATTCTCTCTCTCCCTCTCCTTCTGCCCTTCTCCCTCTTCAAATAAATAAATAAAACTTTGTAAATAAACAAACAAGCCAATAATAGTAAATATTGGAGAGAAGGAGGAACAAGTGGTTTTCTCATACTTTGCTGATGGGAGTTTATAATATTACAACTGTCAGAAACTGGCAATTTTTTAAAACCCCATTTTTTAGCTAGTTTGCTCAACATAAAAGAAAATACAAGTCTATATAAGGACTTGTTTGCAAACTTGTTCCTTGAAGCTCTATTCATGATAGTACATTATTGAAAATAACCCCGATGTCCATCAATAATAGAAGGGCTACACAGTTGTGTCATATACAATGGAACCCATTGACACGCACGGCATAGATCAATCTTGCAAACGTTTTGCTGAGTGAAAGAAGCCAAACACAAAAGAATACTTACTTGGTAATTCTTTGTCTATGAAGATCAAGGACAGGTAAAATGAGCAGCTCCTGGCTGGCTCAGTTGGCAGAGCATGCAGCTCTTGATCTCAGGGTTGTGAGTTCAAGCCCCACGTTGGGTGTAGAGATGACGTAAAAACAAAATCTTGGGGGGGGGGGAAGAACAGATAAAATAAATGTATTGTGGTGGCATTGACTGGAAAAGTACAAGAGCTTCTGGGTGATAGCAGGACTCGGCCTTGACCGGGATTGATTGTCGAGACTCACCGAATTGCACCCTTGAGATTTGTGCATTTTTATTGTATATAATTACAACATGATTAAAAAGAAACTGGAAACTATGTTGCAAAGCAGGTGTTCTCAATGATTACTAGTTCTGGCATAAATTAGTGCAATTCAGTTGGTAAACAGCATTGCTGCATTTACCAGGACTTCTTACGACCATTCATATCTTATGTCTCAGAGGTTCCACTTAATAAATGGATACCAAGAAAGTATGTTTTTCACTTGGAACGTGGGAGGGGAGTGGGGGATCTTTCTGTACAAAGTTGCTTTTGTGCTTGTTATTTGAAATAAATAAAACTTAAAAACAGAGGTTCAGTTGTAAAGCAGTGTTTAATACAATGTATGTTAATTAAATATATTAGATGATTAATTAAATATCATAGAGAAAGCCATTAAAATGTTCATGAAAACACTCTTAGGGTATTACATCAAGTGGGGAAAAAATGGTCAGGAGGAAGAATTGTGATACCAATGGTCTTTACTCCAGGGTATGCAACGACTTTCCAAGAAATACACAGGCATATAAATCGCTTTTTTAAAAATTCAGATTATAGATATTTGTCTCTTTTATATATTCTTTCCTAAAACTAATAGAACCTAAGAATTTCTGACTTCAAGCTGGTTCTCCTTTTTCAACTCTGCAAAGGGAAGGTCGACCTCTCCCATCTCCTGAATCTTAGCATGGTGAATAGCACAGAGGAACACCCGACAGCATTGGGATTGGGATTGGGGTAGCAGTCCTTTCCCAAGAGCGAGTCACCTCTGCAAATGTGTTGGGTTTTAATTCTTTGCTTTCAAAAGATTGGAAAAGAATCTCCTTGAGTTGTTTGGAGGTAGAGCACTAAAAATAAGTTTTGTGGATGCATCGCTATGTGATTTGTGGCACTGAACTTCAGAAATAATTCAAAGAACTGAACAGCATGAAATAAACATGGTTTTTCAGCACTTACATCTGTTAAATAAATGGAAAACAACTGAAGCTGAATTTTGTTTTATCTGTCAATGAATAATAACAACTGGGTGTATGAATTAAAAAGAGAAGTTCCATTCCTTTCATTAAGAGATTCACTGCTAATAAAATTTGGTTTTAATGCCTCATAATCATTCATTAAACCTTTAATATATTTATGATCCTTTGACCAATTATATACTAATAAAAATTACAATGGCAAGTCACTAAAAAATTAAAAGAAAATGCAACTTTATGATTATAACTTGAAAATGACTTAAATTTCAATACATATCTACTGTTTTAGTTTCAGAGAAGGGTCAATTGATCAATAAAAGACTCTTCAAGCATACAAATACATTAAGATATGTATATATTTATGGAAATACATAAAACACCTGTAGAAAAATAAGTGCAATGGGAATATGAATTCAAGGAATAAACAAACAATATAATTTTTTAATCCATTGCATAAGAGATTTTTTTTTTCCAGTGGATGATCTTAGGTTTCAAATCAAATCACTATTCTATTGGACATTTTTAAAAATTGTGTAATAATTTTAATTTAAGCTATCAATATTTACAATATGTCTTAAGGTGCATCCTTACAACTATTCAAAATTATAAAAATTTTGTATGTCAGCCTAAAAATGTGTGCAGTTATGGAGTTTTGCACAATTTGTCTGGGGGGATAGAGGCAGAAACTATTTTTAAGCAACTTACAGACACATTTAAAAAATATATATTTAAAATACCTCAAGGAAATAAACTAAAATGTATAATCTTCCAAAAGACTGGGAGGTTTACTCCAAAATGATAATGATTATATTTGGATTCTAGGGATAAAAACTTCTCTTTTTGCTTTTATTGGTTATACATTTTCTTCAATAACTTTATTAGGTTGAATTACTCTTATAATAAGAATATACTTAAGACATTTAGAAATAATTAGGTATAAATTTAAACCCGATGACCTCTGAGTAAATGCCCTAATGATATGGAAACAAAGGCAGAAGAGAAGTTATTAAACTTCCTCACCACTTAGAGCCCATTGACAAGTGCTTGAAACAGGCAGAGGGACCTTCCTCTAGGGACTCAACTGCCTGGATGTTGATATTTTACTAAGCGCAGGAGGCAATCTCAGCCCGACCCCCAGGAGCCTGTAGGTTTACTTTAATATATAAAAATTATTTTGGAGGGACGCCTGGGTGGCTCAGCGGTTGAGCGGCTGCCTTTGGCCCAGGGCGTGACCCTGGAGTCCCGGGATCGAGTTCCGAGTCGGGCTCCCCGCATGGAGCAGCCTGCTTCTCCCTCTGCCTGTGTCTCTGCCTCTCTCTGCGTCTCTCAGGAATAATAAATAAATAAATAAATAAATAAATAATCCTTTGGAAACTTCCCTTATCTCTATGCCCCAAGATATATGTTGGCAATCATCTCCCAAGTGTATGACCCACCGATATAGATCCAAAGGGTCTCACTGAGTGAGGGGCAGGCAGGGCGGGGTAGGGAGAGACAGGTAGGGGGCTACATGGCCAGGCTCACAGAAATACTGAGGCATAACAAAACCAGATCACCCTGCCCTGGGCATCGGCGGGGGGCTGGGGTGTGCCCCTTTATGGCAGGCACATTGTGACCAGGCCCCAAAGAAGAAGGAAGCCATTAAAGACGTTCTCGCCAGTCCTCGCTCAAACCAACACATCACAAGACTGATAAGGTCACAGGCTCCCTGGTCAGTTCTCAGTCAAAGACTGTGGGTGGGGGCCGACGTGGGCCACCCTGTCGGGACCCCGCTGTCCTCCTGAGAGCTCTCTCTGTGTCTTTGCTTAAGAAAACCCAACCACTTCGCTCGCTCTCCGTTGTCACAGAGATTCGTTCTTCGACTCTGTGAGACAAGAACCTCCCTGTCCTGCTTCTAGAAGTCTTCTTCTGGGGCAAAGTTCACAAGGTTTAGTATTTCTAGTTTGTAGTAACCGTATCCGCAGCCCCTTACCCCCCGCCCCCGTTCTAGTTTACTACAGGAGTCTGGGCAGTGATGCCAATGCCTGTGTCCCCCAGAAGACTTGTCCGTCAAGGAAGACATTCTGGTGTTCGCCATGTTTCCCCTTCTATCTGACATAATCCCTCCCAAACCAGTTGGGGTGTTCACGAAAATTTAAATCGTCTCATCATCTTTCCCTCCGCATCCTTCACGAAGCTCTGACATTCTTATCTCTTCCTGAAGAGGTGTGACTCACAAGGTGACACACCCTGGGTAGCCAGGCGAGTCAGAATCTGGATCTAACGCGGTTCTCTGTTTTCTGAATTCCTCCACCCACAGGGTGAAAGAAGGAATCAGGGAAGAGTGAGGACACTGTCATCAACAAGTGAATGGGAGGAAATCATTACACCACCGGACGCCCAGGCCCACAAATCCGGGATTCTTTGCGTCAAGGGCAGAAGGACTCTCGCAGCTTTGACAGGACCTGCAGGGGGTGCGGGGTGGGGGAGCTGAGAGGCCAAGAGTGGGCGCCAAGCCCCGGGAACCCCCACAAAAAAGACTTGCAGGCTGCAAGGGGAATGCAATGGTCAAGGGAGAAAAGGAAAAGCAGCCAACACTAGAGGGCATCGTATTTTCACGGCTCTTCTACGACATTGAGGACTAGGCCCTTGAACTCTGGAAGGCTGTTGCTTCAAAATTAAAAAAAAGAAAAAGAAAAAAAAGTAAGACAGACAGCAAAGGAGAAGTCGTAAGGAGATCTGGATTCCTCAGTTTCTTTTACGGAGTCAAAGGGACACGGAAGAGGTCGGCGAAGACGGTTCGAGCTAGTTGAGCTAAAGCGACTCCTTGGGCACCACAGTCCCAGCCCCACACTTAGTTCTGTGCAGTATCAGAATTCTGGTCTGAAGCGTTACGTGGGCTCAAGTGACTCTGTATTTGAGCAGCTATCTTTTCCCAAACATGAAAGTCTTATAACAACTTCCTTATTTCTGAAACCAGAAAATAATAGATACGTCTATTGTACGAGCGAGCAAATAAACGCGTGGCTTTGGCAGGTAGACCAAGAGGACGGCCACTTTTGCCCTCAATGCCTGCGGGACCTGAGTCCCCGAGGCCGACCCACGCTCACCGCCCTGGCGTCCTCGCAGGCCTGCAATTGTGAGGGCAGGGGGCGCGCCGTAGTCTTATATCAGCATCAGTAGGAACCACCTTTTCACTCCCCACCCAGTGAGACTATTCATTAAAAAGCAGCAGGAAAGGAGAACGACATGTCCCCACGAACTATCGGAAGATGCTCATAATTCCCATAAGCAGGAATGTCGCTTAGTACGGCGATGCCAGCCAATCACTTGGCCCCACACTCCCCCGCAGATGACCCTGCTCGTGAGAAGGAATAATCGCGTGTAAGGCCATTGGAATGGGACAATAAAAGGCTTTTTGAATATTCCGAAGGGTTTTTAAGACATCACCCGGACAGTATTTCCCAAAGCCCTAGACGGACAGTCCAAGAGGATGATCTCGTACATCCCCAGGATCTGCCACTGGCCTTTCCCAGGTGTGCACTTACACACCTCCTGTGAGGACACTCAGGCTGGGTCTGCTTCCTAAAGGCTGCAGCTTTCAGAACCTCGCTCTCACCTTCTCTGAGGAAAACTGCACCAGAGCTGCTCGGTGGCCACATGAGTCTCTCGCTGTCTTTGGCTCCACGAGGTAGCACCAACGACGGCGAGACCCTTACCAACACGTGAAGTTCCTGCACCTCCAAATGTTTCCCATGTCTCATTGAAATGCCAGGACGCGGGCCCTGCAAGTAGATCCCTGGCCCTGCAGGTCATTACCTGGTCCCCGAAGTGTCTGGCTGCGCCGCGGGCTGTGGGGTGTGTGTGCATCTGCCGTCTTCAAGCCCTGGGAGCTTCCAATTGATTCCAGCTCCGTCCGGAAGCAGTTGCCAGGAGAACACGTTCTGCTCCAGACAGCCCGGGAGATGTTGCAACCAGAAACTTCTCAATGCGAGGCAGATTAGTCATGGCTTCAAATATGACGCATGCCGCCCAGGCAGCCTTGCCAGGTGAGTTCCTAGCCAGGGATGAAAAAAGAAGTATTAACGGACTAAAACCTTGTGCCTGCCAAGCCGGTCCCAGGGTTCTGTGCCTCAAGGGTCAGATGCATTGGAAGCTTCTCGGCAGAACACACAACTGTCCATCCAGGAGAGTTCCACCCAACGATGGATGCCATGACCCGGTCCTACCGGCATCTGCATAAAAGGCCTCACTCCCCCTGTACCATCAGTTGCGACGCCTGTAAGGTCATCCAGGTCCCCATTCGAGGTCCTGCTTTGGCTTTCCTAAACTTCCCCTACCTTCTTATGGACGTTGAGTAGCAGGACAGGCGGGAAACAGAAAGTGTCTCCAATTCTTTCAACGGCGGCCTAGAAACACAGTGTCTCCTCCAAGATGTCCAGCCGGCGAAAGCAGAAGAGGGACTTGAGCTCCGCAGTGTCTTACCTGAGGCAGAGGCAGCTCCTGTGCCTGCCCTGGGAGGGTCCTGGTGGCACCCAACCTGCAGGGCACCGTACACCTGCTCGGAGTCCTGCTTTCTGTTTTCACAATTATGGGGGTGCAGGTCTGATGGGACACCATTAAACCAAGCAAACATCTAAAACGATGCAAAAACACTACGCTTTGAAACGCTTACAAGTCACCTGAGGGGAGGAGGACTATTCCCGAAACAGCCCCTGAATGGCCACCGTTGCTTCTGGCCTGTCTGAGGCCACAGAGTGCGGATATGGGTCAGACACACTGATGGGAGAAGCTGGGTGGCTCAGGGGTTAAGTAGCCCGCTCTCGGGTTAGGCTCAGGTTGTGATCTCAGGGTCGTGGGATCGAGCCCCACGTTGGGCTCTGCACTCAATGAGGAGTCTGCTTGAAGATCCTCTCCCTCCCTCTGTCCTTCCCTCCAACCCGTGCTGGCATTTTCTGTATCTCTCTCTCTCTCTCTCAAATAAATAAATAGATAGATAGATAAATAAATAAATAAACAAACATTTAGAGAAAACACAAACAACAACAGAACTTGCATGTTGGCAGTCAGGACTTAGTGGCATGAAGCTGATTTCAATACTGCCCAGTTCTCTTCGGATCGTGTCGGTTAGTAATTAGACTGGACTCGATTCAAAATCGCAGCTGGCAGTGGCTTTGCTTCTATTACTATACTAGTTTCGACAGTTAATTAAAATGGTTGTAGATGATTTGCTTTATTAGAAAAGTCTTACATCTCTGTGCTTTCAATAGGCAATTCCACTTACGCTGTAATACGTTCCACTGGCACATGCCATTTTGAGGCTTGAAAAGGAAAACAAGGCCCACTGGAAAGGTGGTCCATGTGCTGGCAATACAGAAACAACTGGAATCTAGTCTATGCTAGAAAATCAGATACTCTTAGGCAAAAAGAAGTGGAAAGGTGAAGTTTTCAAGCATTGCATAGTTGGTATTGAACCATCTTACCAAGTCTTCCGCAGGGTATCCTTCACCCAAAGGAAATCCAAATCACTGTTGTTTGGAAACTTACACTGAATGAGTTATTCATCCATGTAAGAGCCCTTTGTGGTTTTGTTTATTCTTCTTTAACTTTAACCTTTGTCTCTGATCCCCACTCCCACACATTTGACCTGCATTATACCCCAATCTGTCACTGTCACGTATCATTAAAAAGAATATAGTAAACAACCTTGCCGTGTGGTATTTTGTAATAAATCTCATCCTGTTTCCTACTTTACACTATTCTTATGAACAGGGCTCACTGCAGATTACGTGAGAGCCAGTGCAAGATGACAGTACAGGACCCCACGCTTAAAAATGATGAAGAATTTCAAGATACACGCAGCAGAGTAGTGAACAGTATGAGAACCTTCCGAACACAGGGTCCCGCGCTTTGCGTATGTGACATACCCATGGAGTCAGCTCTGCTTGTGAGAACACAGCACGTTCCAGTCTATATGTGGTTTCTTTTTCATTATTGTCCCACAGAATTCCACAATATTTGCTTTTTAAGTATCCAGTCTCCCCCAAGTCTGACACATGACTTTATTTCCTCAGCATTCCCAGTGTTGAGAACATCAGCATTTACAACTCCCCGTTATCAAATGTGGGAGAATTTCTTTGAGATATATTTCTAGAAATAAGATCTTTCATAGGTCATAAGTCATACAGTTGCTCAGTTTTACTATATCCTGCCAGATTGTTCTACAATAAGCTATGTACGCCCATCAACAGTGCTGAAAGTCCATTTCTCTACCTATTTTGCTGATTGTGCTGTTGTAAATATCTCTGCCAACATGTTCTCTATTCCTTTGATCTATGACTAGACTTGGTGAACAGAAATCCAACTCTGCTTACATATTTACTTTTACACTAATATTTGTGCTTTGGGGATCTTCTTTAAATGTATTTCCCAACCCCTAGATCATAAAATAACAGGGCAAAAGTGCTTTCTCTTTGCAGAGGGGGTGAGGCCCATCCTGCTCTTTTGCTTCTCTTTCCTGCCTTATGCTGGAGGGGTAGGTGTTCATCCAGGAACACTTCCTTCCTCTTTTGTCATGATTTCTAAAAGCACCAGGGAGGGAAAGAAGAGAGTATTCCCTGCTGGACTTATGCTATAGGCTCATATGGTAGTAAGTGTGTTTATTTAGTGACTGTGTTCCAGGCGTTAGGAAGGTCTTAAAGGGAATGTGACATTCAAAGTGGCCTAGAGCTGGGTCCCCATTCTGAACACATTTTAAAATCTGTGCCTTGAGAGGGTTTTTAGGGCAATGAAAATACTCTGTATTAGGCTCTACTGGTAATAGACTGGATACATATCATACATTTGTTTAAACTGCTAGAATTTACAACTCCCAACACCAAGAGTAAATCCTAATATAAACCGTAGGCTTGTGGTGATGATGATGTCTCAAAGTAGGTTCATCAGTTGTAACAAATGGACCACTCTAGTGAGGGAATAATGATGATGGGAGGCTGTGCACATTTAGAGACCAGTGATAAATGAAAAATCTCTGTACCCTCCTCTCAATTTTGCTGTGAACCTAAAATTGCTCTAAAAACATTGTCTTTAAAAACATCTGTGATTTTATGTCTGATCCAGGAATCTGGCATTGTTTCCTCAATGAGATTATATGCCGGGGATCCTGGGTGGCTCAGCGGTTTAGCACCTGCCATTGGCTCAGGGCGTCATCCTGGAGACCCGAGATCGAGTCCCATGTTGGGCTCCCTGCATGGAGCCTGCTTCTCCCTCTGCCTGTGCCTCTCTCTCTCTCTCTCTCTCTCTCTCTGTGTGTCTTTCATGAATAAATAAAGTCTTCAAAAAAAGAGAGAGATTATATGCCTTGGTGTTTGCATAATGTTGTATTGATTATATGCCTGGGGTTTGCATTGTTATGGATTGGTAGGGATCTAGGCCTTCTGTAAGATTCAAGATTTCTATTTTAGGGTATGTAATCCTCCAAAGTTGTGCACTGAATACCTTTTGTATGTGCCTATGTGTATATGCACCTAGTATCTTGTTGGCTGGAGCATATTGGAGATTATGACTCACAGGGAAACAAGACTCATGGACAAAACAAACATCAAAACTCATTCCTTCTTATAATTATTGTAGTAACTCATTAAGGCATGTGGATTTTCCTAGGGAGGGGTATTAAATTTGAAAAGACTGAAGATCATACAGGATTTTGTTGAATCTAAGATGTCCTCATTTGTAAAGTGTACCTCTCATTATATTATAGACTCCTAGGAAAGAAACACAACATCAGCCATACTTGTAAGACATCGGTTATGAGATGCATTCTGAGTACAGAGGTATGAAAATGTAAAAAAAAAAAAAAAAAAAAAAAAGTGTTTCAAAATCAATGAAGTATAGTTTATTATAATACAGCCACATTGAGTTAAATCACAAAGTTTAAGTCACAAGATCTTTGTAATAATTTGCTTCATGATTCAGATATATCTATGGGTTAAAAAACTTGCATGCTTGTATATACCATGAAGTGAAATCATCTAGGATTCTGCAAGCCCCAAAGATCTCCTTTTTAAATTTTGAAGGGGCCTTAAAAGACCATAATTACTGGGGAAAGGGTCCTGAGACAGGTCCACAGTTAAACCACATTCAATGGATAAAGGTTGAAAGCTTTTCCTCTAAGATCACAAAAAAGACAAGGATGCCTATTTTCACCACTTCTATTCAACATAGTACTGGAAGTCCTAACCAGAGCAATCAGACAAGAAAAAGACATAAAAGTCGTTGGAATAGAAAAGGAAGAAGTATAGTTGTCTATATTTGCATATGATGTGTTTTTACTATAGAAAATCTTAAAGACTCAATCAAAAAACTGTTAGAGTTAATCAAATTCAGTAAAGTTGCAAGATACAAAATTAACATACAAAAATCAATAGCATTTCTTTTCATTATCAACAGATTATCTGAAAAACAAATAAATAAAAATAAAATCAATGCCCTTTACAATGACATCAAAAACAATAAAATACTTAGGAATCAACCTAACCAAGTAGGTAAAAGATCTCTATTTTGAAAATTATAAGACAATGATAAAGAAATCAAAGAAGACACAAATAAATGGAAAAGTATCCCATGTTCATGGATTGGAAGAAATAATCTTGTTAAAATGTCAGTATTGGCAATAGCTATATGTAGATTCAATGCAATCCCTAACAAGATTCCAATGACTTTTTGGGAGGGGGAAGCAGAAAAAAATAATCTTAAAACTTATATGAGTTTATATGAAACTGCAAAAGACCCCACATTGCCAAAGCAATCCTAAGAAGGGAAGATAAAGCAGGAGGCATTCTCTATTTCAAACTCTACTATAAAGCTATAGTAATCAAAACACTATGGCACAGGATAGAAACAGAGGATAGAACAGAATCAAGAGCCCAGAAATAAACCCAAGTATATATAGTAAACTAATATTTGACAAAGGGGTCAAGAATTCTCAATGGAGACAACACAATTTCTTCAATAAATAGTGCTGGGAAAATTGGATACTTACATCTAAAAGAATGAAACTAGACCTCTATCTTACACATTCACAAAAATTAAGTCAAAATAGATTAAAGGCTTAAATGTAATATCTGAAATCATAAAACTCCTAAAAGAAAATATAGGAAAAAGTTCCTTGATATGGGTCTTGGCAATGATTTTTTTGATACGACATGTAAAGAACAAGCAACAAAACCAAAAATAAACAAGTGGACTACATCAGACTAAAAAACTTCTGCACAGTAAAAAAACAAAAACAGAAACAAAACTATCAAAGAAGTGAAAAGACAACCTATGGAATGGGAAAAATATTTGCAAACTATATATCTGATAACTATATATCTGATAAGCCAACTGGCCTTTTATTTTTTTATTTTTATTTTTTTAATAAACTTATTTTTTATTGGTGTTCAATTTACCAACATACAGAATAACACCCAGTGCTCATCCCGTCAAGTGCCCCCCTCAGTGCCCGTCACCCATTCACCCCCACCCGCCGCCCTCCTCCCCTTCCATCACCCCTAGTTCGTTTCCCAGAGTTAGGAGTCTTTATGTTCTGTCTCCCTTTCTGATATTTCCCACTAATTTCTTCTCCCTTCCCTTCTATTCCCTTTCACTATTATTTATATTCCCCAAATGAATGAGAACATACAATGTTTGTGCTTCTCCGATTGACTTACTTCACTCAGCATAATACCCTCCAGTTCCATCCACGTCGAAGCAAATGGTGGGTATTTGTCATTTCTAACGGCTGAGTAATGTTCCATTGTATACATAGACCACATCTTCTTTATCCATCATCTTTCGATGGACACCGAGGCTCCTTCCACAGTTTGGCTATTGTGGACATTGCTGCTATAAACATCAGGGTGCACGGGTCCCGGCGTTTCATTGCATCTGAATCTTTGGGGTCAATCCCCAACAGTGCAATTGCTGGGTCGTAGGGCAGGTCTATTTTTAACTCTTTGAGGAACCTCCACACAGTTTTCCAGAGTGGCTGCCCCATTTCACATTCCCACCAACAGTGCAAGAGGGTTCCCTTTTCTCTGCATCCTCTCCAACATTTGTGGTTTCCTGCCTTGTTAATTTTCCCCATTCTCACTGGTGTGAGGTGGTATCTCATTGTGGTTTTGATTTGTATTTCCCTGATGGCAAGTGATGCAGAGCATTTTCTCATATGCATGTTGGCCGTGTCTGTGTCTTCCTCTGTGAGATTTCTGTTCCTGTCTTTTGCCCATTTCATGATTGGATTGTTTGTTTCTTTGGTGTTGAGTTTAAGCATTTGACAAAATACAGCATCCATTCCTGATCAAAACTCTTCAGAGTGTAGGGAGAGAGGGAACTTTCCTCAACATCTTAAAAGCCATCTACGAAAAGCCCACAGCAAATATCATTCTCAATGGGGCAGCACTGGGAGCCTTTCCCCTAAGATCAGGAACAAGACAGGGATGTCCACTCTCACCACTGCTATTCAACATAGTACTGGAAGTCCTAGCCTCAGCAATCAGACAACAAAAAGACATTAAAGGCATTCAAATTGGCAAAGAAGAAGTCAAACTCTCCCTCTTCGCCGATGACATGATACTCTACATAGAAAACCCAAAAGCCTCCACCCCAAGATTACAGCAATTTGGTAACGTGGCAGGATACAAAATCAATGCCCAGAAATCAATGGCATTTCTATACACTAACAATGAGACTGAAGAAAGAGAAATTGAGGAGGCAATCCCATTTACAATTGCACCCAAAAGCATAAGATACCTAGGAATAAACCTAACCAAAGAGGTAAAGGATCTATACCCTAAACACTATAGAACACTTCTGAAAGAAATTGAGGAAGACACAAAGAGATGGAAAAATATTCTATGCTCATGGATTGGCAGAATTAACATTGTGAAAATGTCAGTGTTACCCAGGGCAATCTACACATTTAATGCAATCCCTATCAAAATACCATGGACTTTCTTCAGAGAGTTAGAACAAATTATTTTAAGATTTGTGTGGAATCAGAAAAGATCCCGAATAGCCGGGGGAATATTGAAAAAGAAAACCAGAGCCAGGGGCATCACAATGCCGGATTTCAGGTTGTACTACAAAGCTGTGGTCATCAAGACAGACACATAGATCAATGGAACAGAATAGAGAACCCAGAAGTGGGCCCTGAACTTTATGGTCAACTAATATTCGATAAAGGATGAAAGACTATCCACTGGAAGAAAGACAGTCTCTTCAATAAATGGTGCTGGGAAAATTGGACATCCACATGCAGAAGAATGAAACTAGACCACTCTCTTTCACCATACACAAAGATAAACTCAACATGGATGAAAGATCTAAATGTGAGACAAAAGTCCATCAAAATCCTAGAGGAGAACACAGGCAACACCCTTTTTGAACTCAGCCACAGTAACTTCTTGCAAGATACATCCACGAAGGCAAAAGAAACAAAAGCAAAAATGAACTATTGGGACTTCATCAAGATAAGAAGCTTTTGCACAGCAAAGGATACAGTCAACAAAACTAAAAGACAAACTACAGAATGGGAGAAGATATTGGCAAATGGCGTATCAGATAAAGGGCTAGTTAACATATAAAATATAGAAAGAACTCATACAACTCAATAGCAAAACAAACAGCTGATCCTATTTAAAAATGGGCAAATGACCTGAACGGAATTTTTCCGAAGATTTATGAATGCTAAACATGTGCATGAAATGATGCTCAGCATCATTACTCATCAGGGAAATGCAAATCAAACCCACAATGAGGTTTCACCTCATACCTGTTAGAATATAACCAAAGGAAACAAAAAAACTAACTTGGAAAGATACCGGTCATAGCACAGTCATAGCAGCATTACTTACCACAGTTAAGACATAGAAACAGCCTAAAAGCCCATCAACAAATGGATGGATAAAGCTCTGATTTATATGGTGCCTATCAGATTCATATATAAAATACTATTCAACCATAAAGAAATGAGGAAATCTTGGCATTTACAACAACATGGGTGGACCTGGATGGGATTATGTTTAGTGAAATAAGTCGGATGGAGAAAGACAAATACTATGTGATCTCACCTTTTGTGGAATCTAGGGGGAAAATACAGGCTCATGGAGAAAGAGATCAGATTGTGGTTAGCAGAGGATGGGAGGTAGGGGCCGAGGGAATTGAGAGAAGGTGGTCGAATGGTAACTTCCACTTCCACGCAAATAAGCGGTAGGGATGTAACGTGCAGCGTGATGACTTAGTTACTGCTGCTGTACTACTCACAGGAAAGGTGTTAAGAGAACGAATCCAAGAGTTCGCATTACAAGGACAGACATTTGTTCCCTTTTTTCCCATTTCTTGTTATTGTATCTGTATGAGAGGATGGACATTACCTGGACTTACCATGACTTACTGTGACAATCATTTCACAATATACAAAAGCCAAACCTCTGTGTCGTACACCTGAGACTCATATGGTGACGACAGTCAATTATATCTCAATAATACTAGAAAAACAATTTTGAGAAATTGCTCTCACCCATCAGGTGTTGCAAGTGTCAGCTTCTTCCTTTTGATGTGTGCCATTAATGTCTTCCTCCTGTTCATTCCTCTAGCTTCCTTTTATGTGACTCAGTTTAAGTACTTAAAAGTACCAACAACTGGGTTTTCTGAAACAAATTCCTAGTGACTTCCTGATTTCAATTTTTTTTCCCTTAAGGAAAAAATAATTTTTAAGAGTTTGAAAAACAAAAGAATGAACACACATATTTAAAAGCTTGCTCAAAAAAAAAAAAAAAGCTAGCTCTCTGAGGAAAAATAATTGTATAAAATAAAGAGAGGAAAGGCAGTATACAAGATTCAGAGTAAGAAAGGGGATAGGATTCTTTGTGCAGAGAAAATCTGAGAACAAATTTAAGGGGATGTTCTTAGACATGGTGTTAATATTTTCCCAAGTGTATAAATTAGAACAATAGCCCTCAAAAAGGTTACTTAAATAACAAGAAAAGTTCCCTGGTCAAAAACGTTTAAGATCCCTGTATGTTGTACTCTTGGAGGCTCATCATGCACATTGCTTCATTGGTCCTGGAGGAAATGGAAAACTTTATAGTGAAATATAAATGATTAACATTGACTCTAGATGCAATAGAAAACCTAAATAGATCTTAGGAAAAGTTTAAAAGGTGGTAAAAGATCCCTTCGTGAAAAAGGCATCATGCTTAAAGGAGTTAGAGATCATAGTTCTATCAAATCACAAAAGAACAGACAATTCTGCTCTCTAAACTATTACAGAGCATCAAGGAGATCTTTCTAATGCATCTGATTAGAATAATCTTTATTAAGAAAAGAAATTTAAAAAAAATTAAAGGCAACTACAGACCATGATTACTTACAAATTGAGATACATTAATGTCAAATAAAAAAATAGCAAATATAATACACCAAGTAGGGTTCATTCTAGCTATGCAAAAGTACATAATACAACAAAAACTTTCAATGTGAAAATGCATCTTAAATGCCAAGACTTTGGAACACAATAAAGCCTTGTTTAAGATGTGTGGACAAAGAATTGCTCCCCAATGGCATCAGAGTAATTGACTAAATATCTGGAACACAATGAAGCTGAATACTTGCATCATTTCAAATACCATAAGAAATTCCATGTAAATTAAATTTTAGATGTAAAATAAAATTTAAGAATTTAGATGTAAGATATAATAATTAAAATCAGAAGGAAGTGTAGGTAAATATTTTTATAATATTTGAGTGAGCAAGGGCTTTCTAAATATGATACCAAAGGCAGAAATTATGACAATAAATCATTCATTAAGCCATGTAAAATCTTAGTAGGTCTGCATTCCTACATGTGGCATAAAGAATCTTCAAAAGCAATGAATTTGGAAAAATATTTACAACTTATATAATGGTCAGAGTTAATAATCTTTATAAGGAGTACTTAGGAGGCAGCAAATGAAGTCAATTTGACAAAGTGGGAAAAGTTCAGATATAAAAAATCTCACATAGGTTAAATATAAAATACAGACCATTTGTATGAATGAAGGTTCAAATTTGCTGTTAATGACGCGGCAAAATCACACATGAAGAAATCACCAGTATTGGGGCAACTCCTGGGGGGCTCAGCGGTTGAGCATCTGCCTTTGATTCAGGGCGTGACCCCGGGGTCCCGGGATCGAGTCCCGCATCGGGCTCCCTGCATGGAGCCTGCTTCTCCCTCTGCCTGGGTCTCTCTGCCTCTGTGTCTCTCATGAGTAAATAAATAAAATCGTTTTTTTTTTTTTTTTAAGACTGCTTAAAAAAAAAGAAAGAAAGAAATCACCAGTATCAAGCATAATGCTCACAGGGTGTCAGAGGCCAAGGCAGAGCAGACGGGTGAGCTCTGGGCACAGCGAGGCTGAGGATTCCCAGCAGGTGCACGCACTACATGGGCAGCACCCCCCGGAGGGCACGTGGGCAGCGTGGGCCCCAGCTGAGGCCTAGGTGACCCGGCATCCTGGTCCTTCCAGCCGCGACTCGGACACGTGGGGTGTAAGTGGGCCAACCCCGCTCATGGTTCTTACCGCCTTTATGAACCTGCCACCTGCTGTAATTATTCCCGCCTGGTGCCAGGTCAGGAAACCCCCACAACTGTTCCAAAAAGTATCACACTCCAATCTTGATTTAAGATGAAAGTTTCTGTCCCTTCCCCACTTGGGCCCGTGTCCAACCAGCTGAGACCAAGAGCCTGCGAGAGGAGAGGGAGCATGCTGGGGGCACCCAGGGGCTCAGTGGGTGAGGCGTCTGCCTTGGGCTCGGGGCCCCAGAATTGGGCCCCAAGTCGCCCTTCAGGCCCAGCTGGGGGGCAGGCGGGTGCACCCCGTCCCCGGGGTGGACAAGGGCTGGTAGTAATGCACAGCATCACATGGACCCCTTTCTCCACAAGTCCGCCCCCAGAATCCACAATCTCTGACCTCTAGAGCCGTGGGGGTGCACTGGAGGCAGGCGGCAGGAGGGAATGGCTGGGTAGGTCTGGCCCCGGGCCCCCCCTCCCCCCCCGCCGTGTGCTTGGGCCTGGCCCCTGCTTGCCCCCTCCTGGCAGCTGCCCCGGAGCCCCGGGAGACTGCAGACTCCTGCTGCACCCCAGAAGACCTCTACAGCCACTTGGGGGGTTCCTGTGGTCACGCGGGAGATGACTCACTCCCGGCTGCGGCGTCAGTCTTGGAAAGCAAGTTGCTGGCCGGCGGCCAGAGAGCAGGCTCCAAGCTGCTGGCAGGACAGGCGCTCGGGAAGTCCCTTCCCCGCCTCGGCGCAGCTCTAGCTGAAAGGAGTGAGCTGAAGCTATCAACAAAGAGCCTTCATCATGTTTCCAGAAAAATCTCAAGGAAAAGCACTGCAGGCACCAGTGGCAGGTGTTGGATCAGGCTCTGGAGGGAAGCGTGGACGAGTCCCACCTGCTAGCGTGGACGTTGGGGGTCGTTCTCCCAGAAGAAGGGGGCACCAGAGTCGCTCTAGATGAGCAGGATCATTTCCTGTTCGGAGCTGGTGACACTCTTGCAAAGCACGTGGACCAACGACGGCAGCCCACGAAGTGGCCTCTTCCACCGGATTCTGAAATCTTTCATCGTGTAAAAGTTCCCATGTCTCTGTTTTGTAACAAGCTAATGACATCCGAAAAACAAACAAAAAAAATCCAACCAACCAACCAAACAAACAAACAAAAAAACCACCCCTGCCACCTGCCAATCTACAGCGGTGTCTCCTTGTCCCCTGTGTAGGGGACCCGTTCGCAAAATAAGAGTCAAATGATTTCTCCGACCTTTAGTGCAGGTCCCACCTGGGACTCTGGCCCTTTGTTCTGGAGTATGGTTCCCATTACTTAGGTCTCGATAGAAATTTCTTTTTTTTTTTTTTTTTTAAGATTTTATATATTTATTCATGAGACACAGAGAGAGAGGCAGAGACACAGGCAGAGGGAGAAGCAGGCTCCCCGCGGGGACCCCGATGTGGGGCTCGATCCCGGGGTCACGGGGTCACGCCCTGGGCTGAAGGCAGATGCTCAACCACTGAGCCCCCGAGCCGTCCCACAAAAGAAATTTCTATTTTACTCCCCGCTGCAGCTGTCACGCATCTGAGAATTCATCGGTTGACTTGAGCCCCTGCCACCCATCTGGGAGGTCTGAGCCCCGCGATGCCAGCCCGTGGATCTGCCTTGTGCGCAGTCACTGAGCTTGTGGGGTCGCGCAAGGGGAGGCTAACACTTGACGCACATGTCGCGGGGTCGTGAGCGCCTTAAGGGTCCCGATGTGGTTCCATTCAAGTGGAGTCACGTATGAAGGCAGGAGTGTGTCAGGTGTTGAGGTTTGTCCCGTGTGAGTTTACTACAGAAAGCAGGTGAGTGGGTACCCGGGGCTCGGCAGTCGCGTTTCGGCCTTGCAGCGCCAATAAAAATTAGTTCTCGCTTTTCTTTCTTAAATTATCTGTGTGTAAACTTCACATCAAGGGAGAAAGGAGGTTTGCTTCCGAATTGAACAGTCCTTAGGAAACTTTGACTTATTTTTCCTGGTTTCTCCCGTGTGTCTTCAGGCGCTTCATCAGACTTCTCCAGGGGCACCGTGTGCGGGGCTCCCGGGGTCCTGGGACAGTACACACTCCTCCGTCTTCAGGCCAAGAAAACTGGCACTTGTAAGAGGTTAAAATTAACTGGAAGCTTGTGTCAGAGCTAAGGCTACGGCTGATTGCGGGTTTGTTATTAATTTTGCTAAATTACCGTGTCCCGTCGCTGCAGGTGCCGAGGGATAGGACACGTGTGTGGACAGGTGCGTATCACGGTGCACACACACACACACACACACACACACTCAGAATCTCCACGGACTGTTCTCAGATTCTGGAGGTCGTGACAAAACCACAGACGACCGGGAGCACGGCAGCGGCTGCAGAGGAACTGCCCACCTTCCTCCCACGGCGGGTCTGAACGCGGAGCGTGAGGCATGTCCTGCTTCATAGCTCACGCGTGTTGCGTGTATCCTTTTGAATATATCCAGTCTTAGAGGACAACGATATTCTTGAAAGACGCTGACTCATTTAGAGACTTAAGAGTTTAGAGGTAGAAATTTAGAAATTCGAATTATTACAGGTAATCACGACAGGACTCACTGGTGTGGTTTGGGCCAGGCCCGTCTACGGCGGCTCAACGGCCGGGGGTCCCTCAGGAACCCTGGGTACGCTGGGGAGCGAACAGCCACCCTTTGAAGCAGAAATTCGTCTGTGGTCATGGGAGTCGGGGGTGTTACTCGAATTTGGGCATCTTCACGACGAAGGTTTTCATTTCCAAAGCGATCGTGAGGTCCAAGCTTTCAGACTCTCTCCCGCAATGCACATGGCGGGCTTGCCCATGGAAACCCAGTGCTCGGCAAGGAATGTTCTGGACACAGCAGCATGCGGACGAGCCCAGGCTTCTGGGGCCAGGGGCAGAGCAGTGCCTCCTTGCGCCTCAGTGTGCACGACATTTCTAATAATATCCCTCCCCCCATTTTGCCTCAGATTTCTTTACTCAGGAGACGTTTTCTGAGCTGCCACAATATACACCAGATTTTTTTTTTTTTTTTTCAGACAGGGGAGATCCAGGCATGAACAGATAAAAATCTTTACCCTTGTTGGACCGACATTGGAGACGTAGCCAAAAGCACAAAGCTCATTCTCAGCCTCAATCTAAGCATAACATAGTCCGCCAGACAAGCAAACAAAAAGCACGGGTTCCGCAGAGCTGTGCTTCTCAGGCCTTGATGTGAGAGAGAGCACGTGGGGATGTCGTTACAATGCAGATTCTGATTCAGGTGGTCTGGGTGCAAATCCGAGATTCTCTATTTCTATTGAATAAGAGTGAATGGGTGACGGGCACTGGGTGTTATTCTGTATGTTAGTAAATTGAACACCAATAAAAAAAAAAAAAAAAAAAAAAAAAAAAAGAATAAGCTACTGGGCCCTGGGCCCAGGCTTTGAGTAGCAGGGGTTAGGGTGAAGGCGATGAGGTTTGGGAAAAACGTGTCTAGATTTGAATTTTGATTCTGTCGCTTAAGCAAGCTCCTCTTGGTGTCTTTTTTGTTTTGTTTTTGTTCTTCCCTTTTTTTTTTTTTTTTTTTGGATAATGAGGACAATTATGGTCATTACGATGATCTAGCTACCATTTATTGAATACCAACTCTGGGGTAGGCACTGTGCTAAGTTTTTGACCTACATATTCTAATCCTCACCATAATCCCTGCAAAGTATAAATGATGGCTCTCATTTACAGACTGAAAAACAAACTGTGCTTGAAGACGTTAAGCAATTTCTTTAAAGCCACTCACCAGGCAGGGAGGGGTGGGAGCTGCGCTCTTGCTCTTTGCACAGGAGACTCTCAATTTGTTTGTAAGATGAGGATGAAAAGTAAGTGTGATGATGCGCCCAATATGCCTGGGATCGTGCTTGGTGTTTAGTAGGTGTTGAATAAATGTCAATCCCCTCTCCTCTCTGAGAAGCGTGTAGGTATCATCATGAGTTGACAAGAACCGGAGGAAGGGGACGTCCTGGAATCCCATATTTTTCCTCCCCACTAGATCCACTCCATTTGGCTAGAGATCGCTGTGATTGGTGGGCTTATCCCCTCACTGTCCAGTCCCCACGGATCTGCTGACAGTAGTTACCAAAAGGAGCCCAACCCAGCGAGCAGCTTCTTCCCTCCGCCCGAATCCTTCAGTAGAGTAACTGCTGACGTGTCCTCCGCTCAATCTGCGTTTCTTAATCCTCTTCTATTGCCAACCCTCCCCTCCGCTCCCACCACCACGAGCAGCAATACCACTGCCAAGTGCTCTGCACCTCCCTAGTGGGTGGAGGGAGGAGAAGCTCCATGTGGCAGCATACGAGCTCCATGTGTTTGTATTTGCTGGGGATCACAAAGCTGGGACTGCTTCTGTGGCCCAAGGAGCACCAGCGTCCCTGGGAGCTTGTTAAAAATGGAATTTCCTTGGGGCCTGTTCCAGATGTCCAGAATGAGCATCCTCGACTTGGGTCTTTGTGTTTTTTTTTAATATATATATATTTTTAATTTTTATTTATTTATGATAGTCGCACAGAGAGAGAGAGAGAGAGAGGCAGAGACACAGGCAGAGGGAGAAGCAGGCTCCATGCAGGGAGCCCAACGTGGGATTCGATCCCGGGTCTCCAGGATCGAGCCCTGGGCCAAAGGCAGGCGCCAAACCGCTGCGCCACCCAGGGATCCCAGGTCTCTGCGTTTTATCAAGCTCTGCAGGAGACTGTGGTGTAGACTGAAGTCTCAGAGGCTCTGCTAGAAAGCATCATTTTCGTAGAAAATGTGTTGCAAGTTCCAAAGGAACCATTTAGAAATCAGCACGGGAGACGGCCCTTTATTAGTATAGGCAGTGCTGGCTTTATGAAGAGAAGAGACAACCCCTTCTTTAGGTAGAGCTACGGACACTGTCTCCAAGGGCCAGGTCAGACAGGAAAGCCTCCCCTCCACCTCTTCCAACCTCAAGAGTCATGATTTAGCTGTCCATCCTTGGTCAGCATAAGGTTTCCATGTCCATCTGATTTATATATATAAATAAAACTAAAGGGAGGTTCAGAAATGTTGAAGTTTGACTCTTTTTTTTTTTTTTTTTCAGAATTTAGGTTTATTCCTGCCTTAACACCCTCCTTCAGCAATTATTTTCACTCACATGATGCCTCCGTGCAGGACAGACTATTAGCAGGGTTCATGAAAATGCACATACTTATTTCTGTTGCTGCTCTGTTTTCAGCTTAGCTCACGTAACCCAACCGTTCAGTGCCACTTCCTACACAAACCCCATTGATCAAAGGCAAATTCAGCTCTTTAGGTTTGTGCGTTCTTGAAGCATTCAGCACAGGCTTTATCACATGTGGTTATTCGCTGGTTATTGATTAATAGAGAAAATGCTTGAGTTTTATTTTAGAGAGCAAATTGCCCAATGCAAAAGAAAAGCTCTTAGAAGTAATTTAAAAAGTAATAAAGTGATTCTATGCAACAACAAACAAAAAGCAAAAACAATCAACCCATAGGTTTGTTTTACTTGTACTTAATATTGCTTCTCACTACTGATCCTGAGGGGTGATATATATAATTCATAAGTAAAATGGCAGGGGATGTATCAGAATCCCCGAGAGTCAAGTGAATATAGTTTGGAAAGAAACCAACAAGTGGTTCTGTGACTCCTGGGTTGATAGTCACAGCTCTAACCAGCAATAACTTGTTAGCTATATACTAGAATAGAATAAAGTCTAATTCATGCTATCCACAAAATCATAAGACTCCACTTCTTGGATAAGAAATGAGAGAGACCAAAACAAACAAACAAACAAACAAAAAAAGAAATGAGAGAGACCTATATATAGGAAACTATATACTTTTAGTATAGGATGTGGAAGACAGCTTGAAGAGAAGTCCAGAAACACTATTTTGAAAAAGATTCTGCTTGAAAAATTATCAATTTGTAAAGAATTATTGAAAAGGCTGAATGCATTTTTAAAAGATTTATTTATTTATTTATTTATTTATTTAATTTATGATAGAGAGAGAGAGAGAGGCAGAGACACAGGCAGAGGGAGAAGCAGGCTCCTTGCAGGGAGCCCGACATGGGACTCAATCCCGGGACTCCAGGATCACACCCTGGGCCAAAGGCAAGTGCTAAACTGCTAAGCCACTCAGGGATCCCCCCAAAAAGGCTGAATGTAATTTTAATAAAAATCCCAGTGATTGTTTTTGCAAACTTGCTGAAGGTGTAAATTCTTCTGAGGACAAGGCTATTTGAGAATATTTATTTAAGACTATTTACTTAAAATTTCAAATGAGAGTAACAAGATGGGTCTTACCCATCTATATATTTTTTTAATTATTTTTTTTTTAGTGAGCCTTATACCTAATGTGGGCTTGAACTCATGACCTTCAGATCAAGAGTCAAAAGCTCTACTGACTGAGCCAGCCAAGTGCCCCTCAACTGTATTTTAAAATGGGTTTTAAAGTCATTAAAAATTAAAAACTATGGCATAGTATAAGAATTGACTATAGATCTATGAAGCAGAACAGATAGGCCAAAAACAATTGTAAAATAGTAAAATATAATGTAAAATATGTTGTGCAATATGTAATAAGATCATATCATACAATCAGTGGAGAAAGAGAATACACGTCAAAGGCTAAAAGTACAAGTCCTCTTAGAACAAAAGCATTATGCTTAGCAAGAAAGAGTCAATATAAAATGTTTTCAAGATATTTTGAGATGATAGAAAACCTATGAAAAATAGACACCGTTAGGGGCCCCTGGGTGGCTCTGCCTTTGGCTCAAGGAGTGACCCTGGGGTCCCGGGATCGAGTCCCACATTGGGCCCCCCATAGGGAGCCTGCTTCTCCCTCTGCCTGTGTCTCTGCCTCTCTCTGTGTGTCTCTCGGGAATAAATAAATAGAATCTTTTAAAAAAATGGACACCATTAGTTATGAATTGGAATCTGGATTCAGTGCAGGCTCTGAAGCCTGTGTTCTACTCTTCCTCCTTACAATAAAGACAAAAAATAAATAAATAAATAAGAAATAAATAGTGGGAGAAGAAAATCTTATCAGCTCATGTTTATATCTTCTCAGCAAACCAACCATGGTTTTAAGGCCGGTAAATATTTTAAACTATTTTAATGGTCAAGATTCTCTTCTTAAGAGCTCAATTGTTGGTGCTATTTGGCCCAATCACTTCAGACGGACAGTGCAATTATCTACATTAAGTGCTCGGTAATCAGCCTAAATGAATTTCCTCATTGTGCTCTATACTGACTTCAGCTTCCAAATATAAGAGATCCAATATCTTGGATCATTTGCAAAATAGATACTTTTGAATGAGAAAATCTGCCCAATATCTTGGGAACACATATGAATAACCTTGGTTTGGTGTGTCCTTCAGGGCCAATGGCAGACAATATGCTTCTCAAGCAACCACCCCACCGTGTCCTGGATGATCAGAGATCCTCCCGACAGATTGGTCTTTCTGATTCCACCATACTGTTTATGCACAGGGGGTAAGAGAGGTTCCTAGTAGTCAATGAGGATAGTTAGCTCCTTTGGAGGTGGTGTAAATGAAATGAAATCCTGACATGGATAAAAGAGTAACCAAACAAGTCCAAGAAGAAAAACCTCCCCATCACATATTAATTACTCTTGAAGGCATACCTTGATATTTTGATAGGAGGGTGGAAATTCAGGGAATGGCAACACCTTCTTAAATATATCCTATCACGATGAAAAAAGACCTTTTCAACAGAAATTCAGAAATAAACTTGATTCTGATTTAGGAATTAAGCCCTCGGTTGCATTAAGTGAAATGCTAGAAGGTGTGAGAGGCTCCATATGTTGCATTTGATCCCAAGAGATGGAGTCACAAAATTAAGCCTTTTAGATATTCCGGCTCTGGCATGAGGTTGAAGATGGGAGCCTTGTGGTGTTGATGTGACGTGGGAGGAGACGATTGCTGGGAGGGACTCGGGAGTGGATTCCTATTAGGAGTATAGTGCTTGCATTCACTGAGTTTAATGTGGCCATTTGGGGAAAGAAGATAAACATTAAAAGTTAAAATGGGGATGTAAGTTGGACATACTTTGTGGTCTTAGAGGAAGCCTATTGCACTTGCCACAAGAGGATTCAATGTAGAGTATTCTCAAGGATGGATTACATTGTCTGGGTTAGGGAATATCATCAGGAAACATATAGGCATAAAGAAATAAGAAAATAGGAAGGAAACTGGTGTAGATGGAGTCTTTTTTTTTAAGTAATCTCTACACCCAACAGTGGACTTGAACTCATGACCCCGAGACCAAGAATCACATGCTCTACCGACTGAGCCAGCCAAGTGCCCCAGATGGAGTCCTAAGATACCTATAAACCAGAGGCAGTGTAGGGGAGTGTTAATCTGTGGTTTGGACAAACTATAAAAAACACATTTAGGAGATAAATATGGAAATATGAACACTGTGAGGATATTTGATAATATTAAGGAATTCATATTTGCTTGGTTTTTAGGGGGTGGTTCTGATGTTGTGGTTATGTTTTTAGACTTTTTAAATGTTTTATGTCTATGTGATAAAACATTTCCAGGTGAAATGATATGATGTCTGGAAGGTTGCTTTAAAACAACCTGTTGTAGAGATGAAATAAAATTGGCCACGTAATTTAGGCTGAAATATAGATATTTTGGCTGAGAGATACTTGGGGGCTCTACTACTTTCTAATTTTTTTGTGCCTGAAAAATTCCAAAATAAAAGGTTTAAAGTAAATTAGTAATAGGATGATGAGGCAAATCAAACTCAGGGCATTGTAAGTTTTGTGTCAAGTTTAGGAATACTTTTGTGATATAAGCCAATCCCAAGTGTGTTTGCTGTTTACGTGTGCTTTTAAGAGAAACTGGCACATTAAAGAAATGGATAGGTTAGCTACATGGAAAAAAATTAATTATTTGTTAATAAGCAATTAGTCCAGGTATCAGAGGAGCACATAATGATAAGCTTCGGCGATGAAACAAGAGCTCTCACGTGTCTGCTGAGCCACGCAGCAGAGAACAGACCATGAAAAGCAGCCCGGGGTTCCCTGAAATGACAGTTTACAAGTTCGAAGCAGTGATAAAAGCTCTCCCATGTACCTGCTGTAAAACCAAGAGGGAAGAGAGGTAAAAAGGCAAAAAATGTACTTTGTAACGTAGCATCATGCGAAAGGCTGATGTGTGTTAGGACTTGCTGTGTTGGTGTGGGGCATTGACAAAGTTGGGTCGGCCGGACCCGAATTCAAGTGCTGCTCCCACTATTTGCGGGGAGAATGTGCACACACAATTTATTCTCTGCATCCTTACTTTGTAAAATTGGTGTATTACCAATTTCGTAGTATTTTTGTGGGACTTGTGATGCCAGATATAAAGTGCTTAGCACCGTGCTAGTTTTCCTGCCATCTGTTCGTGAGCGGCTCTAAGACCTAAGGCCTGTTATTATTATCTTTTTTTGGAGAAGTTTTCCCAGTTTGTAATGCGAGGCCTTAACACGCTAAGTAAAATGGGCACAAGCGCCATCTTTTGATTAAACACAGTCAGTGCCTTGGATTAAGAGGGAAATCCCAAGCAAATCTACGAATCTACGTTCTGGTGGCAAATTTGGGTAATGAGATAGTTCCTACAAAATGTATTTGTTAAAATTGACTATGAATGTGAAACTATTTTAAATAACAGTGTTTTTCTCAGAGGAATAAACTGCATGTCTGTGTGCTCATGCAATTAATTTCATAGAAGAGTTGGATTTTAGAACTATAGAAACAAAACACTGCTAGATTTGCAATGATCCTGATCCAGCTGTAAAGCGTATTTACCTATTAATGGTATAGATTTGTGGACCTGTGCAATCTGAAATATCTAATGCTATTCGGTCATTTAAAGCTCAATTTTGATCTCAAAATTTTTGTAGAGCTGCAGTCACTGAGAGTATGTCGTAGTAGACGGAAAATTATCAGTGCCCTTTAAACAATGCCAACATCTGTGCTTCCGTCCGTGCGTCTTGTAGCTAAAATCTGGAATGTCACTGATATCGACTCTAGGCACAGGGTCACTATTAAGATTATCGAGGTAATTTTATAAGCAGGATTTCTTTTTCTCTATTAATTTAACTGTCTCCTTTGATTTGAGTCTGGAATGGAACTGAAAGGTCAGTGAGCTGAACCACGTTATAAGATAGGAAAATTGGGGATCCCTGGGTGGCGCAGCGGTTTGGCGCCTGCCTTTGGCCCAGGGCGCGATCCTGGAGACCCGGGATCGAATCCCATATCAGGCTCCCGGTGCATGGAGCCTGCTTCTCCCTCTGCCTATGTCTCTGCCTCTCTCTCTCTCTCTCTCTCTCTCTCTGTGACTATCATAAATAAATAAAAATTAAAAAAAAATAAGATAGGAAAATTGTTCCTAATAATTAGAGATACGCCGCTTACCAGATTTAACAGACAAAAGATCCCAATAGGCAGAAGCAATTTAGGGCTGTGATATTTCTGATTACAAAGCAGAGTGAAATGAAAGCAGATCAGGAGCAACACAACGAAACCCGGTCTGTTTAATAGACTTAAAACGGGGACTCTGGGAAGTATGGATTCCTGACCAGGAGTATCACCATCTCCTGGGACTTCTGGAAATGCCAATTCTGAGACCCTCCTCGGACAGACTAAATCGGGACCCCCCGGGGGTTAGCCCTAAGGATGTGTATTTGAACAAGCCTTCTGATTCTGATGTTTGTTAAAAGTCGACCTTAGGGGCCCCCGGGTGGCTCAGTGGTGGAGCATCTGTCCTTGGCCCAGGGCATGACACCGGGTCCGGGGATCGAGTCCCGCATCGGGCTCCCCGCAGGGAGCCTGCTTCTCCCTCTGCCTGGTTCTCTGCCTCTCTGTGTGTGTGTGTCTCATGAATTTAAAAAAAAAAAACCAAAAACAAAAAACAAGAAACAAAAGTTGACCTGAAGAGGCTCTTCCCCAGGGTATGTGTGCACGTCTCAGATCAATGTTGGTTCCAGATCCTTTGAAGGCTGCTTGCATAGCAAGCCCAGACCCTGGGCCTTAGAAAACAGGTGGTGTTTCTTTTCAGGAGAGGGGCAGGCTTGTCCCCTGTAATAAGGACAGTGTCCCTCCGTGGGGCCAAGACTGGACGGGATTGCTTGCAGTGCGTCCAGGAGCCTGGGCCTGCCCTGTGCTGGGGTTGCTCACCAGGCGGCCCAGGTACGCGGGGTCCCCCTGGGTAGGGGTCACATGTCCTGGGACCCGGGGACGAGGCAAGGTGCAGGCGGACCCTGCTGTGCGAGGAGTGATGGAGGCCTTGGCCTCTGGCCGGGGAGTCTCCTGGGTTTTGGCCGCGTGGCTGACACTGTGGCGGCAGGGGCCTAGCGTGCAGATGACCCCGAGGTGCTCAGGTCCTCAGCACTCAGGTCCACGGGGCCCCGCACCTGGGTCCCTTCTCTGTTCAGGCCTCACTGCCCCAGGGGAGCTTTCCTGGAGGCTCTGCTTACACACGCTCTGTGCCCGTCCTACTCCCCGACCTGCTACATCTCTATTTTCACTGATAGCTTTTTTATTTTTTTAAGATTTTATTTATTTATTCATGAGAGACACAGAGAGAGAGACAGAAACACAGGCAGAGGGAGAAGCAGGCTCCATGCAGGGAGCCCAACGTGGGACTCGATCCCGGGACCCAGGGTCACACCCTGAGCCACCCAGGTGCCCCTATCAGTGATGACTATTACCTGGTACCATAATATTTGTCCATTCACAATTTACTACCAAACTTTACTGCTAAAATGCAAGCTTTCTGGGGGGCAAAGTGTTTGTCTTTTTTTCCTGTACTTAGAACAGCATTGAGCTCTACAATTATTTTTTGAATATAAATATTTGCTAAATATCAATATAATACATTGGTTGTAATTTAAGCCTATTAAATTAATATAAATATTTTCTACAAGGAGTACAGGTTTAATGGACCAAGAAGCTTTTTAAAAAACTTAACCTAATAGATCCATTTTGGCCTGTTTTAATAAGTTCAGTTGCAAATTATGATGAGATGCTTCAAAATGAAGGCGTGAAACACAGAATCTTAAGGTCATAGAAAGAGTATATTAATGCTTGGATAATTAAAATTGTTTAGGAGAGTATTTATTCAAGGGAAAATAATTCTTTTCCTGACCATGTGCCTGTGTCTGCACACACACATTCTCAGTAGTACGTGTGTGTGTAAATATATGTATGATTTTATAGATGTTTGTATATTATACAAAGTTTATTAAGTACCAAATATATATTTATACACACATAAAATATATAGCATGCATTTGTAAATAAATATATTTATACTAGATATATACTTTAAGACACACATACAAGGTGCATATCCTCTCCAGTGTTCCATAAGTTGATCTAACATAAAGCTAAGGAGATGAGGATTCACAAACAGAGCCACTCAATTCTCCACGAATATTCTTACATCCCACCTCTGTACATGACAGGCACTGACCTCGCTCCAGTGACACAAATTGACCAATATAGTGACGGTGAGCTGGGTGGTCTGGCGCTACTGAATCTATTGGAATCCACGAATTGTGTTCACTTCAATAAAGACTAGTGCATTGTTGGAATTAGTCGGGAAACCTTAAATTGAGGAACTTTAAAAAAATGTAAGTGCTCCTCTTAAAGGCTGGGCTCACAGATACGGCGAGTTAAGTGATGGAGCCTTGGTTTGGAGAGCCAACCGGGGGATACAATAGATGAGAAGGTGGGAAGAGTGAGCAGGCCAACCAAATGAGTGCAGGAAGAAGAAGGAATTTTCTAGATGCTTTTCTGTCTGGGAAATACACCTTGAAATAGTTACACCAGAGGGTTAAAATGCAGAGAGATATAATTCATCCAGAAGCAAAATGCATAATTATTAAAAATGGAATAATCAGATAGAGGCCAGCTGGTTCCTAAGATTGGCTCTAACTTGGCTCCATAATTGTGTATATAGACGTTGGCTTTCTGTTTTTATTACTGTGACTTCATCAGTTTACTTAGAGATAATCAGGCTTTGAAGAACTGATTTATGCTAACCAAGATCCTAGAAAAGACCTGATAAACCAGAATATCAATGCTTTATGTGTGCAGAGAAATTATGTGCTATGTAGTAGATCAGGCACTGACATTGGCTGCTCTATGAACTTCTTTTTTTTTTTTTTTCTCTATGAACTTCTTACTGAGTAGTTATTCTATCTTGCAGGAGCTTTTTTTTTTTTTTACAAAAAAATTATTATTATTATTTTAAGTAGGCTGTGGGCCTAGTGTGGAGCCCAACGTGGGGCTTGAACTCACAAACCTGAGATCAAGAGTCGGACACCCAACCAACGGTGCACCAGTAGTTATTATATCTTGAAGCTAAGTTATTAGAAGAAGATTGTCTGGAACATAAGAGTAAAGAGAAATGATCTTAATAGATGGTGCCTAATAATCGGTGATTTGATTGAGTGCTACCATGGAGCATACACTAGGGATATTAGAATGTCTGGCATAGAGAAGCAGCACGATAGATAATTTGTTCAATAATGAATATAGAAATCCTTACAACTCCATGAAGTAAGTATTTTCATTATTTCCACTGGAGGAAACAGCCTTGGAAAGATAACACCTTTTTCCATAAAATAAATCGTTAATCTACACTTGAACCCAGGTCTCATTGACTTCCTAGTTCATGTGCTCAACAGCTGTGTTATTCTGCTTTCTTGAAAATGTAAATATTCTTCTCTACCGGCAAATCTCTACTAGAGTATGCTCAGTTTTAGGTTCCCAAATAGCCCTACTTACCGTAGACCTTATGATGTCACCATGTTATGATACCTTAAATTATTTTACAGTTTATTTTAGCTTTAATTTAATATCTTCGATGAAGTTTTGGACTTGCTGCCATTAGTAGCGCCTATCTGAAAACTACTTTTTAGGGAGGGATATTTGAACAGAGAGCTCATCTATCTATTTTGATTTGTTTTTTTGAGCACTGCTTTCAAAAGAAAATTCTAGAGTAACATCTCACTTGTATGCCTTAAATGTTTTTCCCTGTTAGCTTAGATTATATACGGCTTTTACGACCTTTGAGTTGGACTAGGACAATGCCCAAGTGAAATACAGCAAAGCAGGTGAGGTTTGCACCCGGAGGTTCAAATCCCTTCTTGTACCTTCAATATCTTGCTCTCTTGACTATTCCTTACCTTTATTTCTTTCTAATATATTTTTTGAAGATTTTATTTATTTGAGAGAGAGTGAAAGAGAGACAGAGGGAGAGAACGAGGGTGAGTAAAGGGAGAGGTAGAGGACGAGGGAGAGAATCCCAAGCAGACTCTGCGCTGAGCATGGAGCCTGACCCGGGGCTGGATCTCATGACCCTGACATCACGACCTGAGCTGAAACCAAGAGTCTGACGCTGGACCAACTGAGCCACCCGAGTGCCCCTCTTCTTTCTCGTCCTAATATCTATCCAGCTACTTCTACTTTCCTGCACACTTTCAAGGACCTATTACATTCAGCTGGCATCTTTCTCTCACCAGACGAGTGTAGAGTCTAGGAACTCAGTTATACTGTATTACCCTGAAGAATGCTTCACAAAATCCTCAGCAGTTCTCTTCATTTCTTCCCTCAGATAACTCTAGAAACATTTAATTTGGCAACACAACAGAGCTATTTATGTCAGCTTTGTGCAGCAAAAAGAGAAGAATACTTGGATTGGGTATGTGGATTCCAGCCCCGATGGTGCCAATTTTATGATGTTTATTAAGAGACTCAATCTCTGTGAATCTTAATAGCCTTACTGGAAGAAAAAGTGAGTAGTTGCTTAGATATTTTAATTTTAAAATACCATAGTGTTTAAAAATAGAGTCATATTATTTCTGGTAAGTTTTAGATGACAGCATACTTCTCTGTTCATTTATAACTCACATGCGAGTTATGTGCAGGACAGAGAAACCTACTTGCGACCTCAAAATAAATTAGGAAGGATTTTGGAGGGGAATGTGAGCAACAATATGAAGATGCAAGTTAAGAAGTATATTTGAGACATAAGAAAGATTATTTGACTAGAATTGAGGTTATTGGTTAAAGTATATGGAGAAGAGATATTATAGATAAGTAACTCTAGATTTATGAGGAATTGGAATGGTAGGTTGAGGAATTAGAGGTTAAGAAATTGAAGAATTTGGGATATCAAATACAGAGACTAGACAAAGGACAACCATTCAAGATGTTACTGCAACAGATCAAGGATTATGTGTTCACAGATATTATGCTAGAGAAGGAGATGAAGAGGGGATATTTTAAAAAAAATTGACAGAAAATTAATATGAACATCTGATGTATTTTTATCTTAAAGGTTTTATTTATTTTTTATTTATTTAGAGTAAATGGGGGAGGGGCAGAAGGAAGGAGAGAATCTCAAGGAGACCCCGCAAGGAGCACAGAGCCTGATGCAGGGCTCAATCTCACGATTCCGGGGTCATGACATGAGCCAAAACCAAGAATCAGACACAACCGACTGAGCCACCCAAGCACTCCATGATGTAGTCTATCTTTAAAAGATTACCTAGCTCTCTTCATGAAAAAAGCCTAAAAGCAATGGCCAATCCAGTAACAATGATCACCCTCACTAGCAGAATATGGCTTCTTTTTTTAAAAATTTTTTATTTATTTATGATAGTCACACACAGAGAGAGACAGAGAGAGAGGCAGAGACACAGGAAGAGGGAGAAGCAGGCTCCATGCACCGGGAGCCCGACGTGGGATTCGATCCTGGGTCTCCAGGATCGCGCCCTGGGCCAAAGGCAGGTGCCAAACCGCTGCGCCACCCAGGGGTCCCAGAATATGGCTTCTTAAAAGGAGCCAGGACTTCTTAGAGAAAGAATTGACCCCAGAGCAGGAGAGGCAAATGCACAAGACGGCAAGTCAGAAGGACATTGGAGCCATTCATAGAGGCTCTCACAAGCAGTAGAAGGGAATACTTTAATACCGCTACGAATAAAAATTGCATTGAATTGAAACACATCAAATATGCAAAGGAACATGAATTTATTATGAGACTAAAAGAAGGGAAATTAATTTTGGAAATTGAAAAAAGGAAAGAATCATACATTTTGGGGAGCCAAACAATACATGACGAAACTTTTCTCCTATGGAAGCATCCCAGCTAATAAATGAAGAGAAAAGTGATTCGGTTAGACTAGCATTGTTCCCTAACCCCTGGTGAACAACTGAATCTGGGTCCTGCAAAGGCATGGATGGCTACTGACATCCTGAAAGATGAGCAGTTCTGCATTATAATTTTCATTCTAGAAAAACACAACATGGTTTATGAAGTAGCTTTTCCAAAAAAGATCTCACCGTGATAAAGGTCATAACCTACAAAAATGGTTCTCAGCAGGGGGGATGGATGGTTTTTCCCTTAAGCTGATATTTGGCGATGTCTGGAGACATTTCGAGTTGTCACTAATTCTGTGTGTGCTGCTAACATCAGGTGGGTAGAGGCTGAGGATAAACCCTAGACTGCCCAGGATTATCTGGGCAAAATTATCTGGCAAATAAAATGTCAAGAGTGTTGGGGTTAGAAATCCTGGCTTATGGGAGATGTTAAATAATAGTACTGGAACATAACCAGCAAAATCTCGATGTTGTGAAACCACAGGCCCAAGGTACAGTCTCATTAACAACAATAACCAAAAAATTCAAGAAATAAAAAGAAAGGGGACAGATGACCTGTAGACCTAAGGAGGTAAGAGGCAGATCAACCAACAAAAGGTGAAGTGCTTCTTTGGGTTCATATTCAAAAAAACTGTAAAAAATGTTGACATTTATGAGACAATTGGAAATCTCAACACTGACTGGATGTTTAATGATCTAAAGAAAATTTTGGATGTGATAATGGCTTTATTATGTTAAAAAAAGAGAGCTGATCGTCTAGAAGCACATCCTGAAATACTCGTGGATGAAATATGTCATGTCTCAAATTAGCTTCAAATTAACGTGGGAGCAAGGGAGCAGCTAGAGAAATAAATCCTCGGAGGTCAGAGGTGTGTTGGCAGTTCTGATGTAGGAACGGGAGCTCTTGGCGGAGCTTCTGTGGGAGCAGATACATTTACTTGTGTTCAACAACTAAAACCAAAGCTGCCCATGATTGTTAAATGCAGACCAGAGGGTGGTAGTTCCCTGGAAAAGTGACTGCGCTTCTCCGGAGGCGGCCGCGTGGATGAAGCGTCTGACTCCTTGCCCAGCTCCACCTCCGTGGGTGTCACTCGTCTCTGAGAGTCTCCTGACTTAAAGGCTGCCAGCAAAGTTTGCTGAAGTTTTGAAGTAAGGACTTTTAAATGATCTTCTTTCAGCAATTTCTTGTTGCCACTTTAATAATAAAGGGGGTAAATAAACAAGAAGACTCCAGACGTTCTAGCAAAGCTCGAGGGGCATGACCGTGTGATAAGAATCCTATTGTCGTGACCCCTCACCATGCTCCGGATACTAGTGAGTACAAGACTCTCTCGACCTCACATATTTCATACGTTAAACCCTTCCCGTAGCATGATATGTGTGACCCAGAATGCTTAATCTATAAAACATGAGGTCACAATATTACAGGATTGATAGGATTTCTCAGGTTAGGCTGTGCTTCATGGAGATTCTGGAAGTTTGGAGGAGCCATTTTTTGAGGCGAGGGGCATGTACCCACTGGTGGCAGTTGTATCTTCCGACTTACGTGGTCAGCGGAATGCTTCTGGACCCTGTGGCTGCCAGAACGGTGGCAGGGATGTAAGCAATCTTTTGATTAGCCCGTTGCATGTTTCGTGGCCGAGGTCCAGGGATGCGGAGTGGAACAGCAGGAGGGATGGAGCATACACGCTGCACCCTAGTTTCCAGAACCAGGGCTGCCCTGTTGCCTGTTGCTCCTTTCCCTCTTGGAAGTAAAAGTGAGCTGACCTTAATTGAGCTGATAGCTTAATTGGATTTTCATGAGGTCAAATATGCAAAACAGCAAGTAATATCCCCAGTGCACAGAGGGGGAGGGGGAGCAACGTACTCAATCTCAGCCATGCACCTGGGGTGTCAGTATTCAATCCCAGGACCGTCTTTGGGCCACACCCGTGACTCAGGTCTCACAATCTGTGTTGGGTTTGGCAGGTAAATGGAATGGGAGGACTGGGAGAGACATTCCACTGCCCCAGGAAGGTGTACTCTCAAGTGTTTCCAGATTCATCTTGGTGAAAAATAAAAAATTTAAAAATGATTTTATTTTATTAAGTATTTATTTATTTATTTATTTATTTGAGAGAGAGAGAGAGAGAGCGCGTGTGCACGCACGAGCAGGGGGGAGCAGCAGGAGGAGAAGCAGACCCCCGCCCCGGGCAGCGAGCCCAGACACAAGGCTCCATCCTAGGACCCCGAGATCATGACTTAAGCCGAAGGCAGACGACTTAGCCGACTGAGCCACCCAGATGCCCCAAATTTAAAAATCATTTTAAATTCAAAAATTACCAATGGAAAGATTGTTGATGCTAACACATTTCTGAAATCAAAACCATGGGAACAATCACCGTGTCTCAAACATGATAGAAAACCACGTGTGAGAGAAGAACGTATTTTGGAACAATAAAAGAATAATTCCTTAAATCTAGAACTACTTATTATCTGTTCCCATCATGGAAACAATTTCATTGTAAACCGCTTGAGGGGCATCCATGGCCCAGATAAAGTCCAAGTGATTGTAAGGAGGAATCTTCCTGTGGTAAATGAGATTGGGGAGCTTGGAAAGCAAAAGGTCAACATCGTGAGGGTCGGCCAGCAAGTCGTTGCCACCGTTCCACACTGCGATTGGCACATGCATGTCTGTCAGGTTGTAGTAGGGAGGCGTGCTCTAAAACACAAGAGAGGGAAAAAAAATAAAACACAAGAGAGGAAGAACCCGGTTTTCACAGGTGACCGCACTTTAGACCCCAATACTTCTTCCTTGGCCAGAGGCTATGACATTGGCTGATGATTTTATTTTTTTATTGAGATGCAATTGACATAAACATTGTGCTAATTTCAGGTGTGCAACATAATGATTTAATATATGTATGTGTTATGAAATAGTCGCCGTAATGAGTCTAGGTGATGCCCGTCACCCACGCGTGGTTATAATGTTTTTGCTTGTGATGGGAACTCTGAAGATCCGCTTTCTTGGCAACTCCCAAATATACAATACAGTTTTGTAAGTTGTCACCATGCTGTACTCTACATCCTCAGGATGTATTTAGTTTATAAACTGGAATTTTGTACCTTTGGACCACCTTGACCCAGTTCATCCACCCAGTATCGCTCACCTGTGACAACCACTCATCTGTTCTCTGTCATCTATGAACTCAGCTGTTGTTTTTGTTTTCAGATAAGCAAAAACATGTAAGTGAGGTCATACAGTATGTGTCTTTCTCTGACTTATTTCACTTAGTATAATGCCCTCAAGTTTGATGCGCCTGGCATGGTCGAGTTTTCTAAGCAGATTCCTACCAGTGATTGCCCAGAGACAGTCGCCTTTATCCACAGAGCAAAGTAGCTGCGATAGGTTTTAGGTCAGCGCTTTTCAAACTTGAAAGCGCCTGTGAATCACCCGGGGATCTTGTTAAAATGAAGATTCTGACTCAGTACATCTAGAGGAGGAGCCGGGACTCTGCATTCTCGGTGATGCTGGCGCTGTTGGTCCTGGACACGCCTTGAACAGCAAGGCTTTCGATGGTAATTCTTACAAATTAAAAACTTAGATTTCTACCCAAGCTCAAGGAAGTGGATTTGCATGGGTCGTAACGGTAATAGACTGTCTCTACCCAGACACTCTAAAGTATGATCTTGAAATGCCTTGAGTCATTTATTTTGGCTTTGTATTGATTTACCAGTATGGTCAGTTGGTAGGCCAGTCAGTTCACTAAGGGGTTGTATTTGTTGAATGCTTACTTGATTTTACTAATGATCCGATAAAATTCCGATAGAAACTATCACCAGTCCCATTTGCTCTTTCTAAATCACCATTTACACATAAATTTTAAGGAGGTTTATGAAGCAAGACAAGGGAATAAGTAAGGAATCACCAATTTTACCGTTATCGACAGAGAATTTTGTTAGTAATGAGAATTACTAATCCAATATACTAAGTTTTCTATATTTCTATATTCCCATCTTATATAATAGCCAACTCGTCATAGCAAGATATTTCATCATATATAATTTTCCATAGTATTTTAACCCTTCACCATGGTGGAGGATATCCATAATAATAAACCTACTTTCCTTTATTCATGCTCCATTGTTCAAAGAGTTTTCTAAATGCTACCTTCTGGCTCTTAAATTAGTGTCACTGCTCAGTTAGTCGAAGACCATCCTGTGCTGTTTTTGGCTTGGCCGGAGGGAGGGTGGGCTTGGGATTTGTTATTCCAGGTCCTCTAAGATAAATGTCTCTGATTCCTGGTAGTAGAGCCCAGTAGAAAGGTAGATACAAAGAAAGTCTGTGTCTGGGGGCTTTAAGGAGGCGAAGGTTGGGGGGAAAGTGTTTTCAACAATGTTTGATCTGATGAGGTGTCTTTAAAGACATCAAAATGTCACAAAACTGGGGGGCTTGGGGGACCATCTTCTCTACACAGCGCAAAGCTGTGGGAGAAGGGAGACGGGCTGACATCTGCGTGATGAAGGGATTCCAAGGAAATTACCGCCTACTTCCTAATTGCCTTAAGGATGAGTCTGGGCACCAACGTTCCTTTGGAAAATATACGCATGGTCATCGTAATTTCAGCCTTTTATAGCTTTGCCTTTCAAAATGTGAACAACGTCAACGTGAAGAAGCTTACCTGATGATAGTGCATCATGTTCTGAACTGGGCTTCCCCAGTCAAAAGCTTGGAACTTCCCAGACTTAACAGCCTAGTGCAGAGAAATGAAGAACACGAGTAAATAAAACCTCTCCTTGCCATGTGGCAAACAAAATTCGAATCCTTCCGTTTAGTTTACTTGCAATTCAAAAAATTTTTGAAAAACATTCTTCCCCTTCCAAAAGCTAAGACTATTGTTCATCCAGGACCAGGTACTTGTGCAAGTTTAAATGTGGCTTTGCCTGAAATATTTTTTTTCTCATGGGCCGAGTCATAAAAAGTCCCTCATTTCTTTGCTGCCCAAAGGGACGTTTTCATTAGATTTTATTTGTATTTTATTAGAAAGAATTTTTTAAAGGATGAGACAGAGGGGAGAGGTAGAAGGAGAGGAAGAGAGAGAGAGAATCTGAGGCAGGTTCCACATTCAGTGCAGACCCTGACCCTGGGCTCCACGTCACGACCCCGTGATCATGACCTGAGCCGAAAACGAGAGTCAAAAGCTTAACTGATTCAGCCACCGAGACGCCCCTTATAGGATTTCCATTCGTGTGGATTGATAGTTATTTTCAGCCGGCAGCCACATACTAAAAAAATTCCCTGCACCTGGCACTATTATAAGACTGTGCTTTAGGTAAAGTGCCAGGGGCTCAGGCACATGGAAGAAATTTTATTTTATTTTTTTATTTTAAAAGATGTTATTTATTTATTCATGAGAGACACAGGGAGAGAGGCAGAGACCCAGGCAGAGGGAGAAGCAGGCTCCATGCAGGGAGCCCGACGCAGGACTCGATCCCGGGACCCTGGGGTCACGCCCTGGGCTGAAGGCAGATGCTCAACTGTTGAGCCACCCAGGGACCCCACAAAAGAAGTTTTAACAGCATTTGAGAAATGATACCTGGGACCAGTGGAGCACGTTCTGAACCGATGTTCCTGCTGGATTATGTGACAGATACACATCCAAGCGACTCTAGAAAACAAATGCACACGCAGATGTATATTTGGTTCCTTAAAAGCAGCTAAGATTTACATTTCTCTGGTCCAGGTCAAGTGCCTAAGGGTAGCATTTACCAAAGGACACGAGCACCACAGCTCCATGCTGCTTTAGAGCTCGCAAAGCACACGTGCCTGAGCCAGTTGGGTTTGTATCCACTCAGTGAGGACAGCTCATCACCCCTTCTATCAAAAATGGGACGCGGGGCTCTGGGAAGTTTAGAGAAACGTCCAATGCCATGCAGCTCGTATTGGGGTAGCGCCAGAGAGTTTAATCTGGATCTCTAACTTCTCAGCTTTCTCTCTCCTCTGCCCAGGCACAGAGTGCAGTAAATATAATGTCCACACACAAGCCTCTTGCTTGGCAGCCCTATACGTGCATATGTAATTATAGATACGTACGTACACATCGTGTGTGCGAGAGTCGGCACACGTGTATAGGACACGTACCATCCTAGTGCTACCCTGCTCTCCTAGAAGTGCCCTAATCCACATGGATCAGACTCCGGACGACAACCTGAAATCCGTCTCTGCTGTATAGACTAGTTCGTAGTGGATCTTGGTGGCTCTGTGTAGAGGATCATGGACAGAGTTGAACGAATTGACTATCATCGCAGAAGAACGAAGTATCTCTCCACAGAATCTTCATGCAGAAGGATGAAATCGCTAATCTCCTTGGCTCCTCTTGTCTCTATTTTACTATGATTTTTCCCCAGAAGGCTCTTATGGACGCAGTGCAGTAATCGGGGCTGCGCTTTCTTAGTGTGACAAGGGTAGACGGCTCCGTCCTTTCCACATACAACATGACAGATGTTCCCAGAGCCATGGAGACGGAGAGAAGGATGGGACTTTAATTCACTACCCAAAATAGAACCTAAGGAAAGTTCCCTTCGTTCATCTATGTTTTAAAATATCCACAGATTCTGACCAGCATTGGGAAGGAGAACGGGATGTCCTTGAGTTCCACGAGGGCAGGAACGTCTCTGCTTTCACCGTTCTGTTCCCAGTAGCCACAGCACTTAGGAACGCCCCATAGATACTGTTTAGTGAGGAGGCACCTGGAGGTAGCATAGACCTTCTTCTCAATAAACTTGGTTTCCTCAGGTATTCAAGGGTCTATAACTAAACCGATAATGTTGAGTGAGGGTCATTTTCAACGTATAATAGTATTAGTAGCAAAGCATATGTTATTACGACGAGCGATATGCTTTGAACTAGGTTCTATATGCTTGACACACATTCATTCACTTCATCTCCACAATAATACATTTCGGGGACAAGGAAACCAAGACAGAGGAGTCGTGACTCAGCTCCAAAGACAGGATTCGAACGTAGGTCCCTAACCTGAATCCGTGCTCTTAAACTACTTATGATACTGCGTTTTGTCATATATGTTTTATTTTTTTATTATTTATTTATTTATTTTTATTTTTTGTTATTTATTTATTTATTTATTTATTTATTGTCACATATGTTTTAAAACCCAAACCCGATTCAAAGCAAGTGAAACAGCCAGATAAAGTATATGGACGAAAGCTGACATCCATAGTTGCTCAGAAATAAATTTTATAAAATTTATGGAAATGACTATCAGCACTAAGAACATTTATTCAGTGCTCAGACATTGGTGGAGGAGAATGTCAAAAATATCGTTCCATGACTCCCCTCGCAGAATTTAAATGTTACACCTTAAGAGGTCAGGAGTGGGTAGTGCTCACTATCTACAATTTTTTTTTCTACATGCTGTTTACTTAGGGGGAACTTGGTGCCAGCATGGAGCTGGAGGGAACGAAACTGGGAGCAATGATGTGACTTCCCTTGGGCTTGAACACAATTCTGAGGCTACTTCTACTTCTCTGGTTGGTTTTTGTTGTTGGTGGTGGTGGGTTTTCTTTTCTTTTCTTTTTTTTTTTTAAGTAGGCTCCACACCCAGCATGGAGCCCAACACGGGGCTTGACCTCATGACCCTGAGAGCAAGACCTGCATCGGATGGTTCCCCAACAGAGCCACACGGATGCCCACTACTTCTAGCTGTTTAAAGTACCATGTCTAACTGGTGGTAGGACAAGGCATCGATCAAAATGTTGCTCAAAATATTCAGAATAGAAATGTCAATGCATACAAACCATGTTCAAGTTCTTAGTGTCAAATCCACAAATGATAAACAGGGCGTTGCTGCAGAGGAGATCCACCGTCTCGCGGGAGCACACCTCGGTGGCGAGAAATTGATCGAAGAAGTGGTGTGGGTAGAATATTTTGTTTCCAAATATAAGCTGAAAAATAAAAGCATTGATAGAGGTTTGCAAAAATCAACCGACGGAGAAGACCCATTAATTCGTCTGGTTGACCGGTTCAGGGGTGAATAGGCTCACGAGATGTTCATGGCTCGTCATGTCGCTTTGGGAATCCTAAATACGTCTCTTGTTTAATTCCCACAATAAAGTTGTGGAGTGGACAGGACAGATGATCGACTTTGAATATTTATTGTTCTGCTGGGAACATGGTGGCTCCCGGGAAGTGTAAGGCCCAAGGGGTTACAGTCTAGTCGGGCAAATAAGCGTCATGAAATAAGATCATGAAACAACGTGGGAGACATGTCGTGAGTAAGAGCTAGATGCGTGACGTCAGCAGTGGAACACGAAAGGATCCGGAGCAGAATGGTGAGTCTGCGCCACGTGGTCCGGAAGCCTCTGGAAAGACAATGAGCTGAGGTGGTCTGATTATTGAAAGCGTTTGCCTCAATTCTGTGACCCCATATCGCTCAAGAGGAGACAGGAGAGAGTCAGGGCCCTGTGCTGCCTACAACCGGCTGGGCGGTTATGCACCGTACAAGCCGGCATCCGGCCCCAGGCCCTAAGCTTCCGATCGAGGTCCAACATTTGTTATCACCGGCTTTGAACCCGCTGTGCACATGGCCCATCGCCAAAGCTGAGCCCAGTAGCGAATAAACACCTGCATCCACGCGACAGTGACTCCACCCAAGGTCATCACGTGCATTCACGCTTTGAACAAGAGCTTTACAAATGCGGTTTGACTGCTAGAGAGTCTCTTGGGTGCTCGACACACAGTCAGTTCAGAGTGAAAGGAAATGAATCGTCCAGAACCACGGGAGGAAAGGGCATCCTGACTCCCCTCAGCCCGCAGGACAACGGTTCCCCCAAAGGAAGCAGGGTCCCGGCCCGCGGTGCCGGCTTCGACAGGGGGAGAAGTAGGTGATCAGGTGCTGCAGAAGCACAGAGCATCCCCCCCACGAGCCCACGAGGCATGGCTTAGTGCATGCTCCGCACTCGGGAGCCCCACGTACAGGGGAGCTCGGGTGGGGGGAAGGCTTGCAAAGCCAAGGGCCTTCCAGGGGCCTCCCCGAGCATTGCTCCCCTCCTTGTCCTTCCCGTTCTTTTCTATCCTTCCCCTTTCTGGTTTCCTTGGTGCAGGTGGTTGAGGCTTCTTCTGTGACTGCTTTTGTTCCTCTCCCCGCTTCCCTGATTGTGGTTTCCATACAACTAGGGGGGAAACGTCGGTGAAGGGGAGGAGCACTCTGCCCCGCTAACCCACAGAAGTGGGGAGACGCAGAGACGAAGGGGGTCCCGCCCGCTGGACGGGGAGCCAGCCAAGGTCGGGGAAATAAAACACACAAGCGCACATCTGCACCTTCGGCAGTGGCCCTCCACCAGGTGTTTCGCTCCCTTTCCCTCACGGCGAGACACGCGGACAACTTGGGATCCGAGATTCGGTTACAGAGAATCACATACCTTGAAGAGGAACGAAGGGACGAGCATGAGTTTGTTTAACAGGGTTTCGGTGTACTTCACGGTGGCAACGGGAGCTAATGCATAGAAGGTTTTGATCCGTTTCGCCAGCTTGGGATTGGTGGAAAAGGCGATGAAACCTGAAACAGAACAACACGGGCCAGTGGAGAAGGCGTGTGCGCGTGTGTTTTCCGAGCACGACATTATTTACTCCGAATGCCCTGTGCGAAGGAGACGCTGACAGTCTCCGCTTGTTCGAAGAGATCAGATTTTAGTATCTTTGTTTTATTTTCGTAGATTCTCTCTGGGAACAGGAGGCTAGAACTTGTAAAACGTTGTAATAGACTCTTTCATCTGACTGTAGAAAATAGGCCAACTTTACGATTCCCACGGGGGGGCAAAACGCTATTTATACTGCATGTAGGTCTTGAGGAGTTCAAATTCATGTCATTACAGTGAGATAATTAATCGGCATTTACTATGAGTAGGGTACGGAAGTGGGAAGATTAAAAACGTTTGAAATCCGACCAACTGAGATTTGAATCCTGGCTATGTGGTTTATTAGCTTTGTGACCTTGGACAAGTCACCTAAAGGCGAAGAGCCTCATTTCCCTCATCCTAAATATGGGGCTAATAGTGAGTGCTTCAGTAGGTTTTTTTGGGGGGAACCAAATGAATTATGGAAGGTATTTCCCAGGACACTTGGCACAGCGTAAATGCTGGGTAAGTGAGTAGCCACAATAATTCAAACATTTCAAACATGGTGAATATATTCAGCTCTTGTCTGTAGTTAATTCCCCCCCTTTTTTTTTTTTAGATTTTATTTATTTATCCATGAGAGACCCAGAGAGTGAGGCAGAGACACAGGCAGAGGGAGATGCAGGCTCCATGCAGGGAGCCCGATGCAGGACTCGATCCCAGGACCCCAGGATCACACCCTGGGCTGAAGGCAGATGCTCAACCGCTGAGCCCTCCAGGCGTCCCTAGAGTTACGTGGTATTATGAACAGTAGCATATTAGTAGCCTGGGCTGTGAGCTAAGCTCTATATGGTCAAACTACATAGGGCAATCTCTCCCCACGGTTAATAACATTAATTAAGACATTAATTAATTAATTAATTAATTAATTTTTCATTAAGAATGTCCTGGGGGAAAAAAAAGATTTTCAAATGTAAACACCTACCTTGGCCTAATTCTACTTGAGGAAGAATGGTCTTTGTAAGAATCCTATGTTTGGGAAGGGATCCTTTGCCTGCTTGCCCCAATCTGCAGATTTTCACCCAAAAGAAACAAGAATCACACATGAAGAGTTTGCACGGGTGTCTAGAGGTCCCTGCACTGTCAGGACGGGTGATTCTCAGAATACGCTCGCTTGCTCCCAATAAACAATCCTCTTTGAGACGCGATTCTAACAAGGACACTCCTCCCGCCTCTCAGGACGCGGAAGATTCCGAGATGCGAATTCAGAGTGGAAACACCTTCCAGAAATCTATGCGTGCGGCAATAGCAATGACAAGTCCCCCGTCAGTGACAAAGAAGAACGGAATGTTCAAAGTTCAAATGACTCCAAAGAGTGGTAGTTTGGGGTCATTTAGTGTCAGTTCTACTCATCTCAGTAAATCCTGGGAAATTGTCTGCCTTGCGTCTCGAGTTTCATAACCCTGGATCATCGAGAGAAGTTTAAACTCTACTCGATGTGTGCTGTTTAAAAAAAGCAGCGCTGCGTCAGAAGTCAAGGCGGATTTCCCTCCAAAATGGTGACATTTTGGAATGGTTTGAGAAACGGAAGGAGTCAATTTTAGCAATCTAGAACATCTCCCCCTTTTTAATAAAGGATTGTGAGGAGTTCCTGGATGGCCTGTGGGTTGAGCATCCGATTCGTGGTTTCTGCTCAGGTCGTGATCTCAGGGTCGTGGGATCCAGCCCCCGAGGGGCTCCACGCTCAGTGGGACGTCCGCTTGAGATTCCCTTCCCGCACACGCACGCGCTCCCTCTAAAATAAATAAATAAATCTTCTGTTCTTTAAAAAAAAAAGGATTTTGAGTCAACCGTTGACCACGTGTGACTGATGCTGTGCTGTAACTGCCCAGATTCCTCTTCCTGCCTGAGGCCTTTGTCCAACCCCAGGGGCGGGGACGGTTGTGACTCGTCTCTGATTTCGCTTTTGCTCAAGAGGATCCAAGGTTGTCAAAGGATTCAAGGGAATCCCTTTCCCAGGGCACGTGTGCATCAAATGCTGGTCGGCAAGTCGGGAAAAAGGCTCGGCCGCCTAGTCCCAGTCAAGACTCTGAAGAGCCACCTCCTACAGCGTCGTTGGGGCCTTCGTGGGACGGTGTCACCTTCTCCCTCTGACTACTCTCGCTTCTCTGCCCTTGGCCCCAGAGGCGCTTGTTTATAAAACGCCCTGGATACCAATCCTCATCTCCCTGGGAACTGTGCCCAACCTCACGGACCTTTTCCTTTAAAATTCTATAGGTAAGGGACGCCTGGGTGGCTCAGGGATTGAGCGTCTGCCTTCCGCTCACATGGTGACCCGGGGTCCCGGGATCGAGTCCCACGCCGGGCTCCCTGCAGGGAGCCTGCTTCTCCCTCTGCCTGGGTCTCTGCCTCTCTCTGTGTGTCTCTCCTGAATAAACAAGTAAAGTCTTTTAGAAAAAATAGGAAATGATTTTTAAAATTAAATTAAATTTTATAGGTGAGAGGCACCAGTGGATCAGTCGGATCAGTCGGTTGAATGTCTGCCTTGGGCTCAGGTCTTGACCTCGGGTCCCGGGGTGGGTCCGGCTCAGAGCGGGGTCTGCTCCTCCCCCTGCTGGTGTGCTCCCTCGCGTGCTCTCTCCTTCCCACTTTACATAAGTGAATAAAATCCTTAAAGTCCTGTAGGTGCGATGCACACACCCAGCCGCCGCTTCACCTGCTTCCCTGTGTAGACGTCTACACGGGGCTGTTCTGAATGCTTGGCTTCCCACGGGCCGGGTCAGCAGCCACGGTGACGCCTGCACACACCCGGACACACGTCGTGGCTCCTCCCCGGTGGTCCTTCCCCCTCCCTCCGTCGCTCTCTCCATCATGCTCTCGGGCTCACCTGGTGCAGCTGTCACCCGACCGGGCCGTGCGGTTGTCCCTACACCCGACCCGCTGCCAAATCCCTCCCTGACTTCAGGCCACAGGACGCCTCGGCAGCCCCCTGCACAGTTGGCCTCCTTCTCCTTCTTAGAACTCATTCTCCCCCCGCCTCCACACCAGGTCCTCCGCTTCCCTCCCAGCGCTGTCACCATCGTGTCTCGCTTCTGCACCTGATTCTTTCCCATCCTCCAAAGTAAGGGTGGCCCGGGCCTTGTCCCTTGGGCTCCTCCTCTCTCCAGTCAGAACGCGCTCCCCTGGTCGTTGCATCCTGGCTCACGTACATTTCGGGGTTTTCAGTCCGGTCCTCTCCCCTGAACTCCAGATTTGTATCGCCACCCGACTGCATAGCCCTCCACTTCGATCTCCAACGGGTGCCTTGACAGCCAGCAGCCAGAAAACAGGGCCCCCGCCCTCCAGACCCTATAGAGCCCTTGTCACTGCCGACCCCTCGGGGCTGGGCATCCCCATGGCTCCGGGTGCTCAGGCCACAAGTCTTGTGTCATCCTGGACTCCTTCCCTTATCCCCTGAACCCGATGTAGAGGCAAGTCGTGTAGGTTGTACCTCCAGAACCCAACTGTGCACCCAGGCCCCACCCGCATCCGGGTCACTGCCAGGCCTGGAGAGGGTTACTCTGAGCCCCTAGCTGGTTCCTCTATCCTGGCCTTCATTCCTCACCAGCAGCTGGAGGGGATCCTGTCAATGGGGCCGTGTAACCTCTGATCCCATGGAGGAGCCTGAGGTCGGATCCTGGAACACCTGTCTTCAGAACTGGAGTTCCCTGTGGTCCCCTTTGCATTCAGAGTGAGAGCTGAAATCCCTACCACGGCCCGAAGCCCCGAGCTGTCCGGTCTCCTCGGCCGCATCCGCACCTCGGCTCTTGCTTTGCATCCGATGCAGCTACACAGTGAGGCGCTTCATCCATCTCCATCCCTTGAACAGGCTGCAACCTCGGAGCCTGTGCACCTGCTGTTCCCTCTTCCCAGAGCGCAGTCTCTCAGGCGTGCATGGTGCCCCCCGCCCTCCCGCCCCAGGGAGTGCTGGTGCTGTTCTCGTCTGCACTCGCTGTGACCCCTCTGACGCTCCCGAACTGCCTGTCCTGATTTACCTGCTTCCGTGGCATCACCATTACCTAACCTACTCCGTATTTTACTTTCTAACCCTTGTTACTCTCCGCCTCCCCCTAGAGCATACAGGGACAGAAAGCCTCATCTACCTTATTTATTGCAATGCTCTTAGGACACATTGCGAACACTCCATAATTGTGGTTGGGTGGATGGAGTAAGTTCCGCCTGGAGGTCGTGAGGGTGTCTCAGAGCGTGGGCTCGGGGGGCCGGTTGCCTGAACTGGTGGCTCAGCTACCCAGTCCGTCTACCTGCGTTGTCTTGCACAAACTATTCACTCTCCCATTTTGTTTCCCGTACGTACAATAGGAATAATCATTGTCCCTATGTTGTGGGACTGTCGTAACCGTTACTTTACATGATGAACGGAAGGCAGTTGGCATGGCCACTGGGAAGGGGTCCCCACAGGCCAGACCACCCGCATCTGCTGTTTTTACCCACCAATGGTGGTGCCCTGGGAATGGCCAACGTAGTGTAGCTTGTCCTGTCCCGTTTTCTTCAAGATGAAGTCAATGGTGGCGGGAAGGTCATATTTAGCCATCTCGTCAAAGCTGCAAGAAGAAAAGGGACAGAATACAAGTAAACACATTTCCTCGCTGTATTTCTAAAGGTCAAGCATTTCTATAGCCAAGCCTCTCTTTGGGAAATAGAAAACCAGGCTCTCGAAGCATCGCTGCTTCTAGGCCGTTAGTGTCAGGTGCTTTGGGCAGGGACTTCTTAGAACAGCCGATGTCATTTCTGAAGCAGAGCGTCCCAGCTACCACTGGATGCAAACAGGCGGCGTCTGTAGGTGGGGATTCTTTCCATTGCTAAACACGAAAGTCAGATTTAATGCTCCTGTGTGAGCCATGCCAGTGCCCCAGCAGGGGAGTCACATCTCCCTCTCATTCACTCCCCACACATCGCCTGGAACCATCTTTGGAAATGGGAAGCGGGCTTCTGCTATCCCCTTGTGGGAGACCGTTGAATCAGGATAAAAATCACCTGTTTTTTTCCTACTCAGCGTCATACGTTAAAACGGGACTGGAGTGGCGTTCGCGCTTGCGAATCCCCGTTCTTTTTCAACTCCATGTTTATTTTTAATTGTCCGTCTTTAATTGTCCCTTTTCTTTACCTGAAAGCCCAGAATTCGACGGAGTCGGGCGAGTAGTACAGATTCCTCCTGGCCCAGGTGTTGCCCCTGCTGTTCCCCAGCCACACGTCGTACCCGGCGTCGGCCAGGATGAAGGCCAGGCTGTTGTTGGGCAGGTTGGAGATCCAGTTTGTGGCTGATGCGAGCAAACCGTGTTGCAAAAATGCAACAGGTCTCCGGCCTGAGGAAGGAGATCGTATCCAAGCTTTATAAACTCATTTCTTATTCTCAGACAAACATGAAGACGGAAACGGGCTTTCGGACGAGTAGAGTTCATTTGCTTGATTGAGTTGAATATTTGGATCTATTATCTGAATTATGGGGGGTGGTCTCTCAAGTGACAAAATGTATCAGACTGTGCGTTTCAAACCTGTGCAGTTTACTGTCTGCCAATCATACCCCAGAAAGCTATTGAAAACCTTGTATTCGGAGGAAATTCAGCATGACGTCAGTTTCAGTGGATTGTGAGTGGGAAAGTGACAGGGATCCTGCTAACTCTGCTCTTTTAGATTTCACGATTCTCCCACAATGAGAAGAAGATACGTTTTTATTTAAATCACTCCATCTGTTTAGGAAAGGAGCCTCAAGTCGCCTCCCCATCCTTCCTACTGCAACGCCCGTCCTGGCTGACTTCCTGATGCCCCAGGACTCGGTGTGGTTATTATTCCTAGAGCAAGTTCTCCTTGCCCTCCACTGGCTGAGCTGGACACTTTTGCCAGAACTCCCGGTGTAATATCCTCTGTAGAGCCCTAGCTCTAGCGTTGCACTTATCACATGTTATTCTAACCATCTGGTCACGCAGCTCATTGGCTTGATGGTGATCTCTCTGAAGATTGAGATTAGGCTTCGTCACTGTTGCATTTCCAGAATGAGCAAGACTCATTATGTCATAGGGAGCAATGAAAGGAGGAAGGAAGGGAGGAAAGGAACATGGATGGAATGCAGGGAAGAAAAGAGAGAGGGTGAGAGGAAGGGAGAAAAAGGGAGGGAGAAAGGATTATACCTATATTCTCTGAATTTTTCCTCCCATAAGGAATTCTGTCGATCCCAAGGATATAACCGTCTTCGGTCACAACTTCATATTCCTCAGCTGGGTATCCCCAGTAGGTGATCATCTGACTCTGATGAGGATAAACAAAGCTTTCCGTTTTAGCTGAGTTTTTAAACGCATCTAGTAAGTAGATACTGTTAGCTGCTCTTGATCAGTCATGGAAAAGCTTCAACGCGCCACGATTCTAAGTCATGGCAGGAGCTCTCGGTTCTGTAGGATCCCCTCCCCCCACCCACCCGGGAACTTACTATATTCATGGTCACTTCAGGGTTTGTGGGATGTAATTTTCCAAATAAACCATGTGTGGTTCCAAGTGTAGATATCACACTCGCCGCTGTTAATAGCAGCCACATTGTGGTCTTGCCTGAAACACAAGAGTAACCGGTGCCATGGGTGTTAGCCCTTTACACTTTCATGATGCTTGTATTTTGTGCTAATTTGACCTTCATGCAAACTGTACAAAAGCGTAGGTTTGATTATATTCTGTGGGGCAATGAACTGGGACGGGAGGACGGCCGCATAGGTGTTTTAATGCCTCATGTGTTTTCACTCTACTCGATTCCTTTTAAGAATGGTTCTCACTTGGTTTTCAAGTCATATTGAACACATCTTAATTGATAAAAATATCTTCAAATTCTCTGGCACTACATTCTATTATATTCTTGTTCGGCCTTATTTTTTAAGGTTTTGGCCAACTTATTTTGCGAGCCCAAAGTCCTGGGGCAGGGGGCATTGTGCGAACATTTGATTTTCCTAGATTCAGTCTCAATATAACACCCATTCCAACCCCTCATGATGTTTTTAATACAGCTTATAAATATTTATTAATCTGAGGTGATTATATGGGACAATTCCACTTCTGGGTATTTATCCAAAGGAAACAAAAAACTACTAACTCAACAAGGTATCTGCACCTCCATGTTCACTGCAGCATTATTTGCAACAGCTAAGCCATGGAAACAAACTAAGTGTCTGTTGATGGATAAATGAATAAAGAAAATGTCACACACACACACACACACACACACACACACACACACACACACACAAATACTATTATCAACCTTTAAAAAGAAGGAAGTCTTGCCATAGAGGACAATATGGATAGACCTCGAGAGCATTATGTTCAGTGAAATAAATCAGACAGTGAAAGACACATACCGTATGGTCTCACTTATGTGTCACATCTAAACAAACAAATCCCTAAACAAAAGACAAACAGCTGAACTCATGGATACAGAGAATAGATTGGTGGTTACCAGAGGCAGGGAGGTAGAAAGGGGATGAAACAGGAGAAGGGGATTAAAAAGTATAAACTCCCAGTTATAAAACAGATGTCAGGGGGATATAATATACAGCACGGAGACTATAGTTAGTGTATTACATTTTTTAAGTTGCTAAAAGAGTAGATCTTAAAAGTTTTCATCTCAGGAAAAAATGATTCTGTATGATGATGGGTATGAACTAGACTTATTGTGGAGATCATCTTGTAATACATACAAATATCGAATCCTTAATGTTGTAGACTTGAAATGGATATAATGTTGATCAATCATATTTGAATTCAAAAATAAAAAGAAAAAATACTATAACACTCTCTCCCCAAAGAGAAAAAAGTGAAGCAGATACGTTTGTATTTATATGAAAAGTTATCTCAAATGGATTGTAAAAACAAGGCACAGAACACAGTTCATTTGGTAGATGCAGTATAGTGTATGCGATACCATTTATGAAACTAAAAGTGCATCATTTGAAAAGTAAAATGAGAACACCATAATTATTAGGTTTCTTGTACCTACAACATAGTACACCCCAGTGACAAAATGTCCTTGCTATAAAATGAATGAATTTTTTGCTTTGAGTTACCTGAAAAACTGGATTGCCCAACTTAAAATTGATCAGCCTTGCTTGTCAACATGTGGTCCTTGAGGCAGCTGGTCAGCATTTTCTCTTGGACAATAAGGAATTCCCCATACACTCAGACTTATTAGAACTAAACTGATGTTCTTTTCCATTTTTACCTCTTGATTGAAATTACAATTTTAAACTTTTTCCAAATGGGCACTTTTATGGCCCACTACTTTTCTGATCTTGTGATGCTAATTATCACTTATTTCTCAGCATAGACAAAATATTTGACATTAGATCCAGAACATCTAACCTCCCTTCTATATTGTAATCACCAACCACAAGTTTGAGAATCCTCAGATATTAAGTTGCTGAAAAAGCCTCGAGGGAGAAGAGATATTTTCCCTCAAATATTTGAAGAGACACCACGTGGAGGACAGTTTTAAATCAATTCATTTTTAGTGTGTAGGAAATAAGTCTTTCCATAAATATTTGCTAAGAAACTGCTAAGTGTTGGGGTCCTGAGTGGCTCAGTTGGTTAAGCGTATGCCTTCAGCTCAGGTCATGACCTCAGAGTCCTGAGTCTGAGCTTGGGGTTGGGCTCCCTGCTCAGCTTGGAGTCTGTGTCCCCCTTTCCCTCTGCCCCTCCCAACCACTCGTGCTTTCTCTCCTTTCTCAAATAAATAAATAAATAAATCTAAAAAAGAAAAAGAAACTACCAAGTATCAGGAACAATATTTGGTGGTCACACATGGAAAGATTTTAATTCCACATAGTGAAGAGCTTTGTAAGACTTGGATCATTGGACTCAAGTGGGAATCTTTGGAAAGAGGTGATTTCTCAGTTGCTGATGTTTCGACAAAGGCGTATAACCATTTGTCAGAATTCATATCGAACACTTAGCATAGTCTCCAACCAACTAGAAAACCAGACTGAAGCTCTCAAGACCTCAATCTGGCCCTCTGGTCCAAGAGTTTGGCCCCTTACTTAGTGTAGGATTAGATAAAATAGTGTCTCTTACAAATGGATTTTTAACCATGTTTCTACAAAGATATTTTAGAAAGGGACAAACTTGTACATGAAGGCCAACCAGCAGTTTTTCAACATTCAAAATGCTGAATTAATAAGCAAATCTGTCATCTAGTAATTAATAAGTTCACAAAAAAATTCAAGAATAAATAAGACCTTAGAAGAATGATCCCTAACTTAAATAGACACATTTATATTAAGATAAATATGCAACAAATATGAACACTTTTTAAAAATGCAAGAGTTGTGCTATAGGAAATAATGAGTTCAATAATTCAAATATGAATTTTGCCCAAAAGAAGTTATACTCACGGTCTCCTCAGAAACAAGATTATGTTTCTCTTGAAGTGTAGTGTTTTGGTCAACGTTGCCTTTACTTCTTATATACAAAACTTTCCATAATGGCCAGGATTACTCAGCCACTGATTACATTTCCATAAATCTTAATATCTGGACATAATCTAAGTATCAGAGGACAAACCTAAAAATCAAATACCACATTGATTTTCACATATTGTTGAGTTAGCACCTTTAACTTCTAAGAACCACAAATATTGGCCAAAGGAGTTATGGCTAAAAATTATTTAGGGAGCATTAAAAATGATTCTTGATAAGCTTAAACATATAGAAAGTGTTGAACCAAAGGTATAAGGCAAAAGATTATGGAGTGAAGCCCAGATAAAGGGATTTAAGATGACAAAGGGCCTCCTCTTGTTCTTTAAAAATACAGTGCATAAACGATTCTGACTGGATACTTAAATGACCGCCTGCGAATGAATGTAATCAGCAAGGATTAGTATGTTATTCTGGTCTTTGACCAGGGTCTCTAACTCACCAGATAATGATCTAGCTCATATATGAAACCCAGCCACTGCCCTTTAAAAACATATGGGTGGTGTCATTTTCTTCATATAAGATCATTATCTGGAGATTGAACAATGTAACTGTGTTAATAAATGACCCAGAAAATTAAAAAAATGAGTCCTTCAGAAATACAAGTGATCCTTTGCAACCTTCACAGGCCCCTGTACCTCACAGTGAGAGGGACAGGGAATCCTGCTTGGGCTTCTTAAAATAGTTTGCCGTGTATTAGGAATCACCATTTTTTAAGAAGTCCTTAAACTGCTGGCAGAAAGAGTGAAGGAATAACTGCTGCTGGAAAGCTATAACAGCAACTTCTCGCCAAGAACCCTCATACAGCTGACTGGGTTTGCTTGCTTTGAATAAACTAGGAAAAAGTTAGGGTTTATCAAACGCCACATGTATTTGCATGTTTTTATGTTTCTAATGTCTTGGCTTCACTGAACTCTGGTTGATTGTCATCTACGGTAAGAGATTTTCAAAAGGAGAAGACAGTGAGTGACACAGCCCATGAGGGCTGTCAGGGATCGGGAAGGTTTTGGCGGCTATCCTAATGTCGTCTGAATTTACCTCACCAGTGCGTGACAAGCAGATTGACCGTGTTTCTCATGTCCTAGTTCGTGTGCATTTGAGCAGGAGAATGCAGGATGCATTCCCTTGACCCTTTACTGTAGTTGGAAAGGATTTGGGGTCAGAGTGTGGGCATATATGAACACGAGCAGTCTTTTGAAGAGATCCGTGATTCCTGCCGTGACAGTGCAGCCAAATGGCCAAACACTTCTTGATAAGTGTGACCTTAAATTCTGATTGGTTAGGGGTAATCGTGGCAGTCTTTGAAACTAGGAAAGGGGAGTAGGTTTCCGTGTGCTGGGCACATGAAGGGCCATGAGGAAGCATGTGCCTCCTTGCTGCACCAGCCCCGCTACTCTCCCTCAGCCTGCTCACTGTCCTTTCAGCCTTGCAACTGTCTTTCACGTACACACAGTTCTCAGCACAGCCTTCATTTCCCTGACACTGTTTATCATCTCTCAGCCTTGGGCTTGTCTGCGTTCTGTGAGCGTTACAATGGAACCCGAGGGTTACCCTTTTTGTAGGACTTACTGATTGACAGGCTCTTTGTTAGATCTCTTGTCTTGGCCACAACACACACATGGAAACTCCTTAACTGTGGGGGTTCCACCTTGTTTAATCAACATTCTATCTCCATGGCCTACCCTTTGCTTGGAACAAAGTACATGATCCATAGCTATTGGATGAAAAAATGATTAAAGGAAGAAAAAGAATTGCCAAATCATCTATACACATGCATGAGCATACCAAATACACTTTGTGATAGTAAACTACCCAATGGAGCTTTAAAAATCTAGGGGGACTCCTGGGTGGCTCAGCAGTTTGGCACCTGTCTTCAGCCCAGGGTGATCCTGGAGTCCTGGGATCGAGTCCCACATCGGGCTCCTTGCATGGAACCTGCTTCTCCCTCTGCCTGTGTCTCTGCCTCTTTCTCTCTCTTTCTGTGTGTGTGTGTGTGTCTCATGAATAAATGAATAAAATCTTTTAAAAAATAAATAAATAAAAATCTGATTATTTCAATGCAAATCGAATGTAGAAGAGGATATTAAAATATGCATGAGAAAAATATACATGTATTAATTTATTGCTACATCTTATTTTTTATGCTGATGATAAAAAATTTTACTAATGGTAACAAAAGGCCATTTACAAGCTACTGAGATAAAACACGTGAGTTAAGAGTCATACAAATTGTTCTTTTGAAACCATCTTGATTCCACGATCTTGGGATGGTCATTATCAGAAACCAGTGATGCAATTAATGTTTGAGTCTTTAATTAGGACAAAGGAAAACATGAATCTGGTGTGAAAAGCATTTTTGGATGAGACTATAATGTTGACAGAAGAGGTCAAGGGCAGGAGGAATGGTCGTACACATACAACCGTATGTTGGGTGATTCAAGACAAATCTCATTCACTGGACCTTAGTTGTGTAATAAACTCTATACGATAACTATGTCCACCCAACTACCTGGTAGGTTTGTCACATAAATCTCCTGATTAACTTTTGTTGCTTAGGATCTTTTCCTCAAGATTCAGGATTCACTTCAAAGGTCACCTCCATAGGAATATCTGAACCTTCCTGCAGAGTTAACAGTTTCCTCTCCTTGTTGTTCTAGGTCCTTATTCGCCCTCCCCTGGTGCTTTCCATATTTTAAATATAAGCTGTTTTCCTGTCCAGATGGTGTGTGCTGAGTGAAATGACAGATGGGTAAATGAATAAACACATGAATAGAGATCAAAGAAATAATATGAAAGCAAATGCTTTGGAAAGCTTAAGGAGTCAGAGGAGCAAATGTAGGGTAGTGTCTTCCATAGGGTTTTGTGTTGGCCTTACTGAAGAAATGTAGGATCCATAAGGTGACATATGGATAGAGTCTGTAGGCGCTGTCCCGTATAGAGTGTGTGACTTGCTCATGCTTATCTCTGGACAGAGGAAAGTTGTGCGATACCTAAACACACAGCTTTAGGGTCAAACCCCTTAGTTCAAATTCTCGCACGGTCACTTGTTGCCTCGATAGATTTACATCGGTTTCAGCCTCTCACTTCTCCCATTTGTAAAGTCAGGATGACAGTGCCTACTGCTCAGATGGCTTTTATGAATATTAAATAAGATAATTGATACATCACAAAGCGTCAGGCATGGCACAGATACTGAGGAAATGACCCTTTATAATTTTCATAATGAAAAATTTGACCAATTGCTAAAGGCCTCATTCATCACTTATTCTTCTGAGCCCTTATCATATGCTTGAAACTCTCAGGAGCTAGAAATAAAATCTTAAAAGTGGTGAACCAGGATTGTGCTCTCCAGGAGCTTTTATTTGGGGCCATAGGGAGATGACACTGAAATGGATACAAGTCTTAGTAGATTGTAAAAGGGGCTTGAGGAAGTAAGGGACTCCGTGAAAGAGAACACCGTTTAGGAGGGACAGGTCGGGAAGGTTTCTCTGAGGACAGAGCTGGGACCAAGTGACAAGAAGGAACCAGTCTTGTAAAGAGTCTGTGGAAAAGCCTTCTGGGCAAAGGTAAGAGCAAGTCCAAAGACCATGATGTGCAAAAGGACTTGTCATGTTGGAGGGACTCTAAGAGGCTGCCAGTGTGGCAGGGATCTGATGAGCAAGGGTGACAGACAGGGTCCATTCACGTGGCTCACTGAGTCTGTGATGAGGATTTAACTGATTTCACTTGAAGAGTTGAAAGGCATCTAGCAAGGGAGTATCTTAACTTGGTATTGTTTTTAATGATCAACCAAGAGGTTGTGTGAAAGAAATTGGGGGAAGAAAGGAGATTAGGATGAGGACAGGAACACCAGTTAGACGCTTCTGCAATGCTCCAGGTGAGAGACGATAGAGTCGTGATCAGAGTAGTAATAGAGAAGGTTAAGAGCTCAAGAAGTACTCTGTGCTTAGAGACTTTGCTCACACATCAGATTTGCCAGAGGTCAGGGTGAAGGTAAAAGAGGAAACATGGGTGATCAGAGCTTCCATCTTGAGAGAAGGTGGTGACAGCTACATAGACATGAAGTGTAAGGAGGGGACCGATGGAGGTTAAAGGTTGAAGGACGCCAAGGCTTTCATTTCTTATACGGTTGACACGTCACGGATGACTACAAGTAGGCAATTGACGTTCAAGAAACACCCGTATTGGAGACACAAATGTGGGCATGATTAGTGTACAGATGGCATCTACAGATGGGACCACGCAGAAGAGCAGCTCTCAGTTTAGGTTCCACAGTGGAATCATCTGGGAAACTCTTAAGTGCAGATGGCCAAACCCCAGCCCCAGTCAACTGAATCAGAAGCCCGAGGCTGCTCACTAAGCCTTGGCATTTAAAAAGAAAAACAACACTTCGTGTTCATTCTGATGCATTTGTGAGACCCGAGAACCACGACCCAGGGAGAGATTGCAGAGGGGAAGAGAAGATGGTCCCAGACTGAGCTCCGAGGCATGGCAATACCTCAAGACTGGAGTCCCCCGCAAAGGAAACAGACACAGGGCAGCCACGTAGGCCTGAAAACAGCCAGGGTCAGGCCCCTCAAGGAGATTGTTGTGAACAAGTATGGCTAGCTGGTTTCAAGGTCACTAAGGGGTCAAATATGGTGAGGGTGGGTATAATGTTCTTATATTTATTTTTCATTGAACCATATATACATACGGTAATTGTATACATCTTAGGTATACATTAGATTATTTCGTGTATATGCACATGCTGCTGTAACCACCATCCAGGTCACAAAATGGGATGTTTCCAAAATTCCATAAGGATCTCTTGTGTTCCTTGGAGGTTCCTATCTCCCTCCCCCTCAGGAAGTAACTGCTTTTTTGACTTATCTAGCTATGGGATATATATATACATACAGTGGTTACAGCAGCATGTGCATGTGTCTAATGTATATTCCTAAATTCCTCATCAGTGGATTCTATAGTGCGTCCTTCATGTTTTGCTTCTTTTGTCCAACATTATTTTTGTGAGCTCCATCCATTGTTACTTCATACATGAGTAGCTTATTCTTTTTCTAATTTTCTAGTTTGCAATTGTACAAATTGACCACGGTTGGTCCATTCTCCTATTGGGAGATAGGAGGTAGATATTTAGGTCTCTAGTTTATCAGCATTTATGAATAAAGCTACTATACATGTCTTTTGATGGACAGGTTTCCATCTTTATGGGGTCCGTTCTTAGGGATGGAATTATAGTGTCATTAAGATACGTACACCCCCTAAATTAATTAGATCTTGACACAAAGTTTTACAAAGAATTGTGCCAAATGACACCTCCTTCAGCAATAAATGAGTTCTAGTTTTTCTATATTCTCACCAAAACTTAGTACAGTCATTTTCTATATTTTTTAAACATTCTGGTGTGAAATGATATTTCACTGCAGTTTTAATTTTCCTTTCCCTGATTAATAACAAAAGACATTTTTGTAGTCTTACTGGACATTTCAATCCTCTGGTGATGTTCTTGTTTCGATCTTTTGGTCGAATTATCTCTTTTTATTATTGGTTTGTGAAAATTCTCTCTGTATTTTGGATATGGATCATTTGTTAGATGCATTTTCTCCTCATTTCTCAGGGGTTTGCTTTTCCAGTCTCTGAAAGGCATCTTTTGGTGAAAAGACCATTCATTCTGATGAAATCTAACTTGTCAATTCTTTTATGGTGCTTCTTGTGTCATATATAAAAAATCTTTGCCTACACCAAGGTCACAAAATTCTGTTTTCCTCTAAAAAACTTTATTGGTTTACCTTTTACATTTAGGTTTGTGATCCATGTCGATTCAATTTTAATACTTGGGGAGAGGAAGAGTCGATCCTAACTTTGTTCTGAGCAGATGCCTAATTGACACAGCTGCCTTCCCACTGAATCACAGCACCACCCGTATCATTAATCAAATGTGGGCCTGCTTCAGGACTCTACTCGATTCCATCCTAACAAGTGGCCATAATCTTCCTTCATCTTCTGAGGGGTTTTCCTTTTATTTGTTGCCACAAGATGGTGGAAGTGAGGGAAGTGTGTGGCTTGTGATTCCTTCACACTTTCACTGCATATTAGTTGGATCAGAAAGTCTGAGAGCTTCCACTCGACTCTGACATCTAACTGGAATGAATACAATAGAATAGGACATGATTTGCTCCGGAGGCATCCATCCTCTCCAGGATATTTCAAATTCTTTCACCGCAGAGACTATGATTCTTGGTTTCCTCCCACATTCGCTGCCAACATTCACTGTTCTTATCCCTGATCTTTCCAGCTCAGAAGGGCTTTCAACATAGTATCTGAAGACTTGCACACATGTTGTAGCTCAGCTTTGAATCCAGTATTAAGTCAGAGGAGACTGATCTGTTTTGAGCTGGTTGACATGTATGAAACCAGTCGGGGGAGCTCCCAATTTGAGTCCAAAGTGCAAGCTCAATGGTATCACCTTTTTGCTTGAAAACGTGCAATGGCTCCCACTGTCCCAAGAATGGAGTTCAGACGGAAAAGAATGTATTTCATCAATGGAATAGGCATTTTTGGAGAACTCTTTTGTTCTGGAGTAGAGTGTTCCTAAAGTTCCCAGCCCCAATTGATGTCTCTTTTTCTTACGATTTTCTGTTGTACTTTGATGACAGTGAAGTTCACTTTAGCCCATATGTCTCCCCTGTTTTGTATTGCTTCTTAATGACTTCAGAGCATGCTCTATTAATTCAAGAAGATGAACTTCGTTAGAACACATATTTATATCACTATAGAATATGGTGAAGGGCTTTTCACTCAGCAGGTGCTTAGTATGTTAGATATTAAATGAATTAGCTTATTTCCCGCATCATTTCACAAATATATGAAGCAGCTCTTGGTTCTTAGGAAATGAATTTATTTGACTGCCCTCATAAAATCCCAAAGTTTTATTATCACTTGGGGGTGATAACATTGTCTTTACAACTCCTCTTAGAAAACTAGAAGTTTTCTCTTAGAAACCTCATTATGCTGAATAGTTGGCACTGACATTATAAGAGACAGATATTCATAACCTGGGGCCCATGTAAATATGTGCATTTCTAAGGTGAGTTGTGCCATGACTTCCATTAAATTCTCAAATTTGTCCTTCACCTATAGGAAGGTTAAGAATCATTAAGACTAGGTCATGGCTAACAATCTTTCATATGACAATTGCAAAATGCTCAATAAAGGCACATTCAATAAGACTTAATGGCAATGAAAAGCAAAATATTTACAATGACAGAAGGATTCCCTCCAGGTTGAAAAAAAAACATGATACAAAATGTTATTCAGTGTGTATTATGAATTCAATGTCAACATTGAAAAAAGTAATATCAGTGATAGATACGGTCCTGATTATTTCTGTAACTATTTTGTAGAACTAAAATATTACAGCCAAACTTAGAAATACCATGAAAGAATATGGAAAATAAATGTTAGCATTAAGGAAAAACAATTCCATGGTCAATTAAAAAAATCCCAGAATTTTGCATCTGGTAAGATTTTTTTTATATGGTGTCAATAATTTTGTAAATCTCATAGCTAATATCCTGAAGTACTCCATGGCCCCAGATCAAATCCAACTGATTGTAGGAGGTAGAGACAGAGGTGAATGAGGTTAGGGACTTGACACAGGACGTTGCTGACATCCTTCGGATCAGATGGAGGCCTTTCCCCATCCATGTCAGTCAGTACTGTCAGTCACATGGTACTGCGAAGAAGTCAGCTAAAAGAACACAAGGAATTTTCACAATCTCTCTTAGAAGTAAAACTGGGTCTTCGTAAAACTATGTTTTACTAAAAGAGAATGTGTATTTTCTTGATATTATTTTTGTTATTAGTAAAAGTGAATTGGTGATAAAATGTATAGCTTCTAGAAAAAAAGGCCACTTGTGCGTTAGCCAATGTAAAGTTCCATACCAGGGTAGCCCCACTATACCTGGCAAGCTTTGGTGCCCTTCTACACACAGACAGAGATTAGGGGAGAGACAATATTTTTATTCCTAATCCTTAAAGCAACAGAGAAATATTTGGTTATAAATCAAACCGGATCTGCTCTGTTGGCTCTCACAAAAAAACCATAAAAAACAAAGAGAGGTGTGTTTTAGACTTTCTAGATAAAGACCAGTCTTGGGTTCATAGCTATTTTCCTATTCTGGCCAATTGGTCTTGAATTGATCCTTTAGGTCTAGAGATATGGGTGTTGATCTACTCTCAGGTTCAACAAGTCCCTGCCCTAAACCTGCTGAGGTTTGCCCCTGCCCTCCTCCCGTGCTGCCACCACTTGGGTTAGACGAGTTTAGAAGAGTCCTTATCAACACGATGGAGGCAAGTGGAGTCAGTCAGGGGAGGAAAATGAGGAGGCATTGGCCGAGAGAGGTATTGGGATAGAATTATGGAGAGCTACTCTTGGATATTTTAACTAAGAAGTTACAAGCAGAATCTGCTGCCTTAATCAGCATCTTCATAGAGGACAGAAGGGTGAGAACAAAGTTTTCCTTGGCTGTGTTATAAGATGCTCAGGGCAGGTTGAAGAGATTAAAAAATATTAAGACTCCCTTAGCTTCAAAAAACACTTTGTATGTTGTATATACAACCTTTAGAGCCAACCTGGGAGACAGTCAGTAGGTATCGCCTCTGATTTACAGGGGAGAAACCTGCTCAGGGAAGTTCATTGAGTTAGAGTGCACAGTTAGTGACCGGAGAAGCTGGGAGCAGGGATTCAGGCTATAGGCGTAGTTCACCTTCCAGGTGACCGTGGGGGCTCTCTGGGCACCTATGGAAAGTCACTGCATTCACTTACCATAGTGGCCATGACGAAGTACCACAGGCTGCGTGTCTTAAACAATAGAAATAGAAGTTTGACATCGAGGTGTCAGCAGGGTTGGTTTCTTCTGAGCCCTCTCTCCTTGGCTCTCAGAAGGCCACCATCTCCTTGTGTCTTTACATCATGTTCCCTCTGTCCCTGTCTGCGTCCAAACTTCCTCTTCTTATAAGAACACCAGTCATACTGGACTAGGGCCCCTATAAAGCCTGCAGGTGTAAGTAGTTCACTTGCCAGTCAACAACTTTTGAGGAAGTTTCCAAGGCAAAGCAAATGAAAGGCCAATCTCCAAACTTGGCTTATAAGCTGCCTTCTTATTATCACTTAATGAGTCTTCTCAGTATTAGAAGGGCTGGCTCAGATACCCACAATCATGGGAGCCACATGGGGTGCCTGGCATTGGAGGAAGTTAGGACTCAAGAGCCTGTGGATCTTGGATTAGTAGGCTAACAGCTTGATTGGAAATTTCGTGCCTTGGAGGAAATCAGAAGATTGGAATCTCCACATATCTCGGCTCCATGGAGGGAGAAACCAAGGGCTGTCACGTGCACTGGAGCACTCAGCAGGTTAGCCGGCAGAATTTGAAAGACTAGGAAAATTCATTTTCTGAAATATTCTGCTGGGAACAATGGAATGCTGAATAAGCAACTTCAGAGCACACACCTAGTGAGATATTTATTAATTCCTTTGTTGTCAAACAGTCCTAGTTTTGTTTCTTGAGAACACCCAAATATAGAGTTTGATATTTAACATATAATGCCTTCAGCTATGTATTCTAACATTTTGTGATCACCAGAAATTGTCCAATATTTTTTAAAAAGTAAAGTAAAACAAATCATTCTTTTAAAATTCAAGAATTACATTTTTTTCTTAGGAAAGTGTCACAAAGAAATGACACTAAAGGACTCAAACAGAAAACTGAGAAATTATTGTCCACATAGAGAGAATCTCAACTTTCCGTTCTATATTTACTAAAAAGAATAAAAGTCCACTAAAATTTAGATGCCCTCTGGGGACATTAGGAAAATCCACACTTACCTTGCATGTAGGACAATGTACTTAAGAATAGGGAAGTCCAGTCACATCAAATTCAATTATAGAAATAATTATACTTACAGGAATGGATGCTATTTAAACAAAACTCAAGCTAATAAAATGCATTTCCTTTAAACTTATTTTATTGTATAAAATATATATTATTTGATAAAATAAAATCAATGGTCAGGTAAAGGTAAACTGATTATGTTAACATATCATATAGTCCATCAGTCGAATTTTGCCTCTATAAAATGCCTGACATACCAATATCTTGAAATCTCTGTGAGATATTATACCTGCAACGTTTTTAAAGTTAATAGTTAATTCTTGTTTGCTTTATTTGTCTAGAAGTTAAGAATTTAAAAAATTTATTTCTAAGTATGTCTGATTTTTAGATGTAGATGTGAATACTTAATAGATATAGGTGTGAATACTTAACTGTGAAAAGCAGAGTGTTTTCCTCCTGAGATATGGAACAAAGCAAGGATGCCTCCTTTCACCACCTGTATCAGCATCATCCTGGAAATCCTTGCTACTGCAATATAGAAAGCCACCCCCCCCCAAAAAAAAATTTAAAGATCCTAAGATTGAAAAGGAAGCTGCAATACTGCCTCTACTTGCAGATAACTGTCATCGTTAAAATCCCAAAGAACCCACCCCAAAAAGCTATTAGAAATAGTATGTGGGTTTAATAAGGTCATAGGATGCAAAGATATAAAGTATGTTTTTATATGTTAGCAAAAACAAATGGAAGTATTTAAAATACATTTATAACACTAGAAAACAGGAAATCCTTAACTATAAGTTTTAAAAATAGGTGCAATATGCTAGAAACTATAAACAAAAGAAAGAAATGAAAAAATACCTAAATCATTGGAGAAATAAATCATATTCAAAAATAAATATTTTGTGTTCACTGTATTGGATATAATTATCTTAAATTTAATCTACAGATTCAACACAGTCTTATTGACAAAATAACTCTAAAATTTATACAAAAAAGTAAATGAACTAGGAAAGACAATTTTTTTTTTGATTTGTCTCTCAAGATCATCATCACTTTTCTTTAAAAAAAAAAATTTTTTTTATTGGAGTTCAGTGTGGGCAGGGGTTTGGGGTGACTGGGTGATGGGCACTGAGGGGGGCACTTGGCAGGATGAGCCCTGGGTGTTATGCTAAATGTTGGCAAATTGAGACAATTTTTAAAAAGAACAAGTTCAACATTTACATGACATGATTTCAAAACATCAGTTAGAGTAATCAAGGCATTTTGGAATTGGTATAATGATACACAAATTGATCAATAGAACAGGATGGAGAGTCCAGAAATAATTTCATACCTCTATGAAGAATTTATTTTTTTCAGGCTTGCAAAGACATTTCAGAGAAAAAGACAGTTGGTTCAACAAATGTTGTTGAAATAAAGTCATTTATGTATGAAACTGAATCTTAATAGGTGACATGATACAAAAATATCAGCTCAAAATGGATCATAGATTTTTTTTGGATCATAGATTTAAATGTAGAACCTAAACTATAAAAATTTTAAAAGAAAATATTGTTTAAAAATGTGATTTTGGATTAGGCTAACATTTTTCAAATACAAATACCAAGAGGTGATCCATAAAAAGAAAAATTGATAAATTGATTTCGTCAAAATTTAAAATTGCTCTTCAAGAGACACTTAAGAAGCTATGATTCATAGTCTGGAAAAAATGTTTGCAAATCATATTTGATCAAGGACCTGGATCTAGGATCTATAAAGAACACTTAAAATGCAATAAAAGGAAAACAATCCAATTTTTTAAAGTAGGAAAAGATTTGAATAGGTAGTTTAACAAGAAGACATATATATTATATATATGGCAAGTATGCACAGGGACAGAAGTTCCAAATCACTTGCCATAGGAATATAAATTGAAGCCACAATGAGACACTACTACCTACATATTACAATGGCTAGAATTAAAAAGGACCCACCATACCAAATTTGGGCATAGACGTAGAGGAACTGGTACTCCCATATACTGCCTATGGGAACATAAACCATTTTGGAGACCAGCCTCAGAGTTTCTTAAATATTTCAATATGTCCCTCCCATATACCCTGACCATTCTGTTCCTAGATATACACTCAAGATAAATAAAAACATATTTCCATACAAAAGCATGTATAAAAATGTTCATTCTGGCTTTATCTACAATTGTCGAAAACTTGAAACAACCCAGATGTCTTTCACAGGAGACTGTAGTAACAAGCTGGTATATCCACACGCAGGAATATTGCTTAACAATCAAAAGGAATGAGCTATTGGGATGCCCCGGGGGCTCAGTGGTTGAGCGGCTGCCTTGGGCTCAGGGCGTGACCCCAAGTCCTGCATCAGGCTCCCCACAGGGAGCCTGCTTCTCCCTCCACCTGGGTCTCTACCTCTCTCTGTGTCTCTCTCATGAGTAAATAAATAAATAAAATTTTTTTTTTTTAAAAAAGGAATGAGCTATCAATTGAAGGTACAACATGAATGAGTCTCAAAATGATTATAACCAAGTGAAAGAAGCCAGAAAAAATGGTTACATATTCTGTGAATCTATTTACATAAAATTCTACAAAAAGCACTAATCTATAGGGATAGTAGCAGATAGACAGTGGGAAGGGAAAGAGGTAAGGAGGTGGGGGAAGGGTTTACAAGTGGATACAGGGAAAATGTTGATGGAGGGAGGGTTTCATGGGTGTATACACACTTTAAAACTTCCAAATTGTATATTTTACATGCTGTTTATTGTGTGCCCATTATACCTCAACAAAGATTAAAATAATGATAAAATGAAATTTCTAGAACTCAGAAAGTGAAATAAAAGAGAGAAATTAAGGATTATTACGTGTATTTCTTGCCTAGGTTAGGATGAGGCTGATGGTACCAACTTAAAAGTGTGTTAGGAAAGTCGATAGGTGGGTGAGGGGATGGGATATTGGGTGACGGGCATTAAGGAGGGCATGTGATGTGCTGAGAACCAGGTGTTAGATACGCAACTGATGAATTATTTGACACGACAACAGAAACTAAGTATGTAAGTATATGTTGGCTAATTGAATTTTAAAAAAGGAAAATGGATGGTTAAGCAGATTGTAAAAATCTTTTATTGGTACCTGTATAAATAGAGAACTACAATTTAAAATTCCTGAATTGGTAGATAAAAAAAAAACAAGTAAACAGGAAAATTTCTTAATCTAACAGACTCCAATAAAAAAGAAAAATGTAATGAAGTGTGTGAGTGTGCGTGTGTGCGTGAATTTTCTGTAAGTCTTGCTTTGCATCTTGATTGAAGAGCTACGCAAGTGACTCCCGGTATGTCTTAATTTAGTTTATACTCGTTATTCCAAGTCCTCGCTTACATCAAAACAACTGTATAAACGTTTAAATAAATCAAATTTGCCCTCCTTCTACCCTCGACCACAGCCTTAGACCATATTTGTGTGCCGCTGTCTGAACGGCAGATTATTTCATGATACCTACAAAGGATTGTAACACAAGGAAATCTTCACTTTGGGGGACAAGGTTCGCTCATTCCCTTTTCTGCACGTATTCGTATATGTTGCTCATTCCTTTTAATGCTAACTATCCGCCTACACATAGGGGAAAAAATAGAATCAAATCCAAGGAGAAGGAAATGTTGGGAATTGGGACAGGCGGATAGAGGAGGGAGCGATCATTTGGCATCGATGGCAAGGCTAGGGTGGGCAGGTAGCCGGCGGCCGGACAGGTGTCCACGCCAGCGAGCGGCCGGGCTGTGGGGCACTGGGCGGACTCCGACCTTCCTGAGGGAAGGAAGACGGCGGGTGGCAAGCCTGCCTTCTCCTCCGAGTGCAAGTGAACGCATAAGCCTGGCGGGCCCTTGAACCCCAGGGCTGTTCGCCGGCTACCCCAATCCTGCCAGGCCCGCCGCGTGACCCTGATCTAGGCCGCAGCCCGCCCGGCTGGCTTCCAGCCCCAGGGGAGGTGACAGACCGCAGGCACGGGCACCACTGGGGCCTGGGGCGGGCACGGGGGGAGTCTGGACCCTCGGGCAACTCGGTGGGGGATGGAGAAGGCCTGGAGGCAAGACTGGCGTCATGTGTCCCTCCTAATTCCTCTTTCCTGTTGGCTGCCTCTCTGCCTCCGAGGAGGGCCGAGCATCCCAGATGAGCCCCTGGGTGTCCCGAGAGGTCGTGGGAGTGTCGTCCTGCTGCAGGTGACACCATCGCCATGACACACGCAGGCTGAAGCCGGCTGGCCTGGTCATTGGTTGCTCAGGGAGCGGCGGGCCGGCCCACCGCAGAGGCTGCTGCCGTGACCACCTGGGGAGCCTGGGCTCCAACTCCAGTGTCGCATGGAGACAAGGAACGGCCAACACGGGGACGACCTCCTGAGCGGAATTGCCGTCCTCCCTTCTCCAACCGCGCTGCAGGCGGATGGTCGTCGGGGCCCCGAAAAGCACCGGTACTTGCAAGGGGTGGAGACCATCTTTCCCACCGGGAAAGGGCCATGGTTCCTTGGGCTGTGCCCAGCTGCCTCTTCAGGCCGCCCGGACAGTCCTTGCAAATTAAGCGTCCTTCGTTCGTCTCACGAGACTCATGAATTCTGCATGACTTTTATGATGTGTCCCAGAGTTGCAACGACAGACAGCAAAGTCAGGCGTTTTCAGCGGAGAATTGTAAATAATCCGTTGCCTGATTGTTTGACGCCCGTGGAAGGAAATAGGATTTGCACAAGACCTAATGCAATATACTTAGTTCATGAAATGGCCAGAGACGTCCCCTATGCTTGTGTTGAGAACTCACTGTTCCTTTTTGGAAGACTATTTTATTTTATTTTATTTTATTTTATTTTACTTACTGAGCACGTGTGGGCAGGGGTGGGGGGGCAAAGGGCGAGGGCGAGCGACTCGCAAGCAGACTCCAGGACGAGCATGGGCCTCCCGTCAGGGCCCCATCCCAGGACCTGTGGTCATGACCTGAGCAGGAACCAAGGGTCGGGGCCCGACCATCTGAGCCCCCGAGGCCCTGAGATCTCAGACTTAAATGGACAAGAAATCCTCTCTGCTCCGTTGCTCGGAGGGGAAGAAGCAGTGTCGGGGAGCCCGGAGATACTTCGGAGCTGGCCGGCCCGCGATCGGAGGTTACAGAGCCTGGACAGGTCTGCACCGTCCGCCCCGAGAATCCCTAACCATCAGCACAGAGGGGTGCACGCTGCCCTCAACCTGCAAAAAGACATTAGCGTCTCCGATTGCGTGAGAAACTGGAGTAGGACCAGTGACAGGAGAGAAGACACGACCTCGGGAGCGTCTGTGCCCAGGCCTGCGGGTTTTGAGGTTAGCTTTGCGCTCCGGCTCCGGCCTCCCTGAGAACCGGCCTCGCAGCTGCACGGTCGGCCAGAGTGTGAAAGGTAATATTTGTCCTCTGGCTTTGTCGCTGCGTCACATTCTCACCCCGAAGCCCCTTATCTCGGTCCTGGCGCGGACCGTCCCCTGTCCTGCCCTCCGCCGTGGCCTTTCAAGGAGTGTGGGGCCGGGCAAACACCCGTCCCTTCCCTTCCCCGCTGCACCCAAGTGCGTGGCCGCGGAGTCTCGGCTCTGAGCCGAAGCCCCGACTGGGCGGGTGACAACGGGCTCTGAGCTGGGCCCTGAGCACTCCGAATGCCCAGTGTGCTCGCTGCTGGGCCCAGCTCACCCCGAGGCCGAGGGGCCCTGGCACCTGCTGGCCAGGTCGCTGCCTCAATGGGCCTGACCCGGAACATTTCATTGGAAGTTATCACTGGCCCCGCAGCCTCACCGTGTCCCCCCGCAGCCCCTGTACTGTGGGCTTCCTCGCCTGTCCCTGTCCCTCGCCGTGAGCCCAGCATCCCTCGGAACAGGCCACCTGCCCCGCCACCTCCCCGGGCACAGCAGAGCCCCTGGCCCACCAGCAGCGCTCAGGACGTCACTGTCGCAGGAGTTCCCCATAGGCCGGGAGGAGCTGGCAGTGTCTCTGCTGTCCCACCTGCAGCTCTTTCCCTTGTACCTGGGTGGGGGTTGCATCCTCACCGGCTCACCTCCACCACTTTGCTCTCAGGACCGCCTTCCCTCCTCTTGAGTTTCTCCGTGACCTGGCGGCCCGGCCCGCAGGCGCTCCCCTCTCTGACCCCATGGGCCTGGCAGCCACAGGACACAGTCTAGTGGCCGGGACGGGCCAGCACCCATGACCCCACCCCCTGCCCAGGCCCCTGCGGCCTGGGACCCCTCCCCTGGGTCCATGGAGACTGAGGCGGTGCCCCCTGGACAGTCCTGCAGGGCCTGAGCGCAGGGGGCTCCAAGGTGCCCTCCCACCAAGCACTTTCACCCAGAAAATCAGCAAACCCTCCAAATCAGGGTGTTTGCTTTCCCTCCCAGAGGGACAGATGTGAAATCTCGTCCTGGCACCACTATTCGGAGCTGGATGCGGGACTCGATCCCAGGACCCTGGGTCACGCCCTGGGCCTCAGGTGGTGCTAAACCGCTCAGCCCCCAGGGCATCCCAGAGTTGGGCTATTCTCATGGGTGTGTGGTGGTATCTCACGGCTGTTTTAAATCGCATTTCCCCGATGACCCATGATGTGGAGCATCTTCTCATCTGCTTATTGGCCACCTGTGTATCATCGTGGGGAGGTGTCTGTTTAGATCTTTGGCCTGGTTTTACGATCAGATTGTCTTCTTATTGTTGAGTTGGAAGAGTTCTTTGTATATTTTGGATAAGACTCCTTTGTCGGGTGTGTCACTTGCAAATATTTTCTCTGAGTCTGTTCCTGTCTTCTCATTTTCTTGACATGGTCTTTCACAGAGCGGAATTTCTTAATTTTATTGGAGTGGAGCTTCATTATTTCCTTTAAGGATCATGCCTTTGGTGTTGTATCTCAAGACTCATCTACATACCCAAGGTCATCAAAACTTCCTCTGTGATAGTTTTTAGGAGTTTTATAGCTTTCCATTTCACATTCAGGTAGGACCTACTTTGATTTAATTTTTGCATCTAGATTTACAATGTTTGTGTCTAGATTTACTTGTGTGTGTGGATGTTTGGGCTCACACCGTTGGTTGAAATGAATCTTTGCTCCGCTGCATTACCTTTGTCCCCTTGTCAAAGATCATTTGACTACATTAAGTCTGTTCTTGGGCTCTACATTTTGTTCCATTGATTTATTTATCTCTCCCTTCTCCGATGCCACACTGTCTTGATTATTGTGGCTTTATTGGAGGTACAGCAAGTGGAGGTTGGGTAATGTTGGCCCTCCCACTTCCTTCTTCTCCTTCAATTTTCTATTGGCTCTTTCGCCTCTCCATATAATAAAACTTTAAAATCAGGTTTTCAATGCCTGCAAAACAAGTTGCCGTGATTTTGACTGGGATGCATGAAAGCTACAGATCAAGTTGGGAAGAACTGACATTTTGACAACATTGAGTCCTCCTATCCATGAACATGTGATATCTCTCCATTAATTTGGTTCTTTGATTTCACTCATCAAATGTTCTATAGCCTAAGATAGATCTTGTACTGATTTCGTTACACTTATACCTAAATATTTTATTTTCGGGTGCCATTTAAATTATATTATGCCTTTAATTTCAAATCCCAGTAGTTGATTGCTGCCGAAGAGGGAATAGATTGGCTTTTGTGCATTAACGTTGTATCTTACAACCTTGTTATAATTATTTATTACTTCTGGGGTCTTTTTAATTCTTTCATATTTTCTACATAGATGGTTATGTCATCTGCAAACAAACATAGTTTATTTTTTCCTTCCCAGTATGCATACCTTTTATTTTTCTGGCTGGTATAATTACATTAGATAGGATGATAATTTGCTTTTTTACACCTGTAAACTGCTTTCACCTTGGGAAGCCATCACTGAATGCTATGTTCTCTTAACTGATTTCCCTGCTTTCACTTGTGCCTTGTCCAGTCCATTCTAATGAAACAGCCAGAATGACCCTTTTTAAGACATTTTTAGTCATACTGGGCCCGTCCCAGCTACAACGACTACAATGGCTCCTCATTCCACTCTATGTAAGACTTACATTCTAACAATGGCTTGTAAGACCCTGCACCATCTGACTTACCTCCTCCTGTCACCTTGATCTTCACACTCTATTATCTTCTCCTTGTTCATCCCATAGGAGACATGCTAGGAAATTTCCAGCCTTAGTCCTTTCCAAGGCAGTCCTGTGTTATCTCTCTGGGAGTTTAGGAGTGGAGCATAAGAGATGGGTAGTTTTACAAGTAAACACAGGCTGCAAGTCAGCAGGGGATTAGGGAAATTTAACGCTTATTTTTAAAATAAGTGATTCTTATGTAGGTCTCTGGGTGGCATAGATGAGATGGTTGACATGTATAAAATACATTTACTTCAGGGTGATTTTGTGGGAACTACTCATACCATTTGATGGAAGGAAATGGCATTGTCTACAAAAAAATGATTGAAGATGCAAAAGGGAGATGATAAAATAAATAGAACAAGATCCTAGAAGAGAAAGAAAAAAGAGAAAGAATACGGGTACAGGTCTTAGAATCAAGAGGGACAGAGACTATAATTACTCAGAGAAAGGAGAGGAGGGAGGAAAGAAAGGATGGAGAAATGAAGGGATCCTACATTTTTGAAGAAGAGGATTAAAAAGTTTTCCAACTCTCAACATTCCCTACATTCTCAGTGAGGCAGCCCAGCACCAGGGCCATATGCTCAACCAACAGAGATCTTAAATAAATGTTTGAATGTAAGAGAAAATAAATATCTATGGAAAAGATAGTGGAGGAGTAAATGTATGAGAAAAACTAAACCAAATATAAAACAACCCCTATCAGAGCAGAATGCAAACACAAAGCCCTAATGGAGAAAGTTATAACAAGCGTAGAAGAGGAAAACAATGTGCATTTGTTATGCCTGCACATGTGTCGATATAGCTTCTTAGCACATGAGCAAATAGTCAATATTTCTTAAGATAGTAATGTGATTTCCTGGGCTGCCTGGCTGGCTCACTCCATAGAACCTTTGACTCTTGATCTTGGGGTTATGAGTTCAAACCCCATGTTGGGTGTGGAGGTTACTTAAAAATAAAATTAAAAAAATAGTATTTCCTTAGTTATTATTGACCATCCTTTATTAATAGGAGTTTTGTATAAGAAGATTATCATGTTTAAGTTCCTAAAAATTCTTTTGGCCACCATTTTCTTAAAACGAGCATTAAGGGTTCTTTATCTCTAATATTTCCCGCATCACCCCACCAATTAGTTAGCTACATTCCTATTGTAACCACTCATCCCCTAAGAATCACTTAACTGATTTTTTTCCATGATTATAATTAAGGTCCTTATTTTTTATTTTTATGTTTTAAGATTTTATGTATTTATTCATGAGAGAGACAGAGAGAGAGGCAGAGACACAGGCAGAGGAAGAAACAGGCTCCCTGTGGAGAGCCTGATGCAGGACTTGATCCCAGGACCTCGGGGTCACGCTCTGGGCCAAAGGCAGACACTCAACCACTGACCCACCCGGCTGCCCCAAAGGCCTTTATTTTTTAAGTTTTTTCTTATCTCCATGGTTGGTATCTAACACAAACAGTGAAAGGTACACATCACAAGTGCACAAATCAATGAGTTGTCACACATGAACGCAGCTGTGTAACCACCAGCCAGATCAATAAATACAACACTACTGACCCCCCAAAAAAGCTGGCCCCAAGCCTTGTCCCATTTGCTCCCAGCTTACTCTCCAAAACCTTCTCTAACTATCTCAATTCTATCACTACAGATTCTTTTTTGAAGTCTATATTAATTAAACCAGACATTCTTGTGTGCGGCCTCACTGAAGATTAGACGTCTGAGACTCCGCTGCGTTATTGTGGGTAGCAACGCTTCGTTCGTCTTCATCCCTGCATATCGTATTGTATAAATGCAACATTTCATTCACACTTTCTGTTACTGTTGATGGATATTTGTTGTTGTTTTTTTTTCCAGTCTTTGCTATTAAGGATAATGCTGTCGTTTGCCTTCGGTTCTGTTGGATAGGTCCTTAGGTACAGAGCTACAGGGTATGTGGATAGTCAACATCAGCAGTCAATGCCAAGGTTTTGCACACTGGCTCTAGCAGTTTATAGTCCTACCAACAACGTATGAATAACTTCCAGTTGTTCCACATCCTTGACCAGCACTTGGCATTTCCTGGCTTTTAAATTACAGTGCTTCTGTAATTTCATTATAGTTTTTATTTTGCATCTTTTCAAAGCTTTCAAAATGCGGAACATGTTTTGAAATGTTTAATGGCATTTTAGACCTTCTTTTTTTTTTTTAATTGGAGTTCAATTTGCCAACATTTAGCATAACACCCGGTGCTCATCTCGCCAAGTGCCCCCCTCAGCACCCGTCACCCAGTCACCCCAACCCCCCGCCCACCTCCCTTTCCACTACCCCTTGTTCATTTCCCAGAGTTAGGAGTCTCTCATGTTCTGTCTCCCTCACTGATATTTTCACTCATTTTCTCTCCTTTCCCTTTATTCCCTTTCACTAATTTTTATATTCCCCAAATGAATGAGACCATATAACGTTTGCCCTTTTCCGATTGACTTACTTCACTCAGCATAATACCCTCCAGGTCCATCCACATTGAAGCAAATGGTAGGTATTTGTCATTTCTAATAGCTGAGTAATTAGATTTTCTTTTTTATGAAAGTCTGTTCAAGTCTCTGGCCTCTTTTACTATTGGATTATCTGTCATTTCTTTTTTTTTTTTTTTGATGTGTGTTAGAAGTCCCCAAGGCAATGCTTAGGCTCAGTGTTTCACTAGGAGGATTCACAGGCCTCAGAAAAAGTTATATTATCCATACAGGGAAGGGTTACAGATTAATATCAGCCAAGGTAAAGGCTGAATGAGGGTGAAGTTGAGGAAAAGCCAGGTACAAGCTTCCAGATGTCTTCTCCCAGTGGAGCTCTATGGAAGCTAGATTTAATTCTCCCGGAAATAATGTGTGAAAATGCGTAGGCACGTGGGGCTTGCATGATTGACCTTAGCTACTCAGACTCCAGCCCCCGGAGAAAAACCGGCATCACTATAAATCATGTTGTTTGCACAAACTATCTGATCAAACTCATACCACATGGCTGAGGCCTCAGGTCTACAAAAATAGTCTCATTAGGTAGATTTTTCCAAAGGCTCAGGGTTTGGCTAATCCTGAAGACAAGCCTTGCTTGGGAATGTGCAATTTGAGCTACACAGGCCTGCTAGGTTAATCTTTGCCTGTACAGATTTGTAGAAATTGTTTATGTATTATAGGTTGGAGCCCACTTAGCTTACATGTGCTACAATCTTTATCTCCTACTACAGGGTGGGCTTTTTATTATCTTAACTGTTTTGATAAGCGGAAGTTCTTAACTCTTTTTTTTTTTTTTTTTTTTTTTTTTTTGAGAAAGCACAAGCAGGGCAGGAGCAGAGGAAGAAGGAAATAAAATTTTAAGCAGGCTCCATGCTCAGTGCAGAGCCTGATGTGGGCTCAGTCTCACTACCCTGAGAGCATGACCTGAGCCAAAATCAAGAGTCAGACACTTACCTGACTGAACTACCCCCCCCGGCCAGGAGTCCCCAGAAGTTCATACTTTTGTTCCATTGACTAAAATCTGAGCTAATTATTGTGGCTCTAGAATAAGAAAATTGACATTTTACAATATGAACGTCCCCAATCATTGCACATGGTATATCTATCCATTAACTCATGCTGTCCATAATTGATCTTTCAACAGTGAGAGACATTAGAAAAATAGTTTTCTCTGTATAGAGGTCTTATACAGCTTCTATTACATTTTTTCCAAGCTATTTGATGGTTTTGTAAACAGAATACTTTCCAAAAATATACTTTATGTTTATTCTGGTTGGAAAAATGAACTGGAGACAAAAGCATTTTTTAATAGTTTACTTGCAATTCATGTAAGAAATCAGAAATCAGAAGAACCAGCTTACCAAATTAAAAAAGCCCAGTAGGTGTCTAAAAAAATAGCAAGGTCCTCATTAGACTGTTTATGATGGGAAAATAGCTGCTTTTTCACATAATTACTACTTCCACAGAGATCGTAGTATTTTTCCAGATATTAGCATTGTAGAAATTATGGAGAAAGACATCTTTCATGAGAGTCCTTTTTGTCCTGGGTCAGTGATTCTTGCCTGGCTTGGAGTTAGGCAGTCTACCTCCACAAAGTAGTCAGCTTCTGCATGGAAAATGTGCTATATTCCTGATTCCAGGTCTTGGGACGGCCGGACAAGTGTCCGTTTGTAATGATAATGTTCACTGGCTGATGAAAGACCAGAACTGTTCATCAATTTCCCGTAGAATCAATGTTTAGGAGTCATTTGTGCAGCCCTTTCCTAAGGTTCTTTTTCACATTTCTTCCAGAAACAGTGATCCCCAGATGATCAGATCCTTGAGCCAAATTTCTTCATCTTTGCAACAATAGGAACATAGTTTTAGCCACATACAAATCGGTCTCTGAACCAGAGCTAGACTGGACCATAATCTGGAACCAAATTAGAGTTAAGGGGTAGAAAATAGCTAAGAGAAGGCTTGTCTCTATGTGGGGAGCCAACTGAAGGCTCGCTTGGCCTATTGCCACTTTCACCTCTAGGAGCTGAGTCTCTCTGGACATGGATGGATGGATCACTCGGAGAAAAATGAGAGTAGACAAGAAAACTAGGGGTTTTCTTTCAAAAAGAGTGGCAGTAATTCATTTTTTTTTTAATCCCGGGGTACAAAGCCATTTTTTTTTCTTTTCAGCACCAGATGTACTGTGTATGTTTATGGACAACGGTGACGGGGCAAAGTGTCAGTCTTGCTTCCATATACTACGGTGCATATAATAAATATAGTATTTTTTGAACTAACCTTAAGGCAAAGCAACTTTGCTAAGCTCACAGATTAATTCTAAGGACTTCTATGTAAAGCCCTTTCATTTTTCTATGTATTCCATCGTGTTAACTGAGAATCCTGAGCTTCGCTTGTCATTTGACCAACCTTCATACCTTGGTTTCCTACGCTTGCCATATTGTCCTAGCTACGATCTAAGCTGCCGTGTCAACACGAATACGTGATGGGACACAATTGTCCCTCCCCGTTTCAGCAGGAAAGCTTTTGATTCCTCATCAATAACTCTGATGTTTGCTGCAGATTTTGTTCTAATTACTCTTTGTCGGATTAATGAAACTTCATTATTACTTCAAGAGTTATTATCATAAAGACTTAAAATTTTGCTAAATACTTCTTCCCATTTATTAAAATGATCATATGGTGCCCTCCCTTCCCTCTTATACTCTTCACACAGTGATTTTCGTAGACTGGTTGTCAATATTCAGGTGCTCCTGTTTTCCTTCCTCTCGAGTGAATACCTAAGAGTGGAACTGCTGGGTTACATGTCAAATATATTTTTACTTTTATAAGAAATCACCAGGCTGCTTTGCAAAGTACGAAAGTTCTACTTATCCTGCAATCTTCCCAGTACTTAGCAAAGCCTCCCTTTTAATTTGCTATTCTAGTGACAATTAAGTCCCTCCTAATGTCTTAATTCATATTTCTTTGATGACTAATGATGCTGAAAATCTTTTCAGAGGCTGACTGGCCATTCCCTTTTTCCCGCCGCTTTCTTGAAGTATGATTGACAAAAATTGTTGATATTTAATATGTACATTGTGATTTTTTGATAGACGTATACACTATGGAATGGTCACCACAATCAAGCTAATTAACATACCTATCACTTCACGTAGGTGTCGCTTGTGTGTGTGATGAGAACGCCTGAGAACTACCTTCTTAGCAAATTTCAAGAATATAATTCATCATTAACTACAGTCACCATGCTGTACATCAGCGCTCCAGAACTTACTCATCTTATCACTGACAACTTGTGTCCTCTAACCAACATCTCGTTTCTCCCAACCGCCGGTAGCCATGGTTCTCCTTTCTGTTACTATGAGTTTCACTTTATTATTTTATTTTTATTTTTTTTAAAGAATTCATTTATTCATGAGAGACAGAGAGAGAGAGAGAGAGGCAGAGAAGCAGGCTCCCTGCGGGGAGCCCAATGGGGGACTCGATCTCAGGACCCTTGGGGTCACGCCCTGGGCTGAAGGCAGATGCCTAATGGACTGAGCCACCCAGGTGCCCCACGTTTCACTTTTTTAGAGTCTACAGATAAATGAGATAATACATTGTCTTTCTCTGTCTGACTTATTTCATTTAGCATAAAGTCCTCTAGGTTCACCCATGTTTCCATGTCCTTGTAAATGGTAGGATTTCCTTCTTTTTTAGCCTGAATTTTATATACATATATAATTATTATATAAATAATGATTATATAGAAACGTGATGCTAGTACATAAACATATATCTATATATACATCTCGATAGATAGATGACCTTTACCCATCCATCCATCAACAGACATGGGTTGTTTTCATGTCTTGACCACGGGGAATAATGCTGCAATGAACATGGGAGTGCAGACATCGCTTTGAGATAGTGATTATATCTCCTTTGGTTAGATACCAGGTTGGGAGATTATTGGATTATCTGGTTCTTTTATGTTTTTTTTTTAATTTATTTATTTATGGGCAGCCTGGGTAGGTTCAGCGGTTTAGTGCCCCCTTCAGCCCAGGGCATGATCCTGGAGACCCAGAATTGAGTCCCGCGTTGGAATAAATAAATAAAAATCTTAAAAAAAATTTATTTATTCATGAGAGACAGAGAGAGAGAGAGAGAGGCAGAGACACAGGCAGAGAGAGAAGCAGACTCCATGCAGGGAGCCCGATGCAGGACTCAATCCCAGGACCCCAGGGTCACGTCCTGAGATGAACACAGATGCTCAACTGCTGAGCCTCCAGGCGTCCCGGTACTTCAATTTTTAATTTTTCAGGAACCTCCGTAATACTTTCTACAGTGACGGTACCAACTTACCTTCCCATCAACAACATATGGAAGGTTCTCTTTTCTGTACATCCTTGCCAACACTTGCTATCTGACTTTTTGATAATAGCAACCCCAACCGGTGTGAGGTGATATCTCATTGTGCTTCTGATTTTCATTTCCGTGATGATTAATGATGTTGAGCACCGTTCCCTATACCTGTTTCATTAGCCATTCTTAAGTCTTTTGTGAAGACTCTGTTTAAGTCTTTGCCTTAAATTTTCTTGGGTTGCTTTTTGAGTTATAAGAATAATTTTTATGTATTTCAGGTAAACAGCTTTTGTCAGATATATTTGTTGTATTTTTTCTCGAGTAGCGGCTTGTCTGTCATTCTCTTAAGCGTCATTTGACAGAAGATTTTAACTGTAATTATCAAAATTTCTTTATAATTGCACATGCTGTGTTTCACCTAAGATATTTTTGCCTACCTCAAAGTTGCAAAGAATTTCTCCTCTGTTTCTTCTAGAAGTTTTAGAGTTTGGGGTTTTGGAGTTAGGTCTGTGTTCATGTCAAATTCAACTTATTTGTGATGTAATGTAGACGTCAAAGTTCATCTTCTATTTTGTAATCTCATCCACCTTTGAAAACACAATCTTTTACCCCATTGAAGACCAACTGACTACATATGTGTAGTCTACCTCTGGACTCTGGATTTTTCCATGGATCTATTATGTCTTTTTATACTAATACCACGCTGTCTTAATTAAGGCAGCTTTGTGATTAAAGTCTTGCAACTAAGCAGTGCAAATCCTTCAACATTTTTCAAATTACTTTGGCAACTTTGATTGTAATTCTACAGAAAATTTAGAATCAGTAAAACCATTTCCAGAAAAAAAAAAGACTAGTGTAATTTTGATTGCAATTTCTTTGGATATATAGATAGATTTGAAGCGTGGATATCTTAACAATATTGCCTTTCAACCTGAGCATATTTGTTTATCTCTATTCCTAAGTGTTATAACTGTCTGTAATACTGTAAATGGCATACTAAAAATATCATTTCACAATTATCTGACACTAATATATAAACACACTAGTTATTTTTGTATCCGGACCTATCCTGAAACATTACAAAATTTTAGCATTATTTCTAGCATCGTAGATGACTTGATCTTCCTTCAGAGAAGACTTACTTTTGCTTCTGACAGACGGCGAGGGCATCAGTATTCCCATATCATCTTTGCATATTAAGAATTCTTATGATTCAAAGGTGGTCTACAATTTCTGAAAGGGTGACCAATTTCTAGTATGACTTTATTCTTAGAGTTTAGTACTTTGAGGTTCCAACCCAAAGCCTGAGGATCAAGGTTTATCAGAGAAACTTTTCTTTAGTAAGCTGAATTACAATTTTTTATTCTCAACTAATTGTCTGCAAGATTTTAACTATATGCCTGGAATAAGAAGGCATTGCTAGGATATAAACACCTAAAATGCCAGGCTAACTTTCCTGAGCTTTTTTTTTTTTTTTTCCCACTTTGTAATTCTTCACTGCATTTTTAGCTCTCCTTGTCTTGAAATAAATGTCCCAGGTCTGAATTACTCAGTCTACCATTACCGGAAACTTCAACTTATTTTTTAAATTTCAACATGAGCAATTCCTCTGTCCTCTGCATAATTATCCTCTCACATTTGCCTTTTTTGAAGGATCACTTGAAAACTTGGAAATAACACTTATGCTGTGCTGTATTAACATTCTTGAACTTTTTTTTTAAATTTTTTATCCATGAGAGATACAGAGAGAGGCAGAGACACGGGCAGAGAGAGAGAGAAGCAGGCTCCATGCAGGGAGCCTGACGTGGGACTCGATCCCAGGACCCTGGGGTCACGCCCTGAGCTGAGGGCAGACGCTCAACCCCTGAGCCACCCGGGTGTCCCATTCTTGAACTCTTTAAGTGTGTATATATTCTCAGTGCTCTACTTTTTTGGTACCAAGAGTTACCAAAGAAAGAAAGGACTGACTCGTAGCCTCAACCGTGACCTTGAAAGTGATGCATCTCCTCTTAGATGCATTCCCACAATCTATGTATATGTTTTTTCTCACTATGCATATTTCACTTATTTTTTTGTATAACATTTTCTAAAGCCCATAAGCATGTGTGAAGCACAGAGTTAGCAACTTCAGAGCAAACCAGATTTGACTTGGTTTTCAACCTCCATTTTGCTTGGGGCAGGAAATTTAATTTTCCAGTTCAGGAAATTATAGATTTTTTTCCCCCTGTCTTTATGTGGTAAACTTACACTCAATTCTAGAATTCTTCCTTTTCATCTTGCTGGCCCCAGGGGTTAAGAAAAGCCCATGGAGTTCTGCATTATTGAGGAGTCGGAAGGACTAGGGCCTAAGTCCTTGTACGTGATGTGCCCTGTACTGGCTGCCGACCCCATCCCTCGCCGTAGCCTGTGGCTCCTCTAAATACCTGTTGCATTTACTGACAGCATCTCTTCAGCTCAAATCCTAGGCTTCTTCCCACCTCTGTTGAACACCTCTACATTTTTCTGGTAGTCTCTGAAGGAGACTCTTTCGTGCACTAAGCTGGGAGGCTGCCATCAGATTGGTTTACCTAGAAATATGCTTCAGCCATTATTACTCTGTTTATAATTTTTTTTTTTTTAGGATTTCATTTATCTGAAAGAGGGAGAGAGAAAGCGAGGGAAAGCATGGGGGGAGGGGGTGCAGAGGGAGAAGCAGACTCCCCACTGAGCAGGGAGCCATATGCAGATGTGGGGGGCTCCATCCCAGGACTCTGGGGTCATGACCAGGGCCAGAGGAAGATGCTTAACTGACTGAGCCACCAGGTGCCCCTACAACCATTGCTCCCCTCTACACATACCTGCTGGAAAGGAAGTGAGATACTACCCTTCGGTGGCTTTTACGCTCTACTTCTGAAGCTTGGCCAGAAGTGGGCGGAAGCAGCAACATTACACTGGCATCCAGGCCCTCCTTCTTCTCCTTTTCCTTCCTCAGACTCCTTTGCACAGCTCAAAAGTGTTTCTACTCTTCATTCAGCATAGAGAAAAATTAGCTTTTGTATCAGCAAGCTTTCTCCCAAACTCTTTTTATATCTTACATGCTCATATTTCTTTGAAGAAAAGAAAGCAGCTTTCTCAAAAAAAGTCATCCCTTGCAATTGAAAATGTTTCAGACTATGCTTTTAGTCGCTTATATTGCGTGTAGACATTGAACAGCCTGCTTTGGGCTGAGTTACAATCTGTCACTTCCCCCTTATGGAATAAATGCCACTGATTTAACAAATAGAAGGCCCAGGGCAGCAAAACGAATAGGGAAAAAATCCAGACTTTATTTAAATAACTGGGAAAACATACAGAGTAAGAAAAAAATGATTGGATTTTAAGAGAAATTTTATAGCTCCTTCAGCACCAAGTACCGTAGTTCTTTATAGACTGCCTCGGATAATGTCAATGATTTCATGGTAAACTTGCTGATATACATCTAATCCGAACAAAAAGTCAATATGATTGTAGTAAGAAATAGTTTTATGGTAAATATGGTGTGTAATTTCAGAAAGCAAATTCTCCACGTCTTCAGGATCGGCCACCAAGTCATTGCCTCCATTCCAGGTTGCTGTTGACACATTCATGTCTGTCACATTATAAAATGGAGGAGTGGCCTAAGTGCAAACGAGTAAAAATAAGACAGAAAATGACACATGGAAGGTGTTCTTTACTAATTTTTAAGTGATGAATTAATGCAATTATTAAATCAACTCAGTCTAAAATAATTACCACTATGGAAGCAATGCATTTGAAAGAATCGTTATTACGATTTTCTACTTAGAAATAGATCAGATACAAATCAAAACGAGACAGTTTGCTCTAATTCAGGGTGTGCAGACATTCCACAGAGATAATTTCACTTTTATTTATAAAGCATGAAGGTATTTTAATCAAAAGTTTCTGTGGCTGTGTAACTGGCAATATGCTTATTAATAAATGGCAAATATTGGCAGTCGAAGTTAAATCTGATCGTATTGATTTTGATCTTTCTACGATCAAAACTCTGGAGTTTTACACAAGCAGACCAGATCAGGCATGGAGTTTAGCGAAGGCAGAAAAGTATGGTGAACAGGGTAACTTTGAAGATGACAGACGGGTTCTAATTCTTCAAGATTTCGGTCATCCTCCTCATACAATTTTTACCACCTTCTCATTGACTTTTATCTTTTCCCTCATTATTATGGGTTTGTCTTATCTTCCCAAATACAGTTAATAGTTTTAGGGTCAAGAACCATATTATGCCTTTTCTTTCTTCTTTAGCCAACCACAGAGCTATGCATGTTATGCACACAGAGTTTCTTCTTGGGGGAGGATGAACTGCTCTACAGCCTGTAAACTTCCCCAGGCTCATCCAAGATATTTGTTGTTGAAACATACAGAAAACCTGGAAAAGCTCATTGGGTTAGATGTGACAATATGGATCCAAACCATGGCGATCCTCATCTGTTGGTCCTTCTCACTCTGTTGTCCTCTCGGACTTTACATGAGCCTTTTTCTGTAGCAACATCCTCTGAACTGATCAAAGGGATCATTTTTAGCCTATACATAATTATGTACCTGATTAAAATGAACCAAGTTCAGAGCAGGGCTGCCCCAATCAAAAGCTCTCAAGTGACTGGAATTAAAAAGCTGAAAGAAAAAAATTTAAAAGCAAGATGACACTCCTTTGTTTGTTACAGTGCAGCTGGTAAAGTGAGGTGCTCATTGGACGTGCGCCCCTCTGTCCCCGGCCTGTTGGTCTAGGTGCAGGGGGACCTCCTTGCTCCTCCCTTCCTCTGTACAGGGCAAGAACTGGGAGGGGTGGGAGGTAGGAGGAGGGGAATCTACAGACTATGACTCTATCATCTTTATATAAATGCACAAATCCCCAAGGCCTTTTACCCTGTTAAAGGGGGCCTGTGTGCTTAGGGCCTCATCAACCTTCCCCAGAAATCCTCAGCCCCACGCAGAGAGGTCAAAAGTGAGTGTCTACTGATGTCTGGGCGGCTCAGTCGGTTGAGCGTCCAACTCTTGGTTTCCGCTCAGGTCCTGATCTCAGGGTTGTGAAATTGAGCCCCGCGATGAGCTTGGTTCTCAGATCAGAGTCTGCTTGAGAGTCTCTCTCTTCAACTCCCTTTGCCCCTCCCCCTGCTCTTTCTCTCTCTCTAAAATAATAAAGAAATCTTTCCAAAAAAAAAAAAAAGTGAGTGTTGAGGACTCAGTGCCCCAGACTACAATGACACTTCCCTAAACACCCTTGCTTCAAACAACAGTGCTCCAGAGCATGTGCCAGAAGCTACCTCTTGTTTCACCCCCCATACTTATAGCCTCACCACCACTACCTGCTTTGAGCCTACTAGGTCTAATCTGATTGTGTCCATTTTCCCCCCTAATAATGTTTTCATTGCAGGAAGATTCAGAGTCTCAGGTTACCCATCTTCTCCGGGATTCTAATACACCCCGCATTTTACCTCCTCTCAAGTCCTCCCAACTCCTAAAACTCTCTCGACCATCTGGAATTCCATCGTTGGCCTGTATCTTAGAGCCTGCCTATGGGGCTCCTGGGTGGCTCAGTGGTTGAGTGTCTGCTTCAGCTCAGATCATGACCCCGGGGTCCTGGGATTGAGTCCCACATCAGATCGGGCTCCCTACGTGGAGCCTGCTTCTCCCTCTGCCTGTGTCTCTGCCTCTCTCTGTGTATCTCTCATGAATAAATAAAAATGAAATCCAAAAACACAACCCACTACCCAATATCCCAAATCTCTGTATCTTGCTTTTCCATAGCTTCTATCCTCTTCTAAAGTTTTAATGATTTATTTATTTGCTATGTTTATTGTTTACTATCTGTGTATCTGCTACTAGAATGTAAGCTTAAGGAGGATAGGAATATTTATTTAGTACACATATATATATCCTGAGCATAGAATAGTACAGGGCACCTAGTAGGTGCTCAATAAATATTGTTTAAGTGGATGAATAAATGCAAACATTACTTAGATTTTCCTGGCCTAGATATTGTCAGGAATGACCTAAATCTAAAGATAAGTTAAAGATTTTTAATTATTTATCTCAAACAATCACCTAGGAGATTTAAACATTTTTAAATGAGAAAGCCCTTAAAGCATATCTCAGTGGTACTTTAAATTTCTAAGTATTTATTAAGTTTAAATAATACTCAAAATCATCACCCTATTGAACTCTCATAATATTTTTGTTAGAGCATTATTGTTAACTCCATTTTTAAAATTAAGGAAATTGACTTCGTAAAGATTAAATGAGCTTGCCAATGAGGTTCAGAGAAAGGATTCAGTGTCTGATATTTTGATCTGAAGTATACTGTTCTTTCTAGGGTATTATCCTGGCTCACAACATTAAGATGATATTCACATTGGATTTTTTTCATCATCAATATCATTCAACAAACGTTCTTTGCGCAGAACTCTTGGCCAAGTACAAAAGTGAATAAAACTTGCTCATGGTCCTCATGGAGCTCATAACTTAACAGAGGAGAAAGTGTAGTCTAATGAGAGGCGAGGCACTGGGACACCTGTGTTCTAGTCTTAGATGTTTTTTTAAAAGAAATAGCTCTGAGTCTTCGGCCAAGTCAAACGATGAACATGGCCTTGATGATTCCTAGTCTACTATTCTGAATTAACATTTTCTCATTTGTAAAACAGAAAATAACTATATTGCTCTGATCATTGCTTAGGGTTAGAGGACCTAATAGATTATGATATTAACATAATTATACAATTATGCAATCATTTCATTTTTTTAAAGATTTTTTAAAATTTATGTATTCATGATAGACAGAGAGAGAGAGAGAGAGAGAGTCAGAGACACAGGCAGAGGGAGAAGCAGGCTCCATGCAGGGAGCCCAACACAGGACCCGATCCCATGACCCCAGGACCACGCCCTGGGCCAAAGGTAGGTGCTAAACCACTGAGCTACCCAGGGATACCCACAATCATTTCATTTTATCCTAAATTTATCATCCTATGGCAATGGCATAACTCCTAGAATGATGGCATAAACCATGAGTAGTATAAATAAAATCATACTAAAATGTACTTGAAAAGTTTTACCTGACTCCAGTGTACCATATTTTGAATAGATGTCCCTGCTGGGTTTTGTGACATATACACATCCATACGACTCTGAGGGGTGAAAAAATTATTTTTATACTTAGCCCAACCAGAGAAAGCATGATGTTCAACATTTACTATACTAAATAATTTCAATAAAATGTAAAATTCTTTTTTAAATAAATAGTATCAATAAAAAGAGATAAAATTTTATTTTAATCAAATACATTTATTTGTATATACAAATAAATACACTCATTGAATGTGTAATTTTTGTATTAATGTAGAAGCTATTTTTGGATTTCTAGGTTATGTAATTGTCATTCCATACAGAAATCAATCAAGACTCTTAGGACACACAGACACACACACACACACGCACTCCTTTTGAAGGCACTGAAGAACTGAAAAGATAGAAAGAAAATACTAGGAAAAATGGGGGAAAAAAAGAACCACTCAAAAAAGCAAAGGACTGAATCCAGTTTTTCCTTCAAGTTATTTGTCAATTGCTGAAGATCTGAAGTTTCATTTTGAGATTAGCTCAAAATCAGCCCAGGGCCTCCCAAGGGCAGTTAGGAGATTTAAAAAGAAACCCTCTCCATGATTAACTGGGGTCCGAAGTTCTACACACTCTCAGAGAAGCCATCAGCAACACAACAGCCTTCACTTCCATCCGTCATCTAGGTTCCTATTGCCTACAAGGTCCCTGGGAGCCTCCCTCAGTGAACAAGACATACAATGTCAATGTTATCCTATCAAAATCTCAGCAAGTTATCTTAAGGATATCAACAAACTGCTTCTAGGACAGAGAGGCAGAAGACCCAGAGCAGCCAACACAATATGGGAAGGGAAGGACAACGTTGGGGCCTGACACAACTTGAAGATGTGCTATGAACCTACAGTGATCAGGACTGTGGTATTGGTGAAAGAAGAGACAAATAGATCCACAGAATGGAACAGAGTGCCCCAAAATAGACCCCCCCCAAATATAGTCAACAGATCTCTGACAACAGAGAAAGGGCAATACAACAGAGAAACAATAGTCTCTTCAATAAACGGTGTCGGAACAACTAGCTGACCATATGCAATAGGGAAAATAAAAAACAAACAAACAAAAAGAATCGAGATACATACCTCACACCCTTCACAAGACTTAAGTCAAAATGGAACACAGACCTAAATGTCAATCTCAAAACTATGAAACTCCTAGAAGACAATCTAGTTGGCTTTGGGTCTTGTGATGACTTTTTCAATAAAACATCAAAGGGACAATCTAAGAAAGAAGTAACTGACAAAGGGTTTCAGAAGGGGAGAGGGGTAAGGGGATGGGGTAACTGGGTGACAGGCAATAAGGAGGGCACATGATGAGCACTGGGTGTTGTATTTTGTTGGCAAATTGAATTTAAATAAAATAGTTTAAAGAAAGAAGTAACTGACAAGCTGGACTTGATTAAAGTTAACATCGTCCACTTTACAAAACACAATATCAAGAGAATTAGAAGATAGGCCACAGACTGGAAGAAAATATTTGCCAAAGACATACCTAGGAAGGACTGTTACCCAAAACATACAAAGAACTCTTCAAACTCAACAATGAGAACACAAACGACCTGATTTTAAAATGGGCTTAAGACTTAGATGCTTCACTGAGTGGATATTTAGGTAGCAGATGACCACGGGAAGATGCTCCGCGTTATATGTCATCAAGGAAATGCAACTTAAAAGAACAATGAGACACTGCTACGTTCGTATGAAAATGACAAAAATCCAAAACACTGACGGCACCACATGCTGGTGAGGAGGTAGAGACATCATTCACCGCCGCTGGTGATGCAAAATAGAGCAACCACTTTGGAAGACGGTGGGGTGGTCTCATAAAATAAAGTGTATCCATAGCATACAATCCAGCAATCACGCGCCTTAGTATTTAGCCAAACAAGTCAAAAACTTATGTTCACACAAAATCTGCACGTGGAGGTTTATAGCGCTTTATTCCTAATTGTCAAAACTTGAACCCAAATGTCCTTTTAGTGAGTGGATAGGTAAACAGAGGTACATCCAGACAATTGAATATTTTTCAGCACTGGAAGTAAATGAGCCACCCAGCCATGGAAAGACACAGAGGAACCTTAAATCTTTGCTACTAAGTGGAAGAAGGCCATCCGAAAGGGCTACACACTGTATAATTCCAACTATATGACATTCTGGAAAAGGCAAAAATGGGGAGACAGTGGTGTTGCCAGGAGTTGAGTGGGAGAGGGATGAATAGGTGAAGCACAAAGGATTTTTAGGGCAGTGAAACTTCCTATGTGACACTGTAATAGTAGATACATGTCATTATACATTTGCTAAAACCCATAGAATGAAAAAAAATAAAAAAATAAAACCCATAGAATGTGGAAACCCAGAGCAACCATACTGTAAACAACGGATTTGGGGTACTCATGATGTGTCGATGTAGGTTCATCAGTTGTAACAAATGTACCGCCCTGGTGGTAACTGCCCAGCCCAAGCTCATCTAGATTTTGTCCTATGTCATCTTCTTGGAGCTTTCTAGTCTCACATTTCATCTTTAGGTCTATGATCCAAATTTGAGTTAATTTTGTGAAGTATAGGAATAAGGTTTGTGTCTGGGTTCATTTTTTTGCATGTGGATGTCCAGTTGTCCTGATACTGTTTGTTGTAGACGCTATGGTTTTTCTACTGCACTGCCTTTTGTCCTGTGTTGAGGATCTGTTGATGATATTTATGGGGCCCTAGATCTGGGCTCTCTGTTCTGTTCCATTGATCTCCTTGTTTCTTCTTTCACGAACCCCACACTGTGAGGTTTAGTAATAAGTCTTGAGGTCAATAGTATCAGTCCTCCAACTTTGCTCTTTCCCTTCAATACTGTGTCGGTTACTCTGGGTTTTGCTTCTCTCTATAAACTTTAGAAGTCATCTGTCAATATCCTTAAACTAGCTTGCTGGGATTTTGATTGGGATTGCACTGAACCTGTGGACTAAGTTGGTAAGAACGGACATCTTGACAACTTCTCTTTCTTTGAATGAATAAATTGGTTCTCGCTGAGAAATCATTAAATGGTACAGGTGCAGGAGCCAACCTGGAGTCTAAACGCCACAGCTGCTTCTGCTAAATCTGGGTTTTTAATTTAATGTGCTGAACAAGTCTTAGAATGAATGCCTGCACCTGTAACGGCATCTAAGCACAGGCAGCCCGTATGGCCTTGGGAATAGTAGCCTGAGTACCTAAACAGTCTCCCACTCCAGGAATCTTGATGAACGCTGGAAGCGTGTAAGAGAACCAGCAGGCACTAATGTTGATTACAAAAGGGTCAACAAGAAAAGGTACGAGTATTAGGAAGCAGCATATAAGGGCAGGACAACTTACATATAAGAAACTTTGGGAAACTAACACCCAATAGGAACGGCCAATAAAGATACCCATCATAGCACCTCTCTCTGTCCTCTACAGAGAAAAGACAGGTGTGAACACAAAATAATCCCAGAATGCTAATTCTGATTAGGTTCAGGGTGTTGGTCTAGTCACAAAAGCAGAAAGGCTAAGAATCTATTAGTGTATGTGGATAAATCATAAAAATGACACACCGGGCATGAAGTAAGTACTATTAAGAGTTGCTTTCTAATAATTGACAAAATACATTTCATTTTTTTTTGACGAAATACATTTCAAATTCAACTTGTTCTCACCATATTTAAGTTCTCCAGGTCACATCCATACATCATAAACAAGATATCACGGCAAATCTTACCAATAATCTTCAGCGGACACAGCTTTGAACCAACAAATCTTTTAAATGAGGTATTAGGGAGGAAGTCTTTGCTGCCAAAAAAAGTCTGCAAAACAGATTCACTCTATTCATATTTGGAATAATTAATTAAGAAATAATTAATCAAGAAATGGCGTGATGAAGTCATTATATTTATAATCAAATGCACTGTCTCCCATTAGTTTAAAACATTTAAATTAGGGAGGTTCCTGGGTGTGGCTCAGTCATTTAGGTGGTTGACTCTTGATTCTGGCTCAGGTCATGATCTCAGGGTTGGGAGATCGAGACCCAGGCCGGGCCCTGGGCTCAGTGCAGTCTGCTTGTCCCTCTCCCTGTCCCCACCTTCCTGTTCAGTCGTATGCTCTCTCTCTCTCTCTCGAATAAATAATTCCATAAAATCTTTTAAAAACCATTTAAATTAAGGACAAAACTTGAAAGCAGGAGATAGAGATAAGTTGACTATTGGATTTTCCTTCACAATGAGATGTCCAAAGGTATTATGAGTACTATCCTACTATTCCTTTGTAAAAACAAAGAATCCAGTGTCAATGAAACCAAAAAATTAAATTCATGTGAATATAGTCAAGACCTTTTATTTTGAAAGGACAAAATTATTGTCACTCTGGATTATCAACTATGAGAAGGAAAGGAGTAACATACCTTTATCAATGACCTCCACCTGTATGCCATTTTAATTAAAGGGCTGTTTGAGTTTTTAATAGAAAAAACTGGAGCTAAGGCAAAAAAGACTTTGATTCTTCCAGCGATCTTTGGAATTGTAGAAAATGTTATGAAAGCTGAAAGAAAATAAGACAGAAATGAACGATTCTTACGCAATCACTGGCATGTAAGACACGACATCATGGCAATTAAGAGCGCATTCGGTATGCTCCGACCAATTCATTGACTCATTCATTTCTTAATTCCCTTATCAAACAAGTGCCGATCGCCCAGCCTGAGACATGCACATTGATCACAACATGATGCTGATGATTAGTATTAAAAACAATGCCTATTTTTTATATTCCCCAAATGAATGAGACCATATAATGTTTGTCCTTCTCCGATTGACTTATTTCACTCAGCATCATACCCTCTAGTACCATCCACGTCAAGGCAAATGGTGGGTATTTGTCGTTTGTAATGGCTGAGGAATATTCCATTGTATAAAAAATACTGAAAGGGAATAAAGGGGAAAGGAGAAAAAATGAGTGGGAAATATCAGAAAGGGAACTCTCTGGAGCTCCCCACGCAGCGCGACGACAGTCCCCCGGGGCCTACCGATGCTGGTGCCCTGGGAGTGGCCTACATAAAAGATTCCCTCCTGTCCCGTGTGCCGCACGATGAAGTTGATCGAGGCCGGCAGGTCGTATTTTGCCATCTCGTCAAAACTACAACAGAAAAAGGGAAATTGGAATCCCCTTGCCACTGATGCGATGCTAACACCTGAGGGTCATGACCCGGGGAGGGAAGGAGAATAGGTGGCGCTGGGGCTCAGCCAGCTGGGCTTGAACTCCTGATAGCCACTCAGGCCGGCAGCTCAGGGTCCTGGGATCGAGCCCCCGTCAGGTCTGCACTGGCCGTGGGGTCCGCTGAGATCCGTCCTCTCCCTCGGCCCTTCCCTCCACCCCTCTTGTGCATTAATGTACCTACTGAATAAAGACCTCTGGGAGAACAGAGTCAAGGAAAGAAAATGCCTCCAAGGTAGTCTTATAAAGAGGCTGTTTATTCTACGTGCAGGGAGATAAACATATATTTATAGGTTATGGGGTGAAAGAAAACAGTTGGGGGGGGCCAACAAAATGATTAATGCCAATAAAAGTTACTGCTGAAAAATGAGAAACGCCCTAAAATCACACAAGTACTCTAATTTTCAAGCCAACACTTGCATAAGTCTGTGATGGTCCGTGAAAAGACCTGATGGAGAGAAGACACTTCTATTCTACTTTATTTCATTTGAAAGCAAAATGCAATATTTCACACACTTACAAGGTGAAAAGCATTACTGATATCATTTGTACCTGAAGGCCCAGAATTCTTTGGAATTGGTGTTTAGGTACGTGTGTTTCCGGGACCAGGTCGTCCCTCTGCTGTTCCCCATCCACACGTCATAACCGGCATCTGCCAGAATGAAGCCCAGGCTGTTGTTAGGGAGATTTGAAATCCAGCTGCTGGCAGATGTGAACAGGCCATGCTGCAAGTATACGACCAGCCTCTGAGCTAGGGGGAAAAAAATGCAGAAAATTTCTTTTTAAATTTTGTGGTATCTGCACAAGCATCTCCTCTGAAATTCAAGCTTCTAATACACGACGTTGGAAGCTTTAAAGAAAAATTTTAAAATTTTCTACTGTATAAATAGGGTGAATCACCCACGTTTAATCCCATCGTACGTCAGAGTCGGTTAGCACGGATCAATGAAGAATTTTTTCAAGCGACCAGGTGCACGATGCGGTCACGTTTCATTTCTCTCTCCCCCTCCCTCTGCTCGCTCCCTCTCTCTCTCAACAAAGTAAAATAAAATGAAACAATAAAAACACTCAGATGTATATGAGCGCCCACATTGCTGTCAGATATGTGATTATTCTAATCCTTAAAAGTTCACGTCTCTTCGCGGGCTTCTGAAAGAGAATGAGGAGGGGACGATATATTTGGGATTCCCGTGATCACGGGACGCCTTTTGTCGGTCGCAGGCCTGTGCCCTGGCAGCTGTGCAAGGACCAGGGCGTGACCGGTCAGGGGCGCAGTACCCTTCCAGGGAAGGCCGGACTTGCCCCATCAGGGGCGCAGCTGGGCGGGCGGCCACGGGTGGTGCCACCGCAGCGCTGGCATCAGCTGCAGCGGCTCATGTCGTTCTCTGTTCCCTTGGCCTCCCTCTTGTAGGCTTCCCAGGAACGGGGCCTGCCACCCCCGGTAGCCCTGTGCTGGGTGAAGCGAGCGGGATGTGACAGACCCAGGGTCCGGGGGAGGCAGCAGGTGCGCCCTGCTGTCCTGGGGCCGCACCTGCCTCCTCCCGGGCAGCGGGGCTGGGCTGGCTGCCCTGGGCACCCCTTCCAGGTGCTCCTCGGAGCTGCCCCTCCCTGTGCCCCCCAGCCAAGGGGCAGCCCCTGAACCCACCAGAGCATCTGCCCACCAGTGGCCTTGGGCAATGACTAACCCGTGCAGCGATGCCACCCGAGCGCCCCGGCTGCAAGGTGGGGCCCTGGGCCCGTGCCTCCTGCCCTGCCCTGCACCCGCGGGCTTTCTCCGACGGCACAGCCGAGCGACCGCAGGCGCCGGGATCCTGTCTCCGGCCTGGCTTCCCGACGGCTCCGAAGCACCCCGCTGTATCTTTAAAACTACCTTTCCACATGTTATTATAGTATTCGTGAAATCAGGTCAGACGCTGAAAAATGATGACTATGATTATGTCAGACCTAGGCGAACGTTTTACGTCCAGCCGCCGTGACCTTTATACGGACACAGAATGACCTTGATCGAAGTTGCTTCAAGTTAGCATCTTCCCTGAAATGCACTTTAATGTTTAAAACGAGAACTTAAAAGGGTATTTTATGCTACGAGAAACATTCTTTTCAGGGAGACAATCTAAAGAGAAAGCCTAAAATAAAATAAATAAATAAATAAATAAAATAAAATAAATAAATAAAATAAAATAAAATAAGAAAAGAAAAGGCTGGCTTTTATTTGAGCAATTAGATGAAGAGGCAAAAGGGATCAGGACGCTCTGTGCTGGGAAGCGGCCAATACTGGATCACAGCCCTAGTGACGAAAGGAGGGCCTGATGCTTGTGAGTGCACCTGCGGATGGGCCAGGGGAGCGCAGCTGCACCACCCGGGCCCCTCTGCCATTACTGGAGGAGCCGGGCAAGGCCAGGCCGGGAAGGACACTCTAGCCAGCCATTTATCAGACCTATGGAGACTGGGGCCGGGCACCACGTGTAACCCTTCGCAAAACAAAGAGATGGAGAGGATCCCTACGTGTGAGTAAAGTGGCCAGAGGACGCTTAGAACAGCTTGTGTTCCACGACGCTAAAGCCAGCCTGTCAACAGGAGGCCACGAGAATGGTCCCTCCAGAAGGGAGGCACATAGGGCCCCCGGTGGGCTCGGCTTCGGGCATCTGCCTTGGGCCCGGGGCGTGACCCGCATCGGGCTCCCCGCAGGGAGCCTGCTTCTCCCTCTGCCTGTGTCTGCCTGGGTTTCTCATTAATAAATAAATAAAATATTAAAAAAAGAGGGGGATCCCTGGGTGGCTCAGCGGTTTGGCGCCTGCCTTTGGCCCAGGGTGTGATCCTGGGGTCCCGGGATCGAGTCCCATGTCGGGCTCCCTGCGTGGAGCCTGCTTCTCCCTCTGCCTGTGTCTCTGCCTCTCTCTCTCTCTCTCTGTCTATCATAAAAAAATTTTTAAAAATCTAAAAAAAAAAAGAAAAAGAGAGAGAGAGGCCTGTAGAGACATGTCTGTGCACGTAATCTTTACATCCTTTTCTTCTCCAAAACTCACTGAGAGGAAATGGAAAAGTTAAGAACCCCAGGCCCAGGGAGTCGCCAGTTTGTCAGAATTGAATCTTACTTGAGTTGTCATTGTTTGTCTTCCCATAAGGAATTCTATAAAGGCCGAGGACGTAACCGTCTTCAGTTACAATATCATACACTTCATCCGGGTAGCCCCAATAGGAAATGATTTGGCTCTTGATAAAGAGAAAAAAAGAAGCTGTTTAGGATAAGATAGCTGGTCCGTAATGTAACCTGATGCCAATCTGACCTATTAATGTAATAATGGACCTTTGTATTGTCTCTCAAGCTCGGGATAATTTTTTTTCCTGCTAGTTCGCTGATCCGTTCAGTAGCAGCTATTTTAGAACACCTGCCAAACATCAGTCCTACACATTACTAGTTTTCTAACTACTGATCACTCAGACTTTGACCCACTCAGCCATATGCAATTTTAAAATATACGTTGACCCACGAATGTTTGCATGTCTATGCTCATAGCTGAGCTTAGATCTGAAATCTGTGTGTACGTGCATGCACGCAAAAGGGAATTTCTAAGTCCTCTATAAAGGTGTTTGAATATATTTCCATATATTTTCATCCGGGGATGATATAAGGCTGAAGGGGAACCTGGCAGCTACAGAAGAGTAATGGGGACTATTAGTTGACCCGTATGGAAAGATTTAAATGCAGGAATATATTAAAATAAAAGCCCCCTCCCCCCAATTAAGGAGTAGCGTTTCCCAGCAGCTTAGCATTTATTTCCTAGCAACTTACAATGTTCATGTTCACTTCGGGGTTCCCAGATCGAAAGACAGCTTGGGTAGTTCCCAGAAGGAAAACCAAAGACATCACTCTGAAAAGGAAGGACACGTGGGACCTACAGAGAGAAGGAGATGCTAATACTATTAAAATGGCAGCAAGTGATACCATTCGACTGTTGAACTAAATCTCTGAGTTAGGGAATATCTCCATTTTCAGGTCAGAAAGCCAAAGCTCTGAAAAATTAACTTGTCCAAGGACGTACAATGTGTAATTGGCAGCAAGATTCCAATTCATTCCTGCTTCAGGCCCAGATCCATGCTCTTCCCACTACCCTCTTTTGTAGCACAAACCCCTCTGTGGGGTTTCCATTGTAGACCTGTTTAGCCTAGTTCCAAAAGCCTTATCCTACATTGTAAGTTGATACCTGAATTAATGATGTAATAATACTTACCAGACTAATATTTATTTAAAATATATTTAAAGGTTGTTGGTTTTTTTTGGGGGGGTGGGGTGGGATGGGTGAAGAGATTAGGAAGCTTGGATGACTTAACTTTTATCTAGCCTCTCAGCATCTAGATTTTATTGCCTACAGAAATGGGAATTTTGACAAAATCCTAAATTCTGGGAAGCTGGTAAGTTCTTTCTAAAAAAGTAAGAAACCAGGGAACCACCAAGGTCACTACCCACATTCTCTCTCCAAAAACATGGATCTCATGACCTTGTACAATAAACCAGGCACTATACCTGGAAGGGCATTATGCAGAGTTTATAAAACGTCTGGCTCTGCCACTCACAAGCTTTGCGACTTAAAGGAAGTTGCTTAACCTCTCTGAGCATCAGTTTCTCCACCGATAGTATGTGAAAAACAGCTACTCCTCTGGGCTGTGATAAAACTTAAATTTGGTAAATGTGAGATGATGCTTCGTTAGTAGGATGCTAGTCACATAGCTGACATTTAATACATATTAGATTTCTTCACTTAAGAGAACAAACGAACACCAGCAACTTAGAGAAATAATTTACATACAAATAATTGTGTGTGTCTTTCCTATACATTTTGTTAGGTTTAGTCTCCAGTGCGATAATTTAACAATTTGCTGTAAAGTAGCTAGACTTGAAAGTTCTAAACTCCATGTATTTGCTAATTGAAAGCTTTCATTTATGGAAACTGGGCTTTCCCCCTTTTGGTCTAGGTTTGTATTGCATTTGGTATAATGTGTGCGCTCTTTAGGGAAGGAGAAAAGCAAATTTTAAAACATTATCACCAAGTTTTTCTACCAGAGAAGAGAGAGAAATTTGCTAATGTAAGTGCATAAGAAAAGCATTTATAACATCTGCAGCCACAATCTAGATACTCTTCTTTGGAGATGTTCTTGGAAAAGTGCTCGTCGGGTGGGTGGCAAGGCTACTTGGTTCTCCAATCTCTCTAGTTTCTTGGAAACTGTCCATAGTAAACCGATACTGAAGCTCACTGTGTATACAGGCCTTGTTTCCTAGCAGAGAATTTAAAGTTCTTCGCAGTGTGGCTGGAACAAGTGCAGCATTTATCATCCAGAATGAGAAACTTTTGAAAACGAATTGACATTAATAACTAACTTGAAAAAAAATAATTAACTTGGAAAACAGGCGTAAACTGAACTGTCAGAATATGCGGGGCTTATTTCTGGCTCTCTTTTCTGTTCCCTTGGTATGTGTCAGTATTTATGCCAGTAAAACACTGTTTAGATGATTGAAGCTGTGTGGCAAGTTTTGAAATCAGTAAGTGTGAAACCTTCAAGTTGGTTCTTTTCATTGGAATTCTTAACCCAAGAGATTAGTACTTTTTTTTTTATTGTTCCATCCCACTGATACATATTGAAAAATGCATGTGCTCGGTTTTCTGAAGCAGACTTTATAAAAAGTGTCATGGATACAGTTGTCAAAAATCACTCATATGCATATGCAAATGCTAAGAATGATGGTCAGCTTCCATAACTCTTGAAAGAAATAGAAAACAATGAGTCTTGTGATTTTTATCCAAGCTCATTCATTGAGTCATGGATGATTTTTAAAAGATTGAGTGTATTGTCAACTCTAATTCAAGACTGCCCCGAAATAAAATTAAAACTTATCAACTATCCAGTAGTCAAAAAAAAAAAAAATGATGGCAGTGTGCCTCAATCTTTTCTCATCAATATGATGGAGGAAAAATGCTCATTTATTACCTTATTAATGTACTACAAATTATGTTTAAGTGGAAGCTTTCCGTAATGCTTATCAATAATAACAACCTCATTTTCCTAACAGGAATCAATATGTGGATTTATTTCTAACTAATAGCATTATATAAAGTAGCTACAAAAAAAATTGAAAGAACCCTTTGTGTGATACTGATAAATTTAGAGTTTCTTTTAAACTCTAAGATGAATATGATATTAATAAGACTAATTAATGTAAGCTTTCAAATTAACTTAACTTTGGACAGGTGAATTTTTAAATTGATATACTACTTCAAAGTCAAATTAATTCTCCTAAAATTTTTGTAATTGTCAAAGTAGATGCAAATTTGTAAGAAAAATAATTTATTGGTAGTGAATTCGGTTGCTGAACAACTTTGAAATATGATTGAACACCTTGGATATGTGACATTACTCTTTTAAGCATGAATTTTATGAAATCTGAACACAGACCAAGTATGTCTGATAAAAAATTTAGCTCCCAAATTGACATTTTTATAGGAGTAAATTACACACTGGATTTTAAAGGCTTAAAACAAAAAATGTAAAATATCTCAATAATTTTGTAATACTTCCATGTTGAAATGATACTCTGAATATAACAGGTCACTATTAAAGTCACACAGATGTTGTAGAATTAGTAATTCCTACCCCAATAAAGTGTTACTGTTACCTGCAATTTTGTACCTAATACAGCGGATTATCATTATTATGTCATTTTAAGTCGATCACCATAATTTTCCATTTATGCTGGCTGTCTGGTGAAATACTATTCCGTGGACCAATCACTGGTGCTTTGCTCTGTTTAGGGCAAACTTTTATAAGATATTAAAGATGAAAGTAGAATGGAAAAATTGAGTTTTGTACAAGAACATTAAAATTCAAAGCAACTAAGACTTTAAATAATCATTTTTAAAGATTATCACCCAGTTAGCAAAAGTACTTAAAATATGAAGGTACCAAAATCTGTATTATTAATAACACCCAGCTATTCTAAATATAATTCCCTAAAAGCTGGTTTGAGGGTTATTTTTCTTCAGCCTCTGGCATTAAACTGATTAATTTGACTCTAGATCTACCCCACAACAATGAAAAACATTACAGCCATACCTCTCTGTTCTTGTTGATTTTAGGTGCTTAACATATGTATCTTCAAAGTAGTCAATCATAGCAAAATTTTAGCAAAAGTTGCTAAACAGAGTCATAAGGAAGCCAAAAAAATATTATTCTAGAAGAAAAAAATAAAACGAAACTTTAACTTCAGTGCAATATCAAAACCAACCTTCTATCATTTTTTAAGCTACTTTCCCATATGCAAAATGAGAGCATATTTACAATGGTTATTAGGGTAGTTTCTCACTGCCTTCAGTTTGAAAAAAATAAAATTACTAAGACATGATTCCAATGCTCTGAAAAACCTGAAATAGGTTTCTGTTCTTCCTCCTGGCAGTTACTGCAGCAACAGCAATGAGTTTTAAGTATATATGTATGGTTGGTGTAAAGCACATCAAATATAGAAGCAATAGTCTTAAAAGTATTGCTAAGTTTTGAAGATTTATCCCTATGGACAACATGAGCAAGTTTTTAATTTTTTACTCAAGCCATATGATAGGAAGAATGACATTATTTGAAGATGGGCTAAGATCATCTTAAAATGTATATTGTAAACCCTAAGGAGATCACCAAAAATGTCTTAAGAAGTATAAATAATAAGCCAATAAAGGAAATTAAATGGAATAATAATAAATGCTCAGTTAAACCCAGAGAAGTAAAAAGGAGATAAAGAACATCTAAGCGCAGCAGCAACTTGGTAGATCTTAATCAATAATCACCTTATATGCAAATGGTCTCAGTACACTAGGTAAAGACAGAGACTGTCAGATTAAATTTTTAAAAAGCAGGACTGAACTGTGTGCTCTGTACCAGAAATTCATGTTAAACACAGATACTTAAGTTAAAGGGTAGATCAAAATATACCAAAAGAAGGCTGGACTAATTATGTTAATTTCAAACAAAGTTGAATCAGAAAAAGGAATGCTAAAAAAAAAAGAAAGAAAAAAAGAAAAATGCTATTATAAAGAGGAAGTTTCCTAATGATATGGAGTCAATTCTCCAAGATGACACAATAATCCTAAATGTCTATATCTCTAACAACAAAGACTTAAATATATAAGGTAAAAACTGATAGATCTGGGAAGAGAAAGAGATAAGTCTGCAACTATTTTTGGTAACTTCAACTCTCCTTTTTTGGTAATTGGTAGAATGAGTAGACAATAAATTAGCAAGGATATAGATAACCTGAAAAATACTATCAACCAACTTGAGTTAATTGACATGTATAAAACATTCTATACAAGAGCAGAATACATATCCATCATCACTATACAAGAAACATTCACCAACAGTCTGCCCCATAGAAAAGACCCATAGAATCCATACAAAGTTCGTGAGCCGTAACAAAACTGAGCTAACAGTCAATAATAAGAACGAATCCTAGAAAGTACACAAATACTTGGAAATTAAGTAACACATTTCTATCTAAATAACCTGTAGTTCAAAGAAGAGCAAAATTTGAAAATATTTTGTATTAACTGACAATGAAAATACAGCACATCAAAATTTGTGAGATGCAGCTAAGCTGTACTTAGAAGACAATCTATAGCAGTGACTGCTTATGTGAGAAAATAACAAAGATAAGAAAAAATCAGTAGCTGAAGTTCTACAGAAGGAGTAGGAAAAAATGCCCAACTCTCAGTCTTCCCCTAAATGAGGTCTATTTGCATACTTCAAAAGCTTCAGCCTGAGGGTCAGGTTTCTAATTTAGCAGACGTGTAGGGGCTGACTGTATCCTCCCCAGAGATCATGGAAGTGTCTGGGCACCTCCCCTGCTTTCTCTCTAGCCCGCTGCAAGTAGCCAGTATCTCCCCAGAGGAGGCTGGGACACATATCTAGCACCCCAGCTCTGTGGTTGCCTCTTGAGGGACAGGCCTCTGGATTGTTTGGCTCTGATAACAAATGGGATTTACTTTTAAAAACCCCACAGGACAGTAGCAAACAAAGAAGAAATTCTTGATGGGCTCACAAACAACCCTCTCCTTTCTTATATACCCAGGCCCAGTGTGGAGGAAACAAGCAAAAATGCCCATCCACCAGTTTCTCCCTGGAAAAGGCCTAAATACACACTTTCTTAGTTGTTGCCTAATGGTCTGGCTTGTATCTGGGCACAGACTATGATCCTTCTCTTTAGGATAGTAATGGTTTTGGGATGGTCTCAACTACTGGGAGACACCACGAACAAATAAAGTGGCTTGGGTAATCACAAAGGATATTCAGAAGTATATGCTGGGATTATCGATGAGGTTCATCTCCTATAATGAGAGCACTGTGCCAAGACTAGGAGAGGCAGCTATTTCATCTAATGCACAGAAACCAATAGAGAGAGTCAAGGAAAATGAAGAAACACAGGAAAATATTCCAAACCAAAGAATGAGATAAAACTCTAGAAACAGATCTTAATGAAATGGGGATAAGTAAGTAACAGTCATTAAAAAAAAAAAAACAGTGATAATGATAAAGAGATTTCAAATTAAGTCATAAAGATGCTCCCCAAGATCAAGAGGACAATGCATGAACAAAGTGAGAATTTCAACAGACAGGAAACGTTAAAATGTACCAAACATAAATCACATAAAGGAAGAATATAATCATTGAACTGAAATATTCAATAGAGAGTTTCAACAGCAGGCTAGATCAAGTGGAAGGAAAGATTAGTAAAGACAGGGCGGTGGAATTCATCCAATCAGAGGAGCAAAAAGAAAAAAGAATGAGAAAGATTTAGGATAGTTTAAGAGTTTATGGGACACCAGCAGGTGGACCAATATACACATTATACAGGCCCCTGAAGAAGAAAGAGAGAAATGGGCAGAAAGCTCATTAAAATAATAATAATAATAATAATAATAATAATAATAATAACAGCTATAAATTTACATAATCTAGAGAAACAGGCATTCAGATCCAGGCAGCCAATAAAGTCCCCAAAGAGATGAATCCCAAAAGACCCACACCAAGGCACATTATAATCGAATTGTGATAAGTTGAAGACAAGGAGAGAATCTTAAAACAGTAAGAAAAAACTTGTTATCAATGATGGAATGTCCATAAGACTATCAGGAAATTTTTCAGCAGGTCAGGAGAGTGGCAAGAAATATATATTCAAAGTACTGAAGGAAAGAAGGAAGGGAGGAGGGAAAGAAGGAAGGAAGGAAGGAAGGAAGGAAGGAAGGAAGGAAGGAAGGGAGGGAGGAAGGAAGGAAAATAAGAAAACCAAATCCTGCCAATCAAGAACATTCAACCCAGCAAAGTTGCCCTTCAAAATTGAAGGGAAGATAGTTTTCCAGAAAGTAAAAGCGGAAGGAGTTCATCACTAGATGGGCCTCATGATAAACATTAAAGGGACTTTTTCAAGCTGAAATGAAAGGAGGTTACTAAGTGACAGGAAATCGCATGAAACTATAAAACTGATAAGGTAAATATATAGTTAAATCCAGAATACGCTAATGTTTCATGGTGGTGGGTAAATCTTGAGATTCCTTCTGTAAAGTTAGTAAGGAGCAATTGTGAGAGATACGGTTAGGAAAGGAGAGTCTGCTGGACACAAAGCTTTTTACAGACCTATCAGTAAAAATTCCTTTCAGCGGCCGAGAATGTGGAAATTGGCTTCCTTAAAATTACAACTGAGTTACCACTTAGAAAATCTTCATTTACTCATCATATGCAGTTGGAGGACTCCTGTGCACCCAGTTGGAGGACTCCAGTCCCATGCAATTCTTCATTTCCTTCTGCAATAGCCTCCCCCTCGTGCTCACCCAGGTTTTGCCTGAAGGCGTCCCAGGTGGAGAGCTACCTCATGCGGAAACGCATTCCATTTTAAATGCATCTACTTAAAAACATTCCTTAAACATCTTCTTTGAGTTAAATCAGAATCTACTTTCTTATAGTTTTTTTCCATGGACTTCAGTACGCTGATACGTCCAATTATTTTTGTCTCTTACGGTCTTTAACCTATTTGAAGATAGTCTTCATGTTTTCCTAAAGTTTTCTCCAGGCTAGAAATCTCTAACCCTCTTACCTATTCAAATAAGGTCATCTCAAGCCTGCTTACCATCTTGGACACTTTTCTTCGGAATGGCATCAGTTTCTGAATGGTTCTCTTAAAACCACTGAACGCAGTTTTCTAAATGATCTGGCCAGTGTACGTGGTGTGAGACCATCCCCTCTCTCGATCTGCACACGCTAATTCACTCTTCATGGCTTAGGTTTAGATCTACTTTTTGTCTCGACAGCTCTCTTCTGCTGTTAACTCATCATGAACTTAAGGCCAAGTAAAATTCTTTTTTTTTTTTTTCTTAAGTAATCTCAACACAGGGCTTGAACTCACCACCCAGAGTTCAAGACCTGAGCTGAGATCAAGAATCAGATTTTTTTTTTCTAAGAATCAGATGTTTAAGTGACTGAGCCATCCCGATGCCCGAGGCCGAGTAAAATTCCAAGCCCTCTTTCCCTGATTCTGTAGAATTATTTTCTAGATACAAAGGTAAGTGTTCTAATAACCTTGTCCGTTTTTGTTGCATGATTTAACAAAACTAAATAAATAGTGACGTCTATTGAAATCTCTGAAACTCCTCACCTTACACCAACCCTGTGAGGCTATTCATCTTGATTTGATGCCATCTAAAAACTGCTACGTTTGCCATCAATGATTATCGAAGTTATCAGTAACACAGCGAGGGCAGACGGAGCTGCGCCTCATAGAGTAGACATCCTTTGCGGACTGGCATGATATTTTCATACTATTACAGTCATATCATAATATTAAAAAAGCACTCTCTGAGAAAGTATTTTCAACACTGAAACTGCCCCCTCGGAATTACCATCCCGCCTACCCTGGCATAAGCCTGACCCTTGAAAGGCCTGTATACCTTCTAGGCAGACAGCCCGGGAGCTCTGTTTCTGGGAATTCTAACTCTGATTCTAGTTGTCAGGGTTACTCTGTTGACTCTGACAATGATGCTGCCCCTTGGTGTGGAGATTCTCGTAACAATACATAAGTAAGCAGGTAAGAAAGCAAGAGAACTTGTAAATGTGATCAACTGACATGCAGAAAACAGAGCAGGTCAGTGCACTAGAGAGTCATGGGGTGGTTGTTTTAAGTCAAGTAGCTTAGAGAAGGCGCCTTTTAGGTGACTTTTAAGTGGGTCTTAAATGAGAAGGAACAACAACAACAACAACAAAAAAAAAAAAAATGAGAAGGAGCCTGCCTCGCAAGGATCAGGAATAGAAAAGAGGAGAAAAGACCAAGGTGGCTAGGAAGAGTAAATATAAACACACCCGTCCTGGCTATTTTGCAAACCTACGTTCTTTAGTTGTCATTTCCAAATTTCCCAGAAAGATACAGTATCACAGTAACCAACCATGGACCCCAACCCTGCAGTTAGAGCTCTGCTAACCCATTCTGGAGGTTGGGGGTGCACGTGAAGGTGGGGGCTATACGGTCCCTACAGACTACGGTAATGAGAAGCATGCCAAGCCAGCATGGCTACCTCTATTCAATGGTCGTAACAACCCCAAATTCTATATAACGTTCTATTTTTTAATTTTTATTTACTTTTTTTAAAAAAGATTTTATTTATTCATGAGAGACACAGAGAGAGAGGGGCAGAGACACAGGCAGAGGGAGATCCCACAGGGAGCCCGAAGCGGGACTCGATCCCGGGACCCTGGGGTCACGCCCTGAACCGAGGGCAGATGCTCAACCCCCGAGCCACCCGGGGGGGCCCCTCTCTACAATGTTCCAAGAACATATTGTTGATCACACCATTAAAGGAAAAGGGTGAAGAACTAACGCCAATGAACAGCTCCTGGAAATACAAGTTAAAATTAAAAAAAGCATTTGCTGAACACTCCAGAACTGCGGGAGTAAAGGTTTAGCACCTTTGCTCATGCAGGAGCATCAAATAATTCAGTCAGCACAGGACACGTGACGACGGCCAAGAGAAGTCAGAAACGTAGGTTGGGGGGATCCCTGGTGGCTCAGCGGTTTAGCGCCTGCCTTGGGCCCGGGGCGTGGTCCTGGAGTCCCGCGTCGGGCTCCCTGCGTGGAGCCTGCTTCTCCCTCTGCCTGTGTCTCTGCCTCTCTCTCACACATCTCTGTGTTTCTCATTAATTAATAAATAAAATCTTACCAAAAAAAAAAAAAACCCAAAAACAAATAGAGAAGCAAGAGTCTTGAAAGTATTGTTAGGTTTTGAAGATTTATCCCTATGGACAACATGAGCGAGGTCTTAGTTTTTTACTCAAGCCATATGGTGGAAAGTATGACATTATTTGAAGATGGGCTAAGATCATCTTAAAATGTATATTGTAAACCCTAAGGAGACCACCAAAAATGTCTTAAGAAGTATAAATAATAAGCCGATAAATGAGATTAAATGGAATAAAATAAATGCTCAGTTAAACCCAGAGAAGTAAAAAAGAAATAAAGAACATAAGCGCAGGAGTAACTTGGTAGATCTTTATATATATATAAACTTACTTTTTATTGGTGTTTAATTTGCCAACATATAGAACAACTTGGTAGATCTTTTTTTTTTTTTTTTTACAACTTGGTAGATCTTAATCAATAATCACCTTATAGGCAAATGGTCTCAGTACAATGGGTAAAGACAGAGACTGTCAGATTATTTAATTTTTTATCAGATTAAATTTTTAAAAAGCAGGACTGAACTGTGTGCTCTCTACAAGAAATTCATGTTAAACGCAGATACTTAAGTTAAAAGGGTAGAGCGAAATATACCAAAAGAAGGCTGGACCAATTATGTTAATTTCAAACAAAGTTGAATCAGAAAAAGGAATGCTAAAAAAAAAGAAAGAAAAAAAGAAAAATGCTATTATAGATAAAAAGAATGTTTACATAATGATACGGAGTCAATTCTCCAAGATGACACAATAATCCTAAATGCGTGCTCCTTCCAGCTCTCTGTCTCTAAAAAACAAACTGTAACAATTGCTCGAATTTAAGAACACATCCATCCGGTGGTGATTCTGGTCAAAATGCTACGTGCCCACGAGCGTGCCCTAACGCAGGCCCCGTGGATGGTTTCTGGCGGGAGTGGAAGCCGGAGGTTCTGGTGTGCAACTGCACGGCCTTGGGCTTAGGAGACAAAGGGCAAGAGGCCAAACCCAGAGGACTGACAGTCTGGCAAGAGTGGGAAAAGGGAAGGAATTGAGGAGGACCATGAGGTTTCGGGATTCGGAGATGAGGAAGCAAGAGGCGATGGTGGACGGGAGCAGAACAGACTCAAAACCCAGGGGGAACCTGCGTGGGCCGAAACCCTGATGCCGGGTTTACGGGGCTGCAGTGCTGGTGGCACAGGGCAGCCGAAGGAGCCCCTCAGGTACCCTTTCTGGACAATTCCAAGATCCTAGAACGTGGCTGGGACACCTCTTAGATGGTCCACGGCTTTCAGGCAGGGACTGAGACGCTTCCAGCTACCAGATCAGCTTTACTTTCTTTCTTTTTTTTTTTTCAGCTTTACTTTCTTTCATGACAAATAAATCAATACAGACGGCCTTTACCAAATATCTGAAACTAATAGAAAAACGCAAGTGCATCTGCTTCCTCTCATGATTACCTAACACGGCACGGGCACTCGTCTCCACGTGTATCTACAAAACTCTGGGATTTAAACTCTGGGATTTAAACTCTGGTTTCGTAGCAAGTGTTTGAGCACCACAGAAGGAGTCATTTTCTATACATCCGTAAATATCCGAAGGCCTATTTCCCCAGCAGCTTCAGGGAGATGCTCGCACACCCATAATCCGGTCGCTGGAGTCCCTGCACACTCCAGTGTCCCCAGTACCATCGAGGTGGCCGCATTTTTACAGAAATGTCTATCTATTATTTTCTCAAGATCAGAGTGTAGGCCTGGTACGTCTCATTGAAAAGACCCAGTTTTAGGATTCTCGGAGTATTATCAGACGGTGCCCCAGTTTGCTCACTATTTGCCTTCTGTCCTGTGCACTTCGTACTACACAAGCCGTGAGCAAGGCCTGCCCCCAGCGCGGTGCTCTGACCCGGGGGGGCCGCACCACCTGGGCCCCACAGCGCCGGGATGGGGCGGCGTGACCGGGTCCCCGACGAGGCCCGCAGCGGGGTCCCCAGGAGCCGGCGCTCCCTCTGCCTCTCTCATGAAGAAATAAGTAAAATGTCAAACAAATATCGCCGCGGCTGTGACACGCAGACATCACTGCACCCACTGCGCAGGGGGGTCGCACAGGGCCCGGCAGGTGGCAGGTGGCAGGTGAGCCGCTGCGCTCCCGGAGGGGGGACCTGCACCCCCGCCTGCCCCTGCGCACCCGGGGCTGGCCCCGCCTCCCGGGTCCCCGCCCCCTCCCGGGTCCCCGCCCCCGCCCCTCCCGCCCCTTTTGAAGGTCCCCGCCCCTCCCCCACCCGGGCACCGCCCCCGCCCCTCCCTCCCTCCTTCCCTCCCTCCCGCCCCTTTTGAAGGTCCCCTCCCCGCCCCTCCCCTCCCGGCCCGGCCACCCTCCCGGGCCCCGCCTCTCCCCCTCCTGGGCCCTCCCCTTCCCTTCCCCCTCCCCCCCTCTCCCCGTCCCAGTCTCTCCCGGGCACCTCCGGCCCCTCCCGCCCCCTTACCAGGTCCCGCCCCGCCCCTCCCCTCCAGGGCCCGCCTCCCCGCCCCCGCCCCTCCCCTCTCCCTCCCGCGCCCCTCCTCCCCCTCCGCTCCCCCATCCTCCCGCCGCTCCGGCCCCCTTTCCAGGCCCCGCCCCGCCCCTCCCCTCCCGGGCCCCTCCCCTCCCGTCCTCCCTCCCCCCTCCCCCCTGCAGGCCGGCCGCCGGGACCGCGGGGGGCCCTGGAGCCGAGGCCATGGCGCGGGCGCTGGTGGTGGGCGCGGGGCTGACGGGAGGCGTGTGCGCTGCGCTGCTCGGGAGGGAGACGCCGCGGCCCGCGCACCTGACGGTGTGGGAGGAGGCTGCGGCCCCAGGTGGGTGCCCGGCGGGGGGGCGGGGAGGGCGAGCACCCGGTCCAAGCGCCCGCGTCCCCGGAGCCGCATGCGCAGTGCGCGCCCGCCCGCGTGACCCGAGCCTCGGACGGGGAGGGGGAGGGGGACGGGGAGGGGACCCCGGGGCGGCGGGAGTGGGAGGAGCCCCGGGTGGGGGCAGCGGGGGCGGGGGAGGAAAGGAGGGGGACGAGGGGGAGAGCGGGAGGAGCAGGGGGAGTGGGAGGAGTGGGAGCGGCCCGGTGGAGGAGGAGCCCCGGGCCGGCGGGGAGGAGTGTGGAGGAGCCGGTGCTGGAGGAAAGGAAGGGGTGGGGGAGGGAAGAGCGGGAGGAGCCAGGGGGAGTGGGAGGAGCCCCGCGGGGTCGGGGAGGAGCCCCGGGCTGGGGGAGGGTGTGCTGAGGAGGCCCCCGGAGTCCGGGAGGAGCCTCGGGCGGGAGGAGGGGGTGCGGAGGAGCCCCGCGGGGTCGGGGAGGAGTCCCGGGCTGGGGGAGGGGGTGCGGAGGAGCCCCGCGGGGTCCGGGAGGAGTCCCGGGCGGGAGGAGGGGGTGCGGAGGAGGCCCCCGGAGTCTGGGAGGAGTCCCGGGCTGGGGGAGGGGGTGCAGAGGAGCCCCGCGGGGTCCGGGAGGAGTCCCGGGCGGGAGGAGGGGGTGCGGAGGAGGCCCCCGGAGTCTGGGAGGAGTCCCGGGCGGGAGGAGGGGGTGCGGAGGAGCCCCGCGGGGTCTGGGAGGAGCCCCGGGCTGGGGAAAGGGGTGCAGAGGAGCCCCGCGGGGTCGGGGAGGAGTCCCGGGCTGGGGGAGGGGGTGCGGAGGAGCCCCGCGGGGTCGGGGAGGAGTCCCGGGCGGGAGGAGGGGGTGCGGAGGAGGCCCCCGGAGTCTGGGAGGAGTCCCGGGCTGGGGGAGGGGGTGCAGAGGAGCCCCGCGGGGTCCGGGAGGAGTCCCGGGCGGGAGGAGGGGGTGCGGAGGAGGCCCCCGGAGTCTGGGAGGAGTCCCGGGCGGGAGGAGGGGGTGCGGAGGAGCCCCGCGGGGTCTGGGAGGAGCCCCGGGCTGGGGAAAGGGGTGCAGAGGAGCCCCGCGGGGTCGGGGAGGAGTCCCGGGCGGGAGGAGGGGGTGCGGAGGAGCCCCGCGGGGTCGGAGAGGAGTCCCGGGCGGGAGGAGGGGGTGCGGAGGAGCCCCGCGGGGTCGGGGAGGAGTCCCGGGCGGGAGGAGGGGGTGCGGAGGAGCCCCGCGGGGTCGGAGAGGAGTCCCGGGCGGGAGGAGGGGGTGCGGAGGAGCCCCGCGGGGTCGGGGAGGAGTCCCGGGCGGGAGGAGGGGGTGCGGAGGAGCCCCGCGGGGTCGGGGAGGAGCCCCGGGCTGGGGGAGGGGGTGCAGAGGAGCCATGCGGGGTCGGGGAGGAGTCCCGGGCGGGAGGAGGGGGTGCGGAGGAGCCCCGCGGGGTCGGGGAGGAGCCCCGGCCTGGGGGAGGGGGTGCAGAGGAGCCCCGCGGGGTCCAGGAGGAGTCCCTGGTCGGAGGAGGGGGTGCGGAGGAGCCCCGCAGGGTCGGGGAGGAGTCCCGGGGTGGGGGAGGGGGTGGAGCCCTGCGGGGTCGGGGAGGAGTCCCGGGCGGGAGGAGGGGGTGCGGAGGAGCCCCGCGGGGTCGGGGAGGAGCCCTGGGCGGGAGGAGGGGGTGCGGAGGAGCCCCGCGGGGTCCGGGAGGAGTCCCGGGCGGGAGGAGGGGGTGCGGAGGAGCCCCGCGGGGTCCGGGAGGAGTCCCGGCCTGGGGGAGGGGGTGCGGAGGAGCCCCGCAGGGTCGGGGAGGAGTCCCGGGGTGGGGGAGGGGGTGCGGAGGAGCCCCGCAGGGTCGGGGAGGAGCCCCGGGGTGGGGGAGGGGGTGGAGCCCTGCGGGGTCGGGGAGGAGTCCCGGGCGGGAGGAGGGGGTGCGGAGGAGCCCCGCGGGGTCCGGGAGGCGGGAGCAGCGCCCCCCCCCCCCCCCCCCCCCCCCCCCCGGGCCGCCCGGCACCTGCCCGCGCGCCCTCGCAGGGCCCGGACGCCTGGGGGGGTCCATCTCCCGCCCACCGGGTGTGCGGGGCGTGCACCTTGCCAGGACCCCAGTGCGCTGGGCCAGGCCTTCCCAGGGTCTGGTTTACAGGATCCCCTTTCTCGGGAGGGCGGATCACAGGCGCGCGCGTGGGTGGGGGTGGGGGGTGGAGGGGCCGGTTCCCAGCTCTCGGGGCCTTTCCCGGGGCACCGGGTCCTGCTTCAGTGTGTGACCTGGGCCAGGCCCCCCGCTGCCCTCTTTACCGCATGACCTATGTCCCAAGGGTCGTAGAGGACCAAGCATAAAACTAAGAGAGGAAAACCCCACAAAAGCCCTTTTAAAGAATGCAGCTGCGAAGTAAGCTGTGGGCCCGCGGGGAAGGGACAGGTGAGGCGCCGGCTGCACAGGTGAGGCGCTGAGCGGTCCCGTCCCTTCCTGCAGGGGGGAGGATGTGCACGGCCTGCAGCCCGCTCGCCCCGGGGAGCACCGTGGACCTGGGGGCACAGTACATCACCCGCTCGCCCCAGCGGGCCGGGCCGCACGCACGGTGAGTGGGTGAGTGGGCAGGGCCGGAGGTGCCCCTCTGGGGTGGGGTGCGTGGGAAGGCCTGGTTTTGCTCTTGCAACGCAGAGAAGCTACTGTGCAGCTGAGGACCCTCTACAGGTGATCCTGACGTGGTGGGGAGCTGCAGGCCAGGCCTCCTCGGGCGGGGGGCTATGGGGTGGCAGGTCGGGGGTGTGGGCCACCCGCATGAACACGGCCCGGACCCAGAGGACAGCTCCCCGGGGAGTGGGGTGGGGGCAAGGCCGCCTCCACGAATTCACAATGACCCTTCTGCCTACTGTCCTGTCTACACTGACTTACACTTTGAGATACACGAGGAAATAGGCCTTCGACTGTCAACGAGAGATGTTTGGATTCGCAAACATTCCTGTTTTTCACCTGAGTTATGGTTTATTACTTTTTTTTTTAAAAGATTCTATTTATTTATTCACGAGAAACATACACAGAGAGAGGCAGAGACACAGGCAGAGGGAGAAGCAGGCTCCATGCAGGGAGCCCGATGTGGGACTCGATCCCGGGTCTCCAGGATCAGGCCCTGGGCTGAAGGTGCACTAAACGGCTGAGCCACCCAGGGATCCCCTATTTTTTTTTTTAAGGAAGTCCAGTGCGCAACGTGGGGCTTGCACGCCAATCCGAGACCGAGAGTCCGTCCTCTGCAGACTGAGCCACCCAGGGGCCCCTGAATTATGTTTCATTGACACAAAACATATACAGAGTTGATCCTATGAAGATTTCTAGCTTCTTTTTAAATTATTATTATTATTTTTTAAGGTTTTATTCATTTATTCACAAGAGAGACAGAGAGAGAGAGAGGCAGAGACCCAGGCAGGGGGAGAAGCAGGCTCCATGCAGGGAGCCCAATGCGGGACTCGATCCCGGGACTCCAGGATCACACCCTAGGCCGAAGGCAGGCTCTAAACCGTTGAGCCGCCCAGGGATCCCCGAAGATTTCTAGTTATTAGTTAAAATGAATTCTTGGAAGAGAATATATTAAGCTGACTGTGGTGTTTGATTATTTCCCTTGTATTGATCTATTTCAGGTTTTATGACGAATTGGTGGCTCTTGGCCTCTTGGAGCCTCTGACGTCTCCTATTGAAGGGATGGTGGTGAAGGAGGGAGAGTGTAATTTTGTGGCACCTCAAGGAGTTTCTTCAATTATTAAGCATTACTTGAAAGAATCAGGTGGGGATAGGATTTTCTCTGCTTTCTTTTAAAATTAGCATTTGAAGATAAAAGCTGTGTACACAATTAAGTGTTAATGCTCTAAAGAAAGTTGTGAGATAGATGCTCTCCTCTTCACTACTCAACAGCTAATTTTCTTTCCCTAAAGTAATCCCTAATAATAGTTTCCAGCGTACGCTTCTAGGAAAGTGTTTTTGCCTCTGTCTGTTGACTTACGTGGCTGTCTCTATTTATTCTCGTGTGTTTATATTTATTCTTTTTAAGTATACAAATAGGATTATTATTATTATAGGCCTTTCTACACCTTGTTTGATCTGTTAACAATAAATCAGCCACACACACGCCCATTATCTATGTGTCTGCCCCCTGTTGGTTCTGTTTCTCTGGAGAATCCTAATACATCATCATAGACTAAATCATATCTTAGGTCTATTTTCATATCAGGAAATTGAGTATGCTTCATGCTTTTCAGTGCCTGTTCAATATCACATTATACATTTATAAATAAATGCATTGTTTATTTAGGTATTAAGTTTCTGGTGAATATTTAGGCTGGGGAGGGCGGTAAGGGGTTGTTTTGCTAATGCCAGTATTGCTACCTGGTCTAACCCTGCCGCGTATGCATATCTGTACCCCAATTTCTAACAGGACAATAGCTGTGTCGAATGGTAAATGTGAATTTTTAGTTATACCAGGTAGTGTCATCTGTTCCTCTTAACGAATATCTCATCATCAAGAGTGAATGAGGAGCTGCCTGGGTGGCTCGGTCAGTTAAGCATCAGACTCTTGGTTTCCGCTCAGGTCACGATCTCAGGTTCTGAGATTGAGCCTCACCTCAGGCTCTGTGCTCAGCCGGGGGTCTCTCCCTCTGCCCCTCCCACTCGTGTTCTCCCTTTCTCTAAAATAAATAAATCTTTTTTTTTTTTAGGCATTTTTTTTAAAGATTTTATTTATTTATTCATGATAGTCACACACAGAGAGAGAGAGAGAGAGGCAGAGACACAGGCAGAGGGAGAAGCAGGCTCCATGCACCGGGAGCCCGACGTGGGATTCGATCCCGGGTCTCCAGGATCGCGCCCTGGGCCAAAGGCAGGCGCCAAACCGCTGCGCCACCCAGGGATCCCTAAAATAAATAAATCTTAAAAGAAAATTAAAAAGCAGTGAATGAGAATTTCTCCTTCTGCAGGTCTTGATATTATGAAGATTTTTAATTTTTGCCAGTGTGATAAGTTAAAGCAGCTGTCTTTTTGTGTTTTGACATTTATATTTACATAATCATGAGTGAGTTCATGCCTCCTTTTTAAGGCAGTTCTTTTCATCTTTTGTGTGTGTGTGTGTGTGTGTGAATTTCTTATTTATAACCTTTGCCCATTTTTTATTAGGATTTTCATTTGTTCTTTATTTTATGAATGTTTTGAAAATGATCTTTTTTTAAAAAGATGATAAATGATCTTGGATGATAGATGATTTTTTTTCTTTTTCTTTTTTTTTTTCTAAGATATAATTTATTCATGAGAGACACACACACACACACACACAGAGGCAGAGACCCAGGCAGAGGGAGAAGCATGCAGGAGCCCGACGTGGGACTCGATCCCAGGACCCCAGGATCACACCCTGGTCCGGAGGCAGGCGCTAAACTGCTGAGCCACCCGAGGATCCCAATAGATGATTTTTTTCAAACAAAAGAAGATTTCTTGATGAATCATAATTAAGTTGTCCAGTTCAAGATCATTGATGACAGGTGCTGAGAATTTTTGTTACATAAGCTATTTTTAGAATAATTACTATTTTGAACCTCTTCATCAAATACTACTTATTGAGGACCCCAAGAGTCCCTGATCTCAGGCAAGGGAGAGGTCAGTGAGATTGAACACACAACATGAGAACATGTGGTAAATGCAAATAGCATTCTGGTTTAAAGCATTTCTCAATCTAGGATTCAGCCTATAATGGTGTATTACTCAGGATTTTCCAGAGAAAAGAGCCAATAGGAGATTGATATAATAGGACACGTGTGTGCGCATATTTTATTAGGATATATACATACATACATGATTTATTATAAAGAATTGGCTCGTGGTTATGGGCGTTGGCGGGTGTCAAGATCTGCAGGATGAGTCGGCAGGCTGGGGACCCAGGAGAGCGTGAAGGCTAGCGGGCTCCATATCCCGGAAGAGCTGATTTTTCAATTCAAATCTGAATACGGGGGGGATAAAACCCCCCAAAACTTGTCCCAGTTTAAGGCAGTCAGGAAGATTTCCTCGCTTTGGGGAGGGTTACTCTTTTTGTTTTATTCAAGCCATTGACGGATTGGGTAAGACCCATCTACATTAGATAGAGTAGGTAATCTGTACTCAGTCTACCAATTTATTTTTTATTTTTATTTTTATTTATTTATTTTTTAAAGTGGAACTACCTTCTTTTTTTAATTGTTTTTATTATTTTTTATTTATTTATGATAGACATAGAGAGAGAGAGAGAGAGAGAGGCAGAGACACAGGCAGAGGGAGAAGCAGGCTCCATGCTGGGAGCCTGACATGGGACTCGATCCCGTGACTCCAGGACTGCGCTCTAGACCAAAGGCAGGCGCGAAACCGCTGAGCCACCCAGGGATCCCCTTAAATTTTACTCTTATCCAAAATCACCCTCAAAAACAGGCCCAGAATAATGTTTGACCAAATATTTGGGGACTCCATGACCCAGTCAAATTAATGCATGCGATTAACCGTTACAGAATGTGATACTGTTGGATTATCTTGTGGAGTGTCACCGTCGGCTTCATGCATTGCCACCAGGTAGCTTTTCAAAAATCTCATTTCCATCGTGATTCGGCCCAATTTAGGTGGCATGTTTACGGAAATCCTCAAGCACCTCCTGACTGTATCACGGATCTGTCCACGCACGCACACATGCACGCACGCGCACATCCACTCAGTAACCACTTACGGGGTGCTTAGGACACGCCAGACGCGGTGTTAGGTGCCAGTGAAACAAGAACCGAAGGCAGCTGACAGGGCAGCCTGCCCTCTCACAGCTGGTGTTCTGGCTGGGGGACTGTCCTGGAATACACGGTACCTACGTCCTCCCTTTTGGCAGGCGTTTGGAAGAATATATGTTTTATCATCCAATTTTGCTTTGGAAGCTCTTGGAAAAAGAGCTCATATTTAATTATTTGTGGCTCACAGAATTTAACAGTAGCCTGTACCTGGTAGGTAGGTATGGTGATAGATTTCCGTATCTGCATCCATCTCTATCATCTATCTATCTATCATCTATCATCTATTTATCTATCATCTATCTATCATCTGTCTATCATCTCTCATCCATCTATCATCTATCATCTATCTATCATCTCTCATCTCTCATCTCTCATCTATCTATCTATCTATCACCTATCTATCATCTCTCATCTATCTATCATCTATCTTATCTATCTATCTATCTATCTATCTATCTATCTATCTATCTATCTACATGTGTATATTGGATGTGTTCCTAAGTATATTTAAAAGAGCTATATAAGGTGATTATCACTTTTAATTTGACCAATTCTTAGTAAAAACCTGTTTATAGATTTTCAATTTAAAGAAAAAGTTAAGAGAGAGAGACTGTGAGAGCACAAGAAGGGAAGCAGCAGAGGGAGAGGGAGAAGCAGGACCCCCCCACCCAACCGCAGGGACTCGATCCCAGGACCCCGGAATCATGAGCTGAACCGAAGGCAGACGCTCAACCACTGAGCCACCCAGGTGCCCCTGTATTTTCAATTAGTACAGTCTCTTGAGACAATGATTTTGTAGATCTTTTATGGCTCTGTAAAGCATTATTCACTTCAAAAAAAAGTAATTCTTTTGAAAAAGTTACATATTACTGGTACAAAGTTTGGAAAATAAAAATAGCAGGAAAATGTCCAGTAAGTCCATTTTGTGGACTCCTTTCTGCTTTTTTCTTTTTTTAAATGAATTTTTACATAATTGAGTTCCAGGTCTATAAAAATCTATATAATATAAATGTAATTATAAATAATATATGTAATATTTAATAAAAATAAAATACAAATATCAAAAACATAGACTGTTCTAATAATAGCTTTGTAATACTTCAGGAGTCTTTTCCCCTCTCTACCCACATCTGTTGTTACAGGATTTATAGACCTCATTTATACTATTTAAAATTTTACAATTATATCCTTTTAAACTCCTGTAAAGCTTTCTCTCCACGAAAGTGGTTTAGTGTTTTCACAACAGAAGTGAGAGAAATTTTGGAATCACAATGACCTGGACTCAAATGAATGTACTGTCACCCCTTCCTGGGTGTATAATAATAGGAAAGTTTAAAAATCTATTCCCTGGGGGCACCCGGGTGCCTCAGTTGGTGAAGCATCTGCCTTCAGCTCAGGTCCTGACCCCGGGGTCCCGGGATCGAGTCCCTGGTCGGGCTCCCTGCTCAGCGGGGCGTCTGCTTCTCCTCACCCTGCTTGTGCTCTCTGTCTCCCTCAAATAAATAAATAAAATCTTAAAAAAATCAAAATTAAATAAAAATCTATACCCTGGTTCTTTCATGGGAAAAAAAATGAGGATGATAACAGTGCCCACTGCAAAGTTTTATCATGAGGACGGTGGGGCACAGTGCATCCGTGTCAGTCCAGCAGGTCACGGGCAGGTACGGGGCAGCCTCCCGATCAATGTTGGTTTAAAAAGTAACCTCCTTGAACGAGGCTGACCTTTGTAGGTCCCCAGTGCCCAAGAACCCAAGAGGGACGAGACTACTCAAAATACCTTGGTGACGAAGAAGAGGAAGTGCAACGGGAGGACACTCGACTGTATTTCTCTTAATTCCAGCTCTTAGTAAAGGCGGTTGATCTGCCAACGAGGGCTTGGGTCTCTGCACCTTTCTCAGGCTTAAAGGGACTAGTCCTGCTCGTGCGGCCGGGACTAGGACCCTTGACACCTTCATTAGGGCGCTTACCTGCCTTACGAAGATCACGAGCTTTAGTGGGGTGGATGTGGGGCCACATCAGGGAGCGGCATCTCTGAATCTGACCCCTTGTTTGTGAGATCCACTGGCGCCAGGGGTCTGCGTGCTCGCGGGGGCCGTGCAGGTGTGGCCGGCGCTCCTAGCAGTGGTGGCCGCGGGGGACGGCGTCCGGGGGTGCTGGCAGGAGGGGGAGCAGCAGAGACGTCACTCTTTAACTCACCTGGAAGGATCCAGCTTGCGCCTCTTTCTGGTCGTTCACGTGGAAACCCGGTGATGTGAACGTGACTTCGCTTTTGGAACAGGTGCCGACGTCTGCTTCGGACACCGCGTGACCCGGGTCGACCTGCGAGATGACAGGTGGGAGGTGTCCACGGAAACGGGTCGCCCTGAGCGGTTTGACCTTGTCGTCCTCACGATGCCGGCTCCTCGGATCCTGCAGCTTCAAGGGGACGTGGCCAACTGTAAGTCCCTGCGCGAATGCGGCGCAGCACACGGGGTGTCACGGGTTCCAGCGATTTGCACGTCTCAAGCACTGATCCCGGGGCCCTGTTCACCGTCTGAGTGAAGGTCACACCGACCCCATAGCATTTCTTTTAACCGGTTCAGCGTTGGACGATTTTCTTACGTCCTTGCCTTTATAGAAGCGGGCGTCTGGGATGGACATGCAGGCGTGTGGCCCGAAGGAAGGGCCGTCCCCGTGGCCATCCTGGAAATAGGGAGGTTTCCCTGACACGAGGACCGATCACGTCCACCCCTGGCACGTCTCATCCCGATTGTTCGTGCGCGGCTCTTGGGTGCTTGCTCTTGGGATTTGTTGGAGCGCCTTTTCCCTTTTTAAATCTCACTTTACTCTTTTTTTAAAAAATATTTTGTGTATGTGTTTATCTGAGAGAGAGCAAGCAGGGGAGGAGAGGGACAAGTAGATGCCACGCTGACCACAGGGCCCCACTTGGGGATCGATCTCATGGCCCCGAGATCGTGACCTGAGCCCGAATCCACAGCCCGACGCTTGACCCACAGAGCCTGCCCGGCGCCGCGGCCAGAGTCGCTCTGTAGCAGGGCCACGTACTGCCCCGGAGTCTGTGATCGTCGGGTCGCCGTGCAGATGGTCCACAGCACGCTGCAACACTTACCTCCGACATAGCTTTCGCTCCCTGTGTCCAGTTGTGTGATAAGTTATGTTTTCCCATTTTTATTATTGTTATTATTTTTATTTTATTTCCCATTTTTAAATACTAATAAATATTCATAAAATAAATATTAATAAATATTTATTTATAAATTTATGAATATTAATAAATATTAATTCATTTATAATATTTATATTATATTTAATATATTATACATTATATATACTATACTATATTTATAATACATTATATTATAATAAATGTTTATAATATTTATAATGTTAAAATGTTATTACATATTATTAAATATTATAGTATTAATATATATTAATATAATATAATAATATTGATACATATTAACATTATCAAATATTAATTATAAATATTTATAATAAACATTTAATATTTATTAAATATATTAAAATAAATATATAAAATACATATATAATAAATATTATATTACTATATATAACATTATTAATATAAAATATTTTTACATATTTATTACTTATTTATTTCTCATTTTTAAATATTAATAAAAATTTATAAAATATTAATAAGTATTTATTTATAAATTTATAAATATAAATATTTATTTATATTTAATATTATATTTATATATAACATATTATATTCATATTATAATTTTTATAATAAATATTAAATATTTATAATATTTATTATAAATATTTAATATTTATTAAATATATAAAAATAAATATATAAAATACATTTATAATATATTGTTATATATAATATATTATTAATAATATAAAATATTTTTAAATATTTATTACTTTATTTCCCATTTTTAAAAGCTACGTGGTTTTGTGTGTAAAGAGAGGCCCCTTAACGTTGCGCTGCGAGGGTAGTTCTCAGTTACCTGTATTACCAGCGACCCATGGAACATTGCGTCGGCGATGTCTCGGGCACGGACTGACCCAAGATATTTGAGGCTCCGCTAATTAACGACTTTGTTTAGATCTTCTGTATCCGTAGTCTTTTTGCGTATTTGAACTGTGCTGGGTTGAGAGATCACTGTAATTCCATTTTATTTCTGTCTTTCCTGGGGCCGTTATTAATATTTTTTTTTTGCAGTGTTTGCTCCGTGACGTTTTGATCCCGCGGTCCTAGATTCACGCTGCATCTTCATTGCAGGTCACACTCTTTCACTTAAAAAAAGTTCTCTCCTGGGTCGTCTGCGCTCTGTTTGGCCTTCACGTTGACCTTGACCCGTAAATGAGATGCTCATTCTTTTATTTGCATTTGTCCGGTCCAACCTTTTTACTTTTAACCTTTCAGAGATACTTTATTTTGGAAGCGCCTCTTTCGCTTTGTTCATCTTCGAGTCCAGTAGTTCCATGAAGACATACACGTGCCTTATTGTTCGTTTTTTTGTGGGGCACGTTGTCCACTTGTGACTTAAAGGCTCCGCTTTCCGCCCGCCTTCGGCATGTCCTTCTGCTTCTATACCTACTTGGAGGTTCTGTTTCTGTCCCACGTGCTGTGACCTCAGAGTATCTCAGGAGCTCGACAGGCCCCCTTCCCGCATCTGCCGTCTTCGTCTCGACTCACTCCCACCTTGGTCTCTGCGTTCTTCGTACTTCCGTTCCCGGCCTTCCCGGCTGGTTTTCCAGAGCATTCCTTTGGCTCCCTTCCTTGGGCTCAGGCTTCGAAGGGGTCATACGGCCCTTTCCCCGTTTTCAGGCCATCGCCTCAATATTTGTTGAACTAATCTGCTTCCGGCCAAATTTTTCTGACACGTATGTTCCATCAGCATATTTGTTAGTTATGTCACATTCTCCGTCTTCATTATTTTGTCAGCATCGGTCCCTCTCTGATGACTGCCCATCATTCCACGGCGCCGTTTCTGTCGACTTCATGAAGAATAATGCTGTCGAGGAAGGCCGGCATTTCAGTAAAAGTACGTTGCTAGTGATCGTAATGACTGGGTGCTAGTGATGATTAATATAATAATCTAATTTTTTGAAGATTTTATTTATTTATTCATGAGAGAGGCAGAGACACAGGCAGAGGGAGAAGCAGGCTCCCTGCAGGGACCCGGATGCGGGACCCGATCCCAGGACCCTGGGGTCATGGTCTGAGCCGAAGGCACATGCTCCACCACTGAGCCACCCAGGCGTCCCTATAATAATATTTTTGTTCACATGGAAAGATTTCACAATATTCTCATATTAGGAAAGGTACGTAGATGCATCTGTATTTCTTTTCCATCTGCCAAAAATAGTTTCACAGAAACATGGTCACGTTGTTATTGCTTGAAGATGATTTTCATGTTCTCCCTTACGGTTTTTTGAGTAGTCCCGACTTTAACAATAAGGAGAGTTTACTTTTACCCTAAAAAATGGTAATGTTGGCGCAATTTAAAAAATATACCACGCTGCAAAGCAAATAGAACGTTTTTCCTTTTCCTTGGTGTCGGAGGAGCGCGGTGGGCCGCGTAGGCTGCTGCCACGGGAGCCGTTTAGGAATGATGGACGTGCTGCGCGCGGCCGAGGGGGGCCGTCGGGCTTTGTATCAGCTCAACTCAGAATTGGACCCCGGGCAGATAATCCCGCTGGGTTCGTTGTTCTGAAAGAAGCCACCCCGGCTGCAAAGGGTGCAAACACGGTGTCCGGTGATGACCACCTACGGGGCCGAATCAAAGGGCGTAGTTATTTATCTGCTGTTTGTTTTTGAGAGAGGGAGAGAGAGGGGGAGAGCGAGCGCGCCGAGGGGCAGGGCCGGGGGGAGGAAGTCCTCGGCAGACCCCACCCAGTGCACAGCCTGGCACGGGCCCCGGTCCTGGACCCCGACATCAGGACCCGAGCTGCGTTCAGAGTGGACGCTCAACCCCGGAGCCCCCGGGAGCCCCTGAAACACCGGATCAAGAACACCTGCTTCCCCTTGAAGTCGCAAACCTCAACGCCGAGCGCAGCGCGGAGACCACACTGTCTCTCTCCGGGGTCCCAGCGCTGTCCATACCCCTAGGTGACCGTCCCAGGGCAGGTCGCCGGCACCGCCTGGGAGGAGGCCCTCGGTCTGCACGGCCCCGTGCTGCCACCTGGTGGCCCTCCGGGACTGCAGCTCCCTCCGGCCTTGGGAGCGGGGCCTGGGACCCTGAGGATGGGCGCAGCCCCGAGCAGGAGCACGCAGGGGCTTGGGACCCTGGGGAGGAGCGCTGGGCCCGGGGCACTGGACTCGCCTTGGCTCCCTGCGTGGCCTTCCCGTCTGCTCCCCGCACCTTGAGCCTTGCCCGTCCTCTGGCATCGATGCACGTACCATCCGCTATGGGAAGGGCCTCCCTGTTGAGTACGTGGTCTGGGGTTCCCCCGACCGCCGCCCTCTCCTTATTTTGCCTTTTACAGAAGACACAGAACTACTACTACTACTATTTATTATTATTATTATTTTTGTCGATTAGTTATTACACTTGTCGCATTATCCCAGGGGGAGAACAGGAGCTCTTTACGGCCCGTGTAGACGGCCTCTTATAATTCGTGGTTCACCGTCTGATGCTGTGCTGCTGTCTATGTGCTAATATCACAGGGTTCTCTCACTTGTCCTCACAATGATCTGAAGGCATTATTATTATTATTATTATTAATTATTTCCATTCTTGGTGGTGATGCTCGGATGTGAACCCGTTAGTGTGAAAGCCCGCTTTTAAGTTGGCGCAGTCTCAGTTCTTGGTCTTGAGCGAGGAAACGGTAGTCAGGGTGTCCGCAGACCCCTGGTCCTTATCAGTCAGAGTTGTGTGCCTACAAAAAGGCAGCCAGAAAAATCCTGTGGATCAGTAAGGATGCTGGGAGCACACAGGAAGCATGACTTTGCCCTTCGCAAAACAGTGGAGTGTTTGTTTCCAGAGCACCGTGGGGTCCCCTCGCGTGGGAACCTGCAGTAAGGTGCAAGGAACGTCTGTTTCATTGCTCCTCTAAGCCTACAGGTTCTCCTCTCCCCCCCATAGGAGACCCTCCCTAGTCATCATTAGGGCTTCCCCCCTGCTTTGGGGTCACAGGGGGAGTCCAGGCCTCTGTAGTCCCTGGGTACCAGGGAGGCATGATGCCCAAGTGCATCCCTGCTGCCCCTCCATGCAGGCTCGGCCCTGCCTGCCCCTCCGACATCAGGCGGGACTCAGGGTCGCGTCATGGGCAGCTCTGTGCTGACACCGGGGCGGTCCCCATGCTCTGCAGGCCTGCAGCCGTGCTCCTCGGGCATTCTGCAGCAGGGCACCCCTTGGGAAGTGGGACACGCAAGCAGGAGCCAGGTCTCTACCCAGACAGGAACCCCCCCCCCCAACTCCTGCCCCTTCGACATTTATGGTCCAGCCCCTACCTTTCCATTTTCAGGGATCCACCACCTTGATCCACCTCACAGTCCTGCAAGAGGAAAGACTTTGCTGCCTTCTGTGTGTGGGGTGCGGGTGGGCGTCATCCCGACCTCAAGAAACAGCACTGAGCATCGCTTTCCTAAATTGGAGAGTAAGGAAGGGAGGGTTGGTTTTCCCTAAACAACTCATCTTGGCAAATTCTTTGCTTTCTGGTTGTTACATGACGGCAGAGGTGAAACTACAGAAGATCTCGAGGAGGCAAACTGCTAAGCGAGGGATCACACGTGTGTAGGAACATAGGCTAAAAGAAATGAAAACTCCTTTATGGAGAAATGTAGGTCTCCCTATAGCTCTACCCTGGAGACTTCCAGCGGTAAAAAAAATGAAAAAATAAAAAAAATAAAGTTCTAGAATACAAGCGCCCAAGACGGAGCCTGAAAGTAGATACTTTCAGACTAAGGATACGCACTCTAATTCACCGTACGGAAGTTTGCCGTCCTGCAAAATACTGTTTTTTGAGTCTAAATGAAACGCTTACTTGGCTTATGTCTTAAAAATTATAACACGTGTTCACCCCAAATGTCATAGTTTAAAAATGTCTGTAAATTCACAAATGGTAGGTTTGTGATGAACCATGAAAGATCTTGGGGGTACATTTCTGACTTTGTAGAGATGCTCTGGCAAATATCCACTTTCTCCATGGTGACCTGTGGCCCGTTCCCAGACCCATTCCTCACGTCGGTGCCCCAGCAGGAAGCAGGCAGCCAAAACCCCTCCGGCCGTCCCTTCTCCTGTCCAGCCTCCAGTTATGCAGTCTGGCCGCAGATACCCTAAATGCTTAAGGTGTAATTTTAATATATCTGTTATATCTAGTATGTATCTATTAACATAGCTAATATTTCTATTAACAAAGCTGATCTTTCTTTTTTTTTTAAAAAAAAGATTTATTTATTTATTCATGATAGAGAGAGGCAGAGACACAGGCAGAGGGAGAAGCAGGCTCCATGCAGGGAGCCCGACGCGGGACTCCAGGATCACGCCCGGGCCAAAGGCAGGGGCTAAACTGCTGAGCCACCCAGGGATCCCCCAAAGCTGATATTTCTATCAATATAGCTGGCATTTTATTCTTTGGGTTTACCTTGATGTGTTCAGCCAGTTTGATGGACATGTAGCAGGTTTCCAGTTCTATTAAGGCGGCTCACGGGATGTTCACAAAGTGTCGTGAAGTGCAAATCTGAAACAAAGATGTTCTCCTCGAAGTTCCTTTGCTCGTGGAAAGAATTGATCCTAATATAGAGTAGACCAAGGCCCTCTTGATGATTTTTGTTCAAAGTTTTCTTGGCTAATCTATCTTTTATTGCTGTGTGCTGTAGAGTCAGGTTTCATTAAAAACCATTGGAATACCGATTTGAGTAACATCGAACTGAAGCATTGATTTAGGGAGAAATGACACTGTTACAATAGTGCATCTTTCTATCCAAAAAAAAAAAAAAAAAAAAAAATCCCAAAACAGTTCTATATTTATTTAGGAATTTTTATGTCTTTAAGTAAAATTTTGTAGCTTTTGTCTTAAAATCTTACGCATTTCTTATTAGGATTATTACAAAATCTTTTATGATGTCTGTGGAGACTGAATAGTATCACTTTTATTCATGTTTGCTTAGGCATTTCCAGAGAAAACCCCCTAGCAGTTTTTAAATCCACCATGAAAAGTCTGTTTCTTTTGATAGTGGAGTTAAACCCTTTTACATTTATGGGGGTAAATAGTGTGTTGCTTTTATCTTTTTCATGGATGTCTGTCATTTATTTAACTTTAGGGTTCCACCCCTTTTTTTTCCACTTTCTTCTTTTCTCCAACTTTATCAAGTGTCCCTTTTTCCCTTTCTCATCCTGTATTTATAGGATCTACAGTGCTTTGTCATTCCATGAATGGTTATCTTTTTATCCTTTATCCTATTTCATCTCCCTCCTACTCCTTTCTACCTTATTCTACAAATAATTTTTGAAGGCCTGCTGTATTAGATGTTGTTGGGTAAAGTAAAAAAACCCCAAAAAACTGGGTAGTCCTTCCCTTCTCCGCCCAATTTTTTTTTTTATCACTTTAAATGACAAAGCTGATCAGTAGTCTTACAAGAAATGAAACAATCCAAGGTTGAACTAATAATTCATTCCTTGCCCTGTCCTCCCTTCCCACTCCCCAGAGGTCACTGATGTTTGTGGTATGGTGAGTGCCCTTCCACACCTTGCTCCAAGCACAGGGTGCCTTCTAAATATATTGTTTTGAAATTTGCTCTTTAAATTGACATTTCTTCAGGGACGCCTGGTGGCTCAGTCTGTTAAGCCTCTGACTCTTGATTTCAGCTCACGTCGTGATCTCGGGGCTCTGCCCTCAGCAGGGAGTTGGCTTGAGATTCTCTCCCTGTGCCCCTCCCAACCCACTTCTGTTTTCTCTGTCTCTCAATAAATAAATGAAATATTTCTTAAAAATTTGCATTACACTTGTTTCTGGATATCTGTTTTGTTCTATTTATTCTTGTGGCAATGCCATCACTATTTGAGTTCTAGTCACTTTGTGGTTGTAAGTCATTTTCAGGGAGTCTGAGCTGTATGTGTGGGGTGTAAGTGTGAGAAGGCTTTATTGTTCCCCAGAACGGCCCTCAGACTTCCATGCGTGAACTCCACGTCTCTCAACAGAGTGAGGGCCTTAATGGCATCTTGGTCATTTGTTATAACTTTCTAGTCGGACCTTCGGCTGTTGGATTAGTCTCATGTTGGTTTTTAAGGCTTGGTCGTGATTATTTTAGTCTTAATTCAGAGCTCATTTGCTCCATCCCTAATGCCAAGGAGGCCCTGTCTGGTACCAAGGGCTGGAGCAGGGTGGATTTTGGGGTCTTATTTTGAATATCCATACCCCATCCTCCTTCAGACTCTATAATCTGTGGGAGTGTTGTTCCTGTGACTGCTCATCTGTGGTAGGAAGGGAGTCTTGGTTTCCCTGCAATTCATTCCTACGGTCTGATGCTTGATGATGAGTCTACATGTAGACGAGGTGGGGCATGTTTTCTTGGACTAGAGGTGGCGATGTCTCTCTGGGCAGCCCCACCAGCAGGGTTTTGCCTCAGCAAAAAGTGGAAAAAAGTGGAAAAATTCTAAAATAGAATTTCCTTTTTATATTGACTGGGTAGTGGGACTCAAGGTAGTAAGTGACTTCTTATTCAGTGATTTCTCAGAGCTCTCTCAGGGCAGTTGGTGAGGTCCTTTCCTGGTGGCCTCTTGAACTTCAAATGTAGCATCATTAGTGCTTTTGTCCCCAGCCTCAGAGAGACCCGGGGCAATAGGGAGACCTGTTGTTGCAGTTTCATCCCCGGAAGGCAAGAATTTCCTTCCCGTGCCTTTATGAATATGTCCCGATTTAATACTAACCATGTGCCCATCAGGAAGGCTTCCTTGTTGGCTTCCCCCTGCCCTATGTTAGCCTCCTGTCTTAGCAATAAGCTGGAAATAGAGGTGCTTGTTTTATGTTTTGGGAACTGAAAATAGCCTGGCTTGGGAGAGGAAAGGCTCCGTGGTGGGGAATTTGGAGAGATAAAGCTGGAAATGCGGACTGGGGACAGAATGTGGCTGGCCTCAGATGTGAACATTTATTGAAAGAAGTCCTAGTTCATCAGAAATATAGAATCTACCTTTTAAAACCTGACTGGGTACACTGAGTTGACAAAATTACCTATCTGGATTGGGAGGAAGAAAACATTTGCAGGACTTGGGGGAATGTTGTTTGAAAGGCTTTTAATCTTAACAGGAGCGATCTCCTTAAGTAGACACTTAGCACTTCAGTAAACCGGGCGGTAAAACTACGTAATCTCAGAATTTATCGTGTACTATGGAATAAAATGATAAATACTGCTCACCATGCACACCTTCCGTCTCCTTCCTACGACTGCTAGGATCTCTCATTATCTTTGATGGAAAAATGAGACCCTATTCTTTTTTTGCTAAAAGAAGTTTAACTCCTTCGTTTTTCTTTGACATTTGGTGAAAAGATTTTGATTAAAAGCACAGGAAACAAAGGTCCTTTATTCATCAGGTAACATGCTTCATTGCTTTTTCCAGCAGACCATCTCCACAGGAGGGGAGATAATTCAGTTTCTAAACATCCTTGCATATTAGCTGCTCTATTGCTGCCTGCACACTTATGAGCTGAGATCTCAATTTTTAGAAAAAAAAAACTATTACTATTAAATTCCTTTTATTTGTTATGTCTTGATCTTCACCTTTTATATCTACCACGTCTACTTGTCTTTCTTTTTTTTTTTTTTTTTGGCTGGTATCATAAATTTTTTTTTTTATTGGTGTTCAGTTTGTCAACATACAGAATAACACCCAGTGCTCATCCCGTCAAGTGCCCCCCCCCCAGTGCCCGCCACCCAGTCACCCCCACCCCACCCCCGCCACCTTGTCTTTCTTTATCATTATTTACAAATAATAATGAGAGTGGGGGTTGGTTCTTACTCCCCAAGAGGCAACCCAAGCTAATCTTTGCTGTCCTGCAGACACCCAGCAGTCAGCAGAAACAGGAGAGGCCTGCACCCACCTTGGAGTGTTGGCACCACTCTTTGTTATGCTGAATGCCCACTCCCAGCCCTGGCGGGACAGAGTGGGCTTCCCTACTTCTGTACGTGTCCCTCTGGGGACTGACTTCTTGTGTTGGAGAGAACAGTAAGAGGGGATCTAGGAGATGATGATAACGGTAGGAAAGCAGTTGGTACTACCTACATCAATCACTTGACCTTCATTGTTTCATTTATTCTTCACAGGTGCCTCATGCATTCATTATCCCCATTTTACAGTAGAGGAAAGTGAGGCTCCAAAAGGTTAAGTTAACCTGCGTGTCTGAGGTCACGGAGCTGTTGGGTGGCGATCTGGAATCCAGTCTTCCCCAGGCTCCCGTGACGGAAACCACGTACCTTTTTGCACCTTTACCCACCACCACTGTGTGTGATCTCCTCATGCTTGATATAAATGTGTCAGTGGTGTTAATATTTCGGTCCTTTGTTCTTGTACACATGCCGTTGGTAGCTGTGTAATGTCAGAGACAAGCCCCCTAGGTTGCCACTTGAACGCAAGAAAAGATCCCTTCCTAAATCTGCCTTACTGGCTGTGCACATCCATCAGGACCCGGAGCTCTACTTTCCACGTAGAGTTCTTTGAAAACAGAAGGACTTTAAGGAGAAATGTCACAACTAGATACGGGGTGAGATGAAAGAGTGGAGAGCTGGAATTTATTGAACTGTGTCATTATCACCGAGTCGGTCACCAGGTGACTTGAATTAAACTTTTTCCCTTCTGGGCTGGCAAAGGCATCTGGAAGAGAGAAGTAATTTGAGAGCTGAGATTTTTAGCTTTCTAGCAGAAATCTCTGAACCTTCAGATAAAATGTGCTACAGACGAAGAAGGTATTCCAGCCATCAACTACTACTTTGGAAGTAGGTTAAGACTGTAAGAGAGGAAGGGAAAGATTGAAATGAAGGAATACCAGCATTCTGCATGGATACACTGTCTCCTGAGCGTGTTTTTCTTTTTCACGAATGGATCTCGTTTAAGTAGTTTCTTATTAGTTGTACCAGATTTGCAAGACATGGCTCTATGCTGACCAGACATTTGGATCCTCTGTCATTCTTCCAAAACGCTGTGTCCAGAGTCTGACATTTGCTCATTTCGACTTGAATGTTTGCTTCTAGAAACCATGAGCGACATCATCTAAAAAGCCATTTTGTGTTTACCAGCATCGAAGTCTCTGTTGGTTTGAGAAGCTATTTAAATGTTGGCCTCTCCTAAAACTTCTCCCATGACAAAATAGCCAAGGAAAACCGCTCTAGCCAAAGCAGTTTCTTTCCATTTCTGTGAGTCGTTAGTTTTTTTTCTTTTGCATCTTATGGTCTTATTTGCCATAGGCCAATGAGATGGTGAGATTGTATTTCAAGAAGGGAAATTAAAATACAGTTTTTTATCTGTTAAAAAGTGGTAGTTGTAGTCTTTTATTTAGATGTTAAAATAAGATTTATCATCACACAGATATTTACTGAACTTTGACTATGTGCCAGTATCTGGACGCTTCGATTATAGCCGTGAACCGAACAATAAAAGCATCCAGGAGCTCTTCTTCCAGTAGAAGGAGACATAATACCTATAATATCCTAGTCCAGGGGGAGGAGAAGAAATAAAGAAATGTCTAGGAGAGACAATCATAAGTTCTGGGAAAGAAAATGAAGCGGGATGGGGAGAATAAAAAATGACAAGGGGAACTACTGTATGCGGTGTGAGCAGCTCTGGGACAGTGTGAGTTTTGAGCAGCAGAGACCTGAAGGTAGTGGAAGTGTGAGCCACGGAGCATCTGGAGGGATATCCAAGCAGAAGTGGCCGCGTGTAGAAGAGCCCAAAGGATGAGCAGTTTCTCAAGGAAGCCAGCGTGGCTGGCGTACAGTCTCAAGGAGGGGCCATGGTGGAAGGCGAGGGCGGAGAGGAAGCAAGGCCTAGCGAAGGAGGGCTTTGTGCTACGACAAAGACGTTGGCTTTTACTCTACGAGAGACGGAAAGCTGTTGAAGGAACGGCACGATCTGACTCAGATCAAGGAGATCTAATCTAGGATCAAGGATCTGACTTAGATCAGGGACACTATACCAGGATCGCTGGTGTGTCGGACTGGTTACCGTCCAGACGTACAAGAATCCTTACTTTTTGCATCAGTTCTGCTCCTGATATCAGATCTCAAGGGTTCAGAGAGTTAGGGAGAACAATCACACATTCACGAATGGTGCCAAGGAAGTGTCTGAAGAAAGAGGAAGTGGTCAGCTGTGCCAAATAGTGTCCACACTTTCGTTTAGGGATTGGCCATTGGAGTTAGGAATATGGCAGGCATGGGTGACACTGACAGCAGTTTACGGGGGGCCCTGGGGATGAAAAACAGATCCAAGAAGGCTTGAGAAAAACAGGAAGAGAAGGCATTGAAATCATGGGTTTAGACCAGTGTTTGTCAAACTTGTTTTCATTATTTTATTATTACCTCCCTTAAGGAGCTTCTTTAGACGTTTTTTTTTTAGACATTTTTTTTAATTGTTCTTCCCTCCCCTCGATGAGATTCTGGTATCACTGATATGGTTTATATTTGTTACATTTTATGTATATATATTTGATAATATATATTTGATAATATATATTTGATAATATATATGTCTGATAATATATATATTTGATAATATATATATGTATTTGCTTTATGCATAAAAAGAGTAAGAATTTTTCACCCTGTAAGAGCCAGTTTTTGCCAGTTTTGAGGGGAATATCACTTGTACTGGGAATGGAATGGTTTCAGGAGTTCTTTAGAGGATGTTTCTACTGGGGGGGGGGGTGTAGGCAAGGAATCGGGCCAGAGGCTACAGAAGGAGATTGGATTGTGTCTTGTCTTGTGTTTTTAATATAGCACGTGTGTGTCCTGATGGAAGAGTCTAGAGGAAGGAGGGACCTGAGGCAGACCAAGGTCAGGCAGTTCCGTAACACGGGGTCTGGAGTCGGAGGGGAGGAGGTGGAGGACGGGGCCTCTGAGGACGGCCGGCCGGTCCCCGACTGAACGGGGCGGAGGCAGAGCAGGGGGCACAGGTGGAGCTAGGGTGGCGTCTTCACAGGGAGGCCCATGGGTGTCCTCTGGTTGATGCGTTTTCACATTAAAACCAGAAGCAAGGTCATCGGCTGGGATGGAGGACGGGCGGCGATTTTGAAGGTTTGGCGGGGAGGAGAGGTATAGCGCTGTCATCGGGGAGCGAACCGAGAGGAGCGTAGTAGGCCAGCTAAGCGGCGCGCAGGACCGCTCGAGTTAGTGGTTCCCAGCTGGAGATGAGACCCGTCACACTTAGAGATTTTTAAGTATTGGAGTCAGCGGATCAAGGAGCAAAGTGAGTTCGTGGTGAGGTCATGCTGCCTAAGATTCTGTTCCAGTTACCACTTTTGCTGGTCTTTAAAGATACTTGTTTAGAACACGAGTGAGGGGAAGGGCAGGGGCAGAGGGAGAGGAAGGCTCCGCAGCCGACTCTCCGCGGGGCACCGAGCCTGCCGCGGGCTCCGTCCCGCAGCCCTGACATCAGGACCTGGGCTGAAATCCGAGTCGACCGAGCCCCCTGGGCGCCCTGTCCACTTAGATGTTTTTAATTGGGATATTTTATGCTTGATTTCGTTAGAATTAGGGACTTCCGGTGAGAACATAGGGTCCCACGCCCTCGTTCAGCTCTTCTGGTCAAAGTAACTAGAATCAACAAGGCGCTTTGGTGCCTTCGCTTTGGTTGATGCTACTGCCAAGTATGGGAAGAGGGGGTACAGGGGATGGATAGTTTTGAATCTTTTCCTATGGATGTTATTTTCATTAAAAGGGAGAGTAGAAGTGCATGGGGGTTGGAGGATGCGCTGGTCATTGTCTAGAAATATCTGAAGTTCTGAACTGTGCGCTGCATTCCTCCGTTTACTCATCCCACGGGGATTTTTCTCAGCCTCTCCTCCCTTATCAGGCACAAAAGGACAAAACGGGATCTGGCATGACCCCTACCCCGACGTGCCTTACGGGCGTCTGGACGTCGCACTGCCTTTGGAAGAAGCGTGCATCCTTTTCTTTAGAGGATGTGAAGAGAGAGCGGGGCTGATCCATTCAGGGGGCGCGGTTCCTGCGCAGCCTGCTCTGGTAAACAGAGAATACGAAATGTGTAAAATAGCAAAATTCGAACACACATTAGTGAATTCAATCCATCATGTCTGGCATCCTCCTGGTGGATCCTCTGCCCTCCCTACAGGCAACAATATGCTCCCAGGGAGAGCTCTGCGTGAATGCACCGGCGTGTTCCGCTGACTCCTAAGCAGAGATTGTTAATTCGTAAAGAATTACTAATTCTTAAGGTTGGCGCACGTCTCTTTCTCAAGGCCAGTTGGTGCTTCGGAGCGGGAATAGCTCGTGAACCCGGCCTGTGACTCATCCTGCCTCCGGGCCCGCGCCTGCAGGCCCCACGGATGAACAGCAGGTGACGGTGTTTGCACGCTGTTCAGAAGGCCGGTGCCGCGGGCCTCACACCATCCGCAGCCCTTCCCTGCCAGGATTGCACGCGCGTCCCGGGATTATATTTCTCTTTTATATTGCCATGTGTCATGCTTTGTTTGCCAAACAGAATATGGAAAATGAAGAGGCATTTTCCTGCACGGCTCGTAGTAGATAAACTGTCAGAATGAACTCCGTTGCTGAAGAAAAGCACAGACGCGGGTGGCCCCTGGATGTGGCTGCGGGGACGTCGGCGCCGGCTGGGGGGAATTTTGCTTGGGCCAAAGGGATGTCTTTCTTTGAAAATTCTCCCCGACCACGGCTCTCTGCGTTTTCCTAATGCTTCCCTCCACCCCGCAAAGAGCAAGCTCTCAGGTCGCTGAGGCTCCCCTGCTGGACGTGGGGCTGCACAGATCCAACGGGGCCGGGGGTTTATTTTGCCATGAATTTTAAGCGAGAGATGTGATTTGAATAAAAAGAAACGAAGCTGGGAGCACCTGGCTGGCTCAGTCTGCGGAGTGGGCGACTCTTGATCTTGGGGTTGTGGGTTTGAGCCCCATGTTGGGCACAGGAAAGAAAACTAAGGTTTAGATTCACTTTTACGACATTCGTGGAGAATTTTTTTTTCCATATGCCACACACAGCAGTGTGGGTCTAAGCCGTCCCCCAAATACGGAGGTGTGTGTCTACACGGGTGGATCCTCTTCATTGCTCGCTGCGTCTTAGGGGGATGCTGGTGACTGAGGTGACCCTGTAGTGGTGGAAAGCGCTTTGGACACAGTCCTCGTCAGAGATGGACGAAGGTCAGGGCCGTCCGTGCCTGCTGCTCCTCGAGCACGGTCGCGAGCCCTCCACCACTTGCATTTACTCTTCGGCACGAGGACTCCGCTTGGAGAGGAGCTGCTTCCTCGGCCACGTTGCCACCTGCATTCCATCATGACCCACGTGTACCCACTGAGCTGCGTCCTCGGCCACGTCACAGCTGCACCATCATGACCCACGTGTACCCACTGAGCTGCGTCCTCGGCCACGTCACAGCTGCACCATCATGACCCACGTGTACCCACTGAGCTGCATCCTCGGCCACATCACAGCTGCACCATCATGACCCATGTATACCCACTGAGCACTCACTGTGTTCCAGGGACTGTCCCGGACTCGGAGTTCACGGGGCAGGGAGCCCCAGGCCCGGCTCCTCGGGAGCTCGTGCTGGGAAGACTGTCGGATTCTCATCCCCACCTCCTGACACGGTTCGTTTTGTGTGCATTTGGGCTCAGGGCAACGTCCGGTCCTTCCTTCCTCGTCTTGGCCCTGCGGCTGGTTAGCTGTGGGACCGCGGGCACACGCCTGAACCTCTTGGACTCCCTGATGTCTCTTCTGTACAACTGAGACGACACTTCCCACCCCGTCAGGGCATCCGTTCGGGAAGAGTAGACCAGATAACGTATCCGAGCACCTCGTTGGCCGCTGGCACGTGCTCGGGGGCCGACGGGAGAAGCTACGGCTGCTGCCTTTCACCTTGCGCAGGTCACCTGGCCAGCGCCGACTGCGCGGAGGGCTTAGTTCACGTTCATTCCCTTGCCGCTCATCCATCCTTCAGGCACGTGGCTGCTTGGGGACTGAGAAGCACCGCGACCAGCAGGAGCCCCGAGTCCTGAGCACTGTTGACGGGCTACGGGTTTCACGTGTCTGCAGTCCTCGGAGCAACCCAGTACTGACTACCCTCCGCGGACCGGGGAAGACCCGGGAGGTAAGGACCAGTGCCTACAGCTGCAGCATCACCTACGAAGGACCAAAATACCCACTCTAAAGCCTGTCGCCTTTTTTATCCACAGTTTCCAAGGTCCCTTTTAATTCTAAATGCTCTAAAATTCTTTCTTTTTTGAAAAACGAGTTATGCGCTCGCAAGCAGTAGGATTTCATTTGCGCGCAGGCTCCCACGCTCAAAATCCGGATGCCTGATGATGTCATTAAGAAGCTAAGACGGAGAGACCTGCGTTTTCATAAATAAGCATGACGAGTAGTCCACGGACAGGCCCGCGTTCCCCGAATAGTTCTCGGCGCTCGCCATCTGCATCAGCTGATTTTTCCGTGCCAACTGGAAGTCACATTATTCTTAAAGGGGGCGCGAGAGGAGAGGGAGTGCTTTTCTTCTTTAGATTCCTGGAAATATTTAAGCATTTTTAAAAAAGATTTATTTATTTATTTTTATTTATGATAGACACAGAGAGAGAAAGAGGCAGAGACACAGGAGGAGGGAGAAGCAGGCTCCATGCCGGGAGCCCGACGTGGGACTCGATCCCGGGACCCCAGGATCGCGCCCTGGGCCAAAGGCAGGTGCCAAACCGCTGAGCCACCCAGGGATCCCCAATATTTAAGCATTTTTGGTGCAAGTTTGTCACTTTGATTTTTTTTTTATAAAGATTTATTTCTTTATCTCCTTATTTGAGAGACCACGAGAGAGATCACAGAGGCACAGGGAAAAGCAGACTCTCCCCTGAGCAGGGAGCCCGATGCAGGACTCGATCCCAGGACCCCAGGATCACGGCCTGAGTTGGAGGCAGACGCTTCACCGGCTGAGCCACCCGGGCGCCCCTGTCACTTTGGTTTTTAATAAAAGGGTTGTTTTGATATCTTTTTTTTTTAAATTTTTTTTAAATTTTTACTTACTTATGATAGTTACAGAGAGAGAGAGAGGCAGAGACACAGGCAGAGAGAGGGAGAAGCAGGCTCCATGCACCAGGAGCCCGACGTGGGACTCGATCCTGGGTCTCTGGGATCACGCCCTGGGCCAAAGGCAGGCGCTAAACCGCTGCGCCACCCAGGGATCCTGTTTTGATATCTTGACTTCTCTTGGTGAGCTTTGAGACTCTGCGTTGGCTTTGGTGGAGAAGTTCTCTGTTCACCTTGTGTTCCTCAGTCCCCAGGGTAGCTGAGGACGTGAGCCACAAAGAGATGAAGCACTTACGGAGACGGACGGCTGACCCCAGGGGCCTGGTTGCTCAGCCACTGCCTTTTGAGTTCAGCGTGGCAAGAGTTCCCGATTTGAGGAGGAGGAGCTTGTGGGTGTGCGTCCTCTGCAGAGAAACCGAACAGACTATTGCAGTAGAATAATTAGGGCTCTCTGTAGAGTTCTCTGGCTCAGCTTCTCTATGGTGACCTGGGGCACGTGCCAGTCTATCTGGACCTCACGTTCTTCCTCCGTAAAATGAGACCATTGACTCCCAGGTCTCCGGTGATCCTTCTCTGTGTAAAACGTAGTCTGCAATCCAATCTGAAGTGAATCCGCAAAAAGGCAGTCGTGTGTGTGTGTGTGTGTGTAACCACTGCTGGAAACGCGAGTTCCTTGAATGTGGCTTGATAGGACGGAGGTGTCGGAAAGTGGGTTTATCAAATGTTCAAGCGGGCGAGGGAGAGGGAAATATTTCATCGTTGTTGACAAACACCTTGGTTAGCAAGCTTGCACCTTTCTTGAATACATTAGGTTTTGGCGGGAGGAAAGAACAGGACTGCTCATTTTCAAACCAAGATGCAAAAAAAAAAAAAAAAAAAAATGAGGGCACCTGGCGGTTTGGTTGATGAAGCGTCTGACTCTTGATTTTGGCTCATGTCAGGATCGTAAGGTGGAGCCCAGGTCGCGCTGTGCACCGGGCGCGGAGCCTGCTTGAGGGTCTCTCCCTGTGCCCCTCCCCATCCCTGCTCTCTCTGTCCGAAGAAATAAAAGAAAAGATGGTTAACTTCTTTCTTTCTTTTTTTTTTTAAAGATTTATTTATTTATTTATTCATTCATTCATTTATTTATTTATGAGAGAGAGAGAGAGAGAGAGGCAGAGACACAGGAGGAGGGAGAAGCAGGCTCCACGCCAGAAGCCCAACGTGGGACTCGATCCTGGGACTCCAGGATTGTGCCCTGGGCCAAAGGCAGACGCCAAACCGCTGAGCCACCCAGGGATCCCCAACTTCTTTTTTTTATCCACTAAGCTTGAGTTCTTGGAGTCTTACTCTAGCTCTCCCACCTTCTGCTATTCCACTGCCCCAAATAATATTTGTGGAATGAGTGGATTATGGATTGAGTGACGAGATGCCCCGCGTACCGGATTACACGCCGCGGACGGCTGTGGGAGAGAGAGCCAGGCTTCCTCACCTTGGCCTCCACTGTCCCACCACCTACTAAGGTACAGGTGGTCTGTTGAGCAAAGACAAATCAGTTACCAAAAAGGAAAAGGATTTTCCTCTCAGCCTGCTCCCTCACTGACCTGTCATTAAAGAAAAGCAAGTGGCTGTATTTTTGATGGGGAGCTGAATGATTTTTTTTTGGGGGGGGCGGTTTACAAACACAGAATAAATAAGCTTTATTTCTATAAAGCAGGTCTACTTGTACAATAGAGCCTCTGAATGGAAGATAGCAGGAATTTGGGAAGATTTTTCCATTTACCAAAAAATAATCTAAAGCAATGATTAAACATAGCAACCGGGGCACCTGGGTGGCTCAAGGGTTGAGCATCTGCGTTCAGCTTAGGTCATGACCTCGGGGTCCCAGGATCGAGTCCCACATCGGGCTCCCTGCATGGAGCCTGCTTCTCCCTCTGCCTGGGTCTCTGCCTCTCTCTGGGTCTCTCATGAATAAATAAATAAAATATTAAAAAAATATATAGCAACAACTGAAAGACACGGACGTTTGTGGATTGTGTGTGGCTGAGTGGGTAGGTGGGTAGGAGTGGGTGTGAGCGCGGATAGGACACTGGAGGAGGAGTGGAATTTCAAGACACGGGTGTTTGTGTCTATTCTGAAGCACCTCAACAGTGAGTCGCATAGTAGAGAGTTTCAATATTAGTTGTTTCAAATCTGATAATGTTTTATACGTGGAGAAGTCCAAAAACGGGTTTTTAGCTTGTGAGTATACCAGAAAAAAAGAAAAAGGGATCAAAGTAGTTCTTTTTCTGGGCCTCGATGTCTAAGGTTCTTTTTAAATGATTTTTTTAAAGATTTTATTTACTTATTCATGATAGACACACACACAGAGAGAGAGAGAGAGAGAGAGGGAGGCAGAGACACAGGCAGAGGGAGAAGCAGGCTCCATGCAGGGAGCCCGACGTGGGACTCGATCCCGGGTCTCCAGGATCACGCCCTGGGCCAAAGGCAGGCGCTGAAGCACTGAGCCACCCAGGGATCCCCTATGACTAAGGTTCTTGATGCAGGAAACGTTCGCTGATTTTGCCAAGCGGCCGGTCCGTGGGACCCACACTGGCTGCCCCAGGGGGTCCCCGCCGAGGCCTTCCTCCCACCCCGCCCTTCCCTGCGCTCTCGCTCCCTTCCCTTTATCTTCTGAAACGAAAATATTTTTTTCCTTTCCTCCTTCGGAGCTCGTATTATGGAACCAATGTCAAATCACGAGCAAACTGGATACGTCTCCAATTTATATTTACAGGTATCGGGCAGTGTTTTCTGCTTTGCCATCCTCGGGGCCAAGTTTCAGGGGTGGGGCGGCGGGAGGGCAGTGGGTGTGGAAGGAGCCCCGCGTGGCCCGGGGGCCCGTGTGCGTGTGAGTGTGGCCCAGGCCCCGCGGCTGGTTCCCAGCCGGCCTGTGTCCGCATGGCTGTGCTCGCTGGCGGCCCGTGATGCAGGCGGCCCCGGAGCAGGCCCGGCTTCCTGGCAGGCTCGGGTCTGCACGTGGGGGAGGGGGTGCTCTTGTAGCCGCGGTGGGGGAGGCTCGGTGGCCCATGATGCTGGCAGCCCTGGAGCAGGCCCGGCTTCCTGGCAGGCTCGGGCCTGCACGTCGGGGAGGAGTCGCTCCCACCCGGCCGGAGGAGGCGGCTGCCGGTGTCACTGCTGCAGGAGGAGAGAAGGTGCGGTCGGCCTGCGTGGCGAGAGGGCAGCCTGCCTGCGCTCCGACGATGCCCAGGCAGGCCACCCGCGCCTCCGGCCACTGCACCTCGTGTCCCAGATGCGCGTCCCACTCCCGGAGCCTGGGCGGCGGCGCCGGCAGAGGGGCCTTTGCGGACACGGCCGAGGCTGGAGGGGTGGCGGGCGTCCGGACCGTGCGGGCCCCACAAGGCCCAGAGGTGGAGGAGAAGGGATGCGGGGCCGGTGCAGGGCCTCCTGCCCAGGGGGAGGTGCATGGGTCCGAGCCCCCTGAGGCCCCCGCACGGCCTCGGGACGCCTGGGCGTCAGCCCCCTGGACCCGTCTCCGACGTGCGGGGCCCTGCCCGTGGCCCTGGGAGCCCCCCTGCCCGTGGTGACCTGTCACAGCCCTCGAGGCAACTCCTATTCCCGGGAATCACTTCCACTAGGAACGGTGGCTTTCGGGAAGCTCGCTCCCGCATCTGAGCGCGCGGAGCGGTGGGGACAGGACCGCGGCCCAGGACTCCGAGGCGCCCCGGGGCTCCCGCCACCTGCTGTCCGGGCGGCCCGGGAGGACCTCTGCCACCTCACGGGCCTGTGAAGCCGGGTCCCGATCCGCTGCCCGGTCTAAGGAGCTTCGGAGCAACTTACGTGCCGTGACCTACGAGTTTACCTGGGCCTTCTGATGAGGCCGTGCCTTGATTTCATTTTGCTTTGTTTTACGGTGGAAGGGCCGGCGCCTCCACGGAGGGCTGCTCGGGGCCTTCCCGTTACTGCGAAAGCCAAAATTGCCTGAAAGTCTCAAAACACTGGTAGTTTGGAAGTATATGCACTTCCACCGAGTTAAAAATCTATCTTATCTGCAATTAATTTCACTTAGCATGTTGCAGGGATGTGTCCGTCAGGACGCTTTGAAAGACCCCACTAATTATTTGAAGAGAAATGTGCCTTCCCAATGCATGAGGTTCCAGGAAGCCCACCAGAGCTGCCACGCAGATGCCAGGCAAGCGCCTTCCCATCTGCTTCCTCCCGGAGCTCAGTGACCTGGGGTTTGGAATGTGCCCTTCATGCTGGGCGCCCTCACACGTCCACGTGACAGGGGAAGACAATTTTTTAAAAAAGATTTATTTATTTATTTATCTATTCATTCATTCATTCATTCATTCATTTTGAGAGACAGAAAGAGAGAGAGAGGCAGAGACACAGGCAGAGGGAGAAGCATGCCCCATGCAGGGAGCCCGACGTGGGACTCGATCCTGGGACCCCGGGGTCACACCCTGGGCCAAAGGCAGATGCTCAACTGCTGAGCCCCCCAGGGATCCCCAAGACGGAAGACTTGAACTAAAGACATCATGTTGCTGAAGATTTTCTCTTCTGATGCCCCATTTAGGACCATTGCTTCCGAATAATGAAGTGAAAAAGCCACCGCTCACCTGTCCTCGGCCCTTCCTCCCTGGAGCCCCCCTGCGGGCGCACACACAGCGGTTTAGTGCAGCTACTGTGGACCAGAGACAGTCCCCCCAGGCCCTTGCTCGTCCCATACGTGCTGCAGCCTGTTGTCTAACCGTCGTCTTGGTTTCTTGGTAAGAAACCAACTTAGGATTTGAAAGTTCTTGTTATCCTTGAAGTCACATTGTTGGATTTTCTCACGTTATGCGGAGATTTTATTTAGCCCACATGATGACAAGCGTATGGCTAGTCAAGAAGGACTGGTAACATTTCTTGCCTGGAAAATTTCTTGTTTGATCATCGACATATGATGTCCGTTTTCTGAATCACGGATTAGATTATAACATTTCTATTCGCCCCCAACATAAAGCCGATAATCGACTATTTCTTTTTTAATCAACTATTTTTAATCTCTATCGTTATCAGAAGGGTTTTTCAGTGCGGTGTTCATTGACGTGCTCATTCTTTCGTATATGAAAGTAGGAAAAATAAACAGGTCTCTGCAATAAGCACAAGGGGACAGCTTAATTCTCTTAATTATGCTCGACGTAAATCAGTGAACTCTGTCTTTATTTGAACTGTTCCGTTTTTAAAGTCACCGTTATTTATTTTAGAATTTTCATTTTTGGTTCAAGTAGGTGAAAAGATCAGCAAAGCAACTCAAAATGGATGAAATATCTAAGTGTGAGACAAGATTCCATCAAAATCCTAGAGGAGAACAGAGGCAACACCCGTTTTGAACTCGGCCACAGTAACTTCTTGCAAGATACATCCACGAAGGCAAAAGAAACAAAAGCAAAAATGAACTATTGGGACTTCATCAAGATAAGAAGCTTCTGCACAGCAAAGGATACAGTCAACAAAACTAAGACAACCTACAGAATGGGAGAAGATATTTGCAAATGACGTATCAGATAAAGGGCTAGTTTCCAAGATCTATAAAGAACTTATTAAACTCAACACCAAAGAAACAAACAATCCAATCATGAAATGGGCAAAAGACATGAACAGAAATCTCACAGAGGAAGACCTAGACACGGCCAACAAGCACATGAGAAAATGCTCTGCATCACTTGCCATCAGGGAAATACAAATCAAAACCACAATGAGATACCACCTCACACCAGTGAGAATGGGGAAAATTAACAAGGCAGGAAACCACAAATGTTGGAGAGGATGCGGAGAAAAGGGAACCCTCATACACTGTTGGGGGGAATGTGAACTGGTGCACCCACTCTGGAAAACTGTGTGGAGGTTCCTCAAACAGTTAAAAATAGACCTGCCCTGCGACCCAGCAATTGCACTGTTGGGGATTTACCCCAAAGATTCAGATGCAGTGAAACGCCGGGACACCTGCACCCCGATGTTTCTAGCAGCAACGTCCACAATAGCCAAACTGTGGAAGGAGCCTCGGTGTCCATCGAAAGATGATGGATAAAGAAGATGTGGTTTATGTATACTATGGAATATTCCTCAGCCATTAGAAACGACAAATACCCACCATTTGCTTCGACGTGGATGGACCTGGAGGGTATTATGCTGAGTGAAGTAAGTCAGTCGGAGAAGCACAAACGTTGTATGTTCTCATTCATTTGGGGAATATAAATAATAGTGAAAGGGAATAGAGGGGAAGGGAGAAGAAATGGGTAGGAAATATCAGAAAGGGAGACAGAACATTGAAGACTCCTAACTCTGGGAAACGAACTAGGGGTGGTGGAAGGGGAGGAGGGCGGGGGGTGGGGGTGAATGGGTGACAGGCACTGAGGGGGGCACTTGACGGGATGAGCACTGGGTGTTATTCTGTATGTTGGCAAATTGAACGCCAATAAAAAATAAATTTATTATGAAAAAAATAAAAAAAATAAAATGTTGAGAATAGGCAACAATGCCAGACTACTCCTCTGCACTTACAAATGACTTGACAATAAGGTAAATATAGAAAGCGAGTATAGAGTTTTATCTATTAATAGGGATAGGCCTTCGGCAGTCAGACGTACTCACGATAGAGATTGTGCAGGTTTGGATTTTTGTTTTCATCCTTGATGTGAAAGTAATTATAGAATTCTCCTGTCATTAAAATACGCCAATACCGAACACGTTCTGCATTCTTTATAATTACTTTTCAGTAACACTACATGCCAGACATGCATTTTTCCCCCAATACCGCCACACACTTAGGACCGTTCATTTCATGTGAACATATACGTAATTTTTAATTTAGTGATTATTTGTGAGATCAATAGTGATTCAAAATCTTGGAATACCTCAGAGTGATTATCTTAGTTGACTCTTATTGTTCATTAGTGCTACCGGTAAAATGTTGTTATTGAAAATTTCCAATTAGAGTGCGTACGTTTGGATATTTTTCCCTGAAATGGCAAGTCTCACACTGTTGCTAATTAGAGATCCATGTAGAGAGATACATCATGGCACAAACTGACAAAAAAAAAAAAAAAAAAAAGTATCTTTTGACAAAATGAACTTCCTGGGAACTTTCTTGTCAGCTCATTAGCACGAAGAGCCATAATGCAGGATTGTGCTGCTCCACTTATATTGAGTCTATGTGGTTATTTTTTTGCCTTTTTACTAAAGTCTTTCTCTAAGTTCTGGGTCAGTACTCTAGGAAAATGAAGATAAAAAATCCGGGCTAAGACCCAGGAACCTTCTTAGGGGTTTGCTGCATCGGAAGCACGTGGTCTTGCCGAATGGCTGCGAAGCTGTGCGTCCGGAGCAGAGGCCGCTGTCCTCCAGCAGCGGCCAAGCCGGACTCCCCGGGGTCGCCGGGCCGCAGACCCGGGATGCGGACTCTGCATCCCGCACGTACGACACGAGCAGCATATACCATCTTTCCAACTTTTATTAAAAAACAAAAAAGTCGAAAGCCAACGAAACCTGTCTTCTATGCAAGAGCATCCTTTCCAGCGTGGTATTTCCTGCCTCTGGCATGAAAGGACCCTGCAGGTCGCCGGTCACCCTCGTACACGAGGACGTGTCCTCGCGGTTGGACGTGGCTCAGCAGCCGCGCTGTTTCCTCAGACTCCGGCAGTAGGACGTCCCCGCGTCACCGGGCATTGTCTCTGTGCCACACTTGGCGCTTTAAACTGAAGTCGTGTGTGGGTCGTCAGCGCAGGGGGACCTGGGAGGGATCCTTGGACTCAGCACCAGGCAGGTGGGGTGGCCGGGCAGCCGCAGGTGTTTCCCGCTCAGAACCCGTGGAGCTGCCCTGCAGCGCCCGGAGAACTACCCGAGCACGCGGGGAGGCCGAGGACGGGCGCCGGCGGCCGAGACTGGCCAGTCGTGGTCCTTCCACCTGGTAGAAGCTGGAGGCGGGCGAAACCAGGGCGCACCGGACTGCACTCGTCTCTGCCACAGACAGTCAGAAAGGACAGAAATAGCACCCGAGGGCTCAGAGCCACGTGGAGCATCTGCCTTTGGCCCAGGGCGTGACCCCGGGGTCCTGGGATCGAGTCCCACGTCGGGCTCCCTGCAGGAGCCTGCTTCTCCCTCGGCCTGGGTCTCTGCCTCTCAGTCTGGGTCCCTCATGAATAAATAAATAAAATCTTAAAAAAGAAAGGACAGAAATATGCAGCCATTGGCCCTTTTTTATTCCATTCGGTACTTTTAAGTGAAGCAAACACAAGATATAGAGAAATCCTATTTCTCCGAATGAAAAAAGAGAAAGAAAAAACGAGGAGTAACTAACGCTCACATGGTGCTTCCTATCAACCAGGTCCTCTCCGAATATTTTAAATATATTAACTAATTTAATTCTAGCATCATCATCCTCACATTATTGTCCCCGTTTTCGTGATGAAACAAATACAGAGAGGTTAAGGAGCTCGCCCAAGGTCGCAGGGGTGGGAAGTGACCGGGCCTGTGCAAGGACTCCCCCCCGGGCTGCCTGGATACACCCCGCGCCGTATGGTTGTGCCTTGTGTTTGTCAGACTTCATGGAAAACACATATTTTGAGGACAGCGTTGGCTGAGGAGTCATGACTATTAATATCCATGACTTTATCCCAACAGAAACAGAACTCTTCTGGTGTCTCAGACACATGCTTTTTGGTCATTGGATTTCATGTGTTCAGTCGGCCGCTAAGACCTATTTTAGGAACCGGTTCTCGTGTAGACCAGCTTGTTGGAGCCCAGGGGTCAAAGATGCTTTCCGTTGTCATTTGGACCCATTCACGGTCTTTGCATTTCGCTGTGATTAATTTACGAATATTGTAGAAGGTGTGTGAAGTATGGTTATGTGCATGTAGTCCTTTTAACGGACTGTTCCGTTAAATACGCATCTTTGCGCATTTTAGGTTTGCTTTTCCAGAGGCATTTCGTCTACTGTTGTGTCTCTATTAACCAGACGTGATTTTCTTTTTAAGACTTATTTATTTGTCTTGGAGGTGGGGGGGCTGCATGGGGGGGGGGAGAGAGAGACTCTCAAGCAGACTCCATGAACACAGCCCAACACAGGGCTCAATCTCACGACCCTGAAATCTCGACATGAGCTGAAATCAAGAGTTGGGTGCTAATTGGGCCACCCAGGAGGCCCCAGACATAATTCTTAAAAGATAATTTAGATTGTACTGGGCAACCACCAGACAACCCATGGGTCCATCTAAATTTAAAATATATAATAAGGAAGTGTGAAGTGGCACTGGAGAAGCTTCAGAAGAAGATGGAGAATTTCCAGATAACCGATTTTAGTTTGGATTTTTTTTTTTTTTTTGTAGTATTGAAGTGAATTTCTTTACAATACGATTTTACTGTTTCTAAGTAGTCTGCACACCCAGCATGGAGCTTGAACTCACAGCCCCGAGATCAAAAGTCACATGCTCTTTGCTCTTTGGACTGAGCCAGCCAGACACTCCTTTCACATGTGCAGGTTTCCATCTTCCCTTTTAGTCGTCGGCGTCTGAAGTGTCCGCTTGGCAAGTGAGAAGAGCGAGGCCCCAGGCAACACCCAGGGGAGAAATGATCGAGGGGTGGGGGGGTTGGGGAGGAGAAAGGGCAGGTGACAGAGGTCAGGGCGGGGGGCCACTGGCCGCCACATGGGGTCCTCCTCCCATGAGGAGTTAGGCTGGAAATACTCAGCAAGGGATTGTATCTGAGGCTTGAGGACAAAGGGGAGAAGCGTGGAGAAGTGGAAATGCACAGGTTGGGGTCAAGGGAAATAAACCCACCTCTTTTAAAAGCACAGTTCAAATTGAACACCGATAAAAAATAAATTTATGAAAAAAAAGCACAGTTCAAAAATAAATAAAAATAAAATTAAAAAAATAAAAATAATAAAAATAAATAGAAGCACAGTTCAAGAATACTCCACCTGGAGTCATCTGTGTCGCCAACTAGGCCTTGCCTCACTTTGGGGTAACCGTCCTCATCGTCGTGTGCTGGGAAAGGGATGGTTTTCTATCACTCAAGGGAGAGATACTCGCAAGTCCTAGGAGTGCCCAGAGCATTTTTATTATATTTTGTGATTACAGTTGAAGATGCTGCTTATCTTATTTCTTGTAAAACTCCGAGGGAAGCCTTCCAAGGGCTTTACTGCTCTTGGGTCTCTCCGTAATCAAATATGCTTCTTCAGCAGTAATTTTAGCATCTATTATCGCGCCTGAGCCGCTGGCAGCCGGGCAGCCTCACAGCTTTGACATCACTTGTGGTTTGCAGACCGTCCTGCGGCGCTGTCTCGTGCTCCTGATAATAGGTTCTAAATGCGCCGCTGATTTATGCTGCCTGGAACTGTCCCATCTCTTCCTAGCAATTGAATTTGGCAGATTAATCATTTAACCTTTTCCGCCCCATGCTCGGGCCTCATTGGGAGGTCATTGGTGTCACACCAAGTAAGACTCCGCATTGACAGAAGAAGTTTCTGCCGCAGTTGTGACTGTCACCCCCTCTGGAGGATGTGCATGTTGTGATTTCAGATGAAGAAGCAAAAGCAAATAAAAGCGTATTTTCCCAAGCGCCCCGAGCCCACCGCAGAACCGAAGAGGGAGATTCGCGTTCCTCGTTTCCAGTCACGAGCTTGGCTCCGTGGGCTTTCTTTTCTTCTCACCAGAGCTCCTGTGCCTGCAGCGCAGTATAATGATGCTTAAATTCAGCCTCACACTGAAGTTCTCAGAGCCGATTCCAAGCTGCTGGGTTTAAGGACTTGGGTGGGAGAGGGGGGGACTGTCAAGGGGGTCTGCGTTCCTCTGACGTGCTAGCTCTCCATTTGCTGTAACCTTGAACTTTTATATCACAGGGATCTCTCTTTAATCAGGCCTGGTGATTAAGCAGAAACTTAGCGGATGGAGACTCTGCATGACTGGTCCCCCAGGCAAAATGCAAAAGTGTCTCTTCCCCCTTTGCTCCTTGCATCCCCACCTCTCAGAAAAGCCTCATCGAGTCCTTGGAATGGGCTGTGCACAGTTGTATATAATGCCCTCAGTCCCCCAGGCCCGCTGCCCCTCAGACCTCCATATCTCCATCCTCGCCAGATAGACACTTGGGTCACTGAGGCTTCCTCTTCCAGAAAGAATCTTCAAATAGGGGCATCTGAGTGGCTCAGCCAGTGGCTTTGGTTTCAGCTCAGGTCATGGTTTCAGGGTGTGAGATCAAGCCCCCGTAGGGTTCTGCGGTCAGCGGGGAGTCTGCTTGGGATTCTCTCCCTCCTTCTCTCCCTCCCTCCCCTCTTATGCTCTGTATCTAAAATAAATAAGTAAATAAATAATCTTTTTTTTAAAAAAAACCTTCAAATAAACATCATCAGCAGGCAGTTCTTGTTAGTTCCCTGCGTTGACTCAAAGTGGCGCAAGGATATTTCTCTTTGCCCCAGGGATCAATTTGACCCAAACTCAGATTAGACCAGAATATAGAGACATAAATTAGAAGGTTAACAAAGGAGGTGTTGTTAGGGTCAGTTGTCTTCTCTAGCTTAAGAAAGTTAGAATTCTTTTCTTTGAGAAACATAATTTTCCTGCCTTGATTTCCTGTGCACGGTAGTACAATGTGTTCTTAAGACTAATTCTTGGAACAGTCTAGAAGGTTCATGTGCTTCTTATTTTGTTGCTACTTGTCGAAGGCCAAAGGGGTTGAATGTGTCAGATGCATTGGGTCATTTGCCTAACACTCTACATATTTAATAAAAAAGGGTATGTAGAAATTCAAGGATATGTTTCATCTTGTTTCAGCATTTAATTTCAGATCGTGGCCAAGTATCTGTTTTCATTGAGAAAAGCAAGAATCTGCCAAAAGTCAACATGAAGCAAATGAATTACATCACGGTGAAAAAGAGTTAAGACTTGTACACACATTGCTCCATTCAGTTGTTATCAGAGTAGCTTTGTTTTTAAAAAGTATTACGCTTTTCGTTGCAATCTAGAAAACTTTTAGATAATTTATTGTATTGATTTACATTGCATTCTGAAACTGCTCACAGAGTATAAATATTTCCTTTCTATTTTATAGAAATGCTCATGCAGTTTTCAGAGTCAGCCAGCCTGATTGTGGGGGAGAATGCTCTGAGGCTGAACTACATTACAACGCTGTAGTAACTAAACCAGTATGGTATTGGCATAAAAGCAGACATATAGAGGGATGCCCGGTGGCTTAGTTGTTGGGCATCTGCCTTCGGCCCAGGGCGTGACCCCGGAGTCCTGGGATCGAGTCCGTCAGGCTCCCTGCAAGGAGCCTGCTTCTCCCTCTGCCTGCGTCTCTGCCTCTCTCTCTGTGTCTCTTATGAATAAATAAGTAAAATCTTAAAAAAAAAAAAACCCAGACATATAGATCAATGGAACAGGGTAGAGAGCCCAGAAATAAACTCACACATATACAGTCAATTAATTTGTGACAAAGGAGCTAAGGATATACAATGGGAAGAGGACAGTTTTTGAAATAAAAGGGTGTTGGGAAAACTGGACAGCCACATGTAAAAGAATGAAACTAGATCACTCTCTTACCCCATGCACAAAAAAGTAATTCAAAATAGATTAAAGACTTGAACATAAGACCTGAAACCGTAAAACTCCTAGGAGAAAACGTAAGTGGTGAGCTCCTTGACATAGGTCTTGGTGATGATTTTTTTAATCTGACACCAAAAGCAAAAGCAAGAAAAGCAAAAATCACCAGATGGGAATACATCATACTAAAAAGCTTCTGCACAACAAAGGAAATAATAAAAAAAAATGCAAAAGCAACCTACTAAATGGGAGAAAATACTTGCAAGTCATGTATCTGATAATAGGTCAATATCCAGCATACATAAAGGGCTTATATAACTCACTAACAACAGAAAATTCAATTTAAAAATGGGGGGATCCCTGGGTGGCTCAGTGGTTTAGCGCCTGCCTTTGGCCCAGGGTGCGATCCTGGAGTCCCGGGATCGAGTCCCACGTCGGGCTCCCTGCATGGAGCCTGCTTCTCCCTCCTCTTGTGTCTCTGCCTCTCTCTCTCTCTGTCTATCATAAATCAATCAATCAATCAATCTTTAAAAAAAATGGGCAGAAGCTCTAAATAGATATTTTTCCAGAGAACACATACATGTAAAGCTGCTCAACATTATTAATCATCAGGGAAAGGCAAATCGAAACCACACTGAGATATCACCTTACACCTGTCAGAGAGGAAATAACAAGTACTAGTGAGTATGTGGAGGAAAGGGAACCTTTGTGCCCTGTTGGTGAGAGTGTAAATTTGTGCTATGGAAAATAGTTTGGATGGCCCTCAAAAAATTGAAAATACAACTAACATATAATCCAACAGTTCCACCTCTAAGTATTTTTCCAAGCAAAATGAAAACACTAATTCAAAAAATATTTGCACCCCTATATTTATTGCAACATTATCTACAGTAGCCAGACTATGGAATGAGCTCAAGTGTCCATCGATTGATGAATGGATAAAGATGTGGGGTGTGTGTGTGTGTGTGTGTGTGTGTAATGGAATATTACTAAGCCACTAAAAAAGAATGAGATCTTGCCATTTGTGACAACATGACTGAAACTTGATAGTATTACACTAAGTGCAGTAAGTCACTGAGAGTCAAATACTCTCCAATATGATCTCCAATATGTTGAATCTTAAAAAAAAACAAAAAAACCTCATTGATATAGAGAACAGATTGGTGCCTACTTGGGGGTGGGGGGTGGAGTGTGAGACGTGAGTGAGGGAGGGTCTAAAGGCAAAAAGAAAAAAATGCAATTGATGTAAAACAGGAATAACAATTTTGAATCACAAACAAAATATTCAATATATATTTAGAGAAAACACAATGTGTGTTCTTGAGAGAGTTTCTCTGGGAATTTGTACTTTTACTATATAATTCTCAAAATATTTTGTTGGAATTTTTGGGAAGTCTTTAAAAGTAAAGTTATTGTCAACTCTTAAACTAGAACAAAAAAAAATTTTTTTTTCCCTCAAACTACATAAGCATGGATTTAAGGAATTTGGAGCCACCCTGGAAAAATTCATCAGATTGCTGTTGTAGCCACACATTCTTTTAGATACACACCTACTTCTCTAGCCATGGCCTGAATAATTTTTGACTCTTCTCAAACTGTTTTCCACTTTCAATGGAAAAAAGATTTGCTATCCTTGCAGATATTCAAAAGAATGAGCTGCGTTCTCTAAAAGTTCTCTAAAAGTTCCAGAAGGGGACTTCTCAAAATGTTTAGAATAATATTCAAAATGTTTAGAATAATAGTAACAACTGTGGCACAACAGCATCACCTTTGAAACAGTGCAGTTGTGTGGATGTGTGTTAATTCTTACGTATTTGTTTAAAAAATATACTAGTTTGTGGCTGCGTGTGCAGTACTGAGGTCATGGATGCCTTGTTCTGGAAATTTTCATTTCCTGGGACCCAAGTACAATTGCTGTCCTCCTTGCACAATCTCTAGTGAAGTGCTTGTCTTTGACTAGTGGAGAAATATGCGATCTTGTAAATTTTCAGGAGTCATGAGAGCACAATCTAGCATAGTCGCTCCACAAACATTTTTAAGAACTACATCTTTTAGTAGTGAAAACACGTTAACAAAGCAAGACTTCACAAAATAGGGAAAAATATATTTTGAAAACTTAGATGATTGCTTGAAGCATTTTTTTTATCACAACATACATTTTATATTTGAAATTATATTGATGTTCTGGTGGAGGTGGTATCCAATTTAACTCATTTTTATTTGTGGCTTATGTTTATTTAACTCATTTTTATTTGTGGCTTATTTAAGTTTGTGGCTTATGTCGTTAAAGCGATAGCAGTATTTTGTTCATAAATGATGGTTAAGAATCTACTGATAGAGTAAATGAATGTGACTATGGAAGATTTTGATCATGGCCATTTGATGCCTTAGGATATAGCTTGATGGAATATTCAGAAGTCAACACAGATTTACTTTTGTAAATCTTTATTTTGAATGATTTGACTTTTGAACGTGTTACGCTGACTCCGAGCTTACAGATCTGAAATTGGATTCAAGAAGGCATTGGGAAAAGAAAAAAGAAAAATAAAGAAAAGAAGGCATTGGGTATGTCCATGCTACAAAGCAAGTTAGATATTTACGGAAACCAGCCTATCCAACACACGCGTGCGGTGGTTCCCGAGGCCGCCAGGACGGCAGCCAGCACGCGTCCTACGTGTACCGGCCTAGCTCCAGCGACTGCGGGCTCCGGGGGGAGACCGAGCTGGGAGTCTTTGCAGCAACTCTGTGTTCTTATTCCAGATCTCTGGGCTCTGGAGGTGTGATGAGTTTGGACCCGTGGTCTCCAAAGTCCTCCCAGATTAGAACATATGCCGTGATTTTCGGAATTCTCCTTTCTTCTTGAACGACACAGTCCCACCCACCCCCAAACTCTTAGTATTTTCAATATGTGCAATTATATGCGGATGCTCTGTGTGGAAGCATTCTGTGACCTAATTAAATCTTTTCACTCCGGGGTAGTGTCGTTGCTCAACCTGGAAACGTGTGAGCTATAGCTGGGCAAAGGGCGGCGTGGACTCCACGGTTATGCAGATGCTGCAGCAGCTAATTTGAAAGCCTTTCCCCCCCTCTCAAAAGTTGGAGCTACTCTCGCCTGAATTAGCTGGTCAACGTAGCAGTGTCCGTCTCACTTAGTCTTTGTAGAGACCATTTCTAAATCCCATGAAACTGTAGTTTAGGTCCAGTGTGGTTTAGAGATGCTTTCTGGCAGGCCCAGGATGTGTCACCCCCATTAAAGGGAGACTCTCCATATTGTTTATGGAAACAGGGAACAAAATGAAGTCATAACTCTGGAAGACACCCTATTTGGCACTGCCTTTTGGGGAGAAGTAATTCCAAATAATTAAAAAAGGGCCAGTTAACTTTTTCCTTAAACATCTTCCAGCAAGGAGTTATAATTTCCCTCAGTACCCTAAGTCAGCAGCCACGTATTCTTCCTTAAGCAGGTTGCTTCTCCTTTTTTTTTTTTTTAATATTTTATTTATTTATTCATGAGAGAGACATAGAGAGAGGCAGAGACACAGGCAGAGGGAGAAGCAGGCTCCATGCAGGGAGCTCGATGCGGGACTCGATCCCAGGACCCTGGAATCGCACCCTGGGCCAAAGGCAGATGCTCAACCACTGGGCCACCGGGGCGTCCCAAGTAGGTTCCTTCTTGAGGAAAACTGGAACAAAGGACGTGATGACAGGATAATATCTAAAACCCACCCCTGCATCCCCCTCAATCTTCTATTGCTTGCTTTTATTTTTAATGCCTCGGCCCACAGTGAAGCAATGGAATTCACTGCAACTGAGCAAGCTCTAAAGCCTCAGAAAAGAAAAAAAAAAATCAGGCTTCACAATGGGTATAAAGTGTCTTAGTATTTCTTTCAAGTTCTGCCCCCTTTGCGCTTTTCTGGAAGCATCTCTTAAGGCAGGCATTGCGAGAGATTTGGAGCAGAGATACATGGTGATCAAACACAAGCATGGCAGGAATGTCTTTTCTAAGGGTCAAGGAGGTCACATTGTTTGTTATATTTTTTGAACTCTTAGAATACTTGTGGATTTTTACTCTGATGACAAAGTGCAGCTGTTTCTAGTCAACTCTTGAATAAAGTTCTTCCGTCGCGCATCTATTTCAAGATGAGCAGACCCTGGACCCAGAGTGAATCTTGCCCTGTGTGCACGTAAGACGTTCCCGTTGTTTGTGGGACTTAATCTCCAGGTTAATCTGCAAGGATAGTTTTTTTTTTTTTTTTTTTGTTTTTTTCCCGGTTGGAATCGCATAGAAGTAAATGAAGCCCCCACCTGGATCTCTGTACCTCAGGCTTGTCTGGAATTCGTATAGGAGTTCTTTATTTCCACACAGTTGTGCTGTGTTCACCAGCTCTGAACGTAAGTTGTATTTTCCACTGCTGAAATTCTCAAGTGACTCGACAAGTGCGTCTCTCTTTTCTCCCCCAGGGTCCCCTAGGGACCCGAGATGTGGAAGGAGTCACTTATACATCTGTCATCGTTAACACCATCTTGCCCCCCGCCTCTTATTTTCACTTTTACTGAAACACACATGTAGAAAAATGCATGTGCGTTAAGTACACGTCTTGATGAATTTTGGCAAACCGAACGCACACCCGTAGAACCAGGATCCCCGCCAAGAAGCAAGACACGCTGGTGCCCTGGGAGGCCCGCCGCTTGCACGCCTGTCCAGTCCCTGGCTCGCCCATCCTCCAGTAACAATCTGCCTGACTTCTAGCAGCATAGATTTTTTTTTCTTGGCTGTTTCTGTGCTACTTTAAATGGAATCAAACAGTACATGCTCCTCAGTGTTTAGCGACTTTCTCTTGCCATTTTTTTGTGTGAAGTTATCTTATCAATACGTGGAGTTAAGATTGTTTTTTCTTGCTGCTGTGTAGTATCACACCGTACAGACCTAGCACATTTTATCCGTTTCATGTCGATGGGCATCTGGGCAGTTCCCTCGTCGATGCTGCTCCCGTAGACGTTCTGTGGGTTTCCCTTAATGAGCAAATTGTGTACATCTGTCTGGACATCTACATTGGAGATCATCAACATCTGTTAGTTTCTCAAAATTATTTTTAAAGATTTTATTTTTTATTTATTCATGAGAGACACAGAGCAAGAGAGAGAGAGGCAGAGACACAGGCAGAGGGAGAAGCAGACTCCCTGCGGGGAGCTCAATGTGGGACTCGATCCCAGGACCCCAGGATCACACCCCGGGCTTCAGGCAGCACTAAACCACTGCGCCACTGGGGCTGCCCTAGTTTTTCAATTTTATTGATGAAAATACTTATATATCTGAGCATGTCTGAGCAGCATGAATCACCCAGAGTGACTGTGTAGAGTTGATATAATTTTTTTTTTTCTAAATCGCAGAAACTTAGCATTTTAGTAGCCAGCTTCCCTCTTGGTTTCAGTCATGCTGGTTCCATTCCCACCCTGTGCACGTCCTCCTCTTGCCCTGCAGCCCTGCTTCTGTGCACTCTATGCTCATGCTTGCTCCTCCCTCTTTGCTCGTACTTCTGTCTCCTAGGGTGGCCTGGTAATAAGACTCACAGTGATAAATAACCACAGCAGCTCTATATTGAGCAGTAAAAGTGAAAAAAAGTGACAGTGTTTTTTACGTTATTTTATTTGACCCTCACATCATTTTTGTGTTACCCAAATATTATTGTCCCAATCGATCAATAATTTTAAATTATGATAATCATGATTCAGATCTGCAGAACAAGGACCGAGAACAACAGAGTTAACCTTCGTGGACTCAACTCTCGGATTTAATTTGTGTAGAAAGTCCGCGAGTCTTGCCTCAATGTTTTCCTGTCCCCAAGATTTGGAATGAGGTGACTTGCTCGAGTCACACTATTGTCAAGCGACAGAGCTGCTATTGGAGCCCAGCTGGGAGGACTGGACGTCGGGTTAGCGTCCCCGTAACCTCTGCCCTCCCCCTCACACCCTGTGTTTATCTCCGGTCTCACCTCATTCAGATGGCTCTTCCTTGAATGATTCTATCCTGATTTTGCTTTTTCCAAGAATACCAGCCAGCATGTATTCATTTAACCAACAAATATTTATGAACCGTGTTTAGGTTCCAGGAACAGTGCTAATACCTCTCCACGTGTCCTCATCCCTCCTCCAGCCTGGGAGGGAGCTACCACTAATGACGTCGGTTGACCCAAGGTGACACACAGCCAAGACCTGCATCACCTGTGTAGTGCTGTAGCTCTGTGAGGCCCCCAGGTGTGTTAGCCTCGAAAGCCAGTGCTTTTAATCACCTCTAAAAGTTTGTTCACTGGAGAAGGAATGCTATATTTTGGGTTTTTTTTGTAATTGTCGTCAGTATGAAATGCCAGCTGGGCTCGAGCCCGTCTCCCAAGTGTGTGCCGTCTCCTGTTACATGGGTGAGGATGGCCATGCCCAGCGGGGCCGGGTCACCGGCATCGGGCCACGTGGCTGCTCAGGGGAGCCGGGGCTGGACCCTGAGCTTTACGACACCCGGTCTCCTGGTTAGGGACACTGTGTGTGAACAGGGCCTTCGAACAAACTTGAACCTCTTTTGCGAATTCTCCAATAGAACCATTCCCTTAAAGTCCACTTCCCCTGACATCGTCAGTACCTAGAAAGCTGTTCTCATTCTTCGCCCCCATTAATTCAGTGCCTCCTCCTGAAGCTCCTCTTGCCCAGCTGCTCTGGACCTGAGCTCCCCTTTTTTTTTCTTTCTAACTGCGATCACCCTTCTCTCTCCTTTGTAGATGGCTCTGCCCCCTTCCTCCTAAAATACGGGCAGTGCTCAAGACTTTGTCTTGAGCTCTCTTCATTTTCTTGCTTTCTCTGTCAGCCATTTCATTCACCCGTGGACTTTCTGTGCAGAAGACCTCAAATCCTTAGTTTTAGCCCTGATTTCTCCTTTGTGTCTTAGGCTCAAGCTGCCTGTAGAGTTCAACTTAGGCAAATTTGCTCTCCTCACCAGACTTACTCCTCCCTTTATGTTCTGTGTGGGGCCATCCCATTGGTTTGTCATTCTCTATGTCAAGACCCCATGGGCCGTTGACCTCTTGCCTGCACTTCTATAAAGGCTCTTCCTGCCCCTCATTTCTACTTTGACCCATCCTCACAACTGAAACCAAAGTAATCTTCTTAAGGGCACCTCGGGTCGCTTTCCTGTCCCGGGCAGATAAACTTTGAGGGGTTCCCCAGTACCTACCAAGTAAAATTGGCCTGTCAGTGTCCCCTTTTCTATCTGATTTCAACTGATCTTTCAAACCCAATTCATCTATTTTTTTCTTCCTGACGTATCTAAACTTTACCATTTCTGAATCTTTTCCTAATGCTGTTTCTTTTTTCTAAACCTGTGATGATGGACCAAAGAGAATCCACTGCAAATAGAGAATAGGACCAACATTTTATACTAGATAAGAATAAGAGGGGTGACTTGGGGCTTAAACTTGAAAAATGTAACTAAAAATTGTAAGTTATAAACATAAGCTTCTTTTCCTTATAATTAATAAAATTTAGGTTGTAACTGAAATTATGTGCTAATTCTTGGAATGTATGAAGAGCAATTAAAGGTATTGAGTTTTTGACATGATTTTCTGACAATTACAAGATAAAATGATTCAATCACATTGACTTTGACTTTTGTAGCACAAATATACATGATTTTTTTTTTAATTTAGAAACCCAGTTTTATTTAGAGATCCTTTTAATTTAATTTGGCTTTAAAGGCACCATGTCAATCTCTTATCACTTCTTTAATTACTTGGGTTCTCTTTACCAGATCCTCATTTATGAGAGTCTTTGCAAGGAATCTGAGTGGTTCTTCCCAACCCATACTTTCATTGAACTTTATGCAACTGTGCATATGAACTTTCAGTATCTACACTTTCTCTTAGCAATAGGTTACGGTTGATGTCATAATCATCAGATGATTTGGGAGACTTCCTGTGATTACCTGAAACTTTTTCCTTAGGTTTTCTCTGGTGTTTACCATGATATGGGTGTTTAAGTATATATCTCTTCTACCAGTTTTTAGGTTTCTTGCAAGATGAGAATAATGCTTTGTTCCTTTTTGTACCTTTGTCAGAATCCATGGAAATGTCATGTACATAGTAAAAATTTGATAAGCATTTGTTGAATTCTGTTTTCTATTGGTTCCCCCGTGGAACCAATTCTTTCTTGCCTTTTGCTGCATTTCTTCATTGGACACAATACCATAAAAGTAGTTTATGGGAAAATAGGCCATTTGTTTTTTTCTATGAATGCCATGCACTAATCAGGAGTTGCATTCCAAATCAAAGACTCCGGTTCAGATGTATCCCGTAGTGTATTATAAAAGGTATAATAACTAAAATCTTCTAGGATAACGTAAGTAAAACATGCATTCCAAGTCTTATAAAACATCTATCATGTCTGTCATGTATAATGATTATTTGTGTGTTACAATATGTACATAAAATGTAAATGTGTAAGTTGGACCATTTAACATAAGTGTAAAGACCGTCATAAACATCAATTAAGATTCTAATTGACAACATCATCTTTTCTGTCCAAAGCTTAGAAGGGGCTTTGGAAAATGATTTTTTTTAAAGGTTTTATTTATTCATTCATGATAAACATAGAGAGAGAGAGAGAGAGAGAGGCAGAGATGCAGGCAGAGGGAGAAGCAGGCTCCATGCCGGGAGCCTGATGCAGGACTCGATCCCGGGACTCTAGGATCACGCCCTGGGCTGAAGGCAGGCTCCAAACCACTGAGCAACCCAGGGATCCCCTGGAAAATGATTTTAATAACCTGATTCCTTTAAAAAAAAATCTCACTTGAGGGGCTCCTGGTGGCTTAGTTGGTTAAGCGTCTGCCTTGGGCTAGGTCATGATCTCAGGGTCCTGGGAGCGAGCCCTGCGTCAGGCTCTCTGCCCAGTGGGGAGTCAGCTTCTCCCTCTCCCTTTGCCCCCACCTCTGCTCATGCTCTCTCTGTCTGTCTTTCAAATAAATAAAATCTTTAAAAATAAATAAATAAAAATTTAAAATTCTCACTCAAGTGTGCCTTAAACACTCCTAAGTAAGTGGAAATTGAGTTTGGGAGAAGCTGACAATTCTGTTGACCTTGGATCTGCCTCATCTTATTTTAGGGGTTACTCAGTACCTGTTTTGGGACATGATAATAATTTTGTTTCTACCGCCAAGAGCTGAGTTAACGTTTTTCCCCCGTCACCCTCTTCCTATTCGACTTAAAGCCATTCAATCTGAGAACAAATAAATTCTGCACAAAAGCAACAAGTAGTTATGTCATCCTACTTGATACTTGATGAGAATACTGCACACACCATTGGAAAACCGTTAAAACTATCCCCAGGTCATTGGAATGGGCATTTTAAAGGGAATTTCTGGCCGAAGATAATGCCCTGACTTAGCATGTACTGTTATATGAAAATCAGTGCGTGAATAAAGGTGGCAAAAATCCAAGAATGGCAGGAAATGTGTGGCTATGATTGAGTGGCATTGCGATCTATGAAGTGGCTGGAGGTGGTGACCACCTGCTCTGCTAACATCTAACTAGGAAAAAAGAAAAAGAATTGCCTCTGTAACTTGAATGTCTTTGCTCTCTCTTACAAAGCTTTTATCTGTTAAGTGGAGCTGCAGTGTACCTAATCTAATGTGGGTTTTTCAGATCTTCTGATAAATATAATTTGTGGCCAAATTAAAATAGATAACTTATCCAAAAGATGAGTTAAAAAAAAAGAGATGAGTTTATAAACGATTTTTTTTATGCTTCCCTTTCTTCTCAGTACCTACGTCTACCCTTTCGCCTTCGAGATTCTCTTTGTTGCCCTAGCAATGCCTATTAACTAGCAGGGTCCTTAATAAAGAAGGCTGCCTTCTGATGCGTTTCTCGATCCCTCCATGTAATCATGACAACTGAAATCAGATGCTGTTGTGTGCTCCTCTGCAGATGTAATGTTTTATTTCCTTTACCTCCCTTGAGCCGGGTCAGGTATTAGGACTGATGACTTTAGGAGCATTTATCAAGAAACATTTGCTCACTTTGCCTCCTGTTAAGCAATGCTTAATTCAGACTTCTTTGGTTTTACCCTCAAACTTATTTTCCTGGCAAATTCTCATTTGAAACAACATATTAGAGAGTGGACCAACATGCATTTCTGGAAACCGCATGTTACCTCATTCGGCTTCTTTGATGGCCCTGCCTTGGTGCTCCCCTGTTTCCTGTGGACTCATCCACTCATTTATTCTGTTATCAGCACATACTTTTTCTAGGAAAGCTTTTGCTACACATGGCGTTATATTCAGTCAGAACCAAAGCCATATTTTGTGAGGAAAAAAAGAATGCATTTTTGGTTATCCAAAGACTGAGGGATTATTATTATTTACCTACAAACACTATGAGAATTATTAAAGGATATACTTAAGCAGGAAGAAAATCAAGACCAAAGGGGAAAAAATATGACACATAAGAAGCAGTAGTGGGCACAGAGGTTTGCAAATGTGTTTGTAAATGTAATTAACTGTCAACTGCAAACAAATCGCCTTTTTTTTTCTTTTTTTTAGACATTAAACCAAAATGCTAGACAACAAGGAGATTGTATAAACATATGTTCAATGGGTGGTTAAATTTGTGGTGCCAGAAAAAAAAAAAAAACTAGATAAAATGATAGCTTCTGAGCTGGCAAAGGGAAATACATGGGATTTAGGAAACGTTAGTTCAGCAAAAGTCAGGAAAAGCGAGCACATGAACAAAGGAAGAGAAAACACCGAAGAAGATGACGGAAATAAGCTCAGTGTGTCAGTAGGCGACACCGTGTGAACACGTCGGTGCCACTGAGCAGGGAGGCTTGTGGCAGGTGTCTGGTGTGTGCCGAGATGCTCCGAGTTCTCTGCCCTCAGTAGCTCGTTGACTCTTAACGACAGCCCGTGAAGAGGGAACAGTTATCCCCCTGGTTCTGTAAATGACGATATCAAGTGCAGAGGGAGGGGGTCTCTTGCCGGAAGTCACACGGGCGAAAGGTGGGAGCCGGGATTTGATTCAGGTCAGGTGCCCTGGAGCCTGCCACCAGCATCGCCATTTAATCGGTGGTGTTGCCGGGAAACGCGAGCTGCAGGACGGCACATCCAGTATGATGCCGCTTATTAAAATGTGAAAACCAATAGAACAGCCCCAGATGGCTGATACGTACGTGTACGTTAAGGGTTTTTTGGGAAAACACATTAATCAGAATGACAGGACGATGCTTACTAACTTCAGGATAGTGGTTACGTTTGGGGAGAGAGAGACCTCAGAGGGCTTCAGCTCCGTCTCTTGTCTGTTTGTAGTACATGGTCTGAGGGGCGCTGGGTGGCTCAGTCCATTAAGTGTCCGACTCTTGATTTCGGCCCAGGTCATGATCTCAGGGTCCTGGGATCGAGCCCTGCGTCAGGCTCTGCAGTCGGCCCAGAGTCTGCTCCCCTCTCCACCCCCTCCAAGTAAATGAATCTTTAAAAAAATGATATATGGTATGAAACAAACATGGCAAAAATGATATGATCTGTTAAGGCTGGTTCACGAGTGTTTTCATAGTATTTTCTACTCTTTTTTGTATGTTTGGAATACTTCACATGTTTAGCATGTTTCCTCTTAAAGCAAAGAAGCAGTTATAGGAGGGAGTCTTTTCTCTCCTTTATACTCTAGGAAATTAGCCATTTAATCCTGAATTTTACGTACGAGCAGTTTCTCTCTCTGCACATTGCTCACTGGGTAAAATACGCTGCCGCCCGCCTTCGCACGTGTACAAGACCGTAGCAGCGCCGATGTTTGCGGGAGCGACAACTAACAGACCTTTCCCGCACCCGAATTTGGAACCAAACTGAGAAAGAGAAAGGAGCCAGGTGAACGCAAATCAAACCGTCACCGTTTCTACTTACAAGACGTCCTGGAGGGCCTGTCGGGGTGCGGGGCCAAAGGGGGCTGTTCGCACTGAGCAGGCCTGGCGAGCAGTCGCGGCCGCCGTGCAGCCTGGTGGCCCCGGAGGGGGGCCTGCCCCAGGAGCAGGTGCCAGCCAGCGGCCAGCCCAGGCCTGGGTTTTCCTGCAGGATGGAGGAAGCCGCCAAGCCCTGTGACCCAGCCCTTCCCACGGCCCCTCCGCCTAAATTCATGACGTTGGGGAGTCCAGGGCAGGCGGGAAGGTTCTAGAGGAGGTGCTCCTGGTGGAAGTCTGAAGAGTACGGAAGGGATGCTCGCTAAGCTCCAGCCCCTCGGCCGCCATGGGGTCCTGGGAGTCGTCGGGATCACGGAGGCTCTGTAAGTGTGCCTCGAGCCCTCGTCTTTCCCCGCTAGGGCCACGGCTACCAGCTGGGCCTGTGTGGGGTCCGTTCCCGCCGCGCCTTCCCCCTGCACAGGGCTGGGGTACCTCTCCCGGGGGCTCCGACGGACGGGACGCGGGAGACGCACTTTTCAACCAGGCCCCTCTGAAAGCAGCTTCCTCTCACTCTTCCCTGCTGTTTCCCACCTTTGGGGGGTTTTCCTACTTTTTAAGGCTTCCCTAATATTATCCTTATGTCCTTCTGCTTAAATTCTTTTTACTTTTTTTTTTTTAAGATTTTATTTATTTATTCATGAGAGAGGCAGAGACACAGGCAGAGGGAGAAGCAGGCTCCATGCAGGGAGCCCGATGCGGGACTTGATCCCGGGACCCCGGGGTCATGCCCTGAGCCAAAGGCAGATGCTCAACCACTGAGCCACCCAGGCGTCCTATTTTTTTTTTTTTTTACCATTTTTCTTTTAATGTTGTGTCCTTTCTTATGAAAATAAGATATAATATCTTCTCTCGTCTGAGGATAAACTTTTTTTCGAGTTTATCTTTCCTCTTGGTTCCTGCTTTTTTATGTGTTTGCTTAGGTCTTTGCGCTTTGGGTGGTCCTCACGGCTGTCACCCTTGGTTGTCCGCGTAGACTTTAGGGGCGCGCTGCCAATGTGCCAGCTCCGAGTTCCCAGTGTGAGCAGTGGCAGGAGGTGACAGGTGCGCTGGCAGATGCCTCACCGAAGGACAGTCAGCGAAGCTCTGAGCCCTTCTGAGGGGCCCGTCCGCGGGGCTGAGCTAACCCAGCTCGCTCCTCCGTGTGAATTAGGAGGAGACACCCGCCCCCCCCCCCACCCAAGGACAGGTTCATGCCAATTAGTTAAAGGTAGCGCCCGCCCCGCCCCGCCCAGCAGGTAGGGTGACGACTGGTAAGTGGGGCGGGGCTGGTCCAGTAGCCACTCACCCCCTCAGCCATGTCCCTTGTGGGGAAAACCCTGAGAAACTGGGAGGGCCAGGTCCTAGGTCAGCGTGTTGTAGGCCTTGTCTCAACACAGACCCTCACGGTCCTGGTGGCGGTGGGCGGTGGGCGGTGGGGACAGGGTGCCGCTGCAGTGCCAGGAGCCGGGGCGGGGGCGGGGGTCGGGGGAAGGCCGGGGGGGGCACCGGGGCTCTGTCCGTGGAGCGTTGCCCTCAGCTCAGGTGTCATCCCAGGGTCCTGGGATCGAGCCCCGGGTCGGGCCCCCTGCTCAGCGGGGCGCCCGCATCTCCCTCTCCCCCCAGCCCTCCCCCCTCCCCCTGTGCTTGTGCTCTCTCTCCCTCTCTCTATGTCAAATAAATAAATACTCTTGAAGCCAGGGAGCCAGCAGGGAGGGGCGAGTGTCTCCCGGGGAATGCGCAGCCGGCCCTGTCCCCGGTGCTCCGAGAGCCACCGCTTCCCGGATTCCCAGGCCGCCGACTCCGCATCGCCCGAGAGCGGCTTCAGCCCCGCCACGATGGGCCCCGAAGCCCCCCGGCTCTCAGGGGATCCCTGGAGTCCGAGAGCTCAACCTCGCTCTTGTTTCCTTTGCCTTCACTCCCCGCTTCCTTCCGACGCACGAGTTCCGGAACCTTCCTGGCCTTCCGCAACCCTGCTGGCTCCCGCGGCTCCCCGCGTCTCAAACCTAGAGCCCGGGCTGCCTCTAACGGGCCGCGGCGCCTTCCCGTCATCCGCCGGCCGCAGGGCTCTCAGCCTTCGTCGCTGTGCCTCACCGACCGTGTCCTCAAATCTTGGTCTCTCTGCGTTCGTCCCGTCTTTACGTGTATAGTGTCACGTTAGTAGGAAATCACAGAGAAGCAGAAAGAAACGTGGGCGCCCAGCCTTCGTGGGGGTGGGGACTTCCTTTCCTCCGTATCGTGTCTGTGTCGCTGAATGTTTTGCATCTGCTCCTTCCGGAGTCAGTTCTCCGCTTGGTAGTTAGGGACGTGATGCCTTCTGCTCAGGCCTGTGCTTGTCGCGTTGCCCTCACTGTCCGGATCTTTTAAAGGTAATCGGGTGGCTTACTCCGCGGGGTCCGTCTCTGGTTGTCGCTGGCAGTGGTGGAGGGGCTGGGGTCCGTGGCAAGACCACCGAGGGGACGGTGCGGCTTGCGGGATGCGCTTGCCCCCGGGAAGCACGTTCGCGCGGACCCCGCATCATCCCACGGATCTCGATGGGCCCCTGTGGGTTTTGGGCTGTGTGTGTGAGTGAGTGAGGGTCCGAGGGGGCCTGGGCGGCTCACGCGTGACGGAGCCATGCCGGGGAGGGGTTCTGGTCTCTGGCGTCTGCTCAGACCACGAGTTGGCGCTGCAAGATGAAGACAGGGTCGTGCTGGGCCGTCTCACGTCTGCTCGCCTGCCTGGGCTGCACTGCAGCCCTCGGGCCAGGCAGTGGGAAGTAACATCCTTCACCACCCACCCCCTGACCTGGGTGATTGTACTTTGTGCGTGAATAGGCACTTGTAGGATCTTAATTACAAGGCTGAATAGCTGATTTAGTGAGATACAGTGATCCAGAAGGCTGAGGATTACCTCTTTCGTCGCAGGACCTGTTGGAATCCCCGTGAGAGCGCGCGTGTGTGCAGACGTACGTGCGCGGATGCGCGTGGATGCAGATACAGGCGTCTGCGTGCGATCACGTACGTGTGGAGCCGCACGTCTAAGCTGCGATTGCAAACTGAGGGAGCACCATGTGTAAACACGGCTCTTGTTAGCGAAAATAACTAAATGAAATTAAAAATAAAAACGAGGCTCACCAGAAATCTGTTTAGAGAAGACACCCGTCCCTTGGCGCTGAATGCCTGCTGCGTCGCTGCACGTTCAGCCGCCCGGACCGTCTCCTCACGTAGGTGTTCGATGCGGTTATTAGGACACCCCCCCAGCCCCCCGCCGCGGGGCCTTTCCAGATGCGAAGAACATGGATCACATTGTGGAAGGGGGAGGTTGACGGGTGTCTCTATGTTCTGTAGGATGCATTTCACAGGAGGACGGATCACCAGGATTTTACGTAGAACGAAAGAATTAATTATGATGTCAAGTCTTCGGTGCAAGTGTGTCTTCCTTACACACACCACCACCAGCAACAGCCATGCAAGCAACATCCGCTCCTCGGATGACTTAGAAAAGCCAACTTTCTCCTTGCTGATGCTTCTTACCATCGGATTGTCAGATTATCCGAAAACAGACTGTCGTGTGATCGGCTTTCAGGCCAGGGCGAGGGTTTTTAGTACTTGAAGGGCATCGGAAGGTTAAATACAGTCAGCGTTTGGCATAAGATTATCCAGAGAGCCAATATTGTGCTGATAAATTTGAAAATGGTCTGATCCACTACTGCCCAGAACTTCGTGACGATGAGACAATTCTATACCCCCGCTGTTGGCCATGGTAGGCCTACCACATATGGCTGTTGAGTACTTCAGATATGTATAGTGTGATTGAGGAATTGAAATTTTGTTTAATTTTAACGAATTTAAATTTAAACAGCTAGTCTTTTCCTCCCTGGCTCTGTGAAGCTCGCTCGCCCGCTGCCGTCAGGAACGACACAGTCAACTATCCAGACCAGGGAAATTCATGACCCACCGACCACTTCGGCGGAAACAAATGTTCATTGGATGCTCTTGCATTGGATGCATTGGAAAGGCAACAATACCTAAGACGAAAATTCGGGACAAAACTAGCCAAGACGAAGAAGACCACACAGATGTCATCTTTGTATTTGGATTCAGGACCCGTTTTGGTGGTAGCAAGACAACTGGCTTTGGCATGATTTATGATTCCTTGGATTTTGCAAGGAAAAATGAACCCAAACATAGACTTGCAAGACATGGCTGGTATGAGAAGAAAAAGACCTCAAGGAAACAGCAAAAGGAAACAGCAAGAACAGAACGAGGGGAGTCGGGGGGGGGCTGCAGAAGCCGGCGTTGGTGCTGACCACGGGGGAGCCGACGAGCGGACGACGGAGGGGGTTGCACAGCGCCTTTGTCCACGGGATACAGTACAGATTTCTCGGGAGAGGATTAGTAAATGAAGAGCTTAAAAAATACATTTAAATCACTATAGATAATAGAGTGTATTTTTACGATTGCCTGGGAATAGTTTGCAGAATATAATTATTTTGAGTCGCGGGTCTAGTCTATAAAACAGAAAATTGCCCGTCGCTTGCCTGTGGCGCGGGTCGTTCATCCACGCGGATGCGCGGACTCACTGGTACTTCTGCGCCTCCTGCGCTCTGCTCCCTGTGGCTGCCACCAGCCCCTCTGTTGCCGAATCGGTCCCGAAACGAGTGCGGCCTGGGAGCCGCGGCGTCCCGGTTGGAGGGGCAAGCGGTTCTGCTGCCGTTAGAGCAGGACAGGAAGAAGGACGCGGCCCGGAAAGCCACTGGCACCCTCCTTCCAGCCCAGGACACGGGCGACCTGAGTTCTTGCCATGTCATCAGTTCGAAGACAGACTAGATGGTCCAGCGTCCCAGGAGGTGGAGCTCAAGACGCTCAGACAAACGGAGACGGGTGGCCCGCAGCGCCGCGCACCGCTTCGGCCCGGGACCGCAAGACCTCCCGCGCCTCCCGCGTCTGAGACCGTGGACCGTGGGAAAAGGACCAGAGAGCGCTCGCTCGCTCGCTCGCCCTCTGCAGGGCCCTGAACCCACGAGCTCCGAGCTTGGGGCCTCCCACAAAGTGGCCCCTGGCTTCTAAGGACGAGAGGACCGAGGGGACGGCAATACAAGTGGTGCCGTCCAGGCTTTGCTTTCGAGGCTGACCCTGACGGGCGAGTAGTCCTTTCAGGAAAGTTGTCACTTAGGTTCAGGGGTCCGTGAACTCTCAGATTCGTGGGGTATTGGCGGTGGGGCCAACAGTAGACACAACTGGATACAGTTCTGGTCTGAAAGGCGCCGTGGGACCTGGGTGGGACCCGGGTGGGACCTCGGTGGGATCTCGGTGGGACCCGGGCCGAGCTGAGCGTAGCCAGTCAGTAACGATGTTAGAGACCCCTTTACGAGAGGGCCCTGAGGGCTCCGTGGCTGCTCAGGCCGTGACTTCGGGGCCCCGGAGCGAGCCCCATGTCGGGCCCCCACTCAGTGGGGTGTCTGCTGCCTGCCCCCTCTGCCTCCCCTGCTCCGGTGTGCACATCCTCTCAAATAAATAAATACATAAATAGAATCTTTACAAATACATCTTTATGCTAAGCTTCAGAACTCACCCTTTTAAGCATCTTAAGAAAAACTACTCCTGAGGGACTTCTTGTCACACCTCCTGATGCCCGGGTGTGTGTGAGGATTTCAGAGGTACAAAGACAGAGCAGGATTTCTGTGTTTCTAGGGTTTCTGCTTCTTCCCTGGATGGTTGTTTCGACCTATAGCTGTACCCTCAGGCTTAGGGGGGTCCAGGGAAAGGACTCCACCTCCTGTGACCCTCGATGACACGGCGCAGCCCAGTCCCCGCAGGCAGCCAGCTCTTGGGGGCAAAGCAGTGGTGCTTCCACCGCGGGGTCTCCAGCTGTAGCGGCGGGGGGTGGGGGGGGAGTGTTGTGCCACCTGCAGGGAGGCAGGACAGCTGCTTGCCCCACGGACAAAACACTTGAACACGATTCTTTGCTTACCAGCCTCCTCTTTTTATTTATTTATTTATTTATTTATTTATTTATTTATTATCTATCTATCTATCTATCTATCTATTTATTTATTTTAATTTATTTTTTATTTATTTATTTATTTATTTATTTATTTATTGCCTCCTCTTAGGTTAAATAAACCACATTTTTTGGTCTTTCTCTTTGGGGCCAATTTTCTTATCATTTTCTTTTTTTTTATTCCTTTAATCTCTTTGATCAGTCTACTTAGGATCCCTTCCAAATCCTATAGTTGTTTCCAGTTTGCAGACCTAACCCGGAAGCTGATCACTGCCCTTACGAAGGCTTGGCCGGTACCGAGCCTGAGTGGGGGGGAGGTTGCCCTCCACCATCAGGGACATGCTGAAAAGACTCTTCTACAAATCTTGGCCGGGAAACCATAGCACGGCATCGCTGGCTCATATTTAACCCTGTTTTTCGGGGGCACAGGTGTTTTGCATCACGGGTACTCAACAGCAGGCTTGCTAAGTCTTTGCTGGCTTAGGACGGTTTTACGTAGGAAAATCTGCACTGTTGAGTCTTTATTGTTGCATCTGTTTGCCAACTTCTACGCTGTCACTGCGATTGAGAATTATATTCAGTATTCCAGTTTCTACGCCCCGTTTGTGGAAGTTTTACACATTCAGGCACTTGTTTATTCCCTCAACATAGGTTTATTGAACTCAGATTTTTTTCAGGCGCGGCCTGTCCTGCCATGGGCATTTTCTTTTTAATGATAAATTAATTTTTATTGGTGTTCAATTTGCCGACATACAGAATAACACCCAGTGCTCATCCCGTCAAGTGCCCCCCTCAGTGCCCGTCACCCAGTCACCCCCACCCCCCGCCCTCCTCCCCTTCCACCACCCCTAGTTCATTTCCCAGAGGTAGGAGTCTTCATGTTCTGTCTCCCTTTCTGATATTTCCTACCCATTTCCTCTCCCTTCTGCCATGGGCATTTTTAATGTATTGATAAATACTTTGGAATCACTGCTACGGCTTTGTTGCAGCCCAAGGCAAGAGTGCATTGGCCTCATTTTAGGGAATCGTAGCTAATGAAGTATACAAAAGTCTTCATTAGAACGAGAGACTTCAAAGACCACACGAGTCCGGGTGATGTCCTGGTGTTGGAGCAGCCAGTGAGCCTGCCTGGGCTGGTCTGAGCATTTGCCCCGGAGCAAAAGTGAAGCAACACTTACTGTTTCTTGGGTAATTCCAATTAACAGGAGTTATGATGGAAGTCGCCCTCCCGCGTCCACTTACTGGCCAAAATCCGAATCTCCTTTTTTTTCACTTTCCATTCTGGTAACTGTGGGTGTTCCTAGGGTTTATTTAGTTCTCGATGTTAGGCTCTCTCAGTTCGTTCCTTTGCTAATATCCCGAGCTACAGTTTTACCTCTTTTTCTCAGTATTTATGTTTTTATCTTCCCCGTCCGAGCCTCAGTTCTGTACCATTCGTGATCTCAGACACCATTATCTGAAACGTATTTTATCTCAAATTTAGTGCATTTTCTCCTCTCCCAAATTATTGCCCAGTTCTAATAGCTGCATTTCTTTTGCCAGCATCCATATCCTTCACTTAAAACTTTGTTTGTTATTATTATTATTTTTTATATTCTGCTGGTCTTTCCTCCTGCTCGCTCCTGGAGATCACCTGCCGTGGTGTTCCCCCTTCATAGTCCATAGTAACCATGGGGATGGACTGAATTTCGTCCTCCCGCGCTTCTCAAAAACTTCCAGCGGTTCCCCATCAGCTACGGGATGAAGTCTCGACATTTCAGGACACACAAACCCGGGGACAAAATGGGGTCAGAATATGAGACCCAAGTGTTCTAGAGCCTTGCCCCTGTCTCTGCTCCCGACTCCCTTCCAAACCATCCAGTCAGTTCTCTGAAAGGCAGGATCTCGGAATGTCGGGACAAGGAAAGAAGAGCACCCGTGTGTGGTTAGGGTCAGAATCAGAAAAGACGAATTCGAGGATAGGTGATCTGGACAGAAAAGATTGTAAGCACATTTCCCAGCAAGACGTAAAGAAGACAATGCGCGTGGACAGGAAATGAATGAGGGAGAACTAGAGTGATGGAGGAAGAGGTGAAGCACAGATCTCTAGGCGGAGAAGGTCGGTGAAAACCCCCAGGCTGCCTGGTAAGTGAGCATAAAGCATTGTTTATGTGGAATCTTGCCTCCCGATGACCTGGCTTCCCACAACTCTCTCAAGCTGGTTTTCAGCAGGGGACGTGGCTCTGCTCAGGACTGAGAACTTTTTCTGTTGGTGGAAGCTTTCCTGCACCTGTTCAATAAGACATTTAGTCACCGCGTAGCCCTGCTCGGGGTGTGAGGCACAGAGGAAGGCCCGGGAGGCCACGCGGAGGAGCACCTGCTCTTTCACCACCTCGGTAGGCCCTTTCGTACCCTCGCTCATACTGGGAAGCACGTTCTTATTGACGTTGACCTCGTGATGGGCCCTAGGCAGAGCCTAAGGCAGGCCTGTTACCCAGATGCAGACGTATCTGGGCATGGCTCACTGGGCTAGCTGGTAGACAGGTCACGGGAGACACCGGTCACAACTTCTGGAGAGAGAACGCTTTCCCGGGACGGATATGGAGTCAGAGTTAGCCTAATAATACCCCGTTGGTGATGGTTGGGAGTGAACTATGTGAGAGCATCGCGGTGCCCGGCTCTTGGTCGTCGACCAGCCCTTCCCACTTGAAAGGCCAAGTGAATCTTACAGAGACGTGGGAGGAGGGAACTCGAAAGAAAAGCAGAGAGCCCTTCACTACAGTCGTGGAAACCTTTGGGGACAATGCTGCTCTAGTGCTCGTGTGGAAAAATACAACACGGGATCCAAGAGTGGGGTATCCTCAGCCACTTTTCATGCAATGTGCGGTAACTTTTGCATCTCGTGAACCTCAGAGAGCTCACAGCAACTTTAAGTCTTCCAAGGACTCTGGCTCATCGGCACAAAAGCACCTGGAGAATGTGGTATCCGTCGGAAGTGGGCAAAATGCTTGGCAGAGACAACAGCGTCCAGCAAGTTATGGTGGCAAAGCGGTGATCTGTCCGCCAGAGGCAGCTGATGAATAGACGCTGTCGAAGAGTTCAGAGCCTGAGTGTCAGACGTCGTGGGGAGGGGCGGCAGCCAGAGCCGACGGGGAAGACATCAGGCCCCATGTAGTAGCTCGCACGGCTTGTTCAGGGACACACGAGATCCACCTTAGGGATCATAAATATTTGTGAAGGGCTTTGCGGGGGCATCAGAGATACTGTTAGTAGGATCAGGAGAGAGCACGACATGAGTTCTTAAGTGTCTTGGGCTTAGAAGGAGGCTTTGCCCAGTCGGTGGGTTGGTTGGTTGGTTGGTTGGTTGGTTGGTTTGTTCAGGAACTCTTGAAGTGGACCATCATACTTGAAATTTTAAAGAGCGAGATAAAGTGTACGTTAGAAATCAGGCACGCATGTTTTGTTTTAATAAGTTTAAAGAAATGGTAACTGGGTCTCTGTAAGCATGGATCCAACGTTTACTGCCTATTAACCAAATGCGTATCTACGAAACCCTTTTATACAACGCCTGGCACTTCAGTAGATGTTCAGGAGGTATCACTGTGCATATACTTCAAATCCTCCCCTTTCAACCACAAAGATGTTTATAGTTTAGGGGAGGATAGGGATAGAACATTTGCTAGGTTTGGACAAGAACAGAACTTGAAGCCTGAATATGCATCAGATTCAACTGTGGAGCTTTTTAAAAATAGAAATGCCGGGGAGGATCCCAGACCTTCTGAATCAGGATCTCTGGCGAGGGGGACCCAGATACTTCTAAAATGTTCCTCAGATGATTCCGATGAGCAGCCAAACTCATGAACCATTGATTGGAGGCTGGAGAAAGTGCTGGTTTTCTGCTTTATAAAAACAAACAAACGCCAAGGGATTATCTTTTCTCTCCTTGAGGCTGCACCATGGTCAGATGGAGAGAGTGTGGGGCTGGGGTCTAGTCCTGGACCGAACTCTGCTACGGGAGAAGGTCCCCTCATCTCTTTTCCCCCAGTTTTTCAGCAGCTTGAGGGAGCCCCTGCTCCTTACTGTCCTGAGCTGGATGCAGGGAGAGAAACGAAGCCCCTCCACCTGCAGGAGCTGCCCCGTGGCGGGCAATGGCCATCACCTCTTCTCGTGCGTCCTCAGCCCCTCTCCCCAGGCAAACAGTCACTCTTCAAAACAAGTGCTCTAGCTCCCCGCGTCCACAGCCTGATGTGGGGGAGACGGGCCGCCCGCCAATTACACCAATATTCACCCAATTACAATTTGGTCAGTGTCACTAATGTGAACTACATGCTACAAGGGGCTCTAATGAGATGTTCGGGCCTAATCCGCGCGGGATGTTAGCCTTCTGCTTCCGCTACAGTTTTTTCTTCATTTTGAATGTATTGAACTAGTTTTTTCTCTAGTGTTAATGCAGGAGAGCTGATTGTAGGGAATAGAAATCCCTTATCCACGAGTATAAATGAATAAACACTGTGTTTTGCCCTTGGTTATATTTACATATGTATGTTACTCTCTGTTGTGGATAAAAACGGACACGCTGAATGCCAAGCTTTGTGAAAACCCTTTTTAATGTATTTTAATAAAGAATCTAGATTTTAAATGGTGTTTAAGCTGCTGGGTTAAAGTCAAGAAGACTGGTTCTCATTATGGTCTAACTTGGCCACAGTGACAATGAAGAAAAAAGCCCAGAGTCGGTTTTATTTGGCAACACTAGAAAGAGAAATCTCTCCTACCATGTTTTTAAAAACAACTTTCAATTAAGTTTCATTTGGGATTAGGGTCTGTCTTAGTTACATACTTCAGAAAATTGAGATTTATAACAGAACGGCCCTGGTGTCCCAACACCATCAGGGAGAACTGCAATCTGGTCATTGTTTCCCATTGTGTAAAATTCAGTATTCCTTTTCAAATGGCATGAGAATTGCCTCTCAGAATCTTCCGGCATTGGCGATCAGGCCTTGTTAGGTGGGAAAATCCTTATTCAGTCTTTCACTTTTCGTAAGGAACTCAGGCATTCAGACATCTGCGTCCCTAACAAATCTAGAAGACACCTCTTCGCTGAACGGTGTGGATGCCCATGCTGGAAGATTCCTTGTAGATCAGTAAAAAAAAAAGAAAAAAAAATTAGAAGAAGAAATGAATGGCTTGTGAAAAATCGCTTCTTAAATTTGTCAACTGGTATCATGTACGTATGCATGAAACAAAAGGCCATTTCACTCAGTTTATATTGTATGCGTGTAAGATAAACATCCAAGTGAACCTCTGAGACAACATCATAAAAATTAGCACATTTGAGGCATTTAGATTCTCATAGCATTGCTAAAACATTGAACCTTTTTAGATAGTTCTCAACCAAATATTATTATCCCCATTTTATAGCTAGTGTTACAGACATCCAAGGGCGATGTCGAATTTTGTTAATAAGTGGTGCATCAAATATGTGCGTGGTTAGAAAAAAAAGAGAACGTTGACACATTTATCCTTTCCTTATTATGTAAAGTCTGTTTGTAATAAAAAGGAGTTCTGTACATAGGGCAATAGATTTATGCACAATGAATTCATAATGATTTCCCAGATGTTCATATTTAACTAGCAACCATTATGAAAGGAGTAAGGCTTTCAAAGGTCATCTTCCTGATTAACAGCTTTCACCGTCCCTGGCTGGGTGATTTTATCGCGTCTGTCAGGGAGATTAACCATGTAGCCTCCGGATCGTGGCACCGTAGCAGAGACGACGTGCGATTCCCGGGCGTCCATCGCATCTGGAAGGGAAAACCAGCCGTTGCTTGATCTCCGTCATGATTTACGTGGTGCCGTCCGTGTAGTGACTCGCCCCAAATACGAAGGGAAATGAACAGTTTGTCAAAGTTGGCGTATAGTTTTAATACAGAATTACGGCCACCATCACGGGTGAAGCGCACGGCCACAAGAGCACTCTCAAGGACTGCACGTCCCATGATTAATTCTTCTTTTTGCACAATGCCTTTGAGTGTGGCAGGGCCTCAGATTCCGTTCTCTAAGGAAAGCATCTCTTTGAAACAAACCAACCCAGTAGGAAAGAGGGAACTACTAAATCTGAAAAATACCATTCCACTTTACAGCCGGAGTAAAAATTATAGTGATTTTTCAACGGTCCCAACAATGCAGGGTTGCTGCGAACGCGTGCACCTCCTTCAGCTTGAGTGGCTTATTATAATCAGACTAAATTCTCACACCATGTAAATCCATTATAGTTTATGACTTAAATCCGTGAGAATTATAATTGAGAGAGCCTTACCCAATCAAAATCAAATTTAATTATATGTTCGCATTATAATCTAGAGAACAGAGGTTTTAGTTTAAAATCAGCCTCGTCTCTTTGTTCTAAATGGAAAATAAAGAACCGCTGTTTTTTCCCCCTCAGTTGTGATATAGTCGCCAAGACGTATGAGTCTTCCCTGTGCCTCGAATGGTCTATGCTGTGACAGGCCCCAGAGCCTCCGGGGTGCCCTTGAGGGCTGTGCCTGAGTGTGCTCGGGGCCATTGTGATACTAGGTCACACACGGTGATACACGCAGGCCGTGGGACGGGAACAACAGACATGCACTCTCTCGCCGTCCGGGAGGCCCCTAGTTGCAGGTCAGAGAGTCGGGGGGTGCTCCCGAGGCCTCTCCCGGACTGGCCCACAGCCGTCGTCTTGCCGTGTCCTCACGCGCTCGCCTCCCTAGTTCTCTTCTTACAAGGACATCAGTCAGGTTGGGTTAGGGCCTCCTTCTACCTTGATCACCCTTTAAAGACCCCATCTCCAAATACAGACACGCTCTGAGCTACTGGTCCTACACCCCCGCCCAGCCACCCGTCCCCAGGTCGCACATGCACATGCTCTTTCTCCCTAAAATAAACTCTAAAAAAAATCTTTAAAAGGTTTTAAAAAACTAAGAATTTGATAATAGAAGTGTAAAGGTAAATAGAAACAGACTTGCCTGAGTCGCTGATGGGGGTGTCGATTGTTACCACCTCAGTAGAGGAAAAGTTGGCAAATCCCTGAAAATTATCAGCACATATTCCCAACAATTCGGTTTCTGCAGAATAGCCACACGCGTGTGAAGTAGTGTTTCTCCAAGTTTTCATGGAGGCACTAACTGTGATGATGAAAATTTACTACCTAATAATAAATGGCATGCATTAAATATTTTGAGGGAGGTGTAATGAAACGTGCAACATGTTTTGAAATTAATAAAAATATGAGAGGGATGGATAGAGGGATGAAGGGATCGTTAGGCATTTGATAAAGCCAAGTATATAATAAAATGTTATTTATAGAATCTAGCTGGTAAGCATATGAGTGTTTACTGTTAAATTCAACTTTTGTTTGTATTCGGGAACTTTTATAATAACGTATTTGAGAAAAAACATGACTAGCAATCTTAAAGTCTGTCCATGGGGGAATGGCTTATTTTACTGATAGTGCGTCTATATCATGGATCCCTACAGCTGCTTTATTTTTTCATTTTATTTTTAAAAAAATTTTATTTATTCTTGAGAGACACAGGAGAGAGGTAGAGACACAGGCAGAGGGAGAAGCATGCAGGGAGCCCGATGCGGGACTTGATCCCAGGACCCCGGGGTCAAGCTCTGGGCCTAAGGCAGATGCTCAACTTCCGAGCCTTCCAGGTGCCCCCCTACTGCTGTTTTTAAAAAAGAAGAAGATGAATGGTTGTGTACACACAGGGAACGCTCTCCAAGATACATTAGGAAGTGAGAGAAGAAAGACGTCAGTACCTGTGTTTCCACGCTTCCCTTCGTGTAGAGTATTTCCAGCAAAAAGTTGGAAAAGAAACACAGCCTCTGGTAGGGGAGCTTCCTCTGGGGATGGAGTGAAGGGAGATCTGTTATTTGGTATATTTTTGAGTTTTGAATCATGTGCGTTTACTATCTATTCAAAAGCAAAGTTTAAAAACTTAACAGCTAGTTATCGGCCCAGACACTTTTGACGGCTTACTTTACGTAATTGTCACCACCGTCCTGTGGGGTATGGATATCATTGTCGCCATTTGCAGATGAGAAAAGGAGTTTCTGAGAAGCTCAGTGATTTTTCAGGGTCACACAACTAGCACACGAACAGGGCAGGGGGGAGCGAGCTTTGTCTGATTCCCGCACCCTTGCCCTCGGCATCTGCCTAGCAGTGATAGATAAGAGCACTGCATGCCGAGCCCAGGGGACAGCCGGAGCTGAGGGCACTGCAGCGGGAAGGGGAGCATTTGCGGGGGACCCGAGAGCCTGCACAATGCATGTGGCTAGTGCGAGGGAGTGGAGGGGACACCACTGGCCAGGTTGTAAAGGACCCTGAGACCCATGTCAGGAAGTGTGTACCCGATCTTACAGGGTCCTGCATCATGTTTGAGATTCCTTACATGTGATCACGAGCTGAAGGGTAGGGAAGAGGAAAACCTGACAAGTTTGGGCATCTGGCTTCATGGGGGTTTTGGTTGCCTTTGTTTTCTGAGCGTCAGTCAAGGGATGGAATGGGAACGTTTGTGCACTTAGCACTTTTTATTGTAAATGGTCTTGCCTACACTGTATCTGCCGTACAAAGAAGAGCCTACGTAAGTAGCAATAAAAATCCCCAAATACAACTTCCACAATTTACTGCAGCAAGAATTATGGCCAAAGGGAATTTGTTCCTGACGTAAAAGGGTGCAAACACTTTGTTCTCTAAATCCCACTCTCCTGTAAAAAAGAAAACAAGAATTTAAAAAAGTAATAATAATAGCTAATAAAATAGTTGGCAGTATGTAGGGATGAAATTCTAGGTGCCAGAATTTCCCTAACTTCTCTGTTACAATATTATGACTATAATTATATAATTAGTATAAATATGCTATTTAATATTCAATCATAGAACTAAATATTATAATTAAGTAATACAAATGTGACTGATGCTTATGATAAATAATCTTTAGTAGCAACATTTCCCTTGTATTTTGTGCCACGTTCACATGTGGTGTGATAGTCCCGTGAACTCACTTAAGTACGACTGATTGGCATTCAAGGAGGACTTTGCTTTATTACTCATAAAAGTAAAAAATTGGAAATAATGTAAACATCCACAATAGCAATTTGATTAAATAAATCATTGTGCATTTATAGTAAAAGATATTACATAGGCATTAAAAATATAGTTTCAGGAGTACCTGGCTGATTCAGTTTGTGAAGCACGCAAGTCTTGATCTTGAAGTCATGAGTTTGAGCCCCGTGTTGGGTGTGGAGGCTACTGAAAAAAATATGATTTCAAAGAGTGTTTAATGGCCAATGGAAACAATAGGACAGAAAATGATATGTATAACGTGACATCAGTGATGAGGTTGGATCATAATCCAGTGATCAGTCATCAGCCTTCCTCCCACTTAACACCCCCCACCCCCGGTACTTGAGCGTTGATAACTCACTCCGTCCATCCTCAAAATGCTGGCTTCACTGGCCTCTTCCATCTTTCCTGCCTCTCTCTGCATTGAGCTATCAGTCCCTCTCCTCTCCTCTCCCCCGGCCTGGTCTGGGTGTGGCAGTGACCAGGGTGCAGTCCCGCGGGCCCATCTCTACCCTCCCCATCTGGCTTTGAGGCCCTGCATCCCAAGTGTGCATCTTCAGCCTGGGTCTCTCCCCAGATGCCACCTGCTTGTCTAGAGAGCAACTCAAACACAGCTGGTCCAAGGAAAACTCCTGTTTCTCCCTTTATCATCCCGTCCCTCCCAGTTTGCTCATCTCTGAAAAGGACAGTTCTGTGGGACTCAGTTGCTCAAGCCCAGAATCACAGCGTTATCCTTGACCCTTTTTTGTCACCCTCACATATTGGTCACTGAGAACATGAGAGAGCTGCTGTAGTCACCTGCGGCCAGTACGTCCCTGAGAAAGGAGGGCCTGAGTGTCTCTGTGAGCCTGCGACAGGCCAGGGGCCCACCACCAGCTGGCCCAGGTGACAGGCCAGGGCATACCACCAGCTGGCCCAGGTGATAGGCTAGGGGCCCACCACCAGCTGGCCCAGGTGACAGGCCAGGGGCACACCACCAGCTGGCCCGGGTGACAGGCCAGGGCATACCACCAGCTGGCTCAGGTGATAGGCCAGGGGCCTACCACCAGCTGGCCCAGGTGACAGGCCAGGACATACCACCAGCTGGCCCAGGTGATAGGCCAGGGGCCCACCACCAACTGGCCCAGGTGACAGGCCAGGGGCGCACCACCAGCTGGCCCAGGTGACAGGCCAGGGGCATACAACCAGCTGGCCCAGGGCCCCACCACCAGCTGGCCCAGGTGACAGACCAGGACCCCACCACCAGCTGGCCCAGGTGACAGGCCAGGGCTCCACCACCAGCTGGCCCAGGTGACAGGCCAGGGGCATACCACCAGCTGGCCCAGGTGACAGACCAGGGCCCCACCACCACCTGGCCCAGGTGACAGACCAGGGCCCCACCACCAGCTGGCCCAGGTGACAGGCCAGGGGTGCACCACCAGCTGGCCCAGGTGACAGGCCAGGGCATACCACCAGCTGGCCTGGGTGACTGGGACAGGGACGACACAATGTCCCACTGAGGCCACAGTTTAGAACAGACAGATTTTTCCCTCACCCTGATCCATATCTCCATGTTTCCCATTGTTTCCATCCAAAGACTCAGCATATTTTTAGAAGATGTTATTTATTTATTTTAGAGGTGGGGGAGGGGGTGTCCCATGCGAGCCGAGGGAGAGGGGTAGGGGGAGAGAGAGGGACAAGCAGCTCCCCTCCTGAGCACTGAATATCATGACCTTGAGGTCACGACCTGAGCCAAAACCAGGAGTCAAATGCTTAACGAGCTGAGCCCCCCGGGCGCCCCTAAAAACCTGTGTTTTAATCTATAAGGTGGTATAATAACTGTATATGCTTCCTGTGGTCTTTGACGTGGGTTAAGGTTTTAGGTGTTTGTGAGGTGCTAGTTAACATAGTGCTTGGCTCAGGGCGCCTGGCGGCTCAGTTGGTTAAGCGTCCGACTCTTGGTTTCCGCTCAGGTCATGATCTCGGGGCTGAGGGATCAAGCCCCGCACCAGGCCCCACACTCTGTGGAGAGTCGGCTTGAAGAGTCCCTCCCCCGCCTCTCCCCCCACTCACTCTCTCAGTCTCTCTAAAATAAACAGATATTTCAAAACTATAGTGCTGGACCCATAGTAAGCCCTTAATAAACATCACCTTGCTTACCTGTTACTTATTTTCGTCTCTAGTAACGTAGCTATGTCCTCTTTATTAACAGAGGTAGGGTCACCAGCTGTTAACTACAGGGTGAGGCGTTTTAGGGCCAGGAGATGTCTGGCAAAAGCCTGATTCTGAAGCTGCTTGTGGTGTGTGAGTCGGTGGAAATTTTAATTGACACTGTTCAGTAATCCCTTGCTAGTTCGAATAATTGAAAAAAAAAAAGTTTTAAAAGCCTTCTTTTATCTTTATCTGTGCTGTTTTTCTCACGAGTTTGTATCAGGGTGGTTAGAATGGTCTGCCCAAATGTTTCTGTCTTGGTTTTTTGCATGGAGCCCTCTGCAGTGTTAGACCAGCAGTTGTGTGGTGTCCCGTGTGCGCTCAAGTCGTGCGCACGCCATGCTCTCCCGATGGAAAAAAATACAGTCCTGCATCTGAGGCTCTGACATAAATTTGACATACTTTCACGAAATGTGAAATGGTGGGGACTTCCAATCCTAAATTATTCTCTAAATGTTCATTTATATTAAAAGCCTCGGCAGGCACATGTACTCCAAACGTTAATATCCTGGGAGATTACGCGCGATGGCCATTTGGACACAGCTAGAGAGGAGACGATGAAAAATTTATCAGCGTCGGAACGGGGCTGGATAAGCCATCTTGGCAGACACAGACCTGAATTGTTCCAGGCAGGTGAGTATCACTCCTCCTGCTTTGAAAGATGCTCAAGGAAGAAAGATCGTGCGGCCCGCTGGTATCGTCCCGTGGTGTGGGTCAGCCGTGAGGGGCTCCCTCCCCGCGGCCGTGGCCGCGCTCGCCTCCCTCCTTTCTAACCTCGTGCTCTTGGTAGGGAACAGCTCACCTAGACGGTCGCTTCTTGCATTTACTTACTTTTTAACGATTTTCTTTATTTAATTACGAGGTGCGCCTGCATGAGCTGGGGAGGGGCGGCGGGAGAGGGAGAGAGGGAATCTCAGGCAGAGCGCGATGCGGGGCTCCATCCCGGACCCTGAGACCGTGAGCTGAGCCGAAGGTGGACGGACAGCCAGCCGACTGACCCCCCAGGCGCCCGTTTCTTTAAGTTTCTGCAGGGCTTTCCCCAGGATACACAAGGTCTCGGATGGGCTAGACTTTGGGGAAGCAGTGGAGGGGATCGCGGGGACCAGCCTTCCCCAAAAGACAGAGCTCCGCCGACTGCTGCCCCGGTCAGCTTCGCACGACCGTCCCTGCGGCCGACTCACAAGCTCATGACGGGGAAATGCCAGCAAAGCCCACGAGGACCGTGTCTAACGGTGACGCTAAATAACGGCAGAAGCCGCAGCCCCGGCTGCATGGACTGAGCGCTTCCTGCAGGCCAGACTCTCGCAGATGCTCCGCACACCTGGCCTCCGGGACGCATCCCAGGCTGCCGGTGCGCTGGGCCGTCTGCAGTGGCCCCATGTCACGGGGGGGGAGGTAAAGGCACGGGAAAGGGTCATGGGATTCCCATTAGGTCTGCAGCTCGCAGGAGGTGGGCCTGCTCCAGCCCGGGCTGCGTGACCGCGGGGGCGCCTGCATCACTCAGGGCCCCTCCGTTTCAAGCTACCCCCCCACCCCCCGAGTCTAACGGAGACAGCTGGCAGCTGGAGACACCGGAAGAAGAGGGTTGCTAATAAAAGGCTTCAAAAGGGCGCTGACTTACAGTATAGAGACCATTCGAGATTAAAATCCAGATTTTCAAAGAGGGGTGATTCATTTTGCAGCTGCAACCTATCCACAGGCCGATTAACTCCTCTCACTACCGGCTGTTTGCCCTATTGTAAGGTTGCAGACATATCCAGTTAATCCCACAGTTACCAGTTGTAGAGACGTTAGATTTACATATAATCACAGCTCAACATCATGCCCGTGGACGTAATAAATGGTTACGTCCTTTCATCGGTGGGTTTAGCTTCCTGGTGGCCAGTAATTTTGAAATCGCGATGTGCGCTGCCCTGGAATCTAATATTCATTATGATCTTTTGAAGTTTTCGTTGGAAAGTACTTCAAACCCTATCGGTACATCAAATTATAATGCGTTGCTTCTCTCTCTTTTTTTTTTTTTTTTAAACCTGATAGTGGTGATCCTTTGTGAATTTTGCTCTTTACGATTCTTTCATCAGTGCAGATGTTAGCAGCCCACGTGGGACGGCTAGAAAATGCCTCCTCGTAAAAGCTGTGGAAGAAAGTCACTCATAAATCACCGTGCACTTTGAATACGGGGAGGGCGTCCTGCGTGGGTTGCCGAGCGTCCCCACCACAGGGGATCGCGAAGGAGGGCTTCGGTGCGGCCACGAGCAGGGCGCCTCCCTCACTGGTTTGCTTGCAGCTGATGGGACCCCTTCTTGGAAGGATGTCGTTCCAGACCTGCGGGTTTTGTGTTTTTCAATAGCTTTTTAGAACTACCAGGAAAAGGGGGACCCCTGGGCGGCTCAGCGGTGGAGCATCTGCCTTGGGCCCGGGCGTGACCCCGGGGTCCTGGGATCGAGTCCCACGTCGGGCTCCCTGCATGGAGCCTGCTTCTCCCTCTGCCTGGGTCTCTGCCTCTCTCTCTGTGCCTCTCATGAATGAATAAATAAAATCTTTAAAAAATAAAATAAAACTACCAGGAAAAATATCCCAAGGAAAATTCTTACTCTCGTTGTGCACGGGGTGGGGGTGCTGGGAGGCCCCCAGACTATGCGTTTTACTTCATTGCACTCGGTATTTCGCCTGGCGCTGCCTGGGCTGGACGGGTGCCCGACAGCAAAGCCCGCAAGAGCCCCGTCCTGGCCTGGCCGCGGCAAGGGCTTTCGGGGCAGCAGCCCGACTGCTGAGGCTGCAGGGGCGGTGGCGCGGTCTTGGGGCGACGCTGGACCTTGCAGCCCGCGGCCGTGCTGCTCTGCGTCCCGCTCCCTGCGGAGCACAGGGGGGCGTTGGAAGCACAGGACGTCTTGGTGGCCTCCGAGCGGGCGCGGGTGGCCGGGGGGCCCGGGGCACGCGGGGGGCACTGCCCGGCGCGCTCAGCTCCGCCGCTTTGACTGAAGCTTCTCGTGGCTTCCGGACGCTTCGGTCCCTCACTTTGCAGAAATGCGTTGGCAGAATTGCTCGCTGTGTTGGCTTCTCTGCTTCTGGTTTTTTAGAATCCCTCCCGTTTCTGTTGGTTCCTAGACCTGTTTTGGGTATGATTTTGGTTCGAGTTCTTAGGAAAATCTTCAGAATTGCAGAAAAGCTGAACAACAATAGCTCAACGACTTTTATATGAATTAACTGTTAGCGTTATTTCAGAGTGAGTTTTTGTTTTTTCTACATACAGATAAAAATACAGGGATTTTAATTTATCTGTTTATTTTTTTTTTTGTTTTTATTTTTCCCAAATCATTTGAAACTAAGTTGATAAGTCGCAGACAGCTGGACAGTTTTTTTTTTTTTTGTTTGTTTGTTTCTTTTCTTTTTAATTCAGGATTCAGTTAAAATTCACACATTGCGTTTGGTTGTTCTCTCTCTTCATCTTTAATGTAAAGCTGCCTTCCACGAGCCCTCCCAGGCTCTACTTTTTGTTTTTGGATCTTGGCTTTCTTGAAGAGTTCAGGCCAGTAGAAAACCTGCTGGTCTGAATTTGTCTAATTTTCTTCTCATTAGATGCAGGTGACGTAAGGGGTTCTCAAATTGTAGAGTGCTGTAGCATCATCCGGAGGCTTTTTTTTTTTTTTTTTTTTTAAGATTTTATTTATTTATTTGTGAGAGACGCAGAGAGAGGCAGAGACGCGGGACTGGACCCCAGGACCCCGGGGTCACCGCCTGAGCCCAGGCAGACGCTCAGCCCGACCACGTAGGTGCCCGACCGGGGCTGCGCCAGGGCTCCGGTCCCCAGGCCGCGTGGGGCTCCATCCCCGCCCGGCCCGCGAGGTCTCAGGGGGCGCTGGTGCTGGGGACCGGGGGCGACGTCAGGGATGCGGCCCGCGGGGGGCAGCTTGCCCGCCACCCAAGAGGAGCTTGGCCACTTGCTGGATGCGCCCACTGCTCAGTCCTCCAGGGTCTAGGGCCACTTCCTCGGGGTCACTAACCGCCGTCCGCGGGCCGGTGCCTGTAACTCGGGCGGGAAGACGGCACGGGTCTCCGGTCTCTAAGGAAGAGGCCTCCTTGCTCCTGCCCCGTGGGCGCCGCAGACCCCGCGCTCGGCCTCCGGCTGCGGTCTCGCCCTCCTCCCCGCGCACCCGTGTCCACGCGCACGCTCCCCACTGTCTCTGCCTTCTCGTCCCTCCCCCTCTTCTCTTCTCCTCCCACCTGCCCAGCTTCTGACTTTCACTTTGGATCAACATTTTTTTTTTAATTTGACACATCATCATGTATTACTTATTGTTATTATTTTGGAGTCTTAAAAGTTTGCAGATTTGCCCGGTAACAGCCCCTCCGGGGTCCTTAGGAAACGATGCCCTTACGACCAGGCCTTGCCTTGTTTGCTGGCAGAAGGCGCTCAGACTTGCACCTGCCGCTTCTCTGGGAGCCCCGGCCCCCTCGGGAGGCGCGGCCACTCCGGGCGCGGGGGTCCTGATGCTGCTGGAGACCGGGCCGTCTCTGTGGAAGCGAGGGGTCATGCTGAGGCCGGCAGCTCGAACGCAGCCTTGGGCCCTCTCTCACCTGCCCGGGTCCCCACTGGTACCCACGTTCATTCGCCGTGAAAACTGATGCTCTGAAAATATTTTTTTTTACTTCCCTCATTTAAGAATACACACACGCCCTTGCTCATGTGCTCCGGTACCTACAGCATAGGTCCAGAATTGCAACAGCGATGCTTTGACCACCAGTCACGGAACTACTAAGAAAATGAGATTTCCGTGTCCTTTTTTGCTGTTAGAATTTACTGCAGTGTCTGGTACTTAGTGCAATAAATAGTCTGAGTTCCATGCGCTAATATTTCTTAAATTATCTTTTATTTGTGTTTGTATTATCAGTTGCGTATACGGTCTATTGTAGCTGTTTCTGTTTTTATCCTGCTTTAGAGTTTTTCCAACTATTTTGACTTGATCTTACGTTTTGAATATGTAATATATTGACATGGCCCAAGTCAAAATTATTATATAAAAATTGAAATTTTAAGCCCATTTTTATTTCTTAGTCTCTGGGTTTTAAGCCCATTTTTATTTCTTAGTCTCTGGGTTTATTTTTTCGTTTCTTTTGACAAAAATAAGTGTGTGTACATTTCCCCTTCTTTCTTATACAAAAGAATATCATATATCTTCTTTGGCATCTTTTTTTTTTGGCCATATAATCTAGGAACTGCTCTAATACCAGTGTTTAAGGATTTTCCTCATTCTTTCTCAAAAATACATATACCCCATTGTGCACTGTAGATAGTTCGGTGTCTTATAGACGCGCATCTAGCTCCTTTCCAAAATTTCGTCGTGGTGAGGAATGCAGCTCTCTGCTGGCCCCATTCAAGTCTATCGAGAGGTTGCAGTCAAGCCATGGGCCAGTTATCTTATGGCTCAAGTGAGGCTGGAGAAGCCACTTTTCCCACGTAGTTGCTGGCAGGCCTTTGTTTCTTTCCACGTGGGCCCATCCATAGGCTGCCTGCGTAGCTCAAGACATGACAGTTGGCTTCCTCCTCCTCCCCGGGCCGCGTTCTGACACGATCGCTGTCTCCCTCCAGTATGCGTGATGACACGAAGCACACGCACCCAGCCATGCACCCACCCAAGGCAGAAACCACTGTCATTTTATAATGGAATACTGGAAGTGTCATTGATCATATCTTCTGTATTTTATTAAACTAGAAGTCAGTTGTGGACCCAGCCCATACTCAAGAGAAGGGGAATTAGCTCCACCTGTGGTGGGGGGGAAGGAGTATGAGAGAGAGAGGGACAAACCAAGGAACAGACTCGTAACGATGGAGAACACACTGATGGTCACCAGAGGGGAGGTGTTAGGGGGGTGGGGGAAACAGGTGATGGGGATGAAGGAGGGCACCTGTTGTGATGAGCACGGGGTGATGTATGGAAGTGCTGCCTCACTATATTGTACACCCGAAACTAATATTACACCATGTGTTAGCATACTAGAATTTAAAAATAAATTAAGTTTAATCTAAAAAATTTGTGGGCACCTGGGTGGCTCGCTCAGTTAAGCATCCGCCTTCAGCTCAGATCATGATCCCAGGGTCCTGGGATCATGTCCCAAGTCAGGCTCCCTGCTCGGCGGGGAGTCTGCTCCTCCCTCGCCCTCTGCCCCTCCCCCTGGTTCTGCACTTACTCTTTCTCTCTTTCTCAAATAAACTCTTTTTAAAAATTAAAAATGTATGAACGTATTTTTTAAACTACCACGCCGCCTAATGCAGAGACTTCATCTCTGTGAGAGCACTTGTGCTATATGATGTCATGAGCATTATCTCGCGGAATCCTAACGACCGTCATGTACTGCTCCAGAGCTTAGAACTACACGTCTCTCAAGTCATGACTTTATAGTTTTACTGAGTTTCCTGGTTGTGAATCAATTGCTATGACTGTACACCTTATATGACATTTTGATGGGTCATCTTACATGTCTGTGCGATGTAGTGTCTTAGTTATTGTTTTATGGTTTGAGGACAGTGATTTAAAAAAATAAGAACAGACAATACCTTGTTTAGCATGGGGAGAAATGAGTGGGACAATAGGTAAAAAAGACTATTAAGTTGACAATTGTTGAAGCTGTACGATAGAAAGATGCTTTGAGGTCCATTATACTGTCCTATCTTCTTTTTTAAAGTTTTTCAATATGAAAAGTTAAAGGGAGAAAGAGAAAAAAAGGAAACCTATCCCTTTTAATTTTAGTTTTCTCTCTTGAGATTTATTGCAATGAGGGAATGTACGTTGTTGATCATTGAAAAATTAAAAAAAAAAAAACAACACAGCAGACTATCTGTTCTCCTCATAACTGTCAACTTTCCTGGTCACCAGAAAGAGCTACAGGTTTTTAACATGTAGCCCTTCTTCTGTGACAGAGTTCCTGAATTTTACCATACACAAGAATCACCCTATAGAGCTTGTTAAAATCGCCCCAGTTCCCAATACCAGCAATTATCATTTAGAAAATTTTGGTAGAATAAAAAAGTCTGAATTTTAAGCACATACCCCTGGTGTTTCTGATTCCAGTGATAGCTGGGCCCCAATTTGATATACAGTCTTCTGTGGATTTACAGCAGGGCCCCTTTTACAAGTAAAGCAGTATGATAGATACAAAGATGAATGTGGTGTTCTTACAGTGTGCTGCATTTCCTAAAAAAAAAAAAAATTGCCAACTAATAGAGAAGAAAGACATGCATAAAGCATTATAATAGGAGTATAAAGAATTAGGCTGATTCCATATTATCCTACCAGCTTACCAGCTCTCGGTAAGGAGGGAAGTCATATAGGGGCAGATTTCTTCTTTGGATGAGCAGAGTATAATAGGAGCTCTGAAAATATAGAGGAGTGTATCATTGTTTGCTTTTCTAAAGAACAGATGTTTCAAGCTGGTCTTGTCAAATGGTGAAAATTGTTCATTATGTAGATGACATCTCTGATAAGTTCCAGGGTTTTAGGTTATTGATTAGAGAGGAATCCACAGGCTCTGAATATAAAACATGCAAGTGACAAAGGTAGTGTGAAATTAAATTAATATTGTTGACATTATTTTTTTTCTAATAGCCAAGCAGGAGCAAGACACTTCAAGATCAGTAGCATCGAAATAATAATAGTTAACTTTTATTGAGTACTTATGAATTAGAAGTAGTATTCAGCATATATAAATCCATCATATGTTGTCTCTTGAGTTAAGACAATAATCTCATTATATGGTAGCTGTTCACTGAGGTTAAGGAAAAGCAATCTAATTTGTCAGTTTGCTAAACTGAGTTACACTTTTATTGCATATCTCCCACTTAAAAAAAAGATTTTATTTATTTATTAGAGAGAAAGAGGTTAGGGCAGGGAGAGAGGCAGAGGAAGAGAGAGAAAGAGAATCTCAAGCAGACTCCCCACTGAGTGAGGAGCCCAACTCTGGGCTCGATATCATGACCCTGAAATCACGATCTGAGCCAACATCAAGAGTCAGTGGCTTCACTGACTGAGCCACCCGGGTGCCCCCCACTTGTGAGTAATCTCTTCAAGAGATGAGTAAAATCAGAGGAAAAGTATAGCAACCAAGCCAAACTCTTTGAGGAAGATAATGATTTAAAATATGTCTTTAGATTAAATCCTGATGATTGGATTAAACACTCACCTGAATTTTAGAGAAATGCAAACACTAAATAGCATGATATTCTTGCCTTAGTTTCTCTCAGTAGTTTGAAGAACTACTTTTATCCTGAATGAAACTACACAAAGATAGAAGAGGGGAAGTGTATCTAAGAGTCCAGGCGACCACAGGAGCATTAACAAATCTTCATGTGTCCCTAAACAATAGGCCAGAACTAACTCCAGTAAAGCCTTAAGTCGCTCTAGAGAAAAACCTCTAGTTTAGCAAATACACGTCTCTCAAGCACAGATGAGCTCATTCAGCTTTAGAATATGTCTAACCTCCGTGCTGGAACAAGTTCTATAATGGTCCGTCTAAATCCCAATGCCGACAATGAATCAATCCCAATACCCAGAGTGAGGCATGTGGCCTTCCTTACTGCCTACAGTGATGTGGGGGAGACGACTCCCCAGTGAAATAATGAAGTGATGGCCTCCTGTTCAGACAGGAGGTAAGTTATAGCTGAAGTATTTGAAAATAAGCCCTCAAATTTCATGTCCCATTAGTCAAAAGTTCTGATTGGCACATCAACAGAAACGGCAGCTTAGAAAACACTATTAAAACTGTATTCAAAGGCAGAACTTTGCTCCCTTTAAATTATTACAAGTTCATTGTAAAGGATATTTATGATTATACATGTTCATAGTTCCGCATGCCTTGTCTTGCTAATTGGAAAATCTCTGGAAATGTGCGTATCTTATGAATATATGCAAAAAGTTACTATTTCTCCCTTTTAATCTGTTTGACACTTTCTTTTAGACCACAGTGCATCTTTCTTGCTTATCTGCTTATTTATTCTGTGTACTTCTAGGATCTCAGCTGGATGATAACCAGAAACCACTGCTGGGCTTTAGGGATATGAGGGCAAATGTGCTGGGTCAGAGCTGTAGAAATTGATTGCGGAGGTGGTGAGGGAGAAGGCTGAAAAGCTATTTGAGAAATAACCAGGCTGTGTCCACTTCTGGGATTCATGTCTACCTGGTTATTGTGGGGCTGGTCCGAATAAATCTACTTACAGAGCCACTGAGAAGCCTCCTTTCGGAGTAGGTGGGAATGCAACATATGCCCCCCACCCTGCCTTCAAGACAAAAAAAAAGCCAGTCCTGCTAAGCAGTCACAATAACAATATATTTTTTAAAAGCTTGTACCCTGTTAGCTATTACGACCACAGTCCTAAATCCTAGGGAGAGAGAGAACTCTAAGGAAATGCTGAATGGCCATTTCCACAGAATTTTGGAACTCGCTGCAACCAAAATATCCTGCTTTAAAACCCAGAGTAGTCATCAAATGGGAGCCTTTGCTCCCTAGGGATCAAGACAGTCACTAGCAGAGAAATGCTGTGCCCCACTAAGGAACAAAGGAAATACTGAGGCTGGCGGAGCAGAACAGACTGGAGAATGCTGAGCTGCCGCCGCTCCACCCGTGAGCAGCGAGGGAACCCGCTTCACACGTGGCGCTTTTACTATCGCTCCTCCAGCTCCTCCAGCGCGTTTCCTAAGACTAAGAAGATCATTCTGCTTAAGCACGCTGCCAGCATTAAGCCTGAGAAAAATCAGTTATTATGTGATGTCCCCTAATATTTTGTCTGTATTCGGATTTTCCCAAATCTCTCAAAATATTACAGCTGGTTTTTCCCTCCCTGAACCAGGATCCAAGCACGTTTTGTGAATTGTTTTAGTTTTTCTTTTTATTCTAGGGAGTTTTTCATTGTTGATTCTTTTTTTTTTTTTTCATTGTTGATTCTTAAATAACTTCTGATTTAGAAAAAGGGTCACAAGAATAGGACAAAGGATTCCTATGTATCTTTCATTTAGATTCCCTTAGCACTTTACCCCACTTGTCTGTGTCTCTGTCTCTGTCTTGGGGGGTGTGTGTGTGTGTGTGTGTGTCTTGCGTGCACGCACTCTCCTCTCTCTCTCTCTCTCTATATATATATATATATATATATAAAATATGAAATTGTTATTTCCTTCTGAATTGTTTGAGAGTAAGTTGCAGAGCAAGGATACTTCATACCGTTAAATACTTGAGCATGTATTTCCTTAAAACAAGGACATTCTCTTACATAACCATAGTACAATTGTCAAAACCAGGAAATTAGCATGGATACAATATTATCTAATATACCGACTTTCTTCAAATTTTCCAGTTGATTCAGTAATGTCTTTTATAACAACAGAAACACATTATTCTTTGTGCTCCAAGATTCAATCCAGGATCAGATGTTACATTAAGTTGTCATGTCTTTTAGTTGGATTTTTTTTTTTTTTTAATCTGTAACAGTTCCTTTGTCTTTGTCTTTCATGACCTTGGTATTTTTGACAAATTGAAAAGTACTGAACAATTAATTGTAATACAGAGTGCCCCCTGATTTTGGTTTGTCTGATGTTTCCTCTTGATTAGATTTATGTTTTGGCTGGAAGTGATGTGTGTTCTCAGAACATTATGTTGCAAGCAAGGCACACGCTGCTGCTCTGCCCCTCACTGGTTAACTTATCCCATCACTCTAACTTGGTGATGGTAACGGGTGATGATCCGTAGTTAACAGGATGTTGTCAGATTTCTCCATTGTTAAGTTATAATTTTTCTTTTTATAATTAATAAGTAATTTGCAGGGAGATACTTTGAGACTGCGTAAATATCCTGCTTCTTTCACCCACTGGTTTGAGCATCCATTGATGATTCTTGCCTGAATCATATCCGGATAAATTTTATGCTTTGACCGGGACTTTTTGCTTCCTTCTCTCCTAAATGACCTCAAAACCACTATTTTGTAACTCTACTTTTTAGTCATAGTTTCTTCCAAAATTCTAGCTGGTTGGCTGCAGATATCTTTCCATGGTATGTTCAGAGACCAGGTGGTGTTGTGTCTCTTCCTTCTCACACCTTCCCTTTGGACAGGTGCTTGTTCTCTCCCAAACTTTTATTGGCTTAAGCCATCAGTTCGTTATGTAAGACATTTCACATGACATTTCTGCTTTGTCCTAGTTTTTCTCCTGCCTGTTCCTGGTTTTAAACAAAAATCTTTTTCCCTTTAATGCCCACATCCTGAAACACATCCACTTCGGTTTCTCAAGTTTTGGCATCCAACGTCTCCCTTCCTAAAAGACTTTCCCATTGTTAGTCACTGTTGCTTTATATCCACGGTTTTGAGCTTCCAAATCTTCCATTTCCTGTGTTGCGTCCTTCTTCTGCCTCTGCTGTTAGAGCTTTGGAAGATCACCTTCACCAAGCCTTTTAAAATCTCTCTCCATGTGGACTGAGGGAATCTGGAGGCTGCATCCCGATGGATGTCATCTAAGGTCTTGAAACACTCGAATGCAAAAATGAGCACATTCTGTACTGTTCCTACCTAGCGCCTCTGCTTCCAGGGAACTGACTTGTGTCCATTATCTGTATTATTAATCTTTTTCCCCTTACGCTGTATTTCTTCAATATTTTCACCAATTTCAGCTTGTCTTCTAAAACAACTTTGACTCACTTTTTACGAATAGTTTACTCATTTTTCTGTTTATCTCAGATTGCATATCCTTCCCCCACCTGTGTGGCTGCTCACAGGTTCATTCTCATAGCGGTGGGCTGGGGGTGCCTAACTCAGCTTTCCCTTCGTTTGCATTTTGATATGCTTCCCCGGGAAACAATATGTTCAGTGTGAGATCCTCAGCCTTTTGTGCACCTGTTCTTGCCTTCATTTTATAATGTCCTGCGCTATGTGTGTGTTCTTGCAGAAGTTCCATATAGTCTCCCTCTTAAGAAATACTAGGTAAATTCGTAGCTCTCCAGCTTGAAACCCTCCCTGGCTGCACCCCACAGGGAAATGCTTTTTTGAATTGCAGCTGCCATTTCTTGCACTGTTTAGCATATTTGCCTCTCCCAGCTTTAACCATTCCCTTCCATGAAAGCAAGCGTTCTTTAGAAGAAATCCGGTTTGTTGTGTGTTGTGTATGGTGAGGGGATGTAGCACACGATCACAGGTAGCCTCCGAAGTCCTTGAAATCCTGTGAAGACTTTTGTGCATCTCTCTTAGGGGAGAGGGTTTATAGTTTCATCAAATCCTCAAAAGCATCCTGCTTCCCTCTCTGGAGCTCTGGTTTAAGTTCATGTTCCCTAGTCTAGAAGCCAACCAGGCTACTTCTGCACTTCAGCGTCAAAAGAAGTAAATCATCAAGCTCAGAGTCTTCCTCCTGCATGCCGTCCTCGTCCTCGGAGTGGGTACCGGGGTTAGCCTTTGCCAGGTTAGAAATTCCAAAGAGTCCTCTTGGACTTTTCCCATCCTTTTCTCATCCTATATTCTCCCAACAGAACCCGGCTTTACAATTTGAAAATCCTGTCAGTTCCGGGATTCCGGGGCCTTTAGTTTCGGTCTCGGATTCCTGCGGTCTAGCCTGTAATCACTCTCCTCCTGGGCAGTTGCTCTCCTGTTTCATAGGCAGATGATTACAATTGGTTTTCCCTACAGGTGTCCTTCTGGGGTACTTTTCCAAGTTCCAGAAGCTGCGTCAGTTCCCTGCCCTCTTCCTTCCTATGTGCCTTCTGCAACCCATATGCAGGACTAAATAGGTGAAAAATGTTTGCCTCCCTTCCCTGTATTGTCTTCTGCATCCCCCACCACAGCTTTGTAGAATGACTTGCCTCTGGCCTGCCCTAGATTTTCAAGTACGCTTTTCTTCCTTTCAGAATGCCCACTTGAAGGTGACACTTATCAAAATCCTGAACCAAAAGAGAAAATGCTGAGATGCACATCTCTACACTCTCCCGTGTCCACTTCTGTGGCTCTTACCCTTGAATTCCTTTGTCCTTTAGCTTTGCCCTGGCTGCGCCCAAACCACGCTTTCCTAAGCCTTCCCTTTTCCGGGTCTCACTGTCCTCCCTGCTCCTTCCTGGGCACCTCCCTCACCCGCCCCCACATTGTTCTGCTTATTTCCCTTCTGCATCCTCTTCCCACGTTTCCCTCCTCCCTCACCTCCTCTAGCAGCCCCTCTCGACTTCCCTTCTTTGCAGTGTGCTCCACTCACTTAAATGGAGATGATTTGTTTTGACACCATCTCTGCAAGGTACTGAGAACAAATGTATTATATGCTCTGATTTATAAAGATAGTAAGCGAAGCTTGAAAAGTTTAACTTAGGTGTCTAACACCACACAGCCAGTTGCCACAGACCCAGAGTTCCCTTGTCGCACTTGTTTTTATCTAGTGGTAACAGAAAGAAACACGTAATCTTTGAATGTTGCTTATTATTCTCCAGAATATAGAATATAAGTGACTTTAGCTAGTGTCTTGGTGTCCTGAAATTTCTGCTTAATTGTTTAATCGAAAAGGAATAAGGGGCTGCCCGAGTGGCTCGGCTGGTTTAGCGCCGCCTTCGGCCCAGGGCGTGATCCTGGAGTCCGGGGATCGAGTCCCACGTCGGGCTCCCTGCATGGAGCCTGCTTCTCCCTCTGCCTGTGTCTCTGCCTCTCTCTCTCTTGCTCTCTCACTCTGTATCTCTCATGAATAAATAAATAAAATCTTTAAAAAAAAAGAATAAAAAATTAAGCTTGCCTAGAGAAACATTCATCACTGATTTTGGGAGGTACCTATTATGGTTGCCCCAAATTACGCACCTGACTCAGCAGTGGGACTGCAACCTGGGCCATGTTCTCTGGTCCCAGATCTGATGCTCTTCTTCTTCTTCTTTTTTAAAAATATTTTATTTATTTGACAGAGAGCACAAGTGAGGTTAGGGGCAGAGGGAGAGGGAGAAGCAGACTCCCGGCTGAACAGGGAGCCCGACTCAGAGCTCGATCCCAGGACCCTGAGATCATGACCTGAGCTGAAGGGAGATGCTTAACTGACTGAGCCCCCCAGGTGCCCCTCTGCTGCTCTTCGACATAGCTCCAGCATCACTGGGAATATTAGCCTTTGGAACTATCCCTCTCTCAGGCTAGCTTTTCAATATGGGACCACTCACCTTCAGAAAGACCTCACACGTAATTTCCCAATAGTCTTGGGTCCCTTACAAACAATGTAAGGACTACTTTTGAAAAGTAGGCAGAGCTTCAGATAAATGACTAAATACAAAAGGGATAATAAATACTGTTCCATTAAATTCTAGAATCTTGGGGCACCTGGGTAGCTCAGTCTGTTAAACATCTGCCTTTGGCTCAGGTCATGATCCCGGGGTCCTGGGATGGAGCCCGACATGAGGTTCCCTGCTCGATGGGGAATCTGCTTCTCCCTCTCCCTCTGCTGCTCACCCTGCTTCTGTGCTCTCTGTGTCAAATAAATAATAAAATCTTTAAAAAAAATTCTAGAATCTTCTGTTAATTTTATTCATTTCTGTTTAAGCTCCTTAGTTATCCCCGTGTTCCCAACTGGCTCAAAACAGAGCCTGTTTACAGCATGACTGGAGAAAGTGTTTTGTTGAGTGGATAGATGAACAAATATTCCATCTGTATGCTGATTATCAAGAAAGTGAAAGCCACAAAACTTTTTTTTCATATTTTCACTTTTTTTACGAACAAATAATGGTCAAACATGGTACCACACAACTTCCTGTCGTGGAACTTTCTCCACCCTGAAGCTAAGTGCAGTACTGTTCAGAATCTGAACATCCCCAACTCCTGCTTTCCAACTGTTCCTCTCAAAAACCTGTCACTGTCCCTGCATATATTTTAATAGAATCCATATGTTCCTTTTTTTTCCCTCCACCTGATGTTGTGTGTGTCTCCTGTGCATATCAGGCATGGGCACCCGTGTTGTACTATCATGACAAAGGATAATCCGTTTTCTTTTAGGTTAATGTCAGAGTCAGAGGTCAAGTTGTCACTTGAATGGCTTCCAGTGTTTTCCATCTTGCTTATGCTCTGCTAGCGCTCAGAATTGTTTGGGGATTTTTTTTTTGCGGGGGGGGGGGGGCGGGTGTTTTTATAACCCAGTCATCAGAAGTGGTAAAAAAAAAAAAAAATAGACAAATACAGCTTTGAGTGACTTCACATCCCACATCATATTGAAGGACCCAGTCAGGAGAGTTAGGGTCTGTGCCTTTCAGGGTGTTGCAGTTATAATGAAAAGAGGAGGCAAAAAAGAGGACAGGGAAGGAGAGGGAGAAACAGAGGGAAACTCTCCTCCCACAGTATGAACATTCCTAATGTCATAGGCATATCCCCGCAATAATGGGAGGCAGTGGTCTTGAGCTGGTTTATGAAATGGCGAGGGTTAGTAGAGTACTCATCATTTAGAAGATAAAGGCTCAGGGAAAAACCTGGAAAACTCACAAATTAGAAAGTGATCTTGGAGAGGACAGTCTGCCGAGTGTTACACAAAATCACAGGCGTCCTGATGTCATACTGTGGCTACTCGGTGACTAATGACTGATGTTCAGCATCCACACTTCCCTCTGCTCCAGGATAGCTCCTGTTAACATCAGAAGATACGATGTGAGGGAAAATCAAGATTACAATCTGCTTAAGCCCCTATTAAATATCCACTCACTACATTTATTATCTGCTTTGCCAGGCTATCAGAATATACATCATCGATGAAAAAAATTATAATACGTGTAACTCCTCCTAAAATCTCTCCGTTTATTGTCTTTTCTAACTGTGCATCAGATTATCATAATGGTTCGTTTGAAGCTGGTTTGCAGATAAACACGTGCCAAAGCCAGAGATGACGCATGCTGGTGAGACAGTGAAAAATGAGCATCGATTTAATTTCTCGTACAACAGAAAAAGTTGACTCATGTAAAAGGTCAGTTCCTGTAGGCAGCCCTCGTCTACAAATGTTCTGAATTTTACAAGATTTTTAAATGGTTTCATACCTGTTCACTTTCAAAAACCTAAATATCCCACACTCAGAACTTTGTCCCGTGTGGAAGGAGGGCTGCCGTAGATGTAGGGAGGGAGTGGGGAATACCGTGCTCCGAGTTTGGTTATTCTGCCTCCCTACTTCTAGAAACCATCGCCAAATCACCTTTTTGTGAATATTTGGGGATGAAGAGATTGGGAATCGGGGAGAAAACCGCACACACGCAAAACTGGGCAGGAGAGTCATTTTGGACCCAGAAAAGCAGGCCAATAATTTACATGTTACTACTGTAAATACCCTCGCAGCTTGTCTGCACGTCCCACCCCAGTGCCCACCTTTTGAATTTTTCTGATATTTCTTCAGAAGACCAAATGCTGCCTCAGACATTACCTTCTAAAGTGCAGGGGGCATCTTTTCCCTGAGGGAGCCCTAGGAAATGTTCTGCAGGCTGAGGGGCGGTGGGACGACGGTGGGCCGGGGACGGGGTGTGGAGTTCCTGGTAAAATAATATTGGGAGGTTCTCACATACTCTCTTTTCCTCTTGACACACACAGTGCATACGAGTTCATGGAAAGTTCTACCGTCAAGCAAATTGTTTAACCTTGTCTATCTGGCTTTTCTCAAATTGACCGACCTTTTATGTTACTTTATTTTATTTTATTTATTTTGTTTATACTCTTAACACCATGTAACACCTCCGGGAACTAGAAATCTCCCTTCAGAAAACACTGGACTGGCCTTCACGACCCTGGTCCTTCATCACCTCCTGTCACATCATCCCTCACTCCTCAAGTCCTGCAGTGCTCTCAGGGGTAATCATAATTAACACTCCTCTCCTTCCACGGATGCCATGGACACACGGGGCTGTGGATGCAGTACTCTCAGCACCATTCGATTATGATGAGGAAATCTTCATAAATAGCAGCTTAGTAAGAAATTAGTTTGATACGTTAAATCCAGTTTTGAAATATGGGCCAGAGTACTTGATGGGCTTTCTGGGAATTGTATGCTTGTTCGCTTGTTGGTTAGCTCATGTGTATTCAAGAGACAATGGGAAATGGATAGAATAGAGTCTGTTTCAATCAGGGTTTTGGGTCCACACCCCAGGAAAGTATTTACGACAAGGGTTGGGAATGCCCTAGAGCTTTGGTGGTTTTTTCCCCCTCCTGTTTTAGGCTTTACTATCTTATAACTCCTATGTACTTTGTGTGCTGCGGCTAAATTGCATAGCTGCAGTCATTTAAAGAATTTTTTTTTTCATTTAAAGAAATTTTACAGGAAAAACAAAACGTTAAATTTTGAAAAATCCCAGTTTTAGGTAAGAAGAAGTTGATATTTTGCTGCTGTATTTTGTACCACCTTAGAATTCTGAGAATTTGAACAGGCTGTGCAGCAAAAGAAATCAAGTTTAAAAAATAAGTCTATCCTATTTTTTAAATAGGCTGCTACTGGGACTTGCAGTTTATAAAGTTATTTCTGAGAGACCTAGAATATATTCCTTCTGGAAAAAACTGTGTTTACATTAGCTAAGCATAAACAGGATTCTTGACCTTAAAAAAATAGACAGCTTTCTATATTATCTGATCTTGTTCAGTAATTTATTGCCATAGTCATGGCTAATGTTTTCACTTTGTGTGTGCGCAGTTCTGTTATGTAAAGATTGTAGGAGCTCCCACTTACCAGCTTAAAAAAGTTCATAGATAAGAGTGAAGAAAATCCTTTGGTTCAAAATTACACAGTCAGGGATTAGCCACAATTAAAGTAACTGCATACTACGTGTGCCTCTTTTTAAAAAAAACCTCCGACTATTTGATATTTAATAAACTTAGAGATTAAATCTTAGAGAATTACCTCGAGGCATTGCAAAATAACTTCACTAATTCAGTTTCTAAAAGGTAAATGTTTTGCTACAGCTTACTCTCAAATCAGCTTAAACCATGTCCTTTCGATGGTTAAGTGAACAAATTGAAATCAGCATTCTTCTGCGGAGTTTCTTCCCCCCATAAAATCTGGCCAAAAATCCATACAGAAAGGTCATTTTCAAAAGAGTTTTAAGAGACTTTTAATGTTATTCTAATCAATTTTCCAATACAGGGGGTCCTCGTAGCCAAGCAGTGGGCAGCTGTCTCGCATTATCTCACCCCTAGCTGCTCAATACAGAAAATCGGTATTTCAGAAAAGAGTTTGTAGTTTGATCAAGGCCAGACGTTTGAGTTTTCCTTCTTGTCTCACAAGAAATTATAGCCTGAATCCTCTGATTCGGTATTCTGAATTGCTCAGACGTAGAAACAGCTCTAGAATACAGATTGACGGTCTTAAAATCTCAGATGCTGAGCTGAGTCTTACGGATCCACCAGACATGGCCTGTGGTTGAATCTGCTGCCGTGAACGTCTCCGTGACAAGCCCGATCCATCGTAATGGCCCTCTCGGCAAGGGGAGATGGGGAACTCAAATGGACCAGGTCGTAGCTATTAAGTTTCAATTTGAATAACCTTGGGAACCATAAGCTCCACATCCACTTTGGCCTCCTACTTGTTTACACAGAGGGAACAGATTCAAAGGACTCATGTCCTAGGCCTCATACCGGCCTCATCACGCAGAGCTGTGGGTTTGATGTTCTTGTTCTCAATTTATTGCTGGGGTCCGAGTACCCGGGTACCATGGTGATTAAGTGCCATTGAAATACATAAGTAATCAGTCAGCCTACTGGAGGATTGATTTCTCTCTTCCTTTTCTGAGCAGACAAAAGCAGTCTTCTTAGAAGCAATGAGAATAAGAGGACACTTAACATTTATGTTATGAGGACAGCGGTGATAAAGGCAAAGATGCTATTTAATTAATAACTTCACCTGGGCAGGGACTATCTCCAGGGAACTGACAGTATCGAAAACCCTAATTGGCCTCTCCCCATATAGAACACAGCCCTCTCTTTTCCCATTTTTAAATTGGAAGATATTTAAAAGGCAAATTATTTGCTCTCAAGCTGACTTCAGGTCCAGAATGGAATTGGGACCAAGACTCAGAACTCTCGGGCTTCCAAGCAGGCCCGCTGTGTCGGGTGGGTCTTAGTACGGGTCACGATCCTCGCTTGAATCACTCAGCTGGTCTGGAGAGCAAGCACATCGTGATTTAGAAGAGGCCGTGCAGGCTGAACTAACAAATAATACTTTTTTAAGTCTTTTAAGATGCATGTACTTCATTTTAAACGTGGGCAGCTTTGCCATTCACAACTATGACCCAAATTCCTCCCTCAAACATTTTAATTGGAGCCAAATTACTTCGCTCTCTGCTTTTACATAAGAATGTAGCACACTCCTTGCTGTGACAATAGTCATGGAAAATTTGGCTTCTGCTTCTTTTGCTTTCTCAGCCTCCAGCCTCTCCTTCTTCACGTTTAGGTCTCCTGTTCAATCCGTGTTCTCATACTTTAGTTTTATTTTCTTCGATTCATTTATTGGTCTTTTCCTTGCAGTAATCTCTTTGAAGTTTTTAACAGGTAACATTTAGCTATTTTTTCTTAAATTTATTGAGGTGTATTTGACACATGATAAACACATATGTACAACGGACAGTCTGGGCACGCCCGGGTGGCTCGGTTGGTTAAGCGTCTGATTCTTGATTTTGGCTCAGGTCATGATCTCAGGGTCATGGGATAGATAGAGCTCCACATCGCACTCCATGCTCAGTGTGGAGTCTCCTTGAGGTTCTCTCTCTCTTTCCCTCCCCCCTGTGTGCTCTCTCTCTCTTTCTAAAAAAAATGCATCTTTAAAAAAATAAAGTGTACAATCTGCTAAGATTTATGTATGTGTACACTCACAAGACCGCTTACAACGGTGAGGGTACCCACAATCCCCCCACATTTTCTCATGGTTCTTGGCAGTCCATCGCATCCCTGTCACCCCTTCCACTCCTGCATCCCTAGGTGACCACTGATCTGATTTCTGTCTAGAATTTCATATAAATGGAATCACGCAGTCTGTACTCTTTATTGACTTCTTTCACTCAGCGTAATTAGTTTGAAAGTCATCCTCGCTGTTGCAGGTGCCAACAGTTCATTCCTTTTTACTGGTAATTAGTATTCATGTATGGATACATGACAGTGTGTTTATCCATTTGTCCATTGATAAACAACATCTTTAGTTGTTTCCAGTTTGGGGCTATACCAAACTGCTATGACCATTCATGTCCAAGTCTTTGTATGAACGTGTATTTCCTGTTCTCTTAGTTAAATGCCCGGGAATGAAATGGCTGGATCATGTGTTAGATGTATGTTTATTTTTTTAAGAAATTGTCTGTTTTCCAAATGGTCATACCATTTATCATTCCTACCAGTGGTGTAGGAGAGTTCCAGTTCCTCTACCTTCCTGTCAACACATGGTTTGGTCTTTTTCATTTTAGCCATTCTAACAGGTGTGTGGGAGGTATCGTATCGTATTGTGATTTCAGTTTACATTTACCTAGTCACAAATGATGTAGAGCGTCTTCTCATGGGCTTATTTTCCATCTGCATATCTTCCTTGGCAGAGCGTCTATTTAAATCTTTTGTATATTTTTTATTCACTTGCTTTTTTTAAATTTCTGAGTCTTGACAATTCTTTATATAGATATTCTAGATTCAGGTTATTCATCGTATATATTCTTCACAAATATTTTGTCTCAGCTTGTGGCTATCTTGCTATTTCCTTAACAATACTTGCTGAAGAATAGAAGCTATTACTTTGAAGGAGGACAGTTTGTGAATGTATCCTTTGTGATTATATCTTTGATGGCAAGAATATTTTTCCTCAAACTTCACTTCAGGAAGTGTTAGGGACTTTAGGTTACATTAAGCCTATGATCCATTTTGAGTTAATTCTTATAGCTAGTGTGTGGTATGGAAAAAGGTCATATTATGCATATGGATTTCCAGTACAGTTATTATTCCAGAACAACTTAATGAAAAGTATTCTTTCTCCACTGATTTGCCTTTGCACCTTTGTCAAAAAACAATCACTTGTGTATGTGTGAGTTGATTTCTGGATCCTCTGTTTTGTTCCATTAACCTAATTGTCTGTCTTTACATCATTGCTACACTGTCTTCACTTCTGTAGCTTTATAATAAATCTTAAAATTGGGTAGTATCATTCCTCCAGTTTTGTTTTTCCTTTCAAAGTTGTTTCATCAATTCTAGGTTCTTTGCATTTCCACGTGAATTTTAGAGTCAGTTTTTCAATGGCTTGAAAACTTGCTGGGATTTTGACTGGAATTTTCTTGAATCCGTAGTATCAATTTGGGGAAAACTGACATCTTTAACAAATTGAGCCTTTTGACCCAGGAACAGGCATCAAATAATAAATGCATAGGGATAAATCTGACTATGATAAATATGACCTGAAACCACAGAACATTGCTGAGAGAAACTAAATGTCTGAATAAATAGGGAGATTCGCTTCAACTGACCATTTAAAAAATATGCCATGTTTTATTTGCCTTTTTTCCCCTCTCTGTGTTGCAGTCCAACTTTGAAGAAATTAAGATATAATAACTTTAAAGGTGTGCTGTTTGACTCTACTTTTAGTGACTAATGAAAAAATGATTGATGGAAAACTTAAAAAAGTAGTGTTTACAAATAAATTATTCAAGGACTCATTAGGTGCTCTGTGTATTCTCCAAGCACTTTGTTCTTTCTCTTATTCCATTTTTCTATGTTCTGGCACTTACACTTCTCATTAGCATCTTTTGGGGTAGTAGGATAGAAAGAGGAGTGCGACTGCACTCATAAATTCTTTTGTCCCTGTTATTAAAAGCCTTTATGGAAAAAGAGACTGAATGTTGCGGTTAGGGATTTCATTTATCTTTTTGTTCCCATTCCATGTCCTGCCTTTTCATAGATGAATGACAATCGGACACCACAGGAAAGTACAAATATGCACATGTAGCTATCAAATGATGCCTTCTGCGGCTGTTAATGTGCTTTATCAGTGAATACTCAGAACATATGTGAAGTGCATTTCTTGAGGGAAGCGTATCTTTTTAAAAGAAGATTTGTCATAATAAAAAATTAGAATTGGAAATCGGTTAAATTACCTAATAGAGTTGGGTTGGTAGCTGTTGAAATTAAAACAAGCTATTACTGAGAGCCCTCGCAAACTTTTGTGTTATTCATACTTCAGATTAACAAATCTTATGAAAATTTGCTTCAGATTCTCATCTTGTCAGAACTTGGTATAAGTTACAGCTAATGTATATATGTTACCAAGACATGGCTTTTAAGAATTGTGAGATATAATAAATCAAATGTTATTTATTAGAGTATCTTCAATAAGATGCAGTTAAAACTATGGTATTCCAGATAAAATAAGAAAGAAAATAATACATATTATGATGCAATATTCCTTATTATCTTTATTATACCCATTTGATTGTTCATTTGCTAAATAGGTAATCTGCAAAAGACACTCAGTTATTATTACCAATTTGTAAGGTGTTCATGTAATTTTACTTCATTTAGAGTAAAATTGCTTGCACAGTATGTAGCATGAGTTTATTAATTTTCTGGGAGAAATTGTTGTGAACAAAGAGAAGCAAGTAAAGAAGGGAACCCAGAAATTGTCAAGAAAAATTGTATTTGGTCTTTGAGAAGTAAAAATATAAAAAACACAACTGGAATAAGAGAAGAAATAGTTAAAGAGTACCAAGATCATCATTTTGCAAATATATATAGGTAACGAATCATCATGTTATACACCTAAATCTACACAACTATAAGTCAATTGTATCTCAATAAAACTGGGCAAGGTGGGGGGAGGTACTTAGAAAGACTAAATTTATTCAAAGAAGCAAGTTTTGTGAAATGCATCATATGACATTCTGGGAGCCTAAAAATGTCATCGTGGAATCAGTAACCATCAGTTTGAAAAATCACAGGTAACAGAAAATTTTCCATGTAATGCTTAGGAAATTTATCCACCTTAAAAAAAAAGGCAATTTAAAAAGTGAACCTCTCTGCCAACAGTTTCTGCAAGCCTACTATGTGTTAAGCCCTAAAATGCAGAGATGAAAAGTCAAGATCCTGATTTCAAGGACTTCCAACTGTGACCGAATGAGAAACTTGGCTAATCTTCTTCCTGACTTGAGCAGGAATGAGAAGGGGTAGATTGTATCTTGTTCGAGCCACTCATTTATGAATCCTACCACTACTAATCTAAAAGGCAATTATAAAGCTGGAAAAATATTTAAGTGCTGTAGAATCAACCAAAGGCATATAATAATGAGAAGCTTTATGCTTGAAAAACTATTTACTGTTGGATTTATTCATTAGAGGATGGAAACTTTACTAGCTCAAGATGTTTGAGCATAACCTCAGTCCAGTCATTTGTTGACCATTAAACTGTGCAGTCGCAAGAAATCCAGGCTTAAACATTTAAAATTAAGAAAAATTAAAATAAAAAAAAAGAATAAAAAGAAAACTAAGTGTGGACATCATTAGCTGTACTCTGTGGGGAGACACATTTTACAGAGTTAGCCCAGTCAAGCTGCCAAACAAACAGTAAAAATCAACAACCACCACTATCAGGGGGAGAAGTCAGAATCCAAAGTTGCTGCAATATATTATCTAAAATGTTCAGTTTACCACAAAAAGTTAAGGCGACTGGAAAGTGTGACAAAGAAAAATGCAGTCAATAGAAATTGTCTCTGAGCATCCCCAAATGTTGGATTTAGTAGACCAATACTTCAAAGCAGCTAAATGAAATTAGTTTTAAACAATTAAAGGAAATTATGACACTATGAATCAACAAGTGATAAATCTCAATAAGCAGATAGAAACTGGTTTTTAAAAAGATCCATGGAAATTCCGAAGTTAAAAATACAGGAGCTGAAATAAAAAATTTAAAGTGACTCAAGAACAGATTTGAGATGTCAGAGGAAAGAATCTGTGAATTTGAGACTGATCAATAGAAATTATCCAGTCTGAAGCACACACAAAAGGGACTGAAGAAAGGGGACATCAAGCATACAAATGGGAGTTCCAATAGGAGAAGAAAGAGAGAAAGCAGCAGAGGAAAAAGACCAAAAAGGTTGATGAAATAATGGCCCAAAACTTCCCAAATTTGAAAACTATCTTTATAGATTCAAGAAATTCAGTGACTCCTGTGAAGAGTAAACACAAAACTATCTACACCCAGCCATATTATAGTCAAACTGTGGAAAGCCAAAGAAAAAGAGAAAATCTGGAAAGCATCAAGAGAGAAACAGCTCATTATATGAAAAGAAGATTTGGTATAATTAATTATTGATTTCTCATTTGAAAGAACAGAATCCAGAGAGCAGCCAAAGGACATAGTCAAAGTGCTAACAGGAAAAGAAAAATACCAGGAATTATATATCCAGCAAAACTAGCCTTCAGATATGAAGGTGGAATAAAGTCATTCCCAGATTTTTTTTAAAAAAAAGATTTTACTTGTTTATTCATGAAAGACACAGAGAGAGAGGCAGAGGCTTAGGCAGAGGAAGAAGCAGGCTCCATGCAGGAAACCCGATGTGGGACTCCATCCCGAGTCTTCAGGATCACGCCCCGGGCTGAAGGTGCTGCTAAACCACTGGGCTACTGGGGCTGCCCCATCCCCAGATTTAAAAAAGAACAGAATGATGAGGAAATGGAACTCTAAAGGAGCCAATTTTCTATATTTTACTGCAATGAATTGACTGTTAGTCTGCAGTTGATTGTGATAAGTCAAAATGCTTATTTTAACCTCTAGAGCATCTGTTAAGAAAATAATTCCAGGGCAGCCTCTGTGGCTCAGCATTTAGCGCTGTCTTTAGCCCAGGGTGTGATCCTGGAGATCCAGGATCAAGTCCCACGTCAGCCTCCCTGCATGGAGCCTGCTTCTGCCTCTGCCTGTGTCTCTGCCTCTCTCTGTCTCTGTGTCTCTCATGAATAAATAAATAAAATCTTTAAAAAAGAAAAAAAGAAAATAATTCCAAATAAAATCACAGAAAAGTCAACACAGGAGTTAGAATACTACACTAAAAATATACAAACCAAGAAAGGCAATAAATGAGGAATAGAAAAACAACAACAACAAAAAGACAGGATGTATATAAAAACAAATAGCAAAATGAAAAAATATAAATCCAACCATGTACATTAAATATAAATGGTCTAAACATCTTGGCAGACTAGATTTAAAAAGTAGGATCCAACTCTATGCTGTGTACCAAGACCGCAAATTAGATTCAAAGGCACAGATTTATTCAAAGTAAATGATGAGAAAAGATGTATTATACAAATAGTAGCCATAAGAAAGTTAGAGTTGTTATAATGACAAAATAGACTTTAAAGCAAAATATTGCTGGAGAGGAAAAGGAGTATTTCACAAACACAAAAGGGTCAGTTGACCAGGAAGATATGAAATTATAAATACATACACATACGTAACAATAAAGACCAAAATACATAAAGCAAAAACTGGGAGAATTGAAAGGAGGAATGGAACACATCATGGAAGTGAATTAATTTCAATCAACTACAAACATATTTGGATATGACCAGTCATGGTTTTTTTTTAAATAATGTTATACTAGAGCAGTGTAAGTCCTGTTTGTAATATATGCAACACACGCCACACATGCACACAGGTACAAGAATGAACAGTTCCATGAGAATCTTAGAAAAGTGGGGACCCCTGGGTGGCTCAGCGGTTGATCATCTGCCTTCAGCTCAGGGCGTGACCCCAGGGTCCTGGGATCGAGTCCCTCATCTGGCCTCCCACAGGGAGCCTGCTCCTCCCTCTGCCTGTGTCTCTGCCTCTGTGTGTCTCTCAGGAATAAATAAAATCTTAAAAAAAAAAAAACTTAGAAAAGCATTAATTTGACTAAAGGTTTCCCCTAAATCTTACAGAAGTAGGAATTTGACTAAAGTCTCATAATAGTCTTTAGAGAAGTATGAATTTTACAAAAGGTTTCTCCTAAAGGATAATTACCTGTGATTAGGCATCAGCTTTGAAGAACCTATAAAATCCAGCCCACAGCCATGTCAGACAACTTGTGCCTGATTGATGGCCCAGGAAGCAGCACTCAGAACTTGCTTACCAGATTTAAAGGTCCTGTAAGAGGTGACATTTCTAATGCTCTCAAAGGGTGAATTAAAATTCAAAATATGTTATTAGTAGGAAAATGAGCCTACACACATTAAACGAAGTCCTGGCAAGGCAAGTACAGTAATGTAAGAATATTCTGGATCAAGACTGACTCATCATAAATTTAAGAGAAGAGGAGCGTAAATCATGGGTCAACACTTGATGAATGTAAAAAGCTGATATGATGCAAGAATACGGTTTTAAAAGTGTGACATCCAAAAAACAAAAAATAAAAAAATAAAAGTGTGACATCCACGTTTTAAAAAGGAATCTTTTTATTAAGATCTCTTGGTGAATTTTTCTCCATATATTCATTTTTTTCTATTATACCTTTAAAAAAAAGTAGAACCTAAAAGAACATACAGAGAAGAATGGCTGATATGAAAAGACAGTGGATGGGAAATAAGTCCTTCATAAGGGCAAATGAAAGAAATCTGGGCTAGTTTTCCCCAAACGGGAAAGAGTAGGAAATGGCAGCATTAGTTTAAAGTTCTCAAGTTTTAATGTTTGTGGGTTCTTACAAGGACACTAGGGGAAAGTCTAACCAAGGTAAACATCAGTCTGTGTGAGGCAGGTGGTAGATGCGTGGCCTCATGTGGTTCCACGCGTGTATCCGATGGACACGCGCTCTGCACCCCGGATGTGTCACATGGTGGCTCTGGAGCAGAGCGTGGGCACATCCCAGCTCCCGCACTGGAGGACTGTGTGTGCCCTGCGAGGTGCTGGCCCTCTGGGACCCGGCAGTTCCCCAGCTGTGACGCAGGGACGGTGGCAGTCGCCTGCCTCCCGGGACGGTCATGGGAGTTGAGTGGGAGTGATGCCGAGGAAGCCCTCAGTCCAGCGCCAGGCCCACGGGAGATGCGTGGGTGAGTCACTGCCGCTGATATGGACTCCGAGTCCCCATCGTCCCTGTCACCCCATTGTCCTCAGTAGCCTGTCCGCCATCTTCCGCTCCTTCACCACCGTCACCATCATCCCACTGCCACCCACTGCCCCATCGTTTATGGCCTCCCGGTAGGAGTCCCGCAAGGCGACGGGCACCCACTTGGTGCTCTGCGACCCTGCGAGTCCATCTTTCCTGTGAGCAAGGCCTGACTGTTACCACCGAGGAGGCAAATCCAGGCTTGGAACGGACCCGATCTGTCGGTGGTGGTTCAGGTCACCCTGTGCCGTTCTCCGCCTTGTGCTCTAATAATAGCTGGCTATCCATCCCACGCTGACATTGAGACGAAACTATAATTTGCTTGAGTTATTCTCACCGGGGCTACTCCGAGAACGCGAGTTCCATTTGTATTATAGCAAATTAATTGCTTGAAAGAACGTCACCCTAACATTGCATGCTTGCCTTTGGTGACAAAGGGACACAGCGGAAAGCACTTTCGGAGACGTATCCCTGTTCAAAAGAGATGTAATTAAATTTGAATTCGGCAAGCCTTGCCACTCGGCTTTGCTGTTTCACCGCGCGTCGGGCTCGCACATCCTGCGAACGTCGGTGTGCTGGTAAACACGGAACGACCCCTCTTCTCTGCCTCTAACTCCACTTGTGTAGGTTTTAAAAAAATTGATAACGGAAGGGATTTGGCTGTCTTTTCATCTTTGCTAAATATCTATGTCTGTGGAGAAAGGGATTCGTGTTGAACAACGGTTTAGGGAGGTGGCTTATATTTTTGCCCAGATTTCAGCTTTGAGAGGTCATTAGGTCATTGATTTAAGAAGCGGCTTTGACCAGGATTCCTCAAAGGAAAGGAGTAGTGTGTTTCCACATGTCACAGACTCAGGTCGGTGGGTGTGGAAGCCTGTTTTTTTTTTTTTTTTTAATACACGCCATTGTCCTCGTCCTGTGAGGTTTCCAGGTTTTGTGAGCCAGCAACCAATGTCATGAGTCTTGAAACTTCCTCTCCCCCAGACTCCACCACCCAGCATTTACCTGCTGTTGGCCCTTGATTCCAGGACCCCTTCTCCCTCAAAAGGGCCTGCCTTTGCCCCTGAGTTGAGATTACCCTTTTCCAGGGTTACTACTTATACAATGGATTTTTGATGAATAAAATTAAAATGTTGAAAAAAAAAAAACAAAAAACCCTGTGCATTGCACTAAAGTTAAGGGGCGCACGGTGAGTGATTGTGTTGCTCCTCATGTGGCCTAAGAACCAGCACCTACCTGTAAAGTGCTTGCTACCGCCTACGACAAGATACATCAGGTATGGAGAGTAATGCTTAGAACCTTTCATAGTAAAAAATAAATAAATAAATAAAAATAAAAATTAGAACCTTTCATAGTAAAAAAATAAAAATAAAAATAATAAAAATAAAAATAAAAATAAAAGAACCTTTCATAGTGACTGCACGTGGCCATGGCATTCAAAATCTATCTAGCAAAAATCTTAGTTGCCAGTCGATTGAAAGTTTGGGGGGAAAAAAAGGAAAAATGGTAACGATAAACCAAAATGAAAACAAAAAAATAAATTCTGGTCCTTTGCCATATTGGTCTACAGAGTTCTGTGCCATGTGAGTAGGATCGCGTGAAAGGGCAGGACGCCCTTGGGGAGTTTTGGGAGGAAGATCAATTAAGTCGGGTGAATTCCTGTCTTCAGGGCTCCTCTGAGACCTAGGAGAGGAGAGGCGTCGAGGAAGCCTCCGGTGTCGGGGAACCCTGGATTCGTAAAGCATCTGCACCGAGGACTGTCCCATGGAGGGACCTTCATGCGAAGTTAGCATTCCATAGCTGTCTTTTTTTTTTTTTAAAAAAAAAAAAGGTTTATGTATTTGAGAGAAAAAGAGAGGATGCGGGAGAGGGAATGAGGATCTCTGCTTGAGCCCTGAGGGGCTCGATCCCAGGACCCAGCGATCATGACCTGAGTGGACATCAGGAGTCGGCCACTCAACCCACTGAGCCATGTAGGCGCCCCTATTCCTTTGGGGTCTTAAACTTTGCCATCGCTCCTTAATGCATTAGTACAGCACCGTGATTTTTCAAACTTGATTTTTCCCTCTTTTTTTTTTTAATTTTTGAAACATGAACAATGATGTTACCATTGTAATCGTGTTACCATTTTTCTGATATCATGGGTTTCCTTACATTTAGTTAAAAAAAAACAACAACCCACAACTGACTAGTTGATCAAAGAGACAGAGTCCCACCTCCTAGGAACCAGAGACTCCACTTTTCCTATGATTTCTGGTCCTTCACAGAGAATGTGGAAAGAGCCCCCCAGATCATGGGAGGAAAGACTTGGCAATAATCGTGTTGGAAAATGCTTCTGGGCCCAGGGAGGGGAGATTAGGAACTGAACAGATACTGGAACGAATCAGATACGAGAAGGGTTTTTAGTGCTACTTGCGGGAGGCAGAGGAGGAAAGACTGGGCAGCCCAGGGTTAAAAAACAGAAAAAAAAAGTTAGTGAAAATGTACTTTAAAAAAACAAACAGAAAAGTGGTCCTTGAAACGCTGGCAGCTGTCAGCGCTGTGAGGCCAAGGCCTGATGGCCCAGCAGGTTGCAGGGAGGAGAGGCCTGGCTTGGGGTAGATGCCTGGGTGCACCCCTCCTGCGGCTGCACCCCCGCCCCCGCCCCGCTGCCTTTTCTTGAGCTTGGTCCCCTGAGGGCCTCGGCTGCTGAGCTTGGCCTTGGCTTCAGGTGGGGGGGTGGGGGTGGGGGCTTGTGGACTGTGACCAGGTGAGAAGCTGGGGACATGGGACATGGCCCCGGAGCACAGATGTGTAGCCTTGGTCTGGAGCCACCACCAGGGAGCCGGCCAGCCAGTGACTTCCTCACCACCTCCGTCACCTAGTGCCACCCCCCTCCCACCGTGGGTCCTCCAGAAGCCCCGTGTGGCTTTCACTCTTCTCTCCCTCACCTCCCATCCCCACGGTGGGGAGCCCACGGAGGAGGGGGGGCGCAGGGAGGAGCCCGGGGGAGTGGGGGGCATGGGGAAGTGCAGGGAGGAGTGCAAGGGGGAGCACAGGGAGGAGCCCAGGGAAAAGTGCAGGGGGGAGCACAAGGGGGAGCCTGGGGAGGAGCCCAAGGAGAAGCAAAGGGAGGAGCCCAGGGGGGAGGAGTGCAGGGGGGAGTGCAAGGGGGAACCCGAGGAGGAGCCCAGGGAGAAACACCGGGAGGAGCCCAGGGAGGAGTGCAGGGGAGGAGCACGGGGGAGCGCAGGGGGGAAGCAAGCAATTCTCACTGTCCAGCTACTTGGCACCCCCCTGCGTGGCCTCTCGAACAAGAGGTCTCCGCCTCGCCGACCCGTCCTGTCCTTCATCCCAGGCTGCGCCCTCCCCGCCCACACCCACCGCGGCTGCCTCGACTGCCCTGACTCTGCGCCGGCGGGTGCTCAGCACCCAGTACTTGGTGCATTCTTAGCACAACCCGGAGTCAGGCCTGGGCCCTACTGTCGTGTAGCCGGTGGGATGCTCGGCGGAGGGGGCAGCTTGCTCCTCGGGCCCCATGGACCCGGCCGTGAAGCCACCCGCTTACTCACCGGCACCAGGAAAACGCTTCCAGCTTGAAGAGCATCATGCTAACCCCCGGGGCGCCTGCCCTCAGCTCGGGGCGCCCCACCACCCCGGGGGGCACCTGCAGACCTGGAGGGGTGGCGGCTACGGAAGCTGCGGTGGGAGGGACCCTGGGATCTGCTAGCCAGGAAAAGCAAGAGCGCAGGCGTGGAAGTGCCCAGAACCACCTCCCGGAACCTTCGTCCTGCCCCAAATGCCCGTGATGCCCGTTCGGAAACTATGGTAATGGATGAGGATCTAGTAATGGATCCAGAAAGCCTCACTAACTTCCCCGAACCCAGAGCCATAAATCAAACCGAGCTCTGTCTGGCTCTAAAGCTCATGCTCCGTTCACTCTCTTCAACAGAACATTAAAATATTATGTATAATTTGATTTGCTCTCCGAGTGACCATATTTTATCCATAGCATCTCAAATATAATTTATTTAGAGAATAGTCAACTAATTTCCTGATTGAATGTTCTTTTAATACATTTAATGGAGATGGCATATATCATGGTATTCGCCAGATTTTCGGAAGGATGCTGAAACTTAATGAAAGAAGCATCGACGCTCTATTAGATTAAGAGAGCTGCACGCTCTGGAACATGCTGCCTTCTGCACTGTCGACCAGGAGGGGAAAGGACCCATTTAGGAGAGGAAGAGGATGGGTGGGAAGGGAGGAGAAAGCCCTGTAAAGAGGTTTGGAGAGGGGAAAAAAAAAAAAAAAAACAAACATCCGTGGATTTTTATTGAATTCGACTTACGTACTGAGCTCCGGGCTGTGGCTTGCAGCGTGCGTGTGCTTCCTCGGAAACTTCGGCTTCAAGAGTCTCCTTCGTAAACGAGGGTTGCCCACGTTTAAATAAAATTCTCTGCTTTCTCCGTATAAAGGCATCTCTTAAATGTGCTCATTTCTCAAATGTACGCCATGTATTTTTTGTAGCGGTCCTTGGTTGTGCTGGGCGAGGACCTTGTCACTCTGGGTACCAGGGGCTGGGTCACCCCCGATTGCACACGGGGCTGCCCACGTGCACGTGCCCCCCGTCTGCAGGTTTTAGCTTTCCTCTCCTAGCAGCAAGGATTATCTGTATATTTTTTAAATTTTATTTATTTATTTTTTTTTTTTTGCCACCCAGAAAAATGCAGTAGTAGTTTCAGCCTCACCTCCAACGCCCACCATGGAGATGCCCACCCTGGATGGCCTGGAGGAAAACTAGCCGGGCCTATTGCTCTCTGCAGTTTTTCTCCTCCCTATTTTCACGACTTGAGATACGTTTAAATCTCCACTGTAGGGGATCCCTGGGTGGCTCAGTGTTTAGCGCCTGCCTTTGGCCCAGAGCGCGATCCTGGAGTCCCGGGATCGAGTCCCGGGTCGGGCTCCAGGCATGGAGCCTGCTTCTCCCTCCTCCTGTGTCTCTAACTCTCTCTCTCTCTCTATCATGAATAAATAAATAAATAAATCTTAAAAAAAAAAAAATAAAATAAATCCCCACTGTACTCCCGGTAGAGGTGATCTTCTGGGCACCGGAGAGAACAGAGGATCCCAGACTTCAGTGGCAAGAATATCCGGGGAGCTTGTTCAAAATGCAGATTTTCGAGCCCTGCACTAGAGACTTGAATTCAGTAGCTCTCGGGGTGGGGGGGGGGGGCTCTGCTTCGTCGACCAGCTCCTTGGGGGACGGGGTGCGGGAGGGCCACGAAGTTAACTTAGAGGACGATTCGCTTGCCGCCTGGTAGTTGTCCGGGGCACTGCGGCCGTCCTGACGTTTCGTGCTATCGAGAGGCCGTTCCCTCTGCCGCGTGGGTGTGCAGCCCCGGACGACGCTTCGGCAAACCCTCACCTTTGCCCACCTGTGTTCAGTGACTCCGGAAGCTTTGCTGTGGTTGCTTCTCATCGCTGCTGCTGGCTCGTCCCAGGCCCCGTTGGCAGGGTCCCCAGGCTCCAGGCTCGCCCCTCCGGCTTGCCTTTAACACCACCCCACCTCGTTACCCTCACCCCCCTGCTTGTGCGCCTTGAACGCTCTGCACGATTTGGCCCAAGCTGCTTAAACTCGACCTCGCTCGCGTTCCTCTCCTTCCCTCGGACCCTACTGGGTTACGCTCTTGGCCCTGAGCGTGGATTACGCATTTCTGCCTTTGTTCTTGCTCCTACTGTCTCCCTATGGGCAGAAAGGGCTTAACTCAGCAGGCCCGTGTGGTTCAGACCCGGCCCTTGCCAAAGGCTAGCCCTTGGCCAGCTCCTGAGAGATAACCTCTGAGCCCCTGAAATAGCCGCCCTCATAAGACTGTTTTTATAGGGACGCCCGGCTGGCTCAGCAGTTGAGCATCTGCCTTAGGCTCAGGGCGTGACCCTGGGGTCCCGGGATCGAGTCCCGCATCAGGCTCCCTGCTTCTCCCTCTGCCTGTGACTCTGCCTCTCTCTGTCTCTGGGTCTCTCATGAATAAATAAATAAATAAAATTAAAAAAAAATGTTTTTGTATACCTAAGGCCCGGGACCGTGCTGTATTTAGAGGTAGACCCTATCTGTGTTTCATTTCACTCTTTGGAGTTCATCCTATAGAAATCACACAAGGGTAAACTGTGTGTTGTGGTCTTGTTTGTTGAAGCAAAAATTGGGAATCACCCAATCATCCAATGATAATATGAATGGAATAATAATTCCTTAAGCGTAGTCGTGATCGAGCTCCCACGTGCTGAGCACATTCTGTTCCAGCCCTGGGCTAGGTGTTTTACTTACAGCATTTCACCTAGATTTATAGCGAGTCTTCTGTAGGTCATCCCCGCTTAGACGAACGCCAAGACACCTAGAGGCGAGATGAGGTCATGGAGGTCACGTGGCCAAGATCCGTGTGACTCCATCCGTCAGTCCATACTAGGCTACGAAGGAGTCATTAATTAAATAAATAATCAATAAATAATTACTTAAATAATAGGGTTGTCGAGCCCTGTGTGCTGGCATGGAAGGATGCTGATGGCACGTTATTGAGCTGAGAAAGGAAAATCGTGAAATCATTTGCATGTTACCCTCTTGTGAGCCACGCGTGTATGCATATTGTGTATGGATTACGTTCATTATAGTAAACACGGTTTTTAGTCGTAAAGAATTTAGGAAATGAAGCAAAGCACAGAGAAGAACATCGCGATCCACGGCCCGACCCATTATTTCCCCAGAGCAGCGTTTCTTTTCTGTGTTCTGAGACGGGATCTTATCAGCAGACCGGAGAGACCTCCGTGCTCGCAGGTTTTCTCAAAGGAGAGCAGCAAACGGAAAGTTTTGTTGTTTAACGATACATTCGACAAACACCACGTGTCACATCCTCCCCTTGTTCTGGTTGCAGATGCGCTTATTAAAGAAGTCCTACAATAAACCCCTTCTTCATTCAGGATTTCTCAGGTGGTGTGACTGTCTAACTCTCGCACAGGTTGGCCGTCCCTACCTGGGCAGCCCACGAGGGTGAAGGTGGCCGTTGCTCACCCCCCTCCACGTCAGGAACCTGGGCTTGAGCAACACCTGTTTTCTCCTCTTTTCATCCAGAAATAAACCAAGAGCTTCAGTTTATTTGTCCCAGGATTTGTACATTCAACATCTGCAGGAGTGACCCTAACTGGCTCCAGCTGAGCCACATGCCCCCGTGGCCCAGGCAGCGACTGTGGAGAGGGGATTAGATGCCCTGATCAGTTGACCTTGGTCAGAAACTGTCGCCAGGGCACTGAGCTCTGTGGTGGCCCAAATGGCGTGACTCACAAATATCTGAGTGGGGAGAATTAGTTGCACCAAAGAAAGGAGAGGAGGGAAAAGATGACAAAATATAAGATGTCCTTAGGCGCCGCCTTGTTCTCTTCGGTTGGAGCTCCGCTGTGTTTCATAAAAATATGTATTATGGGTACATGCCATGTATTCCTTCTCATATTATGCTTTTTCAGTTGATATGTTATGAACATTTATTTTCCATTGACCTTAAATATTCTTCAGAAACGTGAGCTTTTAGAGCCGCACCATATTCCATTGTATGAATGAAGCGTATCCATTTCTTTTTGATTTTATTTCAAGGTCCCGTATAGTTAATGTACAGTGTGATATTAGGTCCGCGTGTACAGTACAGTGAGTCAGCACTTCCGAGTGTCACCTGGTGCTCAGCATAACAGGTGCACCCCTCATCCCCATCACCCATTTCAGCCGTCCCCCAGCTCCTCACCCCTCTAGTACCTGCAGTTTGTTCTCTATAATTAAGAGTCTGTTTCTTGATTTGCCTCTTTCTCTCTCAATCTCTCTCTTTCTCTCTCATTCTCTCCTTTGCTCATTTGTTTTGTTTCTTAAATTCCACATAGGAGTGCAATCCTACGGGGTTTGTCTCTCTCTGGCTGACTTCTTTCACTTGGCATTATACTGACCTCTAGATCTCCCTGTGTTGTTGCAAATGGCAAGATTTCATTCTTTTTTTATGACTGCCTGATATTCCAGTATGTATATCTACACCTCTGCTTTGGCCACTCACCAAGTGATAGACACTCGGGTTGTCTCCGTAATTTGGCTACGGAGGGTAGTGCTGCCATAAACATAGGGGAGCATGCATCCTTTTGAATTATTGATTTTGTATTTTTTAGGTCAATACCCAGTAGTGCAATTACTAGATCATGAGGTAGCTCTATTTTTCAACTCCTTTAGGACCCTTCCTACTGTTTCCCATGGTGGCTGCACCTGTTTGCATTCCCACCATCAGGGCATGAGGGTTCCTCTTTCTCCCCATTCTCACCAACACCTGTGTCTTTTTTGTTTTTTGTTTTTTTTTAAGATTTTATTTATTCATGAGAGACACACAGAGAGAGGCAGAGACACAGACAGAGGGAGAAGCAGGCTCCCTGCGGGGAGCCCAATGTGGGACTCGATCCCAGGACCCCGGGGTCATGCCCTGGGCCAAAGGCAGTCGCTCAACCACTGAGCCACCCAGGGATCCCGTGTCTTGTGTTTTTGATCTTAGCCATTCTGACAGTTATGAGGTGATATCTCATTGTGATTTTGATCTGCATCTCCCTGATGCTGAGTGATGTTGAGCATCTTTTCACGTATCTGTTGACCATCTGGGTGTCTTCTTTGGAGAAAGATATGTTCATGTCTTCTGCTATTTTTAATTGGATTGTTTGTTTTGTGGGTATTGAGTTGTGTAAGTTTTTTTTTAATTTTTTATTTATTTATGATAGTCACAGAGAGAGAGAGAGAGAGAGAGAGGCAGAGACACAGGCAGAGGGAGAAGCAGGCTCCATGCACCAAGAGCCCGACGTGGGATTCGATCCTGGGTCTGCAGGATCGCGCCCTGGGCCAAAGGCAGGTGCTAAACCGCTGCGCCACCCAGGGATCCCTGTATAAGTTTTTTTTATGTATTTTGGATACTAGCCCTTTATCTGATAATACATTTGCAAATATCTTCTCCTGTTCAATAGGTGGCCTTTTAATTTTGTTGATTATTTCCTTTGCTGTACAGGGTTGTTTTTTTTTTATCTTTTAAATATTTATTTATTTATTTATTTATTTATTTATTTATTTATTATTTATTTATTTATTTATTGAAGTAATCCCAATAGTTTATTCTTGCTTATTTGAACAAACTACATTTAACGAGTAAACTATTCCTTTATTGTGAGGCATTTAGCTTGTCCCTCATTTTGGTTCCAAAAAAGCTCTAGTTCATACATTCAGCATCAAGAATTCTTCCTGGTTCACAACCTGCGGCCTCACAAGACCACATTCAACAGCATTCTACTCAAAAGTGAGTAGGATGGCAGCACAGCTTGCGGGAAGGGCAGAACAGCCGTTCGTGTCCCAGAGGTGTCCTGCAGCGGTCCACGGAAGCCCGTGTGCAAAGAGCTGACGCGCACGTCAAGTAAGCACAGGAACTGTCCTGGCTCAGAAGCCTTAAGCCCCCCAGAGAAGCAGTGGCTTTTGCCACAATCTCGTAGGGACAGGTCTCAGGGTCCTTGCACAGGACACGCCCAGGTACGAGAGCGCACACTCAGCGAACCTCAAAGCTCTGCTTCCTGGCAGTTACTTCTAGTGCCGCAGTCTAGGTGCCACTTAGCAGCCCAGGGTCCGTTGGGCCGTAGGTCGTCTTGACTGGCTGTCAACATGCTTGATGTGCCCCCTCATTGGGTTACAGGTAAATGAAGGTCAAATTCTCATGCAGAAATAGGGAAAGGTTTTATAAACCCTTTACCCACAAACATTTTACATTGTCCAGATATATGCTTATTTTATTCAAAAAAAATATTAAAAGTGGGAGTATTGAGTCAAAGACAGTGAACAATTTAAGAACTCCTGATGCATACAGCTCAAGCATTCGCCAGAGAGGGAGACCAAACTAAAATAACATTGCTGGTACGGCCGTCACAGTTGGGCCCCCACCTGACTTTCCAACATCATTTCTTCCACTTTCTACCCAAATGTCTCTTTCCGTCTGGCCCCATGAGCCTCTTCACCGTTCTACTTGTTTCATGTTCTTTAACGTTTCTTGCTCAGCCTTGCCCTCTGACTAGAACATTCTATCATTTCTCTGCCCAGTACCACCTGATTTGCCTTTCAGAATATTCTAGAAATATCACCTCTTCTCGAGAAGGTCTCCAAACGCTGCTTCCCCTCAACTCCTTCCTAAGTAGAATTCTTGACTCACCCCTGTCCTTCTCATAGCTTTTTGTTCTGAAAGTTACCTTAACAAGGTTGTGTTATTACTGTCTTCTGTACTAGAATATGAACACTTTATTGTTAGAAACTACATTTGCGGGATGCGTGGATGGCTCAGTGGTTGAGTGTGTGCCTCTGGCTCAGGGTGTGATCCTGGAGTCCCGGGATCGAGTTCTGCAACAGGTTCCCCGCAGGAAGCCTGCTCCTCCCTCTGCCTATGTCTGTGTGTCTCATGAATACATAAATAACATCTTTAAAAAAAAAATTGTGATTTCCCCCCTCTCAGAACACTTTGAATAGTCTATAATGGCCTTTAAAAATGTTTGTAGATGGGCAGCCCCGGTGGCCCAGCGGTTTGGTGACGTGTGATCCTGGAGACCCGGGATCAAGTCCCACATCGGGCTCCCCGCATGGAGCCTGCTTCTCCCTCTGCCTGTGTCTCTGCCTCTCTCTCTCTCTCTCTCTCTCTCTCTGTCTGTCATGAATAAATAAATAAATTCTTAAAAAATAAAAAATAAATAAAAATGTTTGTAGAGGAGCATGAATTAGTTTAACCACAAAGATTTCTTGAACAGTTACTAGGGGGCAGGCACTGTTAAAAATACCCCATCCCCAGCACCTAGAACTGTCCCTACACGTGGCCAGGAAACACCAAACACTGGTTGAACGAGTGAGCGCGTGCAGATGGAGCGCCGAATTAATACAAGGTCCCTGTTCTCGTGAAGGATGAATTTTAGAGGGAAGAGAGAACAAACCAAGTGAGAAAAGCAACAAACAAGATTGAATAAGGGTATGAAGAGAATTAAAACGAGGATGATGTCCTCAGGTGCTCGGTGGCTACTTTAGCTCGTAGTCAACGGGGGCTTTCCTGCCAGAGTGATGAGCTGCGACCGTGTGTCAAGACGTCGTCGGCCATGCAGAGATGTGGAGAAGAGCATCCCAAGCCGAAGTAAATCCTAGGGCAAAGCCCCGTGAGGGCAAGAGTCTGGCATGCTTCAGGTGACGACAAGAAACGCTCTGGGGTGGGCCAACACAGAAAAATACGGATGATTCTGAGCGTACGTAATGAGGGCCGCAGGACGACCACGGATGAGTCCTAACTCCTTTCACCCACGGTCTCCCTCTCCCTCCCACCATCCCACTTTCCGGCTCTGCGTGTGTCCCGGATCTGGAGCCCAGACGGCGTTAGAGACACCCAGCCCGTCAGTCCCGCCCTTTTGTCCTCCTCCAACTCTGAGCGCATGAAAGACTGCTCCCCATCTAGACTTATTTCGGGGAGTGTCGGACGGATCACATTTTCGGAGGGTATTTTGGAATTCCTGTGGCACACGGAGGAGTCTGAGACTGTCAGGAAGTTCTTTGGAAAGGCCGTAGTGGAGGGCACGGATGCCCAAGCGTTAGTGCCCTTGGGAGTCCCCGGAGTGTCCTATTTTAATACCGATTCCGACTCCGCAGGTCTAGGTGGGGCCTGGGAGTCTCCCTAATACCGTCACAGGCGATGTGGGCGCTGCTGGCCCATGGCCCCCGCTGTTCGCAGAGGGCCGCGGAGCACTGGCTCTGAGCCTTGGCCCCTGGCTCACCACGAGGAATCTCTTAAATCTCTTGACGCCCTCCGGCTGTACCCTGTGCTGCTTGAAGCTAAACCTCTAGGGTTGGGACTCCGGCAGATACTATTTTTTAAGTTCCCCCAGGTTAATTCCAGTCTTGGGTCCAGTCCAGGGTCTCACCCAGGCCCGTTGGTCCCAGGCTAATTCTGTAGGCATTGATGAGGCAGCAGGTGCATGTTCCGAACACAGACCTCCTAGGAAAAGAAAACCTTACCCTGTCAAAGTCCCATAAGAAGTCTAAAGATAGTTAAGATTTTTTTAAACTTTGTGTTAATTAAGAGTGCATTTGTGTTTTCTCCCTTAAGAACAAGCGGGACGTCTCTCTCGCTGTCCTAATTTAAAACTCCTGTTACTGATACTGGCCTTATTGAAAGAACTTTTCTTTTTCTGAAACTTTTAGGCAAACTGGGCTATAAAGTGAGAAAAAGAGGAGGGACCTGTACACTGGCTCTTGCCGTACAGCCCAGTGGAATGAAATAATGGAGTCTGAGGTTTGGGATAAATATGGTCACGTCAGGTTGGCATTTTCTCCAAACTGATGAAAAAAATTATACCCTTTGGAGCCCACGGTAATTAACTCTCGGACAGCATTTCCATTATAAATCCCCCATTTTAAGAGGTTTGTTACTCAGCTGTAAAATTTTGCTGCAGGCTACGGCTTGGACATAGACAATTTCAGCTTGAAAGAAGCTTTAAAAAGAAGAGGTTTTGTTTTGTTTTTTGTTTTTTTCATTGAGCAAGTGAAGTGTGGTTTTTAAAAGGAATGAAATATCCACTATTCTCAGACATTCTTTGCATCTCTCTCTGTTTTTTTTTCCTCCAAGTGGTCTTGATTTCCAACAAATGAAGCCTAGTTATTCGCATATTTCAAACCCAGTGTTTAAGCTACCAAATGTTCGAGGGACTCTTTGAATTAAGGAAATGCATTTTGAGGGTCACAACTCAGTAAAAAGGAAGGAAAATGTTCTTTCCTATTTTTCAGATGTGCAGAACTAGGGTGGAGCAGAATCCTGTTCTTTGAAGATCCTCAGTCTGTTCATTTTTAAAAGGGGAGTTTACACAAGAAGAAAGCTGAGTTGAACAACAGGAAATGCATTTGCTACGTGCGCGCTTTCACTGCACATTTCCCAAGGGGCTTCCGAAACGTCTCTTTGTCATAAGTACACGTTAAGATGAACAGTGGTCAATCTCAGGATGGAAAAAAAAAATCTCGATTTCTGATTACTGGTGTCAGGGACTTTTTCTGGGGTGTCTCTCCTTGTATTCAGAAGGGGGCTGGGGGCTTTCCCAGGCTTCTGCGGTGCTTCCCATGGTGTCCTGAGCGGCACAGTCTGGGATTTCTCCCAACAGCCTCACCTGTTGCCTCCATCGCACCCGTCTGCTCACGGTGGGCTCCCCCCACCCCATCGCCTTGTGGGTGCATCACCCATCGCCTCTACGTCCTGCCTGACCGTCGGGTAACAAGGAGCCCAGCTCCACACTGTGGGGCACAGAGCGGCTGTGTCCTGGGGCGCCGAGTCCGCGCGACCTTCCCAGGGTCGGTACTGGTGAGCCGTGGCCCGCGGGGCCTCCTGCATCCTACAGACCTGACACGGCTGTGACTGCGGCAGGTCACTGCTTCTAAGCGTACGCTGGTCACCAAAAGGAGTATTTGCGTCATAGGGCGCCTGGGTGGCCAGGTCGGCTGCGTGCCCGGCTCTTGGTTTCAGCTCAGGTCAGGATCTCAGGGTTGGGAGGTCGAGCCCCGTGGGGCCGCCTGGGCCGAGCTCACCGGCGTGGGGCGTGCGGCGGGCTCGGCGGGCTCGTGGAGGCTCCGCGGCGTCCAGGCGATGCTTGCGGCCCGGGAGCTCTGGCGTCACCCGCTGCCGCTGCGACTCGACGGACAGGGGCGTCAGCTCTGGGGCGTTGGCTTTTGTCGACTCTCGTCTGAGGGCTGCCTGCGTGCGCCGCGCGGGACATGTGAGAAGCCGGGATGCTTTGGCGAGCTTGAAGAAAATAGACATTTTTCTCGTCGTCTCTTCCCGTCCTTGCTGCTGACGGCGTCCGCAGCGCTGTCCTGGGAAGCCTGCTGCGAGTTTTCTCTCACCCGGAGCATGGAAATCGAATTTTTTTCTCTTTTCTTTGCACACAGCGGATCACGGCCAGGACCACAAGCTGCCCTGACCCGGGTTTTGCGTGAGCCGGTGGCAATTTCAAAATGAAGCGCCGGGCCGAGGCCACACGGTGTGTTGGGGCCCAAAGCGAGGCCGGACTCTGTCCCCAGACACTTAATTCCGCGTTCTCTCCGTTGTTCCACACCCTCGCGGTTTCTTTGGTTGAAATAATGGGCAATGCTGTGCCTTTGCAAGGGAAGTTCAAGAAAAATTCACTTGCTAGAAGCCAATTATGCTGAGAGCTCAAGTCCTCGTAGATTCCAGCTCCCGAAGAAGAACACACACGACCACGAGAGGGCGGGAGGAGGGTGAACACTGTGTGTTACTCTCTGGCCAAACACTAGACTCACCTACAGTGAAGCTAAAAAAAATAAAAATAAAAATAAAAATAAAAAAAGAAGAAGGTGTATTGGTACAGTTGAATGCTCTTGGGAGGGGAGGGACTACGTAGGGAAGCGGGGAAAGCGCTGGCGATCTTCCAACTCCCTTACACTTCTTTGTCCGTGGCGTGTGGGGAGGCCAGCGTGGAAGCTTGCAACCTCCCTGGCCCCTCGTGACGTCCCCAGCAGGGCGCTCGGTCGGGGTGTGCCAGGGCTACCGTCCCCAAAGCCACAAGCTGAAACAGCCGGGACGTGATATCTCAGGTTCTGGGGGCAGGAGGCCCAAGGCCGAGGCAGCAGTGGACCCCGTCCGGCGGGAGCCTGCCCCCCGGCCCACAGATGGAGGCCGTCTTCCCACAGCTGGAGGGCCAAGAAGTCTCTTGGGGGGGGCATTGCTCCCCAACCCTGGGTGTTGGGACTTCAGCCTGAACTTTGCAGGTCGCATAAATACGCAGGTCATGACACCTCGGTGGTGGGGCTTGGTGACGGTCGTGGGCGCTCCTCGGCCGCTGGAAGCGTCGCCCCATTTTCTGTCCTCATCCACACGGCAGTCTCCCCGCGTGGAGGCCTGTGTCCACAGTCGCCCCCTCCCCCTTCCGTAAAGGGACACCGAGCGTCGTGGATCCATTATGACATCATCCTGACTAATCACGTCCGCGATGACCGTATTTCCAAATAGGGGCGTATGTGGGGTCCCAGGGCTCCCGCATACGAATTCAACCCGTGACACTGCCTGTTTCGGAAAAAGGTTCACCCTTCGATTGGCTTTCTCAGCTGGGAAAAACCCGAATACAGACAATATGGTTCCCCATCTACCAGGAAACGAAAATGTAAGTGGTGAGAATTTACTTTAATCGCTTAATACCATTAAACCCATCATTTACTTTTAAATAAAGTCCCTGCCATTCAAGACCACGCTGCCCGGAGATTAAGAATGTCATGACCAGTTTCATCACCTTGAGATACTGCTTGGTTTTTACAGGCTTCCCTCTTGTCCAATCTTTTTTTCTTAGCAGAACAAATATTTTCATTTACTCTGAGTGAATTCTTGATAAGTTCTCGATCCTCTGCGTCCAACTCCAATTTATTTAAAAGGTTATTTAGAAGACAGCATCCCCTTTTTTTCTTGTTTGGTTTTTTTTTTTTTGTATTTTTTTTTTTTTAGAAGACAGCATCCCCTTTTTTTCTTGTTTGGTTTTTTTTTTTTGTATTTTTTTTTTTTTAGAAGACAGCATCCCTTTTTTTTTTGTTTTTTGTTTTTATTTTTGTTTTTTGTTTTGTTTTGTTTTGTTTTGTTTTTTTAGAAGACAGCATCCTCTGATGCTTCCTGCGCAGGCTGCTGTTCCCCGTCTTATGTGCCATCCCCCCCCCCCGCCCGAAGTACACGTCCCCGTTACAGTATTTTGCAGTCATTAAAATAATATTCTTTGTTTTTAGCCCGTCTCCTCCGTTAGACTGTCGGTCATGACAGTTTTAAACATCATAAAAAAAAGCCAGCACTTTTTATAGGACAATCATCATTTGAAATTCTCAGAAGTCTAAAATGCGGTCTTTTGAAACCCTGTGATCTTTCAAAAAGTCTAAGCATTGTAATTAGAAATGATTACAAGTTGTCTGAGATTTTAAAGCTTTTGGAAAGTCTTCACCATGACAATTTAATCTCGCGTAGTGAACGATACCCACTCGAGTCTGTCCCGAGTGCCTCTCGGCCCCACCTCGGGCAGCAGCTTCATCTTTCGGGGCGCGGGGCGTGCGACCCGCCAGCCCCCGGTCAGGGCCACCTTCCCGCCTCCCTTCCTCCGACACGCACGGGCAGCTGGGTGGTGCACCTGCTGCTTCCCAGGATCCCGGCTGGAGGGCGAGGCTCGCTGCCTCAGTGGACCCCGGCTGTGGCCACGGGGACTCGCCCCCCGAGTGGCTGCCCGGGCCCGAGCGTGGGGCTGTGCCCGGAGCTGGGACTCGGGAGAGGTCACCCATACAAGAGACGCGGACTCCCTCCAGGAAAGCCTGCTTACTTTAAATGGTCTTCTAGAAGATTCGATTTACTTATTGGGGGAGGGCAGAGGGAGTCAAGATGGGCCGCTGGACCGACGGAGCCCCCGGTGCCCGCTGCTGCTTTCCCCGGGCGGGCGCTGCCTTGGGTGCCTGGGCGGGCTCACCGCTGCTTCCTCCGGGTCGACCCGGGCCGGCGGCTGCCAGATGGGGAGATGGGGGGACGGACGGACATGGGAGGGCGATGGACAGGGGACGGTCGGACGGGGAAATGGGGGGACGGATGGGGAGATGGGGGGACGGGGGACGACCAGGGAGATGGGGGACAGACGGGGGGACGGACGGTGGGGGGGGACCGCTGCTCAGAGCCTGCCTCCGCCCCTCGGCCCCCATGGCCCCGTGCAGGTGGCGGGCCTGCTCCTGAGGCCCCCTCGGTCCCCGGGTCCCCAGGCCGAGCCCTGTCCCTGTCACGACGGACCGCGCACCCCTGCGGCCGAGGGTGCGCTGCCGGAGCACGGAGGCTACGGCCACAACTCTGGAAGAGCAGAATTAAAAGAAAAGGAGAGAAAAGCCCTCTGCAGCTCGAGTCTTTTGGAAACAATCCTTCCCCCTCCTGTCCCAGCTGCCCCCTCGCCCCCGCCCCCGCCCGCCAGGCCACCAGGGAAAGGACACGAGCTGTCACACCAAATGTTTCTATCGAACGGTGGCTTCGTGAAAATACTGGAAGCCTTGGGTTCAAGTTATCCATCTCAGGGCCCATGCCCCATGCCCTCCCTCCACCCTCCCCCTCCTCCCTCCCTCCTCCCTCTCCCTCCTCCCTCTCCTTCCTCCCTCTTCTTCCTCTTCCCCTCCCTCCTCCCTCCCTCTCTCTCCCTCCTCCCTCTCTCTCCCTCCTCCCTCATCCTCCTCCTCACCTCTCCCTCCTCCCCGCCCTCCTCCCTCTCCCTCCTTCCCCCCTCCCTTCCTATTCTTCCTCTTCCCCTCCCTCCCTCTCTCTCCCTCTCCCTCCTCCCTCTCTTTCCCTCCTCCCTCCCCTTCTCCCCCATCCTTCCTCATCCTCCCTCCCCTCATCCTCCCCCTCCCTCTCCCTCCTCCCTCTCCCTCCTTCCCCTCCTCCCTTCCTGTTCTTCCTCTTCCCCTTCCTCCTCCCTCCCTCCTCCCTCTTCCTTCCTTCCTTCCTTCCTCACGGGAAAAGCCTTCTGCTGCTGGCTTTATAAGCCACATCCCAGTGTCCCCGGGGAAAGGTGTCCCTCGGTCTCTGCCAGGGGCTCCTGTCTAAAATATCAACCAGAGCAAAACTGGAACACTGGTTCTTTCCCAGGCTGGGTTGAGGAGCGTCCCTGTGGTTTTCTCGCCTCCATCCGTACCCAGATATGTACTGGTCCCCTGGGAGCCCTGCCGTAGTCTGTGGGGATGGAGAACGGGCGTCTTAGGCCGAGTCCCCTTTCCCAGGGGGTTTATAGCACATCGAACTCAAACCACCTGCACGGGAAAGCCAGTCGGCCCAGCAGCTGGTGTGTCCGGGCCACGAACCAGTTGTCCCGCGAGGTCCCAGGAGTTTAGCAGACGGGAGACGTGTTCTGGCTCCTGCAGCTGGAGGATGGCAGGAGCTCTCCCGAGGGGCTGGGCCCGGGGCCGCGTTCTGTGATGGGAGGTGTTGGGGATGGAAGGCCGGGGAGGATGCAGGAGGAGGAGGGGGGGTCCCACCGGAGGAGGAAAGAACGAGCACACCCAAGAGAAGCTCTGTGCCCCGCCTGCGATCTGCCCATCTCGGCGGACAGAGGAGCAGACTGTCTCCTCCGGCACGTGGTGGGTTCCACAGGGCCTGCCACACACGAGTGCCCGACCTCTGCGGTGTCGGGGAGGCCAGGCTCCTGGGTGGAGTTCTGGGGGGACGCAGCTCGGACGTGCTTCCTGCTTGGGAACGAATGGGCCAGGCCAGAAGGCAAGGCCTACCCGTAGGGGCGCAGGGACTCCACTCACTCATCTGCTGATGGATGACCTGGGAGTCTGGGCTCCCCAAGGGGACAGGGACTTTGCTGTGGCATCAGGAGACACACCCGAAAGGCTGAGGGGTGCCCAGAAAAGAGCTCCGGATGCTCCAGGACAGACAGTAGGACATGAGCACGTTTGTAGCTGCGTGACCCTGGAGGGAGGCTCAGCTCGGCGGGCCGGCCCCCCGCGGTCCGCGGCCTCTGCGCTCCAGTCCGCCTCACCTCCCTCCCTGCTGCTGGGGGGCTCAGGAGGCCACACTGAGGAGGACCCCGGACCCTGAAGGCTGACGGCCAGCAGTTCGTTCTGGGAAAACGCACCTCTGGGGGCTGAGGCAAAACCTAAACCCTCGGGTAGAACTTGCAAAGGATCCCCAGCAGAGACCCCAGAGACTCCGTATTCCTTGTCGTGCAGGGTACCTCCCAGCAGACCCAGCACATGCGGTGTTCGCTCGGCAGACAGTCGGGGAGCTTCTCGGGGACGCGGGCCGGGTGGGCAGTGCCGGCCTGTTCGTGCAGCAAGGAGCCGGCCCTTGCTTTGCTGGTTCCATCGTCATCGTCATCGTCATCGTCCTCCCCCCACCCCGCCCGTGTGGTGTCGCCCCCCCCCCCCCAGAGGTGGACGGATGCTGCAGGTGATGAGCTAGCTGAGTGGGAGATTTCCTTACATTTACCACCCCCTTTAGCCCCAGAAATCCCCAGACTCTTTACAAAAGCGTTCTGCATGAGGTCGGGTGGTGTGGCCACTGGGTGTGGAACCCCGAGAGGCCCCTCGGGGAACAGCGCCACCGGGAGGGCTGCCCGGGTCCTGCTCCCCACGCCACGGGTCCTGGGGCAGGCAGGAAAACATTGAGAGGCTTCCCCCCGGGCTTCAGGGGTTACAGCTAGAGCTGGGATTGTTCCTAAAAGTCATACTTTTTTTTTTTTTTTTTTTTAATGTGGGTAGAGTAGGGAGGCAGCCTGTATTTTGCACGCTGCTTTATCAAACCACCTAGAAGGCTTTGGCTATGTAAGTCCTGCAAGTGTGACTCAGTAGGATCTTTCCAGAAGCCACTGTACTGTGCAGGGAGACGGCGAAGAAGACATGGGACATGATAGGAGGTCCTGGGGTGAGGTGCACGGGCCAGATGCAGGGCCTCCCCCCTCTCTTGAGGAACCGACCCCGTAGCTAGAACCACACTGGCGGGGTCTCTGGACATCCTTGCACCTAGTCAAGCATCTCAAACAAGAATAATGAGGCTGTTGATGGGTTCCTGGAGGTTCTGTGGTTGCGGGAGTCGTGAGCACCCCCACTAGGGTATGCTCCAGGCCTGGTCCCCCCGCACTGTACTGTACACCAAAGGCTTCCTGTCCCCCGTACTGTGTGGGTGCCACCGTCAAGTTGAGCAGTACGCAGCCCTGCCTACCGTGCCGCCGACAGAGGACCTGGTTCCTTCACCTGGAGGCTGGTCCCAGCTCTTCTGTTTCCTAGCTCCTTGGCCTTGGGCACGTCATAGCACCTCAGTTTGACCTGGGCCATAAATCTTCCCCATAGTCCCCTTTATTTCTCAGCTGGTCTCATCATCATTTTTGTATCTCTCCTCCATCTGACAATATTATTTGAGGATTTTTGAATGTGGATTTCATAGTCATTACCAAGGGAGTAGTACATTGGGTTTTTTGTTTTGTTTTGTTTTTTAAAAGGTGGGGAGGGGCAGGAACGAGAGGGAGAGGGAGGGAGGGAGAGAATCTCAAGCAGACTCCCCGCTGAGCGTGCAGCCTAACGCAGGGCTCGATCCCGTGACCCTGAGATCGTGACCTGAGCCAAAATCGAAAGTCGGGCGCTCAACCGACTACCCAAGATAGTAGCACATTGTAAGAAAACACACACACACCTACAGCCACACGCATATGTATAGAGAGCTCGTCACGGAAAAATGGAATTGCAACAAAAGCGAGCTGCCGGGATCCCTGGGTGGCGCAGCGGTTTGGCGCCTGCCTTTGGCCCAGGGCGTGATCCTGGAGACCCGGGATCGAATCCCACGTCGGGCTCCCAGTGCACGGAGCCTGCTTCTCCCTCTGCCTGTGTCTCTGCCTCTCTCTCTCTCTCTCTCTCTGTGACTATCATAAATAAAAAATAAAAATAAAAATAAAAAATCATGGCCAAGACCAAAAAAAAAAAAAAGCGAGCTGCCGTATGCCTCAGGAGACCTGCAAGGACGTTAATTCTGCTAAAGCTTGGGTGCTTGTCCAGCCCTCCTGGAAACACAGTTTGGAGTAACTTGAGATTCAGGGCCCGGCAAGGGGGAAATTGCCATGGAAATAACCATTCCTAATTCAGTTAGTTGACACGGGAAATAAGAGAGTCCCCTGGCAGTAAAGCAAACAGGATTCCCTTTCCAAATTTTAACAATTCTGATTAGGGCTAGTTTTATCAAAGAAGATTCTTGCTGGCGTCTCGTACAGCTCCCTCCGTCGCTTAAGCCCGTCGGTTAAAACTGTTTCATGTTCGTGGCCCCTTGGGACCCACTAATGGAGGTGGATTAGTATTCACTGTAAAACAAAAAGACTCAATGATGAACGGGTGTGCATTGGGATAAAGTGATCTGGGGAGGCTTGTTTGGTTTGCTTTGGTTTTGATTTCCGGAAAATAACCGAGTCATTGGGAGATGTTTCTAACTGAAATGCAAACACCACGTTAACGGCCCGTTCCCAGGTTTTTCCTCTTGTGGAAAGAGAGAAAGGAGACAGATTAGAATGAATTATAAGGCCATCAAGGTACAAGTGATTGCAGGAATAATCCCCTCCCTGCATGGGTTTTAAGACACCTGAACGTGTTGCAACCCTGGAAGGTTTAGAACTTTTATTTCTAGAGAACAGTGGAGTGTCCCCCGTCCACTTGGGTATCCATCCCTCCATCCTTGCCAACCCACCAGGGCTAATTCCACTCCGGTCGCACTCCCGGTCTCCCTCCCCCCGGAGGCCTCCCCTGTCCACGGGCACCCTGTCGCTTTGTCCGCACCACTCCTTTGATGCCTTTGGATTTTTGTGTTTCTCTAGCTACCAGTCTGTGAAGTCTTTGAGGACAGAAGCCATGTTACTTATCTTTATTCTTATTTTTTCAGTCTTTTTTCTCAGTTCCTAAAATAGCGCCAGATAACAGCACCTCGTAAGTGTTTGGTGAATTGACTTAAAAAGAGTATTTACATAGACCCCATCGTTCAAATGCAAGAGGCATGTCTGGATTTCATTAACTAAGGCTCAGAGAAGTGGGCACAGGTTGTCTGTGCCTCTGGCTCGGATGCTCTCCACCAACCCCAGGTGCACCCCCACCTGTACCCCACACCTGGGAACCAGGCCTACCTCTTCCTTCTTCCGTCACGGGGGAAGGAAATCTGATAAACCTACTCGTATGGAGCCGTATTGACTCTAATACGTCCCCTTGAGTGACTTAACCACCCCTGTTTATTTGAGCTGGGAGTAGTTCTTGGCTAGGCTTCATGGCTCTCCTAAGGCGTTGACCTGGTGGGAGGTTTGAAGGTTGTAATCATGTACCCGACCTCTCTGATTTCTAACTGTTGAAAATAGATCCGGGGAGCCACGTGGGTATGAACGCATTATCCACGGACCCCCGATAGCCTCCTAAGGAACAGAGCCCCCTGCTGAAGTGAGACTAGGGGAAGCTGAAGGTGACGCTGCGCACTTACCTCTCAGACGTCCGTGGAGCAGCCACGTAGAGGAGAAGCTGGATCAGAATTGACTCGGAATCTGTTTTCTCCTGCCATACCACCACAGTGTCCCTGGAAAAGTCACCAGTGGCTTCCTAATGATCAAATCCAATAGCCCTTTCTTGGTCTTCACTGATATACAGCGGCTATCTGCCGCTGATGAATATGGCCTTCTCGAGTTTTCCTGTGCTCTAGGCTTCCAGGGTATTACTACGCTTCTGTGATTCTCTCTTCCTTCACCAACCGTCCTCTCATGGGCGCTCTCCGAGTTCCCCCCTGAAGAGTCGGCGTCTCTCCGGGTTCTGCGATGAGCCATCTACCTTCCCCTCTCACCCTGTGGAGAATCCATCGCCGATCTCATCCGCTCCCACAGCTTCTACTCTCGTCCGTCTTCCAACAACTCCTGCGAAATCTGCGTCATCGCTCCAGAGCACTACCTATAGTCCAGATCAGGTCTTCTTTTTTTTTAATTCCACAAATATTTATTGGCAAGTTGCTGTTGTAGTAAGGTGGCGGTAGATGGTGGGGCTACAGAGACAAGAGTCCCTGCCTTTAAGAAACAGACTAGTAGTTGAAACAGAGTGCAATGGTGATAATCCAAGAGAGTATTTTGGAAACACCAAACAAGAAAACTCAGATCAAAATCGGGAGATTTAGAGAAAGAACACAGAAAGGATGCCTCGAAGGATGCTCAAATGCTGCTTATCAGTGAACATTGTTATTAATTCAAGATTCCCTCCCCTCTTTTCCTTCTCTTTCTCCTGGGTGACGGATGGTCTGAGCGCCAAGGGGGGAATTGGTCTGGGCGCCTTGTCTTTCCTCGGTGACCTGTTAGTTTCACGTGGCCTGCAGGAGTCGTGGTCCTCCCGTGACTTCTAGCCTGATACCCTGCTGAGTACTTGCGGACCCTCCATGAAAGGCTCTGAGGTCTCCGAGCCGCTCTCCCTACCTCCTGCTGAGGTCGGCAGAGTTTTGTGAGCTTGACCTTAGGTCCATCTGCGGAGACATCGTAGGGTAGGAATTCTCTGAAATGCACAGGGTTTTTAGGCTTTACCCTGAGATCTTTTTGTAGAACCTACCTCTCCAACTTAATCGTACTTCTTTTTATCATCGGAGTCTAAAAGCCTCAACCTTGGGTGGGATGGAGAGCTGATATCTAGCACCCATGTCGTCCTCTTCTCTCTTCTGTCTCTCTCTCTCTCTGAGCCCCACCCTTTGTCCTGAGAAGGGTGTTGACTTCCTCTCTCCAATCTCTGTTCCTTGCATCAAGTTCTGTAGCTTTCCCTACTGCAGGATTCTCTATACGATGTCCACGTTTTAAGTCTTCCAGACTCCACTGCGACCAACAAGTATATTTTTCCTCTCCAAAGACCCAGATCTTGCACATCAAAAGCTCTGTGGCTTTCCAAACCCACGACTCTGCCATGAATTCCAAGGACCTCTTTGGAACCTCAAGGCCAAGAATTGGACTTTCTGTTCTTGATGCTGCTTTTGTGTCCTACCCTCCCTGAAGCAAAGACCTTCAATCTTCTTCAGTTTAATGTTAAAAGGCTAAAACAGCTTTTATAATTAAGAAAAAGAAAAATACACTGGATTTTGTAATACGATTTTGCTATATTGGTAGCCATACCAGTGTTCCATAATGGATTATATGCTCTTCCATTTTGTGATTGTCCTCTAATTTCTTAACTCTAGTATGAAAAATTTAAGATTATGCAGGCAGAGCAAAAATCAGAGATGTCTTTTGTATTCCTCAGAGCACCTGGGTTCATGTTTTCATTCATTCATTCATTCATTCATTCGGCAAACATTTATTGAATACCAAGAGCTGTTGACAAAAGATAAATAACGACAGTCTTTGTCCTTCATGAGTTCATGAGTTAATAAGAATTACTATTAGGTAATAAAGGGAAAGTGGAAAGTAAACCAAGATAACTCAGAGGAGAAGAATATAAATCAGAATGAGGGAGAAAACAAAACAAAACAGCTTCTCAGGGAAGGTGACACTTGAGCTGACTTTTGAAGGTTCAGTGAGTTAAACATTAAGGAAACTTTTATTCCATCCAGAGGGGCCTGTATATATGAACAAATGGGAGCATATTTGCAAATCACAAGTACTTAACTGTGTCCAGAACAGGTAAAAAGTCTTTGGTGGTCAGAGGGGAAGGCAGTGGAGAGATGGGGTTAGTATTCACTGAACTCATCGAGAAAGACCTTTCGTGCTTATTAGAAGTCTGAACTTAACTATGAAAACTACGAAGAATTACAAAAGGATTTAAGGATTTTAAGGAAATCCTTAGAAAGGATTTTAGAAAGGTCAATCTGGCCAGTATGGAAAATGCAGAGAATGAATTGCGTTTTTAGGGGAGTCTCACACCAGAAGGGATAAAGATTAGAACATTATTGCCAAATTCAGATGAGTGGTAAGAGCCCGAATACAGACTGTGAAACGTGGAAGAGAAGGTCCGTTCAGAGGATGCAAGAGGCCTGGTCCTCCCGCCTTGGAGGATAGAGTCGCTGAGCGTCTGTGAAGCATAGTCTCGGGCTCTTAGTTAGGGAAGGGCACACGGAGGGCAAATACGAAGTTGAGATTTGGCCTCGTTAAATATGATGTGCCCACGAGACTTGAAGGAGAGACGTCTGCTGGAGAGCTTCGCCTGAGGATCCGTGGCCCACACACGCGTGGGGCGGGAAGCGTTGGTGTGATCGCTGGAGGCATGCGTGTGGAGGAGTGAGGAAGCACGGAGAACACAAGGCAGGGCAGAAAGTCCTGTGGGACAGGGTGCAGGCCCTGGAAGAAGGAAGCCTCCGAGGAGCCATAAGAGAGCGCGTGGGCCGCGGGGCGGCGGGTGACCTGGCCCCGGTGAATTAAGGACGGAAGCGTCCTGAGGAAGCGAGCGGAGCGTAGGAGTATCAGAACTCCACGGCTTCGGGAAAGGAGAGGTCGTGAGTTCTGCTTTTTCTAGATTATTAAGGAAGAAAAGCAGGAGTAGGGAATCCATGGGGATTTTTTTTCTTTCCTCTTAAACCAGATTGTCAGCATTAGAACCTTGATCAGGTGAACGTCCAACCATGGTGTGAATATAAGGGAAACCCCCCTCAGTGGCGCATCCGTATGGGCACCTTCCTAAGTGAATAAAGTCTTGAGATCATATACGCAAAGCATCCTTAGGGGATAATGTTCGGCAGCGGCCAACTCTTCGCCGGCTCTGTTCCTCCCCCCCCAAAACTAAACAACAGCAAGATCCTGCAGAAAACTGTGCTACCGTCCATGTAAGAGAGTCGACGCCTCCTCATTGAGGACCCGCAAGGATGCCTATGCCCGGCAGTTGGCGAATTCCTAAGAAAGGTCCTCGGCCTCTTGCCACGTTACGGGAGCTTGTCACTCCTGTTGCAGAGACGCGTCTGGGAGGGTGGCACCGTAGTCGGGATGGAACTCGTTTGATCCCGTGGGAAGACAGCGCTGAAACAGGTAGTATTTGTGACGCACGCACGTTCATAAAACGAAGCAGGGATTTTTGTTTCCCTTCACTCAAAATTCAATAAAGATTTCTCTGAACTCCGCATTCCTTGTGCTCACGGGGAGTTTGAGGAATGGTCCTCCTGTTCCCCACCGAGCATCTGTCCCGCCTGCTTCCGTCTACACCGAACAGGCGTTCACCTGGTTACCCGGGCCTTCCCCAGGCAGCCCCCGTCTCAGAGTCAGTCTCGAATTTCCGAGGGAGCCGGAACCGGCCCTCCCGCAGTGCCCCTTGTGGGGTGAGGTGGTGGGTCGTGGGACCGGGGTTCAGCCCAGGGGAAGGATTTTGGTTACGTACTTGGGAGGGGGGTTGCGCCTCGTGCCGGAGGAGACCCCGAGGGAGGGGACGCGACACCCGCCGCAGGAAGATCCAAGGCCAAGACTAGAGGCGGAGCGACGGAAGGAATGCAGCCGAGGGGACGTGGTGCGGCTCGGCAAGTGGCCACGCTTGAGGCCTTCCTCCCTGTTGACCGCGCACCGTGTGAGAATCGATTTCCTCCTTACCTGAGCCCGAGCGAGGGGGCTCCTCTGTCCCTGCGTCTGAAAGCATCTCAAATGACACACGTATGATGAACCGTACAGTCAGCCCGCAGACCGTGTGCGTCACCGAGGCCCCGTCCCTGCTTGGATCGGAGGGGCACCCCGCCCCGTGTGGACGACCTTCTCCGCCGGTCTCACCCCAGACCCCAAACCGCAGCTGTTAGGCTGCTTCGGGCCGCAGCACTGTGCATCCCTGCCGGTGCCATCAGCTGCCCGCGGGGACGGCACATTGAACCACGCACGACTCCCCACCGACACTCGTGGGCATGCCTGTGTGCGGGGACATCAGGGTGACTCAGCCAACATTTATCACATAGGAAATGCCAGGATCGAAGATGAAATTGCAGATGAAGGGGAACCTGAAGGACTCAGTGGTGGAGTCTCTGCCTTCAGCTCAGGGCGCGACCCCAGGGTCCCAGGATCGAGTTCTGCATCGGGCTCCCTGCAGGGAGCCTGCTTCTCCCTCTGCTTGTGTCTGTCTCATGAATAAATAAATAAAATCTTAAAGAAGAAAAAAAAGGAATTGCAGATGAGTAAGACCAAGTCCTGCTGGCAAGACATCTCTGATGGCTTCAGAGCCTAAAATTGCTCTGAGGAAAAGAGAAAGGCATTTGTTATATTTCCTACTGTGCGATAGAGTCCCTTGGAATTGTCGGGGCTCCCAATACTAGCGGTGAGTAGATGACATTAAGTGGCAACAGCGACACCCGGAGATTAAGATTCCGTGTTCTTACTAAATATCCCCCAGCAGGCCTCTGAGACTTACAGCAGCCGGGGTAACAGTAACCGCCCACCCTTTTATGACCGAAGGGAGTTTGGAGCTTGGCGTGGTTCTATGAAGCTCCGAGTGGTTTTTGATACCTGAGAAAAGAGAAAGAAAACAACGTGTAACAGGGAGAAAACTGTTGTGTTCCCCTTAAGCATGGATTGGACTGACTTGCACATACCAGGACGAGTTCACTGTTGGGCTTTGGCGCTGAGAATAGGACCTCCCCGGGGACCTGGGCCAGTCCTCGCCGTCGTGCTTGGCAAGACGCAAAAATCAGTTCTGCTTCACGTGAACGGGAGTTTGCTGGGAGAACAGGGGTGTGTACGTGGAGGGCAGCCCAAAGAGTTAAAAAGAGCCCAGAGGACCGGTTTGCGGATGTGCAAAAACCAAGGGTCTGTCAGTGAGCCACGGAGTCGGGGGGCAGCCCGAGTGTTGGGCGCACCTCCGGTCACCATGGTTGCAGTAAATGCTATTCCCCGTAGCCCTTTCATTCTTGCATTAGCAGTTTAAGGCTAAAGGCAAGGAGGTGAAACCTATGTTTGGCCAAAATTCAGATCACCTGCCCATTCTCTTGACGTTCCCGGAGAGAACAAAGAAAAGGATCTAAAAATAATAATAAAAAAAAGAAAAGAAAAAAAAAAAAAGGATCTGACCTTTTTTGCTCCTGTAGGAGGAAGCACACTCTCACGTCCCGATTACCTCGACCACGTCGGTAATGAGCAGATTTCCAAAAGGGGGCATTAGGATGCGGAAGATGCTGCGCAGGCAAAAGATGGCCTGTGACGCATTGCTCCGTTACGGTACCGTCTGCAGTTCTGCGGGAGAACTGAATTTGGCCTCAACTTGAATATGGAGGGAATGTACTAGAAGTCCAGAGTTGGGGCCGTCTGGAGGCAGGTTGAATCGGCTGCTCTTGAAAGTCACCAAGTCACAGGCGTTTCCAGTTTCCCGTCTGCCGTCTTCAGTGGGTTGATTTTGGCCCCTGGCTGGAGAGGGCAAGGTGGATGCAGCATTTTCAGGCATCACAACCAGATATAGCGAATCTGGAAAAGGGAGTGAGACCTTCTTTTCCTGAGTTGCTTTCTCAGAGTGAAGAAACATTTTTCAGCAGCACCCGGCAGACTTTCCTTTATGTCACACTGGATAGATTCAGACCTCAGGAGCATCCACAAGCACAGGAAATGGGGTGGCTGTGATTGCTTAGGCTCAATAGCATCCTTCCCCTAGTTCCTGAAAATGGGGTGAAGTCAACCTTGCATGAGTCGTGAGTCACATGTGCATTGACTAGGTATTTGAATGGAGTCAAAGTTTTATTAGAATGCAGGGGGTGGAGGTGGGGCACCTGGGTGACTCAGTCGGTTAAGTGTCCATCTCTTGGTTTCAGCTCAGGTCACGGTCTCAGGGTTCTGAGATCCAGCCCTGGCATCAGACTCGGAGCTCAGTTCAGAGTCTGCTTGTCACTCTCCATCCCCTCACTTGGGCGCACTCTCTCCCTAATAAATAATAAAATTAAAATAAAATAAAATAATAAAATAAATAAAATAAAATAAAATAAATAAAATAAAATAAATTAAAATAAAATAAAATAATAAAAATAAAATAAAAATAAAAATAAAATAAAAAATAAATAAATAAAATTAAATTAAATTAAATGAAGTTAAGTTAAATTAAAATAATAAATAAAATAAAATAAGCATAAGCAGGGTATGGGAATGAGACTTGAGAAGACTTCCGCGGGGTCTAACATAGTCCATTACCCGGGGAATCTGGAAATTCTCTGTAGCAAACCGGCCCATTGGGTAAACTTTGAATTGGATTCGTCCCTAAGACGTAAACCTCCGATACAACGATTGCAGTAATTCTTACTATCATATCACTATCTTGATTTTAAAATAAATTATTTCAAACTGCAAATTTGAGTAACGCGCTCGATACAAAATTCAGCCCCATCTCTGTGGCGCTTAAGGTACAGTCTTTGGCGGATACCCTTTCTGCATCAAATGTTAATGAAAGGTTGTATAACTGGAGGCCCGAAGAGCACCGCCTGCCTTCTGGCTGCAGGCAGACTGATGCTTCTTTACGCCACTCACAGATTGAAAGCCAACGGTCTGTTTCCCGCAAAGATACCCCTGTTACAAAAACTAAAGCTAAAATGCCTTGGTTTTATAGCTGGTATTTTCTCAGGCGGGGCCTAATGTGCAATTTTCACTCTTGCTCATGAAGTTGTTTGGTGTTGTAAATTATGCATTAGCCTCCAAACTGCTGTAAGCATCACCTCTATTATTTGTGTGCCTCATCAATAAATTATGCCATTTCAATAATATGCAAATTTCTATCAACATTTTTTGGTCTTGAAATTACAAACCTCGAGCTTGTATAAATAATATATGGAAATGTAGATGGTATCTGCAAGCCGATTTTATTATTGGGCACTTACTGGTAATGAAGTATAATACTTCGTTGGATGAGTTCTTCATAAAATGTCTAGAAATGGGTCCCTAACTGTCCTGGATCCCTCTCTTAAAAATAAAGACATTTACTTAGCTATAGGGAGTAAATGATAACGTTCTGAGGGACGATGACCAACTTGAAGCCCAAAAAAAGAGTTTTAAAGAAACAACCCTCTTAAAAGGCACTTGGGGGTTGGTCTGCATTAGGGCTTTCTGGATGCACATAATAACGGTCGGTAGCCTGGCAACATTTCTCCCAAGAAAATTGAAAACTACTTTGCTGCCAATATTCATAGTAAGTGGTAGGATCTTTGATTGATTAAGAAATTATAATTGTGAGTGGTTTCATAACCTTGATGGAAATAAAATACAAAACCTTCTTACGTCTGTGGATTTGCTTATAGGACGGACGCCTGGAATTCTTGTTCTAATTTAGAATCTCCCTGGGAGATCCATCTGCTCCAGGGTTGTCTCTGATCTGTGAGCACCACGGGGATGTTTTGGTGGGCAGGGCACAGGAAGCTGTAGGATGAGTGGAATGCTGGCCTCCTAGGGGGCATCCGATGCGTGCAGGGCCTCCACCCAGCCCCTGATCCCATCACAGTATGGTAGGACCTAGAGCGAGCCCACAATGCCAGCCCAGAAGTGTCAGGTAAGGAATTTCTCTTTACCCTTCACGCCCCTCCCTTCTCATATTCACACCTTGCTTTCTACAGTCCCTCCCCTAAACTCCTTAGTGAGGGTCGTCACCCTGCCCCAGAGTCCTGGCTCCAGGTGTCCTAGCTCCTCCCTACCTCTGTCTTGATCTCAGCCTCAACACCATCAACGCCTCCGGGTTAGCTCTAGGACCTTGCTGATAGATCAACGAGAGAGACCTAATTTTAGTGTTAGTATAATAGGCAATAACATTAGTAACCAGGGATTTTGCAGTGTGGCTGTAATGATTACAATAACTTTTAAAAAAATAGCTCTTCATTGTAACCTTCCTGTGCGACATCTACCGGACGAAGCAATCTTACATGCTTTTTCTTGCTTGATACTCTGAGCAACACTGAAGGGGGCCACTATTATTATCCCAATATTATAACCCCTTGATACTCTTTTCCTTTTGAACTCCAGCTGTACCCCATTTGCTTTCTAGCCATCTCAGGAGACGCTTTTTATGTTGCCTGGTAATTTAAAATTCCGGATTCGTGCATTGTTTCATTTTCATAACAATCTCTTCTTATTCTGTGGCACTGCTATCCTCTAGATTCCCTCCTAGGTTCTTATTTTTAGGTAAATACTGAAGTTTTCTACTAGTCCTATTGGTTCTGTTTCTTTGTGTGCTCTTTTGGGCGTATTGTTTTTCGACCTTTATTCGTATTTTTCACATGGCTTTTAGTTTACTCCAAATATTTGGTACTTTGATTCTTGTCTGTTTGCTGTGTTTGAAAGTCTTTGGCGGCTGGGCTGGGGGGCTAGAGAAGATGCAGGGTGTGGGTGTAAGTGCTCACGAATGATGGGGAAAGGAAAGACAAATGTTTGTCGTGTTGTGTTGGAAACGTGCCTTCTGGTGGCACCTGTCCTTCTAGTGACGGGGCCCTTTCTCCCTGTTTCAGCCAATGGACAGTTGAGTAAGGGAGTAAGAGGACAGCCGATCCGGATTTCATTTGCCAGCGAATCAATCACACAGACTTGTATGTGTTTGCACTAAGCACAGAGCACGTTTTTAACCACTCTCTCCTTCTCAGGGAGCTCTCCTGCTTGTGTTTTCGGGCATGCTTTCCCCAATGCTAGTTTCCACCTGATTTCTAAATTTCAGGAATGCTTCCAAACCTCTGGCCCTTGGATAGCACAAATCCCTATTTCCACATGCTGTGTGGTTAATGTTTTAAAATATCTGTTCCGTTATTTCATGAGACATCATTCATCTGGGAGGGTAGAGGGACTCCTGGATTCAGTCTACCATTTTGATCCACTCTTTACTCCCATTTCACAGATAAAAGAACTAGAATTAGCTTAAAGAACGTGCCCCAAAAATCTGCCATCCTACTTATTCTAACCAAATCCTCTGATGTCACAGCTTGTGTTCCCAACCAGTATCTATTCTGATTTTCATTATAGTCTTTCCAATTTACATAAAAATGGCTCATTTGAGCCCTACAATACTATCTATAATGTATTATGACCACTGTTTCCAGTTTATTGATGAGGAACCAGACTCAGGAATGTAAAGTGGCTAGCCCAGGAACTCAAGCTATTAGTGGCATAACAGTAGCAAATAGTTCTACATGTGAAGCCAGTAATGCTTGGCACATAATAAGAAATCTGGATACAGAGAAAAAAGTCATGCCCCAACACCCCAGGACCTCACAGAATACAACCTAAATTAGGATCCAAGTTTCCTAACGCACATCCCATCTAAAAGCACCTTTGTATTAAGCCTCACTACCTTGATTTCCTTGGTTCTGTTGTTATCCCTCTTTCAAAATCACCTTGCTAACACACACGCACACACGCCCTTACCCTATTGGGAGATTGCAAATGGCAAGACCTGGCTTGTTTTTGATATGACTACATCCAATAACATATTGATGTTTCCTGCAAGTAAACATCAGAGAATTAGCCCTTAGGTTTGCAAAAGATTTCCAATATGACCTCAGTGTTCCAAAAGTTATGCATCTTTGTTTTAAGGTAGCTATGCAATGTGCTTGGAAATAAAAGAGAGAAAACTAGCTCAATCAAACAGAATACATTGACACATCAGAAGCTTACTGAATAATCAACTGGGGAGTCCAGTAGACCAGGCTGATTTCTAATAGTGCCAATAGACAGTTCAAATAACACCAAGCTTTCGTTAAGCAACCACATCGCACGGAAGATTTCCAAGAGGCTCATTGTTAACTGGAGAAAACCTAGCAAGCCTGTAATAAAACAATTATAAGCACACTACAGATATTAATTTGATTTTGGTACTATTACCTAGGCCACTATATTCCAGGTGGGAAAGTATAAAAGCAGAAAGCATTAGATACCAGCACTGACTGGCATGGCTGACGTGAAATCTCGTTGTCTCTGCTGAATAAGGGGGTTTGATCTAAGTCCTCACTTACCGCCTTCATGAGTGACTTGTTAATAACATTAGTAATCATGGTAGCCACCATATGTTCACAGAGCTATTGAGAGGACTAACTGGGCTCCAGAAATGGAATTCTGTTCTATTCATTACTGCCTAATTTCTGTGTCTTCACTAATGAAACACAAAGGAAATACATAATAAGAATGACAATTTACATTTGATATTGCTTAATTAATCATAGATAATTATCTATAAATTGCCTCTTTTTGTCTTCATCAAAATACCGTAAAATAAATATCATGATATTTAGGCAATGTCTAAATTATGATGTTTAGATAACGAGACAAGGAAACATTCTGAGAGGTTAAGTGATTTATGCTGGGTAGCACAGCTCCCCAAACACAGATCAAGTGATGAAATGAAAACTCATATTCCATTCATCTGTCTCTGAATTCCCATGCTGATGCCACACTGCCCTGCTTCCCTAGCACACTCAGAACAAGTCTGGACCACTGGGTTTTTCCATCCCTTATATGGAGATGTTCACTTTGTAGATATGCGGGGTCTTAGGATTCACTAACACCACAGACCCTTTGGAATTTCTCTGCTCTGCTCCCAGCTCAATTCATCACACCCACATATGTGTTCAGCAAAAAATCACAGGGATATGTAATATTTAATCTAGTGTTTCCCCCTATTTTCCTGAAATAATAATTTCCCTCCTGTGACCACTAGATTAACATGAGTTCTTAGTCAGTTATTTTGAGCGCCAGTTATTAATGTTTTGCCTGGGTAAACACAATTTCTAATAATCAGAATTTAGCATGAAATTCAGCATGGCACTATGGAGAAATATACATTATTTAAAAACAAGAATTTCCAGCTGGTTCCAAAGTCTCACTTCAGCTCTGTACTAGCTATGATTGAATTTGGTTTAAAAGCAGTAAAATGGGGATCCCTGGGTGGCACAGCGGTTTAGCGCCTGCCTTTGGCCCAGAGCGCGATCCTGGAGACCTGGGATCGAATCCCACATTGGGCTCCCAGTGCATGGAGCCTGCTTCTCCCTCTGCCTGTGTCTCTGCCTCTCTCTCTCTCTCTCTCTCTCTCTGTGTGTGTGACTATCATAAATAAATAAAAAAACTTTAAAAAAAATAAAAGCAGTAAAATGTATTCTGGCATTTTAGCTTCATTTAAAATATTATGAATTGCAAACATTCATTTCAGCTTGATCTTTTCAGCCCGTTCCTTTTAGTGTCTCTCCGAAAATTGAAGATGAGATACATAACCACAGACTCCTTGCAGGGGGACATATTTATATCCTCCTTGGTATTTGATTTGAAAACTTTAACTTTAAAAAAATGCTTTATTACCACTAAAATAACAAACCAAGAGTTATAGTTTAAAAGCCAACAAAGGAGATAAGATAGGAATCATTTTTAAAAAATTCAGTGAATCCAAAAGAAGACAGAAAAAAAGAGAGATGGAACAAAGAACAAATGGGAAAAATATAAATCATATAGTGAGTGATATGCCTAAACCTCATCAATAATGACATTAAATGTAAATGGTCTAAATGTCCTCATTAAAAAGCAGAGATTGTTAGATTGAATTTAAAAAGCAGGATGCAACTATATGCTGCCAAAAAGAAATACATTTTAAATACAAAGACATAAATGTATTAAAAGTAGGAAGTATGAAAGACATATGTCGTACTAACACTAATCACAAGCTAATATAACTGATGTGGCTATATTATATAGCTGAGTGGTAATATTAGCATTAGATGAAATAGATTTCAGAGCAAAAAATATTAACAGGGAAAGGAAGGTCATGTCATAACGATAAAGGAGCCAGTGCAAGAAGACAAAAGAATCCTAAATGCATATATACCTAATGAATTCAAAATACATGAAAGCAAAACAAACAAAAAACCTGATAGAGCTTCAAGGAGAAATGGAAAAATCCACAATAATTGTCAGAGACATCAATTTTTCTTTGTCAATAATTTATAGCAAAGAAGACACACACAGTAGAAAAAAGAAGGAAAGAAAGAAACAGAAAGAAAGAAAGAAGAAGAAGAAAGAAAGAAAGAAAGAAAGAAAGAGAGACAATTTCATTAATGATGTAATACACGTAAATGTTACTTATCCACCAACTTTATCTAATTGACTTACAGAACACTCCAGCCAACAGCAGCAGAATACACATTCTTTTCAAATACACATGGAAGATTTACTGAGAAAGATCATATCTTAGGAAATCAAACATCTCAGTAAATTTAAAAGGATTCAAGTAATACCAAGTATGTTGTCTGACTACATACAGTGGAATTTAATTAGAAATTAATAACAGAAATATCTCTGGAAAAGCTCCAAATATTTGGAAACTACATAGCACCTCTGAATAGGCAATGGGTCAAAGGAAAAATCAAAAGGGAAATTATAAAGTTTTTTTTAACTGAACGAATAAGAAAATGCAACATACAAATTTGGGCATACCACCAAAACGGTGTTTAGGAGGAAATCCATAGCACTAAAGGCCTGTGTTGGTAAAGAAGAAGGGTCTCAGATCAGGGAATCTTAGCTTTGACTTTAAAAAAACAAGGACCAAATAGAGCCAAACTTAGCAAAAGAATAGAAATAATAAAGATCAAAGTAGAAATTCATGAAATAGGAAATAAACAATAGAGAAATCAGTATGACCAAAAGTCAGTTCTTTGAGAAGATCAAATAAAAATCTCTAGCAAGATTGATCATGAAAATAGAAGAGAAGACATATATTAGCAATATCAGTAATGGGAGAGCTAACATCAGTACAGATTTTACAGATATGAAAAGGATAATAAGGAGATATTATGAGCAACTTACACCTGTAAATGTGACAACTTAGATGAATGGACACATTTCTTGAAAGACACACACCACCAAAGCCCACTCAAAAAGAAATAGAAAACCTGAATAGCCCTAGACACACTAAAGAATTTGAATTTTTAACCTTCTCATGAAGAAAACTCCAGGCCCAGGGAGTTTCACTGAGGAAATTCTACCAAACATTTAAGAAATAAGTAAAATCAATCCTACATAATTCTTCAAAAAAAAAAAATCACGGTGGAGAGAATACTTCCCAACTCATTGTATGAGACCAGCATTATTACCTTTATGCCAAAAGCATGCGAAGAAATTACGAGAAAAGGAACTCCAGATTTCTTCAACATTCCTGTTTAGGAAACTGCAATCTAACATTGCCTAGCAATCCTTTTTTTATTTTTTTCTTCTTCTTTTTTTTTTTTTTTTTTTTTGGTTTGAGTTTTTAAACGTAGCAGTAATGACTACTCTTCGTACAGCACTGTTCAAGTTCCACATGGATTTTCTACATATCATCTTAATTGTACAGCAACTTTAGGAAGATAGTAATGTTCTGTTTTATGTCCACGTTACGTGTGATTAACTGAGGCTCAGAGAGATCGGTCCCCTACTGAGGGTCACACTGCGAGAAAGTGGTGTGGGCCGGCTCGGACACAGGTTCCCTGACCTTAGAGTCCGGTCGTATTTCTCCTGTCTTACACGTTACCTCTCAATGCAGAATGGTAAACTGGACCCAGATCTTTAAAAAATAAGCTATTTCTTGGTAGATGAGAAGATTCGTGACAACATTCCCTCCCTCAAGACCCCAGGATACCGTGGTAGACTAGATGTCCGTCCTTTATCTTTCAGACCTGTCATGGCTGCCATCCGGGTCTGTAAGTGGAGGCCGAAGGGGAACGGCCCATGGCCAACCACCCCTTCCATTCTGAATAGAAATATATTGGCCTTAGTCTTTGATGACGCTTTGCCACGCTGTACTCAGGTCGCCGTAAATTTATGTAATTCGCAGAGTGACTACCAGAGGACCCGTGGTGTAACCTCTTCACCCAGTAGGATCTGACCCGATATTCCTCTGACGTCGTCTAAATAGATGAGTCACTTCAGGGAGCCTCCCCTTGAATTCAGTGCTCTTGGCATTTGCCCCAGTTCTTAACAGCCACATGCCCCAGGGGTAAAGTAACGGCTCTCTGGCAATCTGGCCGTCCCCGTGATTTCTCTTTCACATTTGTTTACACGTTTGTGAGTGTCCTCTGAGAATGGCACAAAGTAGAAAGGATAATATCCTCCTGCCATCCTCCCCGAGGGTCAACGCCACATGAACAGTCTTATCAGTCTCAGTCAGGCTATTCTTCAGTTGAGCTTCTAGACCCAGCGAAGCCCTTCGAAAGCTGAAGTAGTCTCGTTAACAGGATCAACCTGAGAGCAGTCGGCCTCTTGCAAGAGACAACGTGCGCGAGAGGCAAGTGAATGAAAGGGGCCTTCCGTACTGCAAACGGCTTTACCGTTCGGCAAGGGGTGCGTCTGGGGCGCCATCCAGAAAAATGCAACCTCTACTGTCTTCTTAGTCAGTGTTAGTAATTCGTAATCCCTTCCCCTGGAAGCTGTGCTCGGTGTCCTACCTGCATGTCATCCCAAGAAACTCACGGAGCGAGACGTCTGCGGGCCTATCCCTGGAAGTGAAGTGTTGGACTTCAGGCACCACTGACTCTCACCACAGCTTACGTCCTTTCTGATTTGCATCCTTTCTGCCTATAAACCTCTATTCTTTTCCTGTCGTTCAGGGTATTTTTGATTCTTATAACAATTCTGGGAGGAATAAGGAGTTCGTTTCCCTACTTTCTCCTCAGCAGAGGCAACATAGTTAAGAAAAAAAAAAAAAAGGCGTCGATGCATCTGAGGCGCGTCGGCCACTTGTTCATTGTCAGGCCTGGAGGGAACTTACCTAACGGTGCCGACGTTCAGGGACTTCACGGGTAAGACGCTGGCACCATCCACGGGTCCTCGTGAGAACCAGAGGAGCTACCGTAAGACGCGGGAAGACACAGGCCTCCCGAAGACCTCCAGTAAGCATCGTTTTGATCTTTCCCCTTAATGAGTTTAAGAAATGACTGATTTCTCTCTGCTCTAAAGCATCTTGATATGTGGCCCTTCCTTTGGGTCGAACAGGAGGTGAGTTCTTACCCGGCAACCAGAAATCTGACAGCTCCTGTCCTCCTGATGATGGTGGCTCTCTGTTCTTGCAGCTTGACACGACATGTGAGTTCTGGTTCCCTTTCCGGAGTTTAGAACTTAAAATGTGTCAGGTAGGCAAAGGACCCTTACCTCACGAGAGCGTAGTGAACAGGTGATTATTGCATGTTAGCTACTGGAAGGAGGGCCACAGCTCCAGGCCGTGGGGAGGCCGAGGCACGATCCTCCTATGACCTGCCCAAGCGGTTCTGGTTCCGAAATCCCATAAGGCACCAGCCACCCCATCAGAGAGATACGGGCCTGACCCCTCAAGGCACAGCAGGGCTTTGGGTTTCCTAACAGACTAAGAGAAGAAAGGCAAAGCCGGAGACTCCACCGGGCCACGGACCTGGAGGTACCACTGATACACAGTGTGACGGCGACGATGGGGCCGTCGTGCCTGCGGTCCAGTCTCCGCTACCCCTGTGCGCCGTGATAAAGATGGAACAAACCTCTCTCGGCTCAATAGGAGTTCTTTCTTTTTCTTTCTTCCTTTTCCTTTCCTTTCCTTTCCTTTCCTTTCCTTTCCTTTCCTTTCCTTTCCTTTCCTTTCCTTTCCTTTCCTTTTCTTTCTTCCTTTCTTTCTTTCTTTCTTTCTTTCTTTCTTTCTTTCTTTCTTTCTTTCTTTCTTTCTTCTTTCTTTCTTTCTTTCTTTTCTTTCTTTCTTTCGTAAAATGGTGATTATAACAGTAGCCCTGTGGAGTACCAGGCACCTAAGGATGTTCAGTCCACAGTAAATGCTACTTCACTTAGTTCCCTAAAAGAAACCACTCCCTATTTCCATTTCCTTCTAACCACGATGTTAGGAAATGGAAACAAAAAAATGTAAAAACCAAACCAGATAAATGTGGTTTTACAGCATTTGCTTCACCGATTCTAACGTTTCTTAGATTTGACCGATCTTTATTGGATCTCTTTCTGGAGTCCCCCCTTTCGCGGCAGGACCGCCGCCCGTGGGATCCCCGCCCGTGTGGGAAGGCGGTGGGCCGCGCTAAGAACGTGGCTGAGTTTGAATCTTGTGTGCTTCTCTTCCTGAGTCTGGAGCCTTGGGCAACTTTATTCAACCACTAGGACGCTGTAAAAAAGGGGAAACTATAGTAGCTGTCTCCCGGAGTTGCTGTGCGAATTCAGTTAATACCTCGGGAGCACCCGGAGCGGCGCTGGGCAAGTAGCAGGGGATCTGCAAGTGCCAGCTGCGCGGGGACGTCGGCGTCAGGAGTAACGCGCCGTAGGCACCGTTTCTCTTCATCTTTCCCTCTTTCTGTTGATTCAGGAGGCCTGACTTTCTGCTGTGAGGATTGTTTCCCTTGACCTCCTTTTGTAAAAAAGTTGTTATGTATTTATTCATGAGAGACACACAGAGAAGCAGAGACACAGGCAGAGGGAGAAGCAGGCTCCCCGCGGGGACCCCGATGCGGGACTCCATCCCGGGACCCCGGGGTCACACCCTGAGCTGAAGGCAGACGCGGAACCGCTGAGCCACCCGGGTGCCCCTCCCTTGATCTCCTTTTTGCCTTTCTTCCCAATAGTAAAAGAAAGAGGGCAAAGTGTTACCTGCATACAACCTGCAGCCCCCAAAAGTTGTCACTAGAGTTGTCGTGTGTTACAATATTGCAGATAAGAGTGACGAGGAGTCCCCTCCTGACTTCCGTCTGGGCATCCTCGTTATTCCCATGAGCCCACTTCATTAAAACAGGTTTAGTAGACAAATAAAGGTGCTCCAACATATTTTTTTAAGATGCATTGATTTATTTGAGAGAGAGCGTGCAAGTGTGGGAAGGTCAGTGGGACACTGTCCCAGGCAGACTCCCCGTGGAGCACGGAGCTGGACATGGGGCTCGATCTCACTACCCCAAGATCATGACCTCAGCCGAAACCAAGAGTCAGACACTTAACCAACTGTCCCCCCCACCCGCCGGCGCTCTGAAAGGTGCCCCAATTTTGACATGGCTACGACTTCCGCCCTGAGTTGTAGTTCACTTGTATTTCTCCATATTCCACATGAGACTGTCATCTTCTCGAGGGTAGTGGGCCACATCCTAACTTCTTACAGTTGTAGCACCGAGTATGTCCACAGCCAGTGACACTCAGTGAGCTGCTCCCTGACTGAATAGTGGATGGATGGATGGATGGATGGATGGATGGATCAGTGGGTGAATGGGTGGGTGGATAAATGGGTGGGTGGATGGGTGGATGGGTGGATGGATGGATGGGTGGATGGTTGAGTGGGTGGATGAATGGATGGATGGATAGATCGTTGGGTGGGTGGATGGATGGATGGATGGATGCATGGGTGGATGGTTGGGTAGGTGGATGGATGGATGGATGGATGGATGGATGGATGGATGGGTAGATAGGTGGGTGGGTGGGTGGGTGGATGGATGGTTGAGTGGGTGGGTGGATGGATGGATGGATGATGGATGGGTGGATGGTTGAGCGGGTGGATGAATGGATGGATGGATAGATAGGTGGGTGGGTGGATGGATGGATGGATGGATGGGTGGATGGATGCATGGGTGGATGGTTGGGTGGGTGGGTGGATGGATGGATGGATGGGTGGGTAGATAGGTGGGTGGGTGGATGGATGGTTGGGTGGGTGGGTGGATGGATGGATGAATGGGTGAGTGGATAGGTGGGTGGAAGGATGGATGGAATCACATTCAAAGTATAGTATGTGAGGCCTCTGTAGGGCAACAGAGGAAACTTCCAAGTTAGTTCAGGGGTGATCCGGGAACCGCCTTGCCACGATTCATTGTCCCCCCTCAAACATGACTTGTGTTTTCCTGTCTCCATGCCTCACTCGCATGTCTGGAATGCCTTTTCCTCCATCCCTACTTACCAGAGCCTCAGCTCATGCGTCCCTCAAACCTTTCCTTCTCCAAGCCAAGCGTTTCTCCTTCCTCTGACCCCCTGTAGCAGCTGTTGTCTGAACCAACTAGCTGTCCCTTAATCCAATCCTGTTGCATGTTTTTAGTTATTTTACAAGATAAATCCTTTACAGATTTTCGATCCCTGGCAGCAGTGGCCACGTCCTACACTTTTCTTCCCAACCTTGGGGCTCACACTGGGCGCACTAACAGCCACATGATGGTTGCTGGGGTCACTCGGCCTAAACCGCCTTCAACAGCCTGCAATGCAAACTGGAAGTCTGTGTAGCAGGATGACACATTAATCTGTGGGTAAACAGGAAGAGTTGACGTGTGAACCACATCGGGACAGAAATGTCAGTAGCGGGTGGAATTGGAGCTCGATTAGTTCCTTTTTACTCTCGTGCTTCGTTTTTGTTTGAGTGGCTGCGTCTTTTTATTTTTGTCCCACCCGGGCTTCGGGGCAGAGGTAGTGGGTGAGGGCGTGTGACTTTAAGTGTCGTCGCAGCACGAACCAATAGAAGCCCTACTGCATAATTGTTTATTTTACAACGAAACATTTCAAAACAAAATATGGGACAACTAATGCCTCTCTGCCATCTGTTCTGAAGAAGCGCGGGGAGGCGTAGATGGGGGTGAAGTGTTAGGTGCACCGTTGCCTCCGCCTCTTCAAACCTTTCAGGAACACGGCGCTGATGGCTGTGGTGTGGAAACCGCCTAAATCGACAGCGAGTGCCGTGCCTTGGAGCACCTTGATGGTGACCGTACGCAGACCCCAAGCCACGTGGAGACGTGTCAGCGAGCAGGGTGCTGGGGGGTCGTGTGCATCCGTGCTCCCGGCCTTAAATCCCCGTAGGCGCATCTTTTTAAAATGCAGGCGAAGGGGAAAGCATCACCGACCGTCGCTCCCGGTCTCAGGGCGGCCACCAAGGCAGAGGACCGGGTGCCAAGGACCAAGGCCGTCCCTGAGCCCACGTGTCCGTCCTCTGCTGCAGGTGCCAGGCGCGTCCGGTCCCCAGCGCTTTCCTTACTCTGCGTCCACGCGTCGGAATCCAGTGCGTGTCTTCCTTGTCTGACCATCATGACCTGGGAAGGCGGCAGCCCCCTCCTCTGTCACCCTGGTCACATTGGCCTCGGTTGCCTCGGTTGCCTCTGCAGAGGAGCCAGTAACGCCCGTTTGGTGCTGGCTGTGACGGGCCACTTGGGGTCGCACCCAGCCTTCCTCCAGGCGGCCTCAGGGACCCCAGGGCCCCTCCCTCTCATGCGTCTGCTCAGGGTCAGGCTCCCGCTTCCCATCCCTGGGTCAGTTGGCTTCCCGAATCCCGGGGACAAACTCAGCTGTTCTCTGCTCAGCCCGTCAGGCTCCTGGCGGCATCAGGGGAACCCGACGTGCTGCACCTGGGCCTCTGCTCCCGACCTGTCGTCCCGTCGTCCGTCCCTGCAGCCGCGTCTGTGGGCCCACGTGGTTGGTGCCAGGCGCCAGCTCGCATGCTGGTGAACAAGACAAGGTTCCAGGCCCCGCGGACCTTCCATTCCGTGCTGGGGGAGCTGGGAGGGGACCACAGGGACACGTGCACTCGTGCCACGTGGCCGCAGGGCCGGGGAGGCGACCAGTGCAGGGGAAAGGACAGCGGTGGCGGTGGCGGTGGCGGTGGGGCCAGAGGGAGTCCCGGGTGCAGGGGGGGCGAAGAATTGGCCCGAGGTGGCACCCAGGGCCTGGCCGAGCCAGCTGCCCCCCAGCCCGGGCCCCACCCCTCACCCCGTTGTGCTCCCCGCCCCAGGGCGTCCCAGAGTGGACCGCTGAGACTGTCGCCAGCACAGCCACACGGCGGCAGCCAGCACCGCGTCCTAGCAGAAGGTCACACGGTGCAGGAACCCAAGGGCCATCGACTGGGCCAGCGGACAGGGCCCGACATGTCGCCAGGAGCGGCCACACGGTCCCCGCGGGGCTCCCACTGTGTCGGCAGACTTGGACCAAAGCAGTGACATGAAATTCTATGAAATTGTTTCCGATTCAAATCCGCTGCAGTTAGAAGCCGCGTCCGTTTCGGGAGATTTAAACCCCAAACCTCTGCATCCCCCTCCTTCGGGTGCAGCAGGTGCTAGGCCCTTAACCGTCACCAGGTCGGGGAAACCCGCTTCTGGACAAGGGTCAGGGGCATGGGTTCCACACGGTGTCTGCGGTCGTGCATGTGAACAGAGCACGGCCTGGGGAGGGGACCCCGAGGTGCTGCCCGCGGGTGCATGGAGCCGGCTGTGTTCCCGGCCCGGGCGTCGTCGGTGCTGGCGGCACAAATAGGGGTGGGCGCCACGTGGGACGGCAGGCAGCGGGGGACACAGGCGCCTTATGTAGGGCAGAACCGTGTTGGGGTGCCCGGGGGCTCAGGCCATGACCCAGGGTCCTGGGATCGAGTCCTGCGTCAGGCTTCCCGCAGGGAGCCTGCTTCTCCCCCTGCCTGTGTCTCTGCCTCTCTCTCTGGGTCTCTCATGAATAAGTAAATAAATTCTCAAAAAAAAAAAAAAAAAAGGAGCCAGAACCAGTACTCACCGACTTTGGACTCGTCACCAGTGCCCCCGGCGCGTCATCCAGCAATCGATCCCCTTATACAAGCGCCTCGCTGGGAAACTGGCCGTCACCGTGTGAGGCTGGAAAAGAGAGAAAGTCAGCTCTTCCACTACCTTTTCTTTTTTTTTTTTTAATCTTATCTCTTACGGGGTTTGTGTCCCACAACCTGTCACTTAAGGAGGAAACTCAGTGGACCGGGAGTGTGCCCCCCACGGGCCGCCCTGTGTGCTGAGGTCACTCCAGGTGGGGACCCGACACCCATGACGCTGACGTGCTCGATCCTCAGGAATCTCCGGGGCCTGCAGGAGACCCCAAGGAAGCCGCAGATGTCACCTCTGGGCCATCGGGGCCCTGGTAACGGGCCGTGTCTGGTTCCTTGGGGGAAATGTGGAGCAGACCTGCCCTCCGCCCAGCGGTTCGCAGCCTGCCGACAACGGTCCCCGAACTAACGGTCTCAGGCAAGGCCCCGTGCCCCCGGGACCCCGTGTGGCCTCCAGGTTCCGGGTCCGTGTCCCCCAGCCTCCGGAAGGAAGTGGCCCCGAGGTCACACACGGGGCAGAGGAGGCGGGTACGGCCCATGTGGCGGGTCCGTGGGGCCCCAGGGCCTGGCTCAGGACCCGGGATTGCCTCCTCTCGCGCCAGTCGGGAGGTCTGCACGGATCCCGAGCGCCAGGGGACCCAGGGAGGCGTCGGGGGGAAGGTTCGCAGGAGACTTCGACGGCTGCACGTGTGCAGAGACATTGGATCTAATTGCCGGTGTTCACTGGCTCCACGGAAGGTCTTTTTCTCCCAGAGGTGAACGAAGAACAGCGTCTTTCGGTTCCCAGTGAAGAAGCCTCGGAGCAGAAGCAGCAGCACCCACGGGACCGCGACCCGGGGTGAGACACCACCAGCAGGTGCCGCCCACCCCGACTGCCCGAAGCAGCTGAGGGGAGGGAACGGGTCCAGTCCCCCTGCAGGTGCTTGCTGTGCCGCGACAGGGTGGGGGCCCAGGACACTGGCCCCGTCCTCATCCGGGGCGACAGGAGTGGCATCACTCCAGCTGTGAGGTAAACGCCTGCACCCCGTTGGGGCCCGGAAGTCCCCCCAATCACGGGTGAGACGGGTTTCAGCCACATGAAGCTAAAGCAGGGCTCTAGCCCGGCTGCGGGGCTGGGGGGACCTCCGGCCCAGCCCGATGCTCTTCCTACGAAGTGACGCGTGTGCCGCGCAACAAGAGCTCAGGGAAGACGAAAACACTTCTCAAAACCAGAAAATAGAGCAATTAAGTTAAATAGGTTTCTTTCTTTTTTTTCCCAAAAGGCATTTGAATGTTTGCATAGGCTTTTTCCATAGACGTTCCCCGTCTCCCCCTTCTGATTGCTGCGTCTTCAGAAACGCATAGAATCACGCGGAACAGGAACGGGGTCTGGAAGACGGAGACGGTGATTCGGGGGAGAGCAGAAGGGGGCCCCGCCTGGTTTTCCTGCTGCTCCCTCTGCCCCTGGCCCTCCAGGGGGAGGCCACAGAGAGCTCTGGGGGGGGGCAGCAGTCCTCCGATCCTGCCCCACGGGTGACCTCGGGCACACGTCCTGCTTTCTGCCCCGGGGGCTGCCCAGGCCGGCCAGGAGCTGGGAGCTGCAAGCTGGGAGCTGGGAGGAAGGGCTACCGGGCCTCCCTGCTACGGGCCGCGTGCCTAGCAGACCCTGGGGTGCGGCGGCCGCGGGGCTGTGGGTGCCCCTTCGGAGCTGCGGCCGTTCACCCCGCTAGAGGACAGCAGACGCTGAGCGACTGGCAGGCTGGCGGGGGGCCCGGGAACGTTCCTCCGTCAGGCCCGTGGTGCAGGTGCCAAGAACCCTCCTGGAGCCGGGCCGGCCGTCGGGGCGGAACAGCCGGCCTCCCCAGGAAAGGCGGCCCGGCAAGTGCTTTGAAAGGGGGGTGTCCCCAGTCCGCTTAAGGAGCACCCTGTCCGGGAGGCCTGCTTCCCTGAGGTCCCGCCGTTGGCCATCTCGTCCGCGGCCCTAAAGGTCTGCGCGCGTCTCTAACGCCTCCTGCCGGGAGCTCGGCCCGACGGGAGGTGTGAGCCTGGGGGTTCGCATGCAGCCCTGCATCCTCACGGGGGGCGGCGGGGGGACGTGTAACCGAGCACGTCGTGGCCACCTGCACGCCCCTGCGAGGACCTGCTGGCGGAGCCAGGAGAGGCACGGTGCCCGTGCCATCGTTACCTTGAGTGAGGACACAGCTAGCCGCTCGCTCGGGAGATCCCTTGGGTCGGTGGGGGAGCCTGGGTGAGACGCTCCGGACGCCCTACCATAGCCGACAGCCAAAGCGAGGCCCCGGGCAGAGCGCCAAGGTGGGCTCCACGACGCAAGCCTTCCACCGCGCCCCCCCGCAGAGCTCTCCAGGTGCCCCCGCCAAGCCCCGTGCTGCAGGCCTGGTGAGCACAACCCAGCTTTAGGGGTGGGCTCCGTCCCCAAACGTGCCGCACCCCGGCCCACTGACCTGGGCAATGCCGTTTCGCCTCTGAAGCCTTATCCCTTAACCGAGGCACAGATTGATCATCCTCACTTACCAGGGTTGTTGCAAGACGCAAACAAGACAGCCCGTGGGAGCATCCTGCACAGAGAGGTGGGCCATAAAAAATATCCCGTTGAACCACGGGCTTCATCAAGGCAGAAATACGGCTGCTGATTTCTGCGTCTCCAGCAAGGAGTTCACCACAGAACAAAACCACAAAAAAAAAAAAAAAAAAAAAAGAGAGAGAGAGACAAGGCTCATTGTTTCCCTGAATTTACTGGATGATTACTGAACCGTGGCTTCGTTTTATGTGGATATTTTTGTGTGTTTTAAAAGTCCGTGGATATCCATTCCGGATCACTGACTCCGAAGGGAATGTGGGTGATGACACAACACATGAATATAAAATGACTTGGGGATGTCAAATAAAACTGTATTATTCATATCTGCGCCTTCAAAAGAAGGCATCTACGGCACATAAAATCACGTGGGCAACAAAAAAGCCAAAAATCGTAAAGATTCCAGAGACCGTAACCTGTTGAGGCCCTAAGCTTGAAATTTCATGACGTGAAAAAATGAAGAATTTTTTTTTTTTTTTTTTTTTTTTGAGAGAGAGAGAAGGGGAGGGAGGGGCAGGGGAAGAGGGAAAGAGAATCCCAAGCACGCTCCATGCCCAGCGTGCAGCCTGACCCGGGGCTCCATCCCGCAACCCTGAGATCACAACCGGAGCCAAAGTCAAGAGCTGGCTGCTCAACCAACCGAGCCACCCCGGTGCCCTGAAAACGAGGAAGATTCTTGATGCACTTCCTGCGTTGCCCTTCTCCAGGGTAGGTCGTGGTGTTACGGCCGAGGGCCTTGGCGTGGTCGCAATAACATAGATATCGAAATACGCGATTTATAGTTCAGGATCTGGCCTCCGAGCCGTGTCAAGATACAAGGGTACCATTTTATCCAGCGCTGTTGGCACTTTGACCTTTCTGGAAAACCTGTATCCTCCTCCACACCCTACACTCTTTGTTTGCCTGTCGAGTCAACGCAGTTGACTACTTAGGGCTGTAGTGTGTAAAGTTCTACCCATAATAATTCCCCGTAAATTTGGGTTCTTGTCATTCGTAAAAGAACCACCTCATCAATCACAGGCCTTAAAGTCCTAATTCCAACTTGAATATGGTGCTTCTTAGCAAGATTTTCTGTAGGGGACACATAAGAAGACACATTGGTTTGAAAGCTTGGAGGATCTCTTCTCAAAGCACGCCGTGAAAATCCAAGTTTTAGGCTACCAAGCAGTGACTACCTCCCTCAGACCCTGCTGTTCAGAAGCCTTTGGAAATTTAGAGACATAGAGTCTTGATTCAGAAAGCACAACTTCCCCCATAAGAATTCAGCAGAAGATAAAAATAACCTAACTGAGCTCCCACTCCTCTCTCCAGACATGATGTCTAGGAAGGCCAGATTCTCATCCTATGTAATTCTGTGAGAATTCCCGCAGGGAAACCCGCGGAAGAATTCAGAAACCTCCCTCGCGGAAATTCTCATGGAGCTATGTAGGATGAGAATCTGGTTGATAAACAATAAACAGAAAATTCCTTAAGATATGATCTTTGGCCTCAGTGAAGCCCCAGATGGTAACTGGGGAAAGATAATCTTGGGGCTCCAGGACATTGTCTCCTGGGTTCTAGAGAATTCAGTGGGCTCTTCAGCAATTCTCTCGCCATAGAGGGACATATGAATATTTGTAAAATTGCCCCATTCTTTTTTAATCCAATTTCCAATAAGGGCGCATGGGACCAACCAAATATTAGGCAGGAGGGTAACGTATTTGCATATGTGGGGGGGTGGTATTTCAAAAATGACATAGGTCTGTTGTAAAACATTTAAAAAATAGAAATGCATATAAAGTAAAAAAAAAAATTTTTTTTTTTTTTTAGAAAGCCCTGAAAAAAAAAATCTAAAAGACTTTTCCAATTAATGCAATTCTCCTATTTCTCTTCGCAGAGCTAAGGGGAAAAATGAGGTCAGATTATCATCCGGTGGCGACTGAATAATTTTGAAACCTTCACCTACTTAGAATTCACTGTGGCATTTTCTCTAAGGAAGAGTGAGTGGGAGTTTTTAATGTGCTTCAGCTCATAAGGTGGAGTTGCTGTGATGTAAATACAGCAATGGGAATCCGGGTCAGGGTCACGGAAGGGCAGGGACGGGCTTTGTCATGCTAACCCTGGCCAGGACACGGAAGGTCCAAGGAGAGCGAGGCCAGGGGAGCCCCACAGGTGAGACTCGCAGGAGAACCAGGAGTCAGGCCAGTCAGGAGAGAAGACCTGGAGGACCAGGACGGCTGCCCGCGGGCCCTTAGTAATCTGATTTCCTCTCTACCCGTTCTAGGCTTTCTGGTCGGGGGCGGGGGAGATCGTCTTGGCAGGCGGTACTGGCCGACACTAACGGGGGCTTGCTACGTACCGGGCTCCCTTCTGAGGGCGGTGGTGCACGTGCCACCGAGTCCCCGTGCGGCTCAGCAGCCCCACGACACAGGACTGCTCGTACCCCATTGTACAGACAGCAGACCTGACGCTTGGGAAGGTCAAGTCACTTGCTCAGTCGTGTGACTGATGAATTTGTCTGAAGTCAGCTCTTACTCTTTGAGTCTTTCTCTGGACACAACGACCAGTGTCATGATAGTCGCCTTACTGATGGAGGGGTGGTGAAGAAAGCCATTCAGAAAAGCACACATGGGGGCACCCGCGTGGCTCAGTGGGTGGAGCGTCTGCCTTGGGCTCAGGTCGTGATCTCAGGGTCCCGGGATCCAGCCCCACATCGGGCTCCCTGCTCAGCGAGGAGTCTGCTTCTCCCCCCTCACGATCCCTCCGTGTTTTCCCGCCCCCTTCTCTCTCAAATAAATAAATAAAAATCTTTCGGGGAAAAAAAAAAAAAAAAGAAATGCACAGGTCATCTCAGCTTCCTAAAAGGCATGGTGGAGATTTTGATTATGACGTCATCAGTCCAGCCAGTCGGGTCAAAATTATTCATCTGTTGTTGGAATGTGAACAGAACCTCAATGCGCTCTTGAATTCCAGCTCTTTGGAATGCCATACACCTTTGCTAAGCTTCATAATGAGCCCGAGGTAGCTCCAACAGGGGTCGTTCATCTGGGGAGAGGTGGGAGCCGACGTCGTTAACGGGCGAAGAGAAGTAAGTCTTTTACCATCTTTTACCCGAAACCATCTCTCACAAGTTCATTTGCCCATATGCTCATGAACTTCCCTCCTGACCCCCCGTTGCCTCTCCATCAGCCTGGAGTGTCTGTGCTCAAGTGAGACCTTCCTAATTGCTCACACACACTTACAGCACGGGTGTGCTTTCCATCGGGCTACTTCTTGGAGGCAGCCTTGAAATCCAGAGATCGGGGCGCCGCGTGGTGCAGTCCGGTGAGTGCCTGACTCTTGGTTTCGGCTCAGGTCGTGATCTCAGGGTGGTGAAACCGAGCCTGACATCGGGCTCCATCCTCAGCGTGGACTCTGCTTGGGTTTCTCTCTCCCTCTCCCTCTAATCCCCCCACCACCACAGCATGCACTCTCTCTCTTTCTAAAATAAATAAATCTTAAAAAAAAAAAAACCAGAGAGTATTTTTCATACTTCTGCAGTCTCCTTTCTACTCATCTCCAGAGTTGTAACCTGATTCCTCCTAAGTAGTCCTCCCTGCCCAAGATTGAGCTTGAGAGTGCTCGTTGCAGTAGATCTGAGAGGTACAGAGGCGACCTCATAAGCTAATCCCCAGTAATTGCACTGTTGGGGATTTACCCCAAAGATACAGATGCAGGGAAACGCCGGGACACCTGCACCCCGATGTTTCTAGCAGCAATGTCCACAATAGCCAAACTGTGGAAGGAGCCTCGGTGTCCATCGACAGATGATGGATAAAGAAGCTGTGGTCTGTGTATGCAGTGAAGTATTCCTCAGCCATTAGAAACAACAAATACCCACCATTTGCTTCGACGTGGATGGACCTGGAGGGTATGATGCTGAGTGAAGTTAGATAATCCCAATCAGTTTCAAGGACAAGTTTGTGTAACCAAATAATTCCCTAATGGGCAGGTTGACTGGAGGGGTCATTTCTGAGCAAGGTAGTCTCCTCACTACTTACAGCCCCCAAGCCCCACCCTCTATGCCATCAAAGTAAAGTTAACGAGGTAAAGTAAAGGCCCACAGGGTTGCTAGTGGATGCACTCGGCTGTAAACTTCCAAAGAGCCTTTCTGCTTCGGTGATTTTCCCATACAAACAGCAAAACGTGCGCATATACTTTAGGATTTCACATCACAGTCAAAGCTGAGCCTCTGAGATCAAGTCAAACAGCAATGTGAACCATCTGGAAGGACCTGATAAGTGGAGTATACACATACACATGTGGCTGCCGCCTTGAGATCCGTGGTGGAAGCATTTGGAGAGCAAAGAAGAGAAACAACTATTTCCCTGAACCAGTCCTTTAAAAAACAACCTCATCCTTCCCCCCTTCCCTTCCAAAATCACAGGACTTGAATTCCCCAATCTCGACTGTCCCTTCAGCTCTGGGCCTTTCTAACCAGCCTTTTCCTCAGGCTCGAGGAAGGCTTGCTTGCACTCCACTGCTGCAGGGGTAAGGACGCGGCCTCGCAGGACAAATGGAAGACCGGATCCTAAGGCTTCTGTGTGCTCCTCCAGGTGGAGCCAGGTGGCTTGCTTCATGGGAACCAGGTGCCAAGAACAAACCAACGAGACGAACAAAGCTCCTTACAGTTTTTCTTTAAACTGGAAGGCAAACAAACAAACAAACAAACAAACAAAAAACAAACAAAACTGGAAGGCAAAACAAAACAAAAAAATAAAATTAAAAAAATAATAATAAACTGGAGGGCATGCAGGGCGCCTGGGTGGGTCGGTCAGTTGAACCCTGACTCTTGATTTCTGCTCAGGTCACCATCTCAGGGGTGTGGGACGGAGCCTTGGGTCGGGCTCCATTCTCAGCTCAGAGTCTGCTTGAGATTCTCTCTCTCCCTCTGCTCCCCCCACCTGTCTAAAATAAATAAACAATAAAGCGGAAGGTGTGGATATAGAGAACCAACCTAAATAAGAAAATGGCTTATGTTATTTGTACTCATTTCCTCAGGTAGGACGTATCTTCTACACATGGACACTGTTTCCTTTTGGCGCCAAGGATAAAATGAGAGGACCAAGATCAGGTCAGGCTTCTTGGTGGCTTTACCTATTAAACACGAACGATGAGTAGAAGATATGGACAGGAGGGAATTTTATCTGCACCTGCAAGAGGAGCAGAAAGCAGAACAGGTCAGGGCTGCTCAGAGAAATTGTCTGAAACCTCCCGGAACGTGAGAACCGACGACAACGCCGAGTCTGACTTGCCCACCAGCAAAACTGCGGAAGCACAGAGAGAGAGAGATCTGAAAAAGAAAGAGCCCCCTCAACCTCGGTGGAAAACGTGACCCACCTTCACCCCTGTTCAACCTCAGTGATGCTTAATTAATAGTTGGGGCCACGCTGCTGTAATTAGGGCAGCGAGCGTTTGGTTGGCCACTGGGAGGAAGGTTGTAAGTATGGGGCAGGGATGGCGTAAGACCAAGTAGATTGGCAGCTCGTACCAGGTGTCCCCTGCTGCTCGCCGATGTTTCCCTGCGCCGAGAGCTGTGCTGAACTGGTGTGTGTCCAACGAAGGGACGACGGTCAGGGAGTGTGGGGGGAGGAGGTCCAGTGTGCTCGTGGGAAGCGAACGGCGCCGTAGGCCCACAAACGCTCTTAACACGACCAGAGAGAAGAGCCAGGTTGGGGGAAGGAGAGGCCAGAGGCAGAGGCCAAGAAGAAGGAGGAGGCGCGGGGATGTGAACGGCCCCCAGACCTGTATCTCCTTCACCCTCTGCCCCAACCTGTTCCCGTGTGACCTCGGTGAGAGAATCCGCCGTCGTTTCTCCTGTAATGACAGGAGCTCGCGGTGTCTCCCGACCGTAACACAGCAGCGCGTGAACGCTTCCCCCGGGAGCTGGGGAGGCCCTCAGCAGATCTGTGCCCAAAGCACAGAAGTTTGGTCTTTCTGGTCTCTCGTCTCAACAAGTGCTAAGGATGAACATTCATTCATTCAACAAATATTGAGAGAGCCCCCGCGTGTGACCGGATCCGTCCTCAGCCGGTTAACGTGTTCTTTAGGTTGAATTGTTCAGGAGTCTGAGGATTAATATGCAAAGAGCAACTGAGAAACCACAGAGTGTTTAGAATCCCTTTTCCTTCACTATTGCAGAGTGTCTCGAGAGCGTGGTTGAGGAACGACGTGTTGAACCCCATCCCACCCCCCGGCCCTTCCTCCTTTCTCTTCCGCCCGCCCTCTGACCTCGAGCCTCCTCTAAGGTCATCCGTGACTGTCCAAACCTGCGGACGCGGTGCGGGTCTGTCTTTTTTCAACTGAGGTTGCGGCATTTGGTATTAATGATCGTTCCCTCTCGGCCAGAACGTCTGCCTTGCGGGGTTTTCCTAGCCACGGTGTCGTGTGTCCTGAATATTTATAAAGTGAGCGTGGAACCAAGGGGATGCGGGCACAGATCTCCCCTTTGTCATCTTGTGACCCTGAACAAATTATTTAAACCCAAGGTGGTTTCTGCATCTGCAAAAGGAGGTGCTTACAGCCGCCTTCAACACGCTCCTTACGTTGTGAGGATTCCATGAAGGTAAAGCAAGCAGGGCGCCTGGGGCGTGCCCGACATACGAGTTCTGTTTGGGTTTCCCTTGACTCCCTGTGCCCCGCTACTGGTGTTTGGTCCTCCCCATCTCCTCCCTGAGTCATTGCAGGGCCTCCTCACAGTCCCCCTGCCTTCAGGGGCTCATGGCTGCATTCCATTCCTCACCTGCAGACTTTCTCAAATGCAAAGCTGATCCTATCACATCCCACGTAATAGGAACCCAGTGACCTGAAGGATAAGCAAAGTCCACACTCCTAAGGGTGGCGTGAGCCAGGCTCATGTCTGCAGCTTCAGTAACAGCCACAGGCGTCTCCCACCCCTCTCACCTGGGCCGCATTGGACTACCTTTCGTTCCCAGAGCGTGCCGTGCCGTGTGCACACCTTCCTACCTTTGTACAGGACCCTTGCTCTACTTTGAAAGCCTTCGCCACCTTTCCTGGCTGGATTAGTTCAGTGTGTTCTTCAAGATCCAGTTCGCCATTATGTCTTTTTAAATTCTTAAAGCAGACATTGTTGACTCTCCCTCTACAGCGCTTCAGTATTATCTAACGCATACATCATGTTTTCACCATTTATCTTGCTTACCTGTCTTCCCAATCAGGTGTGTGCTCCATGAAGGACTCTCGCTGTGTCCTGTTCTTTTCATAGGGCCTGGCACCTAGTATGCTTAATACATGTTTGTTGACCTGATTACATAAACGATGAGTTTATGCACCAGGACACCTGTACCCCGATGTTTCTAGCAGCAATGTCCACAATAGCCAAACTGTGGATGGAGCCTCGGTGTCCATCAAAAGATGAATGGATAAAGAAGATGTGGTCTATGTATACGATGGAATATTCCTCAGCCATTAGAAACGACAAATACCCACAATGTGCCTTGACGTGGATAGAACTGGAGGGTATTATGCTGAGTGAAGTAAGTCAGTCGGAGAAGGACACACATTATATGGTCTCATTCATTTGGGGAATATAAAAAACAGTGAAAAGGAATAAAGGGGAAAGGAGAAAAAATGAGTGGGAAATATCAGAGAGGGAGACAGAACATGAGAGACTCCTAACTCTGGGAAACGAACTAGGGGTGGTGGAAGGGGAGGAAGGTGGGGGGTGGGGGTGACTGGGTGATGGGCACTGAGGGGGGCACTTGATGGGATGAACACTGGGTGTTATTGTATATGTTGGGAAATTGAACACCAATAAAAAATAAATTTAAAAAAATGAGTTTATGTTTTGGCAGGGACAGAGTTGGAAAAAAAAAAATAGAGTGCAGCATTTGAGCCCGTTTGAACGTGAGAGTGAGTCAACCGGGCGTCATGGGCAGATGTGCGGAATCCATGATGAAGGCAGCGTGGAACAAAATCGGGGTCTGCGTGACAGCAAACGTGTGTGTGACATGGTCCACCGAGGAAACCGATTCGACCTTTTCAAAAGCAAGGGCACATATAGGAGTATGTAGGTTCAGAACATGGAGTGATGATCAAATGCTCATATGTAAATTATTCGGAGCGCACAGAATAGGCGCTCACCTTATTCAGCCACCGTGGGGTTGGCCAGCAGGGTGCACAGTGACAAGCTCCCATTGAACTTGTTGACTGAGATGAGAAATAGCAGAGGGCATTGCAGGAAATCTCCTTGTGCCCAAGAATAGTGAGAAAGTAGCCAACTTTGAGGAGGGTATCTGAGCTTAGACACGTAAGAGCTCCAATAGAAGAACGATGCTGGAATCGTCTGTATCTGTGGGCGTTGGCATGCCCTGCCTCTGCGAGAGCCATCACGTATATGAACCATTGATTTCGGTTTCAAATGATTTAAATAGAGCCCAGAAAGATTCCCTTAAGCCACCTCAATATATGAGAAACAGCCAGTGATATTGGGTCGTTAAATGTCTCAAACTATTAAATTTTAGCACTGACCACTGAGCTTATGTCTTAGACCTCATCATATTCCCGTGGAAACTAGTTTAGTTTGTGACTTCCTGGAAGCAACATTATAATTTAGCCTCAGTCCTCAGGGCACCTTTCTTGGTTGAAGTTAGCAGCATAGTGTCTAGAGAGGACAACAGGCGACTGTAAATTTAACCCTCTGGATCTTTTACACCAATGTGGCCTGAACTCAAGTTTCTTCTTCTGAAATTACAATGAAAAAAAAAAAAAAAAGAAAATGAGAAATAATAAACAGATAAGTTATAGGGCAAAATCATTAACTGTAATATTAAATTATCAAAATTTCAAGTTCTCTGGTTTAATTCATTCGAATTCGTTTATCATTAAAATGACAAATGTTTTTAGTAACTTACTGAAAGGTCTTTGTGATCTCACGTCTAAGTGGAATCTTAAAAAACCAAACTCAGAGATACAGAGGACAGATCGGTGGTTGTCAGAGTCAGGGTTAGGGGTTAGGTGAACTGGGTGAAGGTGGCCAAAAGGCACAGACTTCCGATTATAACATAAATGGTGACAATGGTTAACAATACGGTATCGTATATTTGAAAGTTGCTCAGAGAGTCTTAAAAGTTTTATCAAAAGAAAGCAATTCGTAGCTATGAAAGCTGTGCCCACTAAATTTAATGTGGTGACCATTTCACAGTATGTACGTGTATCAATCATTAGGTTGTACACCTAAAACTAATGCAATATTATGTGTCAGTTATATCTCAATAAAACTGGGGAAAAAATAAGTCTTAAGAGAGGCCTTTGGATTTTTACTCCTTTATTAAACTTGGCATAGTAAGTTTCCTGTATTCTCCGCTGTTTCATGAATATTGTCATCATATGGACCAGACGTTGGCAAACTACGCCCATGGGCCAAATCTGGCCTAACTCCTGCTTTTGAAAATAAAGCTTTACTGGGTCGGAGGCACCCTGACTCATTTGTGGCTGCTTTCACGCTGTGACGTAACGAAGTCTGTACGACACGCAAAACCTAAAATATTCACCACCGACTCTTTGTAGAAGAAGGATGCTGGTCTTTGGCGTGACAATGGTTATTAAGCCAAATAAGTAAGGCCTGTTCTTTAGAGTGTTGAACCCAGAGCTCCTGAGCCCACAGACTCCAGGGCAGTTTATCTTAAAAAGTGAAAAATAAAAAGATCTCAAAAAAAAAAAAAAAAAAGCTACCAGCTATCAAAATGAATTTTTCAGCTCTACCAGCAATGTTTTTAAACCACGAGCCGTCAGAGTTCCTTGCCTACCACCAAATATGTTCAGAAGCCTAACGTAAGGGACGTTTTATGTGCCGAGTGAGCTATTTGGCTCTGTTACTTTATGTAATCCTTTGAAAACTGTTAAGTGGCATTCATTTTGAGATACAGGGGCGATGGCTTGCAATCTAAAACTGATTTCTTGTAAGAAAGTGGGGAAGATGAAATATAAAATCACTCTGTAACTCGGGGCCCTGATGACTCATAAAATCTTTCTGGGCTCTATTTAAATCGTTTGAAACTGAAATTAATGATTCATATATGTGATGGCTCTTGCAGAAGTAAGAAAGGAGTCATGATTCATCTAATATTAGTGCACGGGCTTTGTTCTTACGGCACAGGGTGGAGAAATGCATTTCCAATGGCTTGAGATGTGTGCTCTCGCACGTGTCCTTTTGCCTGATTTTTGGATACCGAATGGAAATGAGGCTGATTAAACTAACTTCCCCATCGCATTACCATGGAAAAATTCACAATATCTGAAAACGAGAGGTCATTCCTCATCTCTCTGATGGGTCATGGTGGCCCCAGTGCACCAGACAACATTGTGTGTGGATATGCATCTGTTCTTACACCAAATATGTTTAAAAAAAAAAAGGACGTAGCAGATAGTTTCCTGAACAGTTGAACAATTTGGAATAAAGCAACATTTTAGTAAGTTGGATTATGTTTTCCTACTGATTTAAATTGTATTGCAGAAATGGGTCTTCAAATAAGGTTTCCTTTCTCAACCCACACCTGCAATTAAAACTTAAGACATGTGGAGAAATCCCATTTACTAACAAGCCACTCAGGTCCTTTCAGATTCAAGGAGTCCTAAAAAAACAAACTAAATCAAATAGATTTCCAAATTTTAAAAATGCATTATGTAAAACATCAATTTGGAGAAAGGAGTCACTATCTAAAATGTGGAAAGAGAGAAGTCTCATCTCCCTGTGTAATCCTTACGGAATAAGCGAGAAGAAAAAAGAAAAAGAAAAGGCTCTCCTGTCTAATTGAATGACTCTTCTCATAAAGCCACCGTGATCTTCTTTTTTTTAAAATTTTTTAAAAAATTTTATTTATTTATTTGACACAGAGAGAGAGAGAGCGTGCACAAGCAGGGGGTAGGGCAAAGGGGGGAGAAGCAGGCTCCCCACAGAGCAGGGAGCCTGATCTGGGGCTCGATCCCAGGTCCCTGAGACCGTGACTGGAGCCAAAGACGCTTAACCGACTGAACCTCCCAGGTGCCCCCGTGATTATCTTTTGAAGATGTATTTTGAGGGTCTCGATACCCTTAGCCGAGGTGCTAACCCACGTAGCGGTTGCGTTTCTGGGATACGTGTCAACGGGGGACGGGAGTAAGGCGAGTAACACAAAAAACCCAGGAGAGCAAAGCCGAAGTTCATCCTAATCATGGGTCCCTGAGATGGGAGCCCGTTTCTGCTCCGCGTTGATCCTTGTGGCAAGTTGTGTCACCCGTGTCCTTCGTCCCCAACAGCGGATTTGGGCGCTGCCGTGGCTGCCGGGTGCTCTGTACGGACGACCCTGGCTGTGCTGCTCAGCCTGACCGTCCCCACGGCCCCGCGGCCCTGCAGTCTGGCAGCGAGGCAGCACAGGTCCTGTTTGCATTTTGCTCCGAGCACTTCGAAAATCCTTGTTGACCTACTAAAGGGGACTCGAGTTGGCCTTTCTTCGTTGATTCGTACTAACTCCTGCTGCTTTCCCTGCACCTGCCCCTACGACACGCGCCTGTGACCTCCACGCCTGGCCGCCGGCCCTCTGCTCGGTTCTGTCCTAAGGCCGCAGGCTATGTGGCCCCGTGTGGCCCCGGCAGGTGGCCCAGGTCGTGATTCCAGGTCCTGGCATCGAGCCTCTCCCGCTCCCTCTGTACCACCCCGACCCGTTCTCATATTGTCTCTGCTCTCTTGCTCCCGGATAAATAAATAAAACCCTAAACAATCACAAAGCAGAGCAAACCACAAGGGGCAGTGGAAGCCAGCCAGGGCCCGCCCGCCCATGATACGGGCTAGCACACTCCACGGCAGCCTAGAGCTTCGGAGGGCCTTTTTGATGCGCACGATTATGGTGGTTCAAGGGAGCAGGAGACTGAAGCAACGGGAGAGGGCAATGAGGCCCGATCTACGTCGGCCAGGCTGGTGTCTGCCGTCCACACCAGGGCGATTACTCTTACCCACGACTGTGAGATCTGAGCGTTGATCACGAGATGCGTGTCCCTCCGCTAACCGTCCCGGTTTCCAGGAGAGGCTGCCCTCGAATCAGCCGGAGGTGCTTGTCTCCCTGAGCTCAGAGATCCTCAGAGAAGGGACGCTGCCAGTCTCCCGGCGCCAGGACGTTTTCGCTCAGCCCAGCAAACATCCTTTCTTCTGGAACACAAGCCCTAACTGCGCAGCGAGCGCAGCGACCTGTCTTCGTCTGGATCGTATTTCTTGGCCCCGTGGTGGGTCGAGGTCCCAGACGGCCTCCTGGCCTCCCTACTGTGGCGACTTATGCACCTTGCGTTAGCGAGCCTGCTTGTCCATTGTGTTACCATTTTGCTATTTCCCGGTAGGTTTGGGATCCATTATGATCTTCGGATCTTTCCTCTTAAACGTGAGTCCTGTTTTCCCCTTTGTCTAGCTCAAAATTAGCTTTCCTTCTTGGGTAAAGGACTCTTTTATTTTTGAAGGACTTGGCCCATGACTTCGGGGTTTAGAAGTAGTTCTAAACTCCTACCTTTCTATTTTTTTTTTTTTAGGAAAATCCTTTCCTATTTTTTTCAGCAGAATAAAATGCCCAACCCCACCCCACCCACCCCACCCCTGCAAATGCCACATATAAGAGATAATAGAGGTCTAAAATGTAGAGAAGTAAGTCCAGCTCCTTCATTATACAGATGATGACACCAAGACTTACAGGAATTAAACAGTTTGTCCCGGACCTCGGATATTCCCAGGAGCAGGGGCAGGATTGAAGGCAGGATCATCCGATTGCCCCCGACATGCTCGTCTACACTGAAGCTTTGCAGCCGTGCCTTACGTCACACTCACAAGTTCACAGGAGAGGACAGCCCTGACGAGAAAGCTATGGAAATTGTAAATCCGAAGGAATTTCATAGAAAACTGCCTTTATTGTAAATAATCTTACGGATGAATAGTACGTGCATTATAAACTAGACTCTCATGCTATATCATACTGGAAAATTTTATGTATTCAGTTGGCCAGAACCCCCCCCCCAAAAAAAAATCTGCAAAACCCTCCAGTTAATCAAAATGGGTTCTCCCTCACTGGACTGGATATAAATATGTACAAATGTGTGCGAGTATAGACAGCACAGAATGGTGAATCCAGGTTCCGTAGTTATCAGTGTGTGGTCAAGCTCACTGTAGCTGTCGTCCCGATCTCCCCCGTGATTATTTCATGGAAATCCCGGCCTCTTATCGTCTCACCTGTAACTAGTCCAGGGTGAATTTCTGAAAGATGAAGGTGCCCTTCTAAAGGCACAGCCACAATCGCTATCACACCCACAAATATTAATAATCTCTAAATGTCGAATATCCAGGCCCAGGATTGCTTAACTGCATCAGGGAGCTGGCCAGTGTTCCTCTTTTCCTAATTTTCATCTGTGTGTGTCCATGTAACAGCTTGTGCACTTGATCGAGATCCAAATAAGGTTTTACGGTAAAAGTGCATGTGCCGTGTAAGCAATCGATGCATGTCTCTTCAGTCTCTTTTATTTTTTTTTATTTTTTTTTTTATGATAGTCACACACAGAGAGAGAGAGAGGCAGAGACATAGGCAGAGGGAGAAGCAGGCTCCATGCACGGGGAGCCCGACGTGGGATTCGATCCCGGGTCTCCAGGATCGCGCCCTGGGCCAAAGGCAGGCGCCAAACCGCTGCGCCACCCAGGGATCCCCAGTCCCTTTTAAACTATGGGTCCTCTTCTCTGCCCCCGCACGTCTCCGTCAAAGAGAAGGGGTTAACGATCTCGTATAGTCTCAGCAGTTTGCCTTTCGCTGAACGCACCCCCGTGGTGTCACTTAGCGTGTTCATGCAAACCTTGTATTTCCTATAGATTGATAGTTAGGGGTAGAAGATTGATCATGGTCAGACTCACTGGGGGCAGAGAAGGCCACTTCATAGGTGCAAATGTGTTCTTCTGTTGGGAGGTGAGCTCTTACCAGCTCTTGATGGTCCGTGTCAAGATCCATTAGTTCACTAGAGAATTTTTTTTTTAAGATCTTATATATTTATTCATGAGAGAGACAGAGAGAGAGAGAGGCAGAGACACAGGCAGAGGGAGAAGCAGGGTCCATGCAGGGAGCCCGACGCGGGACTCAATTCTAGGACCCCAGGGTCATGGCCTGGGCCCAAGGCAGACGCTCAGCCACAGAGCCCCAGGTGTCCCCCCCCCAGTTCATTAGAGATTTCAAAAAAATGTGGTATTTCACTTTGTTAGCCAAATTAGTGCAAAAGAACATTCATTCATGAACTTGTGGGTTGCTCTTCATTGCTCCTGTTCTGTTCCCTTAGAGATTATTTTGCGAAAGTATAGGTGAGCAATATTTCCTGAATTCTTGCAAGGTCTGTGGCCTTTTTACTTGAAGATCCTTTGCACTGGTTATAAAATCTGTGACTCACATTTTTCTTCCTTTGAGTGTTTTAAATGTGATACTTCAGGGTCCTCTGCAGAAAATATTACTGTCATAGAGTCTGATTATCTGAATTTCTTTTTCTTACAAATGACTTGGGTGGTTTTTTGTGGGTTTTTTTTGTTTGTTTGTTTGGATACACAAAAGATTTATTATTGTGTTTTTAAAAGAAACTTCTAGCTCAAAACTAAAGTCCCATAGTTTGACTAGAGTATGTCTCAGCAATGGCTGTTCTTGGTTGATTTCTTTTTAGGGATGTGATGTGCTCGTTCAGTACGTGGTTTCAATCATATTTCTCTAAAAAAGACCGTGCTTAGCGTTTGTGCTATTTCGTTGCCCTGGTTTTCTTTGACTTTCAGGCGTCTCCCTTGCGTGCCTTTATCATCTGTCGGGAGATTTTTCTGCCCCTTTTTTTGTCAAACTCCCGGTCTTTCAGGTCTCTGTTAGTCACCTCCCTGAGCCCTTTCCCAACCTCTATCCTCTTTACTGTCATAGTACTTCTGTTTTGACACATATCAAATAATGTATTTTTATGCTTGGTTTTTCTATCAGACCATGTTTCTCAAAGCAAGGACAATTTCGTGTAAATCGGCATATGCGTTAAGCATAGGACTTGGCGTCTAAAAGACATTAAAATGTATGTATTTTGAATGAATGAGTTTAATGGTTGATTATCAACATGCCATTGTAAGTATTGAGCAATCATTGTTCATTAGTTTAATTAATCATTGAACATTAATTATTAATTTAAATGTTCATTAACATTTAAACTGGGACGCCCGGGTGGCTCAGCGGTTGGGCATCTGCCTTCGGCCCAGGGCGTGGTCCTGGGGTCCCGGGATCGAGTCCCACATCGGGCTCCCTGCACGGAGCCTGCTTCTCCCTCTGCCTGTGTCTCTGCTTCTCTCTCTGTATGCCTCTCGTGAAAAAATAAATATTTTTGAAAAACAAAAAAAGAAAAATTCAAATTATGCTAGATGTTAAACTCCAGGACTTTTCCCCCAACTCTTTCGCCCTTTCCCTATTACCCCCACGGCCACCATTGACTTGTAAGGTAACTTTTACCTTTAGGAGAGACACTTATCAGGAGAAATGTTCTCCTGATTATTCTGAGAAAATCAATTGTGGAATCAAGGTGACAAAAAAATAAAAATCAATATGCTTTGCATAAACCAGAGAGAGCGATCTGCAGAGTTACAGAGGTTGGACAGGGCCTGGCATAGAGTTCAGCGTGACTAGAGCCGAGACTCCGAGAAGAGATGAAGCTTACAAAGGAAGGTTGGAGGCAAGTTGGGATTACGGCGTGTCACACTAGGGAGCCGTGATCTTGTAGATTGGGGGTTCTCAACTCAAACGAACCCCACGGTAAGCTGAATAGTGGCCGTGTAAGTACATGGGGTTTGAATCCCTGGAACTTGCAAATGTTATTTTATGAGGAAAAAGGGTCTTTGCAGATGCGATTGAGTTAAGGATCTTTGGAAGAGGAGATCACCTGGGTGGGTGGACCCTAAATCAAATCACAAGTCTTTCTAAGAGAGAGGCAGGGGGAGATTTGACATAAACTCAAAAGAGAAGGAGACAGTGTGACCCAGCGGCAGCCACAAGTCGCCGCTGGGAGCTGGAAGAGGTAAGCAACAGCTTCTTCTCTAGAGCCTCTGAGGATAGCACAGCTTTGCTGAGAAACCGCTTTGGGCCCAGTCAGACTGCTTTTGGACCCGTAGCCTCCAGAACTGCGACAAAATAAATTTGTGTTGTCTGAAGCCACCATGCTTGGGGTATTTTATTACAGCAGCCACTGGAAACTAATACTAACCTAACATCCTCCTTTATTAATTGAGTTAAAATTCACATACTGTAAAATCCACCCTCTTAAAGTTTACAATTCAGTGGGTTTTTTTTTAAGTATATCCATAAAGTCGTGCTTTTGGTTTGTAATCATTGCCATTTGTCTAATAATTTCAGAACATTTTCATTACCCCCGAAAAGAAACCCCGTGCCTATTACTTCTCACTCCTTATTCCCACCTCTGGCAACCATCAGTCCAATTTCTGTTTCTTTGGATTTGCCAATTCTAGACATTTCATAGGAGTGGAGTCACACAATTTATATGCTTTTATGCCTGCCTTTTTTTCACTTGACATTGTTCTCAGGGGTCATCTATTATGGATCCGTGCTTCATTTTTGTTTCTCACTGGATAATGTTCCCTTGCGTGGATAAACCACATCTGTTTATCTGTTCATGAGTAGATGCGTATTTTGGTTACTTCAACTCTTTGGCTATTATCGGCAATACTGCTGTGGATGTTCATGTACAGGTTTGTGCGTGAACGTATATTTTCAAATGTCTTGGGTGTAAACCTAGGAGTAGAATTGCTAAATCATATGGCAAGTCTGCGTGTAACCTTTTGAAGAACTATCAAATTGGTTTCCAAACCAGTTTCATGTCTGACATTCCCAAGAGTGTCAATGTATGAGGTTCCAATCCTGCCACATCCTTGTCGGCACTTGTTATTTTCCTAATAACCATCCCAGTAGGTAGCCATCAAGTCGTATGATCCCAGTGTGGTTTCCATTTGCATTTTCTGACTGACTAGTGATGTGGAGCATCTTCTCATGTGCTTGTGGGACATTTGTACATCTTCTTTGGAGAAAAATGTCTTTTAGGTTCATTTGTCCACATTTCAATTGGGTTATCTTCTTACTGAATTATAAAAGAGTTCTGTATGTTGTTTGGATAAAAGTCCTCTGTCACATACATGATACGCAAACAGTCTAGCATCTGTGTGTGTCTTTTCACTTCCTTGGTGGTGTCTTTTGAAGCACAAAAGTCTTTCATTTTGATGAAGTCCAGCTTTTCGGGATCCCTGGGTGGCGCAGCGGTTTGGCGCCTGCCTTTGGCCCAGGGCGCAATCCTGGAGACCCAGGATCAAATCCCACGTCAGGCTCCCGGTGCATGGAGCCTGCTTCTCCCTCTGCCTGTGTCTCTGCCTCTCTCTCTCTCTCTCTCTGTGACTATCATAAATAAATAAAAATTTAAAAATAAATAAATAAATAAATAAATAAAAAAGAAGTCCAGCTTTTCTCTTTTTAGTCACTTATGCCATTTGTGTCTAGCATTGCTTAAAGCTTAAGTCATAAAGACTTAACACCTGAGTTTTCTTGTAAGATTTTATAGTTTTATAAAAGAGTTTTATAGTTTTAGCTCTTGTATTTAGATCTCTGATTCATTTGGGGTTTATATTTGTAGATGGTGTGAGGTAGGGGTCCAACTTCCATGAACCATGTCTTCTTTTCTGTATTCTAATGATTGCCATCTGTGGCCTTGTGGACCCTACAAGACTAGCCAGTTCCTAGCGATAGGAAGCAACTCACCCATGAGTGTTTTTTCAAATGCAGACCAACCAGTCCAGTGGCCATACACCACTGGCCATATACAATCAAAGAGGCAGCCACCTCTTTTATTAGGTTCTCTCCCTCCAGGCCACTATTCACCTTTCCTAATTATCCCAGGGCCAGGTAGCAGACAACTAGGGACAGCCCCTATGCAACAGAGCCTGCTAAAACTATCCAACTATCCAATCCAAACCTGTTTACTCTGGCTCACCCCTTTTCTCCCATAGAAACCACAGTAAAGGCCCTTGCCCACAATGTTTTCCTCTCCCTCCGCCTCTGACTGACCCTGTTGCCTCCCCAGGTGGGACCCCATAGTGTAGCATGCCAGCTTCTCTTGGGAACTGTGAGCATAACAAACTATTTTCAATTTTAGTCATCTTTTGATCTTTTGACCTTGACATACCTAAATAATGATAAAAACCTATCGAACTTCTATTAAAACGCAACTTCATCCTTTTGCATGAGGCTATCGGGTTGTCCCAGAACATATCTGTTGACAAAACTCATTCTTTCCCTCGTTGAATGATCTTGGCATCTCGTCAAAATCAATTTGTCTTAGACATATGGGTTTATTTCTAGACCCTCAATTCTATTTCATTGATCTCTTTGTCTGCCGCTAGGGCAAGTACCATACCGTCGTGACTACTCTAGCTCTGGAGTAAGTTTTGAAACCGGGATGTGTGTCTCCCAACTTTTTTTTTTTCTTCTTCAAATTCGCATTAGCTATTCTATGTCCCTTGAATTCCCATATGAATTTTAAAATAAGCTTGTCAACTTCTGCAAAACAACAAAAAGGACACTGGGGTTTTGATGAAGATTGTATTGAATCTATGGATCACTGATTTTTTTTCTCTTATTTTTGTGTTTCTTCATTTCTACTCTAATATTTATTATTTTCTTTCTTCTGCCTCCTTTAGACTTAGTTTACTCTTCTTTTACTTTGTTAAGGTCAGAGTTTAGTTCATTGATTGGGGATCTTTCTTCTTTTTAATATAGGCATTTACAACCACAAATTTCCCCATAGGTACATCCCATATACAATTCGATATGTATCGTTTTGGTTTTTATTCATCTCCACATATTTTCTAGTTTTTCTTCTTATATCTTCTCCGACTTGATTATTCGGGTGAATATTTAATTTCCACATATTTGTGAGTTTCTGTTACTGATTTCTGCTTTTCTTCCATTGTGATCAGAGAGCATACTTCGTAAGATTTCAGTCCTTTTAAATATACTGACATTTGTTTTACGGTCTAACCTAGGCTTCTAATCTGGCTCCATGTCTACTTGAAGCATGTCCCCTTTGTCTGTGAGGTCCAATTAGTTTGTATGCTGTTCCCATCCACTATTTCCTTCCTAATCTTCCATCTGATAATTTTGTACATTATCGAAAGGGGTGTATCAGTGTCACCAACTATTATTTCTCCCTTCCCTTCTGGTAGGTTTTGCTTCATGTATTCTGGGACTCTGTGGTTACATGCAATGGTATTGTTATATGTTCTTGGTGGATTGATTCTTTTATTATTATAAAATGTCCTTCGTTGTCTCCAGTAACATTTTTTTTCTTAAAGTCATTTTGTCTGGCATTAGTATGACAACTTCAGTTCCATTTTGGTTTCCTTTTGCATTGTATATCTTTTTCCATCCTTTTAATTTCTGCCTATTTATGTCTTTGAATCTGTAGACAGTGTAGTGTTGGATCAGGCTTTGTACCCATTCTGCCAATTAATTGAAGTAGGTAAACCCTTTATACTTCATGTAACTACTAAAATGGTAGGATTCATGTCTGCCATTTTGCGGTTTGTTTTCTATACATGTTATTACTTTTTTCCCTCAATTCCTCCATTACTGTCTCTTTTGTATTAAGAGGATAATCTCTAGTGGCACCATTTTAGTGCCCCTCTCATTTTTTTAACATACTTTAAAAAGTTATTTTCTTAGTGGTTTCTCTGGGCTTATAGTTGACACCTTTATTTATAACAGTCTAGGTTGGATTAATAACAACTTACTTTCAGTAGCATACAGAACTTTTGCTCCCATATAACTCCATTCCTTTCGCCTTCCTTTATGCTGTTTTGGTCGTACAAACTACATTTTACATCATGTGCACATCGACACAGCTTTATGATTATTAGTTTATAATTTGCCTTTTTAAATCAGATACAGTGGTACAAACAAAAAGTATATTTATACTGTCTTTTAATATTTAACTCTATAGTTATCTTTACCAGCGCTCTTCATTTTTTCATCTGGACTTGTGTTACTGTCTAGTGGCCTTTCATCCTATTCTGAAAGACTCCCTTTAGTATTTCTTGTAGAGCAGTTCTTCTAGCAATGGATTCACTCCATTGTGTGTTTTGTTTATCTGAAAATGCTTGATTTCATCTTCATTTTTGATGGCTGTATAATTGGATATATAATTCTAGGTTGACGGACTTCTCTCTCTCTCTTTTTTTTTTTTTTGGACTTTTCTATCAACATTTTGAATATGTCATTGCCACTGCATTCTTACCTATGTAGGTTCAGATGTGAGGTCAGATGCTAATGTTATTGAGCATCCTTTGTACAGGATGAGTCAGTCATTCTCTCTTAAGACTTAAGGATTCTTTTGGCCTTTGTCTTTCAGCAGTTTGATGATGATGTGTCTACATGTGAATCTTTTAGAGTTTGTTGAGCTACTTGGACATGTAGATTAATGGTTTTCATCACATTTGGAATATTTTTGGCCTTTTTTCATATATTCCTCCTGCTGGTTTCTCTCCTCTCCTTCTGTGATTTCCATTATGATATGTTGGCACACTCGATCACGTTCCCCAGGGCTCTTATTCTGGTTTTTTTTTTTTTCATTCCTTTTTTTTTTTTTTCCCTTTCTTTTTCCTCAGTCTTGGGAATATCTGTTGATCTGTCTTCAAGTTTGTGATCTTTCTTCTGTCTCCTCACATCTTTCAGCCCCTCTAGCGAAATGTTCACTTCTGTAATTTTCCTTCTCGACTCTAGAATCTCCATTTGGCTCTATTTTATACTTTCTCTCTATTGGTCCTATGTATTTGCTGAAAAATCATTCTCATCCTTTCTTCTTTTTTCTTTCTTTTTTTTTTTTTTAATTTGGAGAGAGAGAGTGGTAGAGAGCACAAGTGAGGAGGAGGGCCAGAGGAACAGGGAGGGAGAGAGAGAATCGTAAACAGACTTCCTGCTGAGCATGGAGCCTGATGAGGGGCTCCATCTCACGACCCTGTCATCACGACCTGAACATCAAGAATCAGATACTTAACCAGTTAACCAGAATCAGTTATGCTTCTCTTGATTTGGGCTCAGGTCATGATCTCTCTGAATAAATAAATACAATCTTTAAAAATAAACAGACAAACCTTTGTTTAATAGGTACAATGTCTGGACTTTCTCAGGAGCAGTTGACTGCTGCTTGTCCTGTGTGGGAGCCATAATTTCTGTTTCTTTGTGTGTCTAATCTTTTTGTTGAAAACTTACATTATAAATAACATAATGTGGCAATTCTTGAAGTCACATTCACCCACCTCACAATGGTGTGTTGTAGTTGTTGTTGGTTGTCGGCTGGTTTGATTTTTCTGAACTAAATCTTTAACGTCTGACTTCTTTGTCATGGGTGGCCACAGAGTCTGCTGGCTACCCAGTGTTTGCTTATGACTGGACAAGGATTTCTTAAATGCCTGCAGCCAATAAGCCCCTCAGTCACTGCTAAGCGACCCTGCGTGTGCTTGGGGCACATCTTCAGCATCCTAACAGGCACTGTGCGACTCTGCCTTTGCTTTTACTTCCCACCTGCTCAGAGCCTCAAGGTGAGTAAGAAGTGAGAGTCTGGGTCCTTTTCGAGTCCTTCCTGAACATGGACATGCTCACATCCCTGTGCATGCACTCGGCCTTATAGTTTCCCAGTAATATGTCTTTGCTTTTCAAATATCCCTATGGACATATCTTTCCATAGCTTTTCATTTTAAGCTTTTGGTAAGTCTGTTCTTTGCCCGTTATCTACTGCCTCTGGTAACTGTAATGTTAAACAATTGCCTCTGACTTTTTTTCCTACAGACAATAGAAAATTGCTTCTATTGAGGAAAAGGCTGTTTACAATGAGTGGATGAGATCTGAGTCAAGTCACTTATAGACAGTGAGCTGAACAATATATCCCAAGGAACCACCAGACAGGTCAAATAATGACAGTCCTCTGGGAATGAGGCTTGGAAGAAGCTGTAGCCCTGCTCTGCCCCTCTTTTGGCTGCCAGGCTGCTGTTTTTTCATCGTGATTGCAGGCTGATGGTTTTCCAGGTTATTGCAGAGCTGGAGAGGGTAGTGATGAGAATAGAGCAAGGTAAAAATCAAATAAGTATCACTGTTTTTACTGATATTCAGCCACTTTGCTGGCATAAGAGCTTCCCTGATTGCTGCAAGCCTGTGGTTAATTTCCAGAATTCTGCAAAATACATTTTGACATTTTTTTTGCCAGTATTTTCATTGTTTTTATGGAGGACAGGATTTTTAGGGTTCCTCACTCTGGTATTTTTCACTACCACCCCAATGTCCTCTTTTAATGACAAATAATTTTAATAGCATCCGTTGCTATCCTAAAATGAAATTCATAGATAATATAACCCACCAATACACATAATTTCAAAACTATCAATATAATGACATAACTATAACATAAGGAAGGGAAGGATATGTTAATAATAATTGAAAACGCCCCAAGTACAATTACATGAGAAGACACAACGAAAGAGTCAAAGATTTACACCTATTGGTGGGATCTCTTTGAACTGGACGTCACAAATCAAAATGGTGCTTATGGTTCTGCTCTGGGAGTACTCAAATACTGTGTGTGGCCACTGATATCACAGTTTTAAAAAAAATGCTGGGCAATTCCAAACAAAACAAAATATAATCTTGCTTCCGTTTACATGGAATTTGCATTTCTGAAAAATTAAGACCTTGTAAAAAATAGGGTTAGCTAATGACATACGGGTTTTTTAATCTACATGAATGGTTGGTGGGAAGGTCTATCATGATACTGCTCCTGTATCCTTGGCCGCCATACACTGTATGTCAGTAAGGGTCTCATCATTCCACTCTTTGAGACACCCTCCCCACAGAAAGTGGTCCCAAAACACCCCCTAGGGGGCAGTACCACTCCTTTGAGAACTACTGCTTGGGCTGAGCTAGTAGTTGTTTTTGGTTTTGTTTTAATCTGAGGTATGTTTCAGAGAAACAAGTTTCAGAGAAAGGTCCCCACTCAGAAAAGCAGCACACTCGATAAGATGTAGTGTGCTCTACACACAACTCACCACTACTTTGCCCCATACCCTACTTTTCAAGAAATTGAATATAAAATGATCACTTAATAATTTGTTTTGAGATTTTATTCATTTTTTCATGAGAGACAGAGAGAGGCAGAGACCCAGGCAGAGGGAGAAGCAGGCTCCATGCAGGGAGCCCGATGTGGGACTCGATCCCGGGACCCCGGGGTCATGCCCTGTGCCGAAGGCAGAGGCTTAACCACTAAGCATGCCCCAGGTGCCCCAATCACTAAATAATTTGCAGGCATTTCGTTGGATTAGATGTTAAACACTGGTGGGTTTTTTTTTTTCCCTCCTCTTCGATTTTTATTTGGAGCGGTGTCTTATTTGGTGCACTCAGATGAACCAGAACAGAAGCTGATCTACACACAATGACACAGCTTCTGTCTTAAGACCCTAAGTCCTCAGAGAAGGGCTTTGTTTCTAACTTCCACTGGCATCTTTCTGTCATTGGCCGGTCCAATGAGCTAAATTCCTCGGGTAGGATCCCTGTGGTATGTAGATTGTGTCCAAGAGACCACGATTTTGTCCCCTCGTGGAGATAAGTGGAAGCTGCTTTATGAAGGAGTCACTGTATTTCAGGGCGACAACAGGGCCGAGTGGCGAACACCGTGACCCTTGCCATTCTGGTGGACGCCCTGTGGTTGTATCGACCCCGTAAGGAATCTAATGACAATGGTCCTATGAATTGAATCTGGGCTGGTTCTTAGTGAACTGCAACAAAATTCTACTTCCCTCTTGAGTTCATGACTATTGATGAGTAGTATTACAAATCCTCGAAGAGCTAGAACCTTCTTCTGACCTTCTGAACATAATACCTAATTAGTCAGCTCGCGTGGAGCCAGGTGATTTGAAATGCCGTGGCTCCTGGCCTTCGTTCTAATGATGTGGAGTTACACGCATTTTTATGACGGCTCCTCCTGCAGGCTGTACCTCCGGACTGGCCGGCACGCAGATATTCGGGCGTGTGATGCCGGCAGCCCCCCCCCCCAGTAGCAGGAGAGAGCCCCGTCTAGTTTATGGACATTTTTATTTCAAGTTGCCCCTTGCGTTGCCATAACGTGAAGTGATGCCTTCTCCGCAGAGGACGCTTGTTTTACAACAGGCAACTTTGATTCCACCAGAGGGCACCATGGCAAACGTCATTTTCAAAGGTACCCGAACGGGTCAGCTAAGGGAGCCCCAACCCTGAATACGGAAACGAAGGAAAGTGAAGCAGGATACCTTGATCAAGGTATTGATGCCACGGTGATTTTGAAGGCCCCACGGATGACTCCCTTTGCTGGGGATGCGTCCCCCGGGGCAGCCCCCCGAGGCAGACGGGCCCTGGGGACAGGCCGCAGCATGGCCAGCGGGCAAGCGCCCCCGACCGTCAAGAAGGCAGCACGGCTTCTGGATCTCGGGGAGGGGGACCTGCCTCCTCTGCTCTAGGAAAGGCGCCTGCCTTTCGGCACGGGAGTCGGGAGTCGGGGTCGGGGACACCGTTACCAGAGATTCCCATCGCTTCCTGCTCGGAGAAAGGAGTGAATGGATACTGTGCCCCGTGCCCCCTTGCAACAGGGCTCAAGGCCCTTCTCTAGAAATCACGCCACCGAGAGGCCCCAAAAGTGCCCAAGTGATGCCCGCTGCATTGGGGCTTGCGTGGGCCACGGGGTGGAGGAATCGGGGCACACAGGACCCGGTCAGGCTGAGGTGGCCTGCTGTGGGGTGCGCCCCGTTCTTTCCCCTGCAAAGCTGACGCCCACTGACCACTGGGTGGGCTCTGAGGAGGCAGGGACAGGAAAGGAGGTGCCTGGGCCTCCGTGGGGCTTGATGACTGCTGGGGACAGGGCCTGTAACAGGATGATAACAGGGAATCAGAGGTCACTGGGATCCCGGAGTGAGGAAGCAGAGGGGGGGACCAGCAGATACCCCGTGGGTGAGGAGGCGGGGGGGGGCCCAGTGGATACCCTGTGGGTCAGGAGGAGGCGGGGGAGGGGTGTGTGAGGAGGCCAGGAGCATGGCACAGGCCTGCAAGGACGTGAAGCGGGAGAACGGGCCGCCGTCGAGGCTGGGAGACAGGAGCAGTGACCTGCAGGCTCCACTGTGGGAAAGGCGGCAGGTTCCCTCCTTAGGCTGGGAGCCCAGGGTGGCGAGGACTCCCAGGCTGCTCCCAGGGCACGGGGAGGGGATGGGCGGCAGGTGTGTGGGTCAAGGGGGCAGCAGATGCAGGGTGGTGGCAGGTGTGCGGGGCGGAGGGAGGCAGCAGATACTGGGGGTGGCAGGTGCGCGGGGCGGGGGGGCCGGGGCATGGGGCAGGGGGGCAGCAGATGCGGGGGGGGGTGAAAGGTGCACAGGGCGGGGGCGACAGGTGCCAGGGGGGCGGCAGGTGTGCGTGGGTTGGGGGGGTGGCAGGTGCACAGGGCAGGGGGGCAGCAGGTGCGGGGGGTGGGGGCGGCAGGTGCCTGGGGGCAGGGGGTGCGGCCCAGTCTCGATGGAGGGAGCCGGCGCCTGACAGCAGCCGACAGAGGCCCGGAGTCAGGCCCGAGCACGCGGGCGGACGCCGTCCCGGTCACCTGCCGGGGGCTGAGTGTGGGGACAGAGGGGCGACACAGGTGACCTTCAGGTCCCGGGCTGGAGCAGCCGGCTGGCGAGTGAGTGGTCGGCCTAGCCGTTGGGGGCCCGCAGGGAGAGCAGCGCGGCGCCAGCACCCAGGTGGCAGGTGCGAGGCGCTGTGACCCCGGCGGCCGGGCCTTGAGCTGCTCTGTGGGCTGGCGACCCACCCGGCCCAGGGCACCCGGACCTGGAGCGCCCTCCCCCTCGCATCACCTGTGCCTACGGACCGTGTGGCCCCCAGCACCACCCCCTGGCACCCCTGTGTCTCTACAGCCCGCCGGCGCCCGGTGGCCGGGTGGCCCTGCAGGTCCGGGGCGGGGGGGGCGGGACACAGGGTCAGAGGAGGCACGAGGCGCATGGAGCTGCTGGCCTTCCCAGTGGCAGGTGCGGCAGGTGCGGCAGGTGCGGCCGTCCCCGTCTCCCTGACATCGCAGCCGCCGCTTGTGACAGTCTGCCATCGGCCCTGCTCTCCTCCCTCTTGCCTCTCACCCGCCTCGCCTGTCTCCTGTCCCTTCTGCCACATAAATTTGCTTTCCTGAAAAAGGCTGGTTATTTGGAGACATCATCGGCAGCCAATCGGAGCGCAGCGTGGCTCCGGCCGGGGAGCCAATCCGGCGTCACCCCCGGGTCCCCTCTCCGTGTTGCTAAGGCTGCAGGTCGCCTTCCAAGGGCTGCCTGGCTTGCTCTCCGCGGTTCGTCCTCCCTGTCCCCCAACCTCCCCCCTCCCTGCCCCCTCCCTCCCTACCTCCCCTCCAGGCTCTGGAGCAATTCCAGACACTTAAGCCTCCCGGAAGTTTGGGTTCGGGATAAGCAAGGTCTGACTGTGTATTTTTTCCCTTGAGAAATAGGGAACAGCTCGTCCGCTCAGTGCGGGAGCACGTGTCTTAGCAGCTTAATGTCCCTCGGCGGCGTGACATTCTAGTTCTGTTTCCCGCAGGGGTTTTTATTGTTTTCTTTTTGTGTGTGTGCAAATCAACTTTAATTCAGACGGACCAGCGCATAGCCTGGCATTGAATTTGGGATTGAAGACGCGCCGTGTGACTTCCACCTCCTTGGGCTTCACCTTTCATGCAAAATATTTTCAGGCTCTTCCAGTTCTTAACCGATGACAGGAGATGATAAATACCTTGTGGCCATTTCATGCTCCCGTTTCTTAGACTTCCCAGTGCTGGGCTCGTGGGAGAAAACCACCCACGGTGGGAGAGCCGGGACCTGGGAACTCCCAGCTAGTCGCCACCGACCGGGCTGTCCCCTCGCTCACTTCCTGCTTCTTTTGGAAGCAAATTACCCTGGGACTAGAAGCCAGGAACCCTCCCCACCCACCGCCCACCCGGGCCTCGTCGGCTTTAAAGGCCGCGTAGCTGCGGAGGTTAAGAAGATTCCCTCAACGCAGAACAGCTCTGCCTCCCAAAACCCTGAAGACATTTGATAAAGGAAAAAATAACTAACAAGTGGTGTCTTTCTCATAACCTTGGTACCCACTTAAACGCTCACGCGGTGCAAGGAGTCGCGGCTTCGGGTGAGCGGCGCGGGGCGAGAGCCACAGTTCCGTCCCGACGGCCTAGGGGGTCGCTGCCTGGGCCCGACCCCGGGAGCTGACCGGTTCCAGCCTCTGGTTGGGCTCCTTCGACTCCGGGCCTATGGGGGACAGCAGGCCCTGGGCACCCCGACAGCCCGCCCTTCGCCGGGGGCTTGTCCGACAACGGTTGGCCCCACACACAGCATCAACAACTGTGAATTTTTTTTTTTTTTTTTTTGCTAGAGTTTCGGGGAGGCCCTCAGCGCTACTGCATATCCTGCAGGTGAAATGCATGAAATCCGGTTAACATGGTAACGGCTCTAAAAATACCCAGGCTACGGTTTAACCACAGAGTTTCCTCCCGAACGTTCAAGAGCCGCCGGCGCCGCCGATCGAAAGCGCAGCAGCAGCACCGCGGGCCTGGTGCGGGCGCCCTGGGGGACGGGGCAGGGCCCAGAGGTCGGGCCACGGCCACCAGGCCACCAGGCCAAGGCGCGGGGCCCAGCCCGGCCGCAGGGGGACCTCGCAGGGCGGCAGGGGCGCCGAGGCACCCCCCGGGGCAAGCCGGGGCCCAGGGACCCATGTGCCAGGCCGCCCTGCTCCCCTCTCCCTCGGGGCTGCAGGGCCCGCAGGACGGTGCCCGCTCCCCTGGCGTTTCCAGTGCGGCCCTTGCAGCCCGCGCGGGACGGTGGGAGCCGGGCCTGCCCTCGACGCCTGGACAGCGGGAGACTCGCCGGGCCCCAGGCATCCCGGGCTGCCCCGTCCGGGTGGGAGCTCTTCCTGGCGTCTGAATTTTAGATAAACAATGAACAACTTACTCAGTAGAAGTACCCCCCCAACTCCACACACACCCCGCAGCGTCTGTGACATGCTCAAACGAGGGATTCTCTGGGTTTCTGAAATTCAGACCTAACGGGATGTGCTGTATTTTAGCTGCCAACCCCAGTAAGGCGCCTTCGGGTTTTGCTCTTAGACTCTCTCTGTCCTCCAACGCCCAGTCAGTAAGTTGAGTTTTGTTTGCTTGTTTGGTTGTTTTTTTTTTTGTTTTTTGTTTTTTTGTTTTTTTTTTTTTACCTTGGTTTGTTTTGTTGTTTAGTTTAGCTCCACTTCGTTTGTAATCTGTGGGTCAATGTAGAAAGGCTCCAGCTCGGGGAAAATGAACTAGCATTTACTGAGCTCGTTCTCATACCAACCTTACGTTAGGTACTTTTGATGCATTTTTCTTTTGAATCCTTACATTTCTGTATAGTGGACTATTTAATCCACGTTTCGCAGACGAGGATACTGAGGATCAGAGAGGTTAAGTGACTTGACCAAGGTCATACAGCTAGCATGTAGCAAGCTGGGAATAAGCCCGGTGAGGATGAATCCTGCACACCTTCTTAACTATGTTAGTGCATCTGCCTCGGTCAGATTTATTTTTTTAATTTTTTTTTAATTTTTATTTATTTATGATAGTCACAGAGAGAGAGAGAGAGAGAGAGAGGCAGAGACACAGGAGGAGGGAGAAGCAGGCTCCATGCACCGGGAGCCCGACGTGGGATTCGATCCCAGGTCTCCAGGATCGCGCCCTGGGCCAAAGGCAGGTGCTAAACCGCTGCTCCACCCAGGGGAGATAGCGCAGATTCCATAATAAATGAAAAGCTCTAATTGCCAGCTGAATTGCAAACTAGCAACTGTTTCTAAATAATAAACTATTTTATTGATCTCTTTCCTGTTCCTGGACCTCCAGCCCAGGTCATGACTGCTCTCTCCTGAAGCTGTTCCCCTTTCCACACATCAGCTTATTTAATGCCTAGATCAGGGCAGCCCCCGTGGCGTAGCGGTTTGGCGCTGCCTGCAGCCTGGGGCGTGATCCTGGAGACCCAGGATCGAGTCCCACGTCGGGCTCCCTGCATGGAGCCTGCTTCTCCCTCTGCCTGTGTCTCTGCCTCTCTCTCTGTGTCTATGAATAAAATCTTCAAAATAAAAAAATGAAAATAAACAATGCCTAGATCAACCCCATGCGTGACATAGGTGGTACTGTAGTTATAATCCCCATTTCACAGATGAGGAAATGAGTTTAGGGGTTAAATACCTTTCCCAAGGTCACATAGCCTGGGCTCTGCAGCCAGGAAGACCAGATTTAACTCTTGGTTCATGGAGGGAGTGCCTGGGTGGCTCAGTCAGTTAAGCATCCGACTCTTGCTTTCAGCTCAGGTCGTGATCCCAGGGTCTTGGGGCTTGATTTCGGCTCAGGTCATGATCTCGAGAGCTGCGTAGGGCTCCCCACTCAGAGTTCCCGCTCCCTGGGGAGCCTGTTTGTCTCCCCCTCTCTCTGTCCTTCACCTTCCCACGCGGGCACACATGCACTCTCTGTCATAAGTAAATACATCTTAAAAGAAGAAAGTCAGGGTTCATTCACTTAGCAGTGTATCTCCTTAGGAAAGGCTCTGAACTTCACTTTCTCCAAGAATTGGAAAGAATCGTGCCTTTCCCACAAAGGAAAAGCTTCACACAGGGTAAGCACTCAACAAACATGAGCTCAAGAAATGACTTTGAGAAGCGTCTTTACTCAGCTCCTATGACAGTAAGAGACATGAGAGACTGTTCCAGGTCAAGGATTAGCGACGTTTCTCTGTAAAGAGCCAGAGACTAAATAAATCAGGCTTTGCAGGCCAAGAGGCAAAGTCAAGGACATCATGTAGGCAGTTACATAACGAGAGGGAACAAATTTCCACACATTTTTATTGGCGAAATCGGAAATGTAATGATAATAATGACGGAGTACAATTTTCTGTAATGTAGGTCTACGAATAAGTGAATGGAATTCTTTTATTCTGGGGGAGGGATAACGTTTCCCTTAATTGGGGCTCAAAGTTAGTGTTTCCTATCATCAGCATTGATTGCACACGTCCATCTGTTAATGCTGATTCATAATGAGGTTTTACATATTTCATCTTTGAAAAATGCCTTTTCATACTGATAGGCACTGCCAAATAGTGGTGTCTGTCCGTGAAAAAATGATTGTAATTGAGCACATTCATTGCTTGGAAGGCACTTAAAGGATTCCTCTCAATTCCTCTCTTGGTGTTTGCTTTTTAGCATGTCATGAAATTAATTACTTACAATTGAAGGGTAGGTGGAAAGCTCCTCAACTGCACAGTTAAATGGATTTTGAAATGTGGAAATTTCACCTGCACTTGCATCAAGGTCCAAAAGAACACCACTGGAACTGTCGTTTGAGCTCAGAAAATATGTCTGGTACACATTTGAGTGGAAATGGAGGCCTTGCTTCTTGTTCTAACTTGAGACAACAGCACAGGAAATGGGTAAAGCAAGCAGCTCAGCGTTTCATGTGATTCAACCATTAGTTGTCATTGAAATGACTTTACCACAGTAAAAGTTTCACATTTAGGTTGTTTTGCCGTGTAATTTTTGGTCACATTCATTAAGAAACTATTCAGTTCGGCAACAAGTCTCATTTCCAAAACCTTAGAGTAGCTAACAGCGGCACATGTCATTCACAAAAATTTCAGCCTTGGCTCTCAAAAAAAAAAAAAAAAAAAACAACACAGATTTTAGCAATTGATGTGTGACACGGTGAGAAATAGAATATTCAGATTCTACTGTGACACACACACAATTGATGATGCCCAAGTCCACAAAAGTAAGTGAAGCTCGGAAAAAGAAAGAAAAAAAGAAAGAAAGAAAGAAAGAAAGAAAGAAAGAAAGAAAGAAAGAAAGAAAGAAGAAAGAAAGAAAGAAAGAGAGAGAGAAGAGAGAGAGAAAGAGAGAGAGAAAGAAAGAAAGAAGAAAGAAGAAGAAAGAAAGAAGAAAGAAAGAGAAAGAAAGAAAGAAAGAAAGAAAGAAAGAAAGAAAGAAAGAAAGAAAGAAAGAAAGAGAGAGAAGCTCGCCATTAGCACTGGTCCAACTGCACGTGATGGATTTGACTATTTCCCACAAAGCACCTGCTGGTGAAGAAGACAATGAGAATCCATAGGCTTAAAACGCCTTCTAATTTTAGCTAAGTCTTTTTTTTTTTTTTTTGTCTGATTAAAAACAAACACTTTTACCACCACGATCCGGAACACATCTTAGAAGATTCTCCTTTAGACGGAACTGAATTCGTGTTCCCTCAATTTCTTTGAAGATTTTCCTGCCTGCTTTGCAATGCAAACTGCCGACGGAGGCCGATTCTTCAGTCACTCCAAAGGTAGGACTCAGTCCTCAAATAATAACAACTGAGCAGTATCAGTGACAACTGTCAACTCATCAAGAGCCAAGGAAAACCACTCAGAATCATTTGCCTTGTTGCTTAATTGACTGACAGAGTTGCTTCTGACGCTGCGAACTCTTCAGGCCGCCGTTCTCACTGAAAAGCCAGTAGTCTTAAGCAGCCTTATTTTGCTGGGACAATTTCTCTGACCCCGACAGTCAAGCACCACGTAATTTACTCCCCATCGACAAACAGCTCTCCTTGCTTTAGAAAGCAAGTGAACCTCTTAGAAACTTAATTCTGTTGCGGCCTCATTTTTCACTTTTTATCTTTGTAAAAAAAAACCAAAAAAAACTGCTCTGATGAGATATCCCACTTATTTTATTTTTATGACCACTGCTTCCCTGAGAGTTGTGACGAGTGTTTAGGCCCACTAATTCCTATGAAGACAGTATTTGTGGCGCATAGCCATGGTGTCATTGCACAATAAATGCAATGCTTTGCCAGCTAATCTGATAACCAAGTCATCTATCCTCCCACCATACATGCCATGGAAAGTCTGCTTTTCTCTTCTGGTTTTGACATGATGGATATGCAGTGGTACTTAAAAAATAATATTAAAAGATGTCCCCGTACAGCATGGCACTTGAATCACAGTCTAATTATAACTGCAGGGCAGCCCCGGTGGCTCAGCGGTTTAGTGCCGCCTTCGGCCCGGAGCAGGATCCTGGAGACCCAGGATCGGCTCCCACGTCGGGCTCCCTGCGTGGAGCCTGCTTCTCCCTCTGCCTCTCTCTCCCTCTCTCTCTCTGTGCCTCTCATGAATAAATAAAATAAAATCTTTAAAAAATAATAATAATTAAAACTGCATCAGTGTCACTTGTGGTGCATCTACTTTGCAGGGCTGCAGAGCAACCAGAGAATGTATAGGGTCTACACCTCAGCTGCTCTGCTTTGCCTCGGTAGTAGGAAAGCAACCCAGAGATAATAAAAGAACAAATGAGCATGGCTGGTTCCAGTGAACCTTTATGTATGGACACTATGCTGGAATGTTATATCATTTTCATGTGTCACAGAGTATTATTCTTATTTTGGTGGTTTTGAGTCATTTAAAAATTTAAAAACCATTGTCAGCTGGAGGGCCATAGAGCAATGGGCAGGAGTCAGATATGGGGCACGGGATATAGTTTATCAGACCCTATTCTGGGTAACTAGATATTAAAGTTGATATAAAAACCTTGATGAAAATTTTTTTTAAGATTTTATTTATTCATGAGAGAGAGAGAGGCACAGGGAGAAGCAGGCTCCATGCAGGGAGCCCAACGTAGGACTTGATCCCAGGTCTCCAGGATCACGCCCTGGGCCAAAGGCGGCACTAAACTACGGAGCCACCCAGGCACCCCGATGAAAATGTTTCTACAATAGGTGACACAGGATCTGCATTATAAAACAGGCTCTGTTAGAAGTACGTTAATCTTTGTTTTATCACAGAAAGAGGGTGTAGAGTAGACATTAAAAACAAGGGCTTTGAAATTGGTCGTGCGGGGCCAAGTCTTGCTCTGCCATTTGCTACTTGATCGGGCTACACAATATATTTAAATTTGTTTCTTCATCCACCTAAGTGGGGTGGATCATTAGAATCCTTACTGAGGTCACAAATAAGACAAAGAGACTATTGTCATCCCTGCTACTTCACATAGTAAGGGACCTACCTTTCGAAATGTGGTCTGCACCACCTGGCACTTTAACGAGATCCTTAGGTAACTTGCATGCGCTTGAAGTCTAAGACGCGCTGGGGTAAGGAGACACTGGCTAATGCAGCCGTGCAAAGGAAAGAAATCGAGGGTACACATTTTGGAAAGGAAGAGGTAATTCTGTAATTGTAGATGACACGATGGCCATCTGTAAGTCAAGGGGACGTTTAAGGGGAGTCATTGAAACCCCTTGCAACTAACAAAGAAACAGAAAAGAGGGATCCCTGGGTGGCGCAGTGGTTTGGCGCCTGCCTTTGGCCCAGGGCGCGATCCTGGAGACCCGGGATCAAATCCCACATCGGGCTCCCGGTGCATGGAGCCTGCTTCTCCCTCCTCCTGTGTCTCTGCCTCTTTCTCTCTCTCTCTCTCTCTCTCTGTGTGACTATCATAAATAAATAAAAATTAACAAAAAAAGAAACAGAAAAGAAAGCTGAATATAAGGAATATAAAATATATTTTGATACATACAGATATGAAAACACAAATACACATTTCAGTAGTTTTATTATACTGCCTCAGTGGCCAATTTGAAAACATAACGTTAAAAAAAAAAAAACACTCTGTCCACCAGAGTGACAAAAACAGTAAACTAGGAATAAACCTAACAAAAATTGTTTATGAGTAGATGAAGAAAACTCTAAAACTTACTGAAGGGCTTAAAAGATGACCCACATAAGTAGGGGAATACACCAGACTCCCCTACAGGAAGACTCTATGCTGTATATGCCAGTTGGTCCCTCGTTAATCTACAAAGTCAAAGCTATTTTCTCAAAGTACTTGGCAAGTTGATGCTGAAATTCATTTGAGAGATTAAATGTATAAAATTGGCTAAAACGGGACACCTGACTGACTCAGAAGGTGGAGCGTACGACTCTTGATCTCAGGGTTGTGAGTTTGAGCCCCACATTGGGTGTAGAGATGACTTAAAATAGTAAAAAAAAAAAACTTAGGGGCCCTCGCGGGGCTCAGTCGGTGAAGCGTCTGCCATGGGCTCAGGTTATGATCTCGGGGTCCTGGGATCGAGCCCCACGTTGGGTTCCCCGCCCAGCGAGGAGTCTGCTTCTCCTTGTCTCCACCCCTTCTCTCCACTTGTGCTCTGTTTTGCTCATTCTCTCTCTCTCTTCAACAAATAAACAAATCTTTAACCAAATTTTTTAAATAAATGTGGCTAAGAAACTTTAGGGATGAAAAATAAAAGAGGCCGGGTTCCCTGCCCTATCAGATATCAAGACACACCAAAAAGGTATAAAAACTAAAATAGCATTTTTATAGAAATGGTCAAATTAATCCATGGCTCAGAATTGAGTCCAGAAATAGACCTATGTTAAAAAATTTATAAAATATGAATAAAAGAGGCATTTCAAATAAGTGAAGAATGGATTATTAAATACGGGATATAGAAACAACTATCTAGGGGCACCTGATTGCCTCTGTAGTGTGTGGCTCCTGATCTTGGGGTCATGACTTCAAGGTAGGGTTTGCTTAATTAAAAAAACTTAACAACGAATAAAGAAAAGTTATCCATTTTAAAAGAGTCTGATTTCCCCTACCTCATCCCATAATAATAAACTCATGATGAATTAAAGAGTTGTTCATAAATAGAAATATAAAAGAACTAGAAGAAAATGGAGATTTCTTGCCTTTTTTTTTTTTTTTGCTAACCTTCGGTTGGGAAAGTTTTTCTTTCAAAATGACACGATATACCAAAATTTAAAAAGGGGAACAATTGAAAAACTTGACTAGTAAAGTTCAAACTGTCCTAATGACCTGCCAAGCAACGGGTCATATGTGCGACAAGTGTAGGATTATATGCAGAACGTACGTGCAAAACAAAGACCCTGCAAGATCCACGTGGGCGAAGCTTATGAATAGGCAAACACAGAAGAAATGCAAATGACTGGTAAACCCATAAAAAGATGATGGGCCTCCCTGGTTGTTCCTGTTTTCTGTTGCAGTGTGACAAATCACCCCCCAAACTCAGTGACGAAACCACCATTGTATCACGTCAGGAACTCTGCAGTTGAGGAGTTTGGAAGCGTGACGACGGGGACAGTTTATCTCTGCTCCATGACGTCTGGGGTCTCAGCTGGAAAGACTCAAGAGCTGGGGCATGGTAGCTTCTGGAGGCATCTCCACTCACGCGGCTGTGGCTTGACGCTGGCGTGGGCTGGAGCTGGCGACCGGCACCCTGTGTGTCCTCCCCGGGGGCCCGCGAGTCTTCCTAACGTGGTGGCCGGCTTCCAAGCCCGAGGGTCCCGGGAGAACCAGGCATAAATCCTGGCGTTTTTATGACTTGACTCAGAAGTCACCAAGTGTCAGTTCCTCTCTGGGTAGAGACCTTACTTTTTTTTTTTTTTTTTTTAAGATTTTATTTTTTATTCATGAGAGATACAGAGAGAGAGGCGGAGACCCAGGCAGAGGGAGAAGCAGGCTCCATGCAGGGAGCCCGACGCGGGCCTCGATCCCGGGTCTCCAGGATCCCGCCCTGGGCTGAAGGCGGCGCTAACCGCCGAGCCCCCCGGGCTGCCCGAGACCCTACTTCTTGATGGAAAGGACGGGAGACGAGAATGGTGGGTGAGGGTGTTGGCGCAGCTCAGTGGGGAAAGTCGGCCTGCCACACGGTTGTCAGGAACACGAGAGTCCAATAACTCGAGACCATTTATCACAGGCCAGATCGGTTGTTTTCCCAGTGTCCGTCCGTCTTCAGAAGGGAGAGCAGGGAGGGGGTGAAAAGGAAGATGAGAAAAACAAAGACATTGGACTAACCTTTATCACATGTTTTTCCCCAGGGGCCCCTGGGGGGCTCAGTGGGTGAAGCGCCCGCCTTGGACTCAGGCCATGATCTCAGGGTCCTGGGATCGAGCCCCACGTCGGGCTCCCTGCTCAGCGGGAAGCCTGCGTCTCCCTCTCTTCCCCACTCATGCTCGCTCTTGCTATGTCTCTCTCTCTCAAATAAATACATAAAATATTTTAAAAATAAATAAGAGGAAAAAACCAAACGAAGGAAAACCTTGGTGTGCAAAGAGTTTCTTTTTTTCTCAAAATGTTATTAGAAACTGACCATTTTATTCGAATCTGGAAAAAAAAAAAGTCATTGTGAAAAAATCATTCTGCGTAAATACCAGTACCTTTTCACATTTAAATAAACAAAAGCCAAAAGTTCTCTTATTTAACTTGCTCTTGAACATTAAGCCATACATTCTCCTGAACATAAAATTGCATTTTTCCCCTGGAGTAGTTACTACATAGTTGTCTTCTACTGGGGGTTGAATGAGTAAGTTTAGAAGTAAATAAAAAATCCACTTCTATGTGTGTGCGTATGAGAGATGTGGAGAATACACCGTATGTTGTATTTGAGCTTTTTAAAGAATGTTTTTTAATTATATTCAAGAAAGTAAAGAACCTCAAGTGTAGCTAATTTTGTCTGATTTTAAGGAGCCATACAGATATTATTTTGTTCCAAGAAAATTCTCCGGTATTAAAGAATTCCTTAAGCTTATTAAATGATTTGTAATTAATGGGTTGATATCCCTGGTGAAGTGCAAGGTGTTGTTATATTGGGTTTTTTTGTCATGTGCTAAGTGCATCAGCCTGTAGGATAGTATTTTTACCAAGACCATTAAAACACAGAAAAATTTTTCCAATAAGAATGTAAGTTTTGGGGTCCCTGAGTGGCTCAGTGGGTGAAGCGTCTGCCTTGGGCTCAGGCCACGATCTCAGGGTCCCGAGATCGAGCCCCACTTCGGGTTCCCTGCTCAGGAGGGAGCCTGCGTCTCCCTCTGCCCTCCCCCACCTGCTCTCTCTTGCTCTCTCTCTCTCAAAAAAAAAATAAATAAAATCTCTAAAGAAAAAAAAAAAAGTTTAATGCTCTTTACCAAAGCCATCTGGGTTCTTTTCATATCACTAATATAAATGTATGGTTTTAGGTTTATTTACCGTACCTGTGATATTTATAAATGTTAATTGTGCAGCTAACTAACTCCACAGCTGAAATATCAGAAAGGGAGACAGACCATGAGAGAGAGACTCCTAACTCTGGGAAACGAACTAGGGGTGGTGGAAGGGGAGGTGGGCGGGGGGTGGGGGTGACTGGTGACGGGCACTGAGGGGGGCACTTGACGGATGAGCACTGGGTGTTATTCTGTATGTTGGCAAATTGAACGCCAAATTTTAAAAAAAATGTAAAAAAATATAAATAAATAATAAATAAATAAATAATAGATAGATAGATAAATAAATAAATAACTCCACAGCCTGCAGCAGCAGATTGTGCGCGCGTCTCACACGCCGCTGTGCAAATGCATAAGGCCACCCTGATCTTGGCACCTGCCACTGCAGAAATGACTATGGCCGAGGATTCGGGGACCAGCAAAGAACAGTCAAGAGTTGGCGCCTTCTCCAGCCTTGCTGGAGGAGGAGACGGAGCAGCTTCCCCCACAGCGTCATCTTTTTGACACTTGCAAGAGAATAATAGATGATTCTCCTGCAATTGCTAATAAAACGCAAACACCGAGTTAGCAAATTAAAAAGTTAAATTTCTCAGAATGGCATGGACTCATCTATATTGCATATAAGAAATAAATATTTTACTCGCCGCATCACTCCATTCTCTCTCAATACGCATTATTTGAAATGGAGGTGAATTAATATTTTTTTTACGGGCTGCCCATTCTGACTTTCTCGCGTTGCACCACGTCCCTGAGCCGATGCGAGAGGACGCCCTAGCACAGTGACATCGTGCGGAGCGCGATGCTGGAGCATAAATCAGTTCCCACTCTGGGCGGCTCCCAGGTCATAAACTCTGCTGGTATCTGCTGTTTCAAATTAGGAACGTGGTGGGCAACCCTGGGTGGCTCGCGGTTTCGCGCCGCCTTCGGCCCAGGGTCTGGTCCTGGAGACCCGGGATCGAGTCCCGCATCGGGCTCCCTGCACGGAGCCTGCTTCTCCCTCTGCCTGTGTCTCTGCCTCTCTGTGTGTGTGTGTCTCATGAATAAATAAATAAAATCCTTTAAAAAAATAAAAAAAGAAAATTAGGAACGTGAATGCCCACGGAACCCGCGTTCGATTCCGCTATCATGGGCTCGCCCACAGAAACTTATTGATCACGAATAAAATGGCTGTACTTCCATTTGTGCAAATAAAACAGAGGACGGTACTGAGGATCTGACTGCTCGGGGACCCTGGTTGTGTCGAGGAGATGCCGGACCAGGACGTGGGTGGGGGCTTCCGTGACACTGCGAAGGGGACTCTTGCAGGAACGATGCTCTAGAGCTTCTGGTGTCCGTGCCAGCTGTGCGGCTTTCCTTATCCCCACGTCACCTACTAGCAAAGCCACCTTCAGTTTGTTTGGGGGCAAGGACTCAGTGCATCGGGCTGCGGTGGTCGTGGCCCCGGGTGTCGCTCCTAAGGAGAAGGGCAGGGAAAGGGGAGAGAAGGCCGGGGCTGAGCTCACGAGACTCCTTCCTGGGGCAGCAGGACAGCTCGGTGAGAAGGAGGGCACGCGGGGAGGGGCGACTGGGGTCTGCAGCGGGGAAGGCAGGTGGCCTGCGCAAGCCATCCGGGGTGCATCCGAGCAGGACGGCCGGTCGGCTGCCAAAGCTGGAATCGAGGGCAGGGCGGGTGGGGGGAAGCTTGGAAAGAGGCCCTACCGTCGAACAGGCGTGCGCGTGGGGTAGCCGTGACCAGGCATGAGACCAGACGTGTCGGAAGAGATGTCAGTAGGTCACCCGGCGATTTGCCTCTACGTTTCCTTGTGACCCGTGGGACCAGCCCCATCAGGTGCCGCTAAGCAGACCCCGATGTGCAGAAATGTCTGCTCTTCGGAATTTGCTCTTTAAATCGTGCAGTGACACGATCCCCTTAGTCACCGTCGTGGAGATCACGCCCTGGCAGAGGCACACGTTCACCTGCAAGCAAGCGGGGGTACGCGGGGGTGTGGGCTGGGTGCGTCGGGGCAGGAAGGCCAAGGACGACTTTGGGTTTCGATTCCACAAGAACCATGGGCCGTAGCCGGGAAGAGGGCTGCTCAGCGTGTCTCAGGCTGTGGAGGTGCACGGGGTCCAGTTACGTGCTCACGCCCGTCGGCGACAGGGACCTAGGAAACACAGGGCACCTGGGAAAAAAAAAATTTTTAAAAATAAAAAAATTAATAGAATCAACTTTTCTTAAAAAAAGAAATATTTATTTGATTGAGTGCAAGAGTAAGCACAGGGCAGGGGCAGAGGGAGAAGCAGCCGCCCCGCTGAGCAGGAGCCGGACGCGGGGCTCGATCCCAGGACCTGAGGTCGCGCCCTGAGCCCAAGGCAGACGTGTCACCCACGGAGCCGCTTGGGCGCCTGAGAGTAAACTTTCTGATAAAATGGTATTTAGGTAACGTCGTCGGGTGGTGTGTCAGGAGCAAAAGGCTGGAGGCCACGAAATCTCTTGCTGGAGAGGAGCGGGGACAGCGGCTCCTTGTTGAGCGTCCTGCCTTCCTGCACCGGGCGAGGCTGTCTCGGTCGCCGTCCTTGCACGGGCAGCCACAGCCTCGTCGTCTTTTTATTATTATCGTTATTTGTCCGTGCTCTGGGTATCCCACATGTGTGTGGTTTCTATAGTAGGTGCCATATCAAATCCCCCATCCAGTCCTCCCCTGCGCCCCGGGAGCGAGGTCACCACGCTAAGCCGCCACACGCCGCCGCTCCGCCCTGTGTTCGCACATCGGGATTTCTGCGAGGCTCGGAAACGCGAGCGGCCGGCGGGGGACGACCTCCGTGGCCCTCGGGGCAGACACCTGCAGGGACCTAAGGGCGGGTGGACATCGGGAGGCACGACAAAGCCGGCGGTAAGGACGCTCAGTGCCGAAGTGCGCAGGACACCGGGACAAGAGCGCACGGGGAGGTCACTCTTTTGCTGCCCTGCAGACCGGGGACGGGCCTGAGGGATGTTGAAAGCGTCGCAAAGGAAAGATAATTGTGTTGTCCTCAGCTGGCGATCGCGCCGCTGGCGGGAGCGGCTGGTTTCGGGGCCGGGAACGGGCCACCCGCTGCCACTAGCGAAGGCTGGTGCCAGGCCGCGGTCTTTCCGCGCACGCCCGGGGGCTTGCCGTGGCTTCGGCTGAGCACCGTGGGGAGTGTCACCGCGTAGGCAGAACAGGAGCCAGCGGGCTTGCCAAGTGCCAGATGAGCGCACTTCTCGGCGGCCGAGAGCTTACACCACCGGCGTCTGACATGTTCCCTCAACCCCCTGCGTCCCCGGCCTTGCCAACGTTGCTGCTTCTGCGTCCTGGGACGCTACGAGCTTGGAGTCCGAGTCTCAGTCCTCCGAGCCGTTGCTTCGGTGCAAAGTAACCCTGGCCATTAACAGACAAACAGACACCTGGAGGAAAACACGAGGGGACGCGTAGTGAGGTTTTACTTATCACGGATTCTGGAACGACCGTGTTGCCCGTGAACGGCATGCCGCGCCGGGGTTGGGAACGGGGCCGTGGAAGATGCGCGCGATATTCCGTGACGTTTTGTATAATAGCGCGCGATGCTTTGCAGTCCCGGCCTCTGCCACCTGAAACTCAGCACTTGTCCCACGAGAAGTTTTGGGGTGCGCGGCACCGGGGCTAGCAGCCCGTGAGCGTGGTTTGGGGACTTACTGTCCATGCTGTGCAAAGACAACAGGGAACCAACTACACGTCTGTTCTGAAGTCCCCAAGAGAAGCGTCCTGAGGATGCAATGGCCGCGAGGCAGCGTGAGACTGTTCCACACCTCGGGCGGGTCTGGCGCAGACTCCGCAAGGTCGCTCTCCGGGGCCGGCCGGCGCGGGCGCACAGTGTGCCCGCAGGAGCAGCGCTCGCCCCAACCCGCCCCAACCCGCCCCACAGTCTTTGGGAAAACAGCTCCGGCGTGGGGGGTCGGGGGGGACGTGCTTATTTCCCTAACCGCGAGGCCAGAACCAGTTGCCGTGGAAACAGTCGGCTCTCAGCTTCGCGGGACCCCCACCCAGATAAGGACGAGGGCGGGCAGGCGGCGGGGCTGTGAAAGCAGCGGAGGCTTTAAGGAGAGGCAGCGACGGGCGCGCGGGAGCAGGTGCTCCGAGGCGCCGGGTCGGGGGCAGGACGGGGACGGGCGGCCAGGCTGGGCTCGGACGCCGCTCGCAGCACCGCACGGACGTTTTTCGGGTGAAATCTGCCCCTGGGATCAGGGGTCGCCTGGGACTTGCCCCGACGAGCCTCGTGCATCGTCACCCTTACTGGAAACAGTCAAGTCGGCGGCAGCTCCGTATTAGCGTGCTCTGGAAGCTTCGGGTGTCTCCATGTCCTTTTCTTCCCTCTTTGATCCCGTTTAATGCCTTGATCGTTAGGAGCCCCCCAGAGTCGGGGAAACAGCAGGATGACCTGGTCTTACTAGGGAGCGACCTAAGGGCCCTAACATGCTACTGCTCTCTAACGCGTTCTGACGAGTGCCGCCAACGCGCCCCGCGGACCGACCGGATGCCCCGGGCCCGTCCACGTGTGCGCCGGGTAACCGTCAGCAATCTCCCCAAAACGTGGGGGTAAAACCAGCTTGTAAGCCTCAGTTTTTGTCAAAGGATTTCCGCCAAGCGACCGGAAGACGGTACCAAGAAAGCTCTTCCCTCCTTCGGCACCTGTTATTTTCATAGGATCGTGGCGCGGGATGAGGATTTAGAACCTGTAACGCGGGCAGCCGACCGCAAGGATCCCCCAGAGCGTGGGTCTTCACTCCTCTCAGAAGAGACGCCTGTAAACATCGGGGTCCTGAGTTCGAGCGCTAAAGAAGTCCCCAATTTATGTTAATTTCCTTAAAATCATTTTTTTTTTTTTTGTCTGAGATGCTTTGGGCACCTTCACGACTCCTTATTTTTCTTTTTCTTTTTTCTTTTTTTTTTTTGGAAGATTTTATTTATTCATTCATTTTTCAAAATGAATTCATTTATTCATTTATTCAAAATTTATTTATTCAGAGAGAGAGGCAGAGACAATGCTTGGACAGATTAGGTAACTTGACCAAGGTCACATGGATAGGTAAGTCCGAACCAGAATTCAAACCCTAATTTTTCTGACTCCAGAGGTGCCTCTCAGGATGAAAAAACATATTTCCCCAGGGAAATCCTGCTTAGATGTAACTGCTGAAATTTGTCACCAGCAAACTCTGGATTTATTGCTCGCCAAAACTATATTTGAAACTGAGCTCCCAGGCTCGATGACTTCTCCACCTCTAGAGCCCAAGGGAACATTCGGTTCGTTTCAGGTGAAGTGGCATGAGACCGAGTCTGTGATGCTCTCACACAAAAAGGCGTGACTCCTGAACGGCGAAGGTTCAAACCCCACCCCGGCCCGTGAGGACAACCGTGCGTGGAAAACGGGCCTTTCAGCACCGGTTCTGTGGTCGCTTTGGGCAGCGAGGACCCAGCGAAGCTGGCTTCGGGCCCCGCCGGGCCAGGCCCCGTCTAATGTTAGGAGCTGAGCTGGTGCAGAAAATTTGCCCTTCTTGGAATTCAGCACAAAAGATTAAAAAAAAAAAAAAGCACCATGGGGGTGTTGAATTGCTGTACTGCCTGCTTGGAATGGAAATGAAAACTTCAGGGGCGCCTGGGTGGCTCAGGCGGTGAAGCATCTCCCTTTAGCTCAGGTTCTGATCCCCAGGTCCTGGGATCGAGTCCCCTGTGGGGTCAGGCGCTCAGCGGGGAACCTGCGTCTACCTCTCTGTCTGCCCCCCCACCCGTATTCTCTCTCTCTCTCTCTCTCAAATAAATTAATAAAATATTTTAAAATATTTTATTATTATTATAATAATAAAATAAAATTTATATATAAAATAAATATATATTTATTTTTATATATAAGATATATATAATATATATATTTTATATATTTTATATATAATATATTTATATTTATATATAAAATAAATATTATATATAAATATTTAAAATATTTATGTATCTAAAAATAGATACATAAATAAAAAGGGAAAGGAAGCAACCATGAATCAATCAAGCGCAGCTAGTGTCCCCTGATGCGGGGCTTAAATACTTACGTAAATCAAGTCGACTTCCTAATTCCAACGGTCTCTGAACTGAAATTCTTCCTGCCTAGTGGCAAATCAGGAAATCAGCAATCCCCGCTGACCGGCTTCCAGCAGCAAAACTTCTAGAAGGAGGTTGAGGCTTTGAGCACCAGCCAGCAAAGTGAGCAGCGTTTTACCATTGACCCCGGTATTTAGTGAGCTGATGGTGGAGGCCGAGTGGGCGCCAGGAGGTGCCCCTTGTACTAGCAACACGCGTACTGCGGCAGCCCGGGCCAGGGCCGCCCCTAAGCGGGCGGAAGCAGGGCGTCTGGGCTGGAGGCAGGCTGGAGGGCTGCCTGGAGGGGGCTTCGGGGGCTCGGCTCTACAGCACCCGGAGCGCGGGAAGGACAGGAGCACGTGGTGTCCAGGCTGCGGCCTGTCGCCCCACCGTCGCCCGCCCGCCTGTGCGTCTCATCGGCCGCAGCCCCCGGAAAGCAGAGCCCAAGGGGATTGGGCAGGAACCCGGGGCCCGAGCGGAGCAGAGGAGGGAAGGGGCGGCTGGAGGGGAGCGGGAGTGGCAGCCGGTGTCTTCATGTTTCACGAGCGAGCAAGCGAGGAGGGAGGAAGCTGACGGACGGTCGTGTCCACGTGCACCCTCCTGTCTCTCCGAACGATGCTCCGGGGGTGTCGGCACAGAGGGAAGCGTCGGCCACGGGCACCGAGCGCAGAGCCTCCGCGTCCCGTGAGCAGAAACCCACGTAATGGTGTGACGACTCGGAGGCCAGTCGCCAGACAACATGGACCAGGGATTTCCAAAGCAGAAAACACACGGACGAAGAATGGTTAGTCTCATCGGCTCACGCTCGTGCACGTTAAACCCAAGTAAGGTGGGTCTTTCCTGCTGAATCATCAAGAAACATAGCTAACGCCTCACGCGGAAGGGCCAGCGGGGTCTTTGACACGCTCTTAGGGTCAACTGGCGCAGCCTTTCTGAAAACCAACTTAATGGTGATTCTGCTTCCGATATTCCGTCTTAAGGAAACGCTCCAAAACACAGATAAAGATGAATGCACATCTTTTTTATCTTTTTCATAATAGACCGAAAAAGGAAACAGACGTCCCACGTGACTGCAAGTGTCGAGTGAATCACACAAAGTCCATCCCATCACATTTTGTAGGGGCATTAAAAATCCTGTTCCCGGGACGTCCGGGGGGCTCCATGGTGGAGCGTCTGCCTCAGGCTCAGGCCGTGACCCCGGGGTCCTGGGATCGAGTCCCGCATCGCGGTCCCCGCAGGGAGCCTGCTTCTCCCTCTGCCTGTGTCTCTGCCTCTCTCTGTGTGTCTCTCATGGATAAATAAATAAAATCTTAAAAAAAAAATCTGTTCACAAAGACATTCTTGACCTAAGGTGAGCAGAAATGCAATATGAGAAATCACATGTGTATCAGCACGACCATGTTCAAAGAATAAAGTCAGGAAAATGTTGAAGAAAAAATATCAAAATGTCAGTAATAGTTGCTTTTTCTCTGGACAATGAGATTTATGGTGATTATTTCCCCCTTTTGCCTCTTTATGGCTGTGTGTTCTCTCCAAATATTCTAAGATGAGGAGGCATTCGTTAATATTTATTGGATGCCCACATTGTCCCAGTCACTGTTGGGAGGACCTGGACCCACAGAGCTCTTGAGGCACAGCCCCTGCCTCCATTTGCTTCCGACCTAGTGATTTTTTTCTTTAAAAAGATTTTATTTTAAAAAAAGATTTTATTTTAAAAAAATATTTTATTTATTCGTGGAAGAGAGAGAGAGAGCAGGGAAAGACGCAGAGGGAGGGGGACAAGTAGACTCACACTGAGCACAGGGCAGGATTCGGACCCTGGGATATGACCCGAGCCGAAACCAAGAGTCGGATGCTTAACCGATGGAGCCACCCGGGGGGAGCCTCTCTAAGTGATTTATTTTTATCTTGTAACTTGAAAAACTAGAGAAGAAGAAGCTCTTGTTTGTAGGTCCAAAGCCCTGTGCAAGGTAAACCAACAGAGCTTTCAGAAAAAGTGAATAAGCAAAATATCTTCAAGGCTCTGGAGGAGCTAACGCGCCCTTAAGTAGGACACAAACGTGCTGACTACAGATGGGGAAAAAAATGGCACATTGTATTGAACCAAAATCCCAAATTAAGTTCTGTTCACGCATCCCGTGATTGAGAGTGACAGTGCAGGCCCCCGAGAAGGTAGCGTACAGTTCGCATGCAAGACCCCGTCCAGAATATGTAAAGAGCTCCTCCGTGGCAATAAGAACAAGGCAGACAAGCGGGGGAACAGTGAGCAAAGACCTGAACGGGCAGTCGCAGAAGGACACCAGGTCAGCAGGCAAGGATTCCCGACAGTAGTCCCCATGCAACGCAGACCACGCCCCGAGTGGCATCGCTGCACCCCCGGGTCAGGCACAGAGGTAGCGGCCAACACGGACGTAGGGGTGGGGCAAGCGGCCCCCCGTGCTGTGGGTGGGAGTGAGATTGGCACACCCACTGGAGAAGACACCTGGCGGGGTCCGGGAGAGCCGGGCGGGGACGTTCCAGCACCGGCACCCCCGACCCACACCTGGTATGTCCCTTACCTTACATCTGTCACCGCCAAGACCTCAGCCCGCCCAGCCGTCCATCGCCAGCGGAGGGAGCAGGAACGGGCAGCACGTTCGTGCCCGCGGCTCGGTCCCACGCGGCGTGGGCGACGGGCTCCCCACCGAGCGAAAGGAGCCAACGCAGGCGCGCACCGTGTTGCTCGGTCTCCGCGGTGCTGGAGGACGACTGCGCTAAGCTGTGGGCTGGAATCCAGGGCAGGGACCCCCTGGGCGGGAGGGCAGGGCGGCGGGCCCGGGGGGCTTCCGGGGTTCTGGTCTCCCCACCGGTGGCTGCCCCGGTGTGCTGTTCACGCGGATTCACCAGCGCATACTTTCGGGTATGAAAATCAAGAACTGGGAGACGCGTGTTCATGACCCTACGTGTGTAGCCGTGACACGTACACATACATGCACACGCGTGTATACAATCCCAGAGCGGTGTGCATGCATGTGCCTTCACCCCCACACACGCATGTGTATGCATCCAGCTGTAACCCCCCAGCTGCCGTGTTATCTCCCTTCTCACCTGACTCCGGTAGCTGTTGGCCCACTTCCTCCCCGGACCCTTTATCTGTAGCTGGAATAATGGTCTTGAAGCACAGGCTGGGCCGTGTCTGTCTCTGGCTCGTGACCAGTCGCAACTACCCACGTCAATCAGAATAAAATCCTCGGAGGAGGCGTAGATCCCTGACGGCTGATGTCAGACGGTCTCACCACCCAGACCTGTCGCTTTTATCTCTTTATCCTGCTTCATGTGTCCTGGTGGTTCTCCTCACCAGCTGACATACCCTTGACGCGGTTGTGGGCTCACAGCCGGCCTCCCCGTCGCTAGTGTGTTGGCCGCGTGGGACCGGGGACCCGGGCTTGCGGCTTCGTGTCTCTGCCGGCACAGCACGACGTAGGCAATGAGTGAAGGAAGGAAGGAGAGCAGCACCGAAGAATATAGGAAACAGCAGAACGTATATGTTCCACTTTCTTTTATGGGTTAAAACAAAACACAAAAAACAAAAAAAACAAAAACAAAAAAAGAAATTACTTACTTGATGTGCTTCAGGCCTGTTTCTCTCTCCCTCTCTCCCTGTTTTCTCCCCCATAACCCCACATGACACGTCCATGCAATGTCATTATATAATCCCAGTGGTTCAGAATTAAATGAGGGTGACATCCAGGTAGAGACCCATTATGCTGGAATTCAGGATTTTTAACTGAGCCTTGTTTTGTGGATACATGGCCCTTTTGAATACTAAAAACCCTATCATTTTTCTTGCTAAAAGTATCTGTGTTTGGGACCTAGGGATGCTCCCTTCAGCATTCTGGCTAAGAAAAATTTTCAAACATGGGAACTTGGGTGGCTCAGCGGTTGAGCATCTGCCTTCGGCCCAGGGCATGACCTCAGGGTCCTGGGATCGAGTCCCGCATCGGGCTCCCTGCATGGAGCCTGCTTCTCCCTCTGCCTGTGTCTCTGCCTCTCTCCCTCTGTGTCTGTCATGAATCAATAAATAAAATCTTTAAAAAACTCTTTTTCAAACAAAATAACACCATTTTGTTAGGCTTTACAACAATTCAAAACTTTTCAGACCCTGAGGATGAATTGTTCGTAAGGGCCTGTGTCCAGAAATTGAGGTTGTCTCCATCAGAACGCATACCTCCCTGTCCTCAGGATGAACCGGGGGGCTCCGGGAGCAGGCAAGGGTGTTCACAGTTCATTTCTGTGTCTGTATAGACTGGCCAGTTACCTTTTCACAGAGCCACCCAGTGGGGTGTGCCCCTTGGCAGGCGTCTAAAAACCGACAAAATGTGCAAATGTTGGCACAGGGAGGGAGAAGTCCAGTTTGGTTGTCAACCTGCTTGGCCCTTCAATTCAAGTTTTTTTTAAAAAAAAAAAAGAGTTTCAGGCCGTTTTGGTTACACATAGCTGACGACACAGTTTTGTTGCTTTGTTTTTTAGTTGGAAAAATGAGAAACCGCGATAAGGCCGCGAGTACACAAAATGTACTCAGCTGCTAGCGAGACTCTCCTTCCCCTCCTCCCTCTGGGAAAGCAATAAGCATAACATCGAGCCGTAACTGTAACTGCAGATCAAATAATAAAATGAATCCCAAGAGACACTGAGTATGACAAGGCCAGTGTCAGATCATTCGCTCATCAAGTAGTCCAATCTTTCAATAAGGCAGGCCGGGATGGCTAGGGGAACAATGATGCTTTTAGGTCGGAGTGAGTGCGAAACAACCGCTCCTGTCAGAGGAGAAGGCAATGCCAAGGTTCATGTTGGAGTCAGACTTACAGCTCAGGAGGGCAGAGCACGGAGTAATGAGGATACGCATGTGGCTCCAGTGTGGGGATTCTGGTTTCACTGGTTGCATGACTTGGAAGAGCTGTGTAACCCAGGGCGAGTTCGTTAACCTCTCTGAATATCAGCTTCCCGGGGGTGTAACATGAGGATGGTAAAAACACCTAATCTGCGGGGCTTTTGTGACGATCCAGTGAGGTCTTGGTTCCAAAAATATTTTATTTTATTTTTAAAGATTTTATTTATTTATTCATGACAGAGAGAGAGAGAGGCAGAGACACAGGCAGAGGGAGAAGCAGGCTCCATGCAGGAGCCCGATGTGGGACTCGATCCCGGGTCTCCAGGATCACGCCCTGGGCTGAAGGAGGCGCTAAACCTCTGAGCCATCTGGGCTGCCCCCCAAAAATATTTTATAGCCACGAATACGCTTTGATAATGTATAGGATTATTAGTGTGCTTGAATAATTCCTTAAATACCTCTTACTTCCTCCCTCCCTCCTACAGTCACGTCCGCAGGGTTTAGCTGAAGTACTCCCATCCCTGCGGCCTGCGTATCCCTACTGTTGTAGATGAGGATGGATTTCAGTAATTAAATGAAAAAGTTGTCTATGTTTCCTATCTGAACCATCCTGCCTAAGGCTTCAGAATAGAACGATGGCCTTCTCTGAAACCCAGATTATTAATGCTGCACATATATAAACAAGCGATGCCCTGGCGCCCCTGAGGGTAGGAAGCCAGATGAAGATTGAAAAGTGAGGAAAATCTCCTCCTTCCCCGTCCCAGATGGAACAACTGTTTTCTTCTCCTGGGATAGGAAAGGTGGCTACGTGGTGAACACATACCCTGCGCCAAGCACTGCGCTAAGCTTTATTGGACGTGACCCTCACAGCATCCTGTGCCGTGATTGCCGCCTACAGACACGAAGACTATAATTAGAATAAGTAGCTGAACCTGGGTCACATGGCAGAGTCAGGATTTGAACCCAAACCTGCCTAATTCCTTTCCTGGTCTTTTTCTGTTTGTGAGCTGATTGATGATTTACCTCCTCTCTTTGAACCAACTTTGTGTACCTGTGCTTGCCCTTCTGTCCCTTTATCCTTTCATTTTTTTGATGCCAGTAATGAGTAGGGCAGAGGCTTATGACAGAGATGTCTAAGGTGCGGCCGCCATGCTTAAGGAATTGTGATCCCCTGCAGGAAAGGGGACAGGCGGACAAATCCCTATACGACTTGGAGGAATTGCAGAGGCCCGTAGGGGATGGAGCGTTAGCCTCCTTGCCTGGAACGTGCAAGTAGCGCTCTGTCTACTTTACTCAGCTGTTGTCAGGGTAGAGTGACACGCCTTTATCAAGGGTCTGGCAAAGACCCTGACTCCTAGTTGAAACGCTCAGTACATGGACCCATAATGTTGCCAGGATAATAACTGGGATCCCAGGCTGGCAAAGCAACTTGGTGTCAGATCTCGAGAGCCTCAAATGCCAGTCTAAAGAGTTCGGACCTTCAGCTTGATAAAAACAGTTGTGTCAGGGTCAGTAATCGTTCTGAAAAGGAATGAGAGCAGATGCTCTTTCGCACCACCTTTCAAAATTCATCGTGAATGAGGTAGAGTTAAGGGGCACAGTTGGAACTGGTTTAGAGGACTTTTTATATTTGATGCACTAAAAGGAAAGATGATGTTTTCAAGTTTTTAATGCCCTGTACTTTTTCTCCCACAGTAATTAGTGAATGCCAAAGACGGCAACTGGAGTCTGTGAGCTACTCCTCCCGCTATGCTCTGGGCCTCTTTTATGAAGCTGGCACGAAGATTGATGTCCCTTGGGCTGGGCAGTACATCACCAGTAATCCCTGCATACGCTTCATCTCCATTGATAATAAGAAACGCAATATAGGTCAGTACCCCCATTATTCCCCTTAAATACAGTAACAATGGTGGGTGTAGATCATGAAAAATGCTGTTTAATTGAGTGTTGCCATTCTGAACAGAGCAAGCATTTAACTCCAAGCCACAGGGGATAAAATTTAATGTCACATTTGGCCAATAACAAAATACACAGTGAAACCAGCAAAGTTTTTCGGAAAATCATTCCCCACATGGTTTGTATTACTGAGTTCATGAATATAGTGTCAGAAGTTTTAAGATTTCAAAATGGCCCCAGTTCTATCGCTTTAATCTGGGCCCATCTATATGCAGAAGGATCTCTCCTCCTTTGTGGCTTGGTGGAGTTTGTTTGGCTTCGTTTCTGAAATGTGCTAAGTGCTGCTCTTTCCACTTCCCAGGCTGGAAATAAAAAGCGAATTGTACTATGTTATGAGAATCCTCCACTTCAATATAATCTTATTTATTTAATTTTCATCTCAAAGACTACATAAAAACACTTTCGTGTACAATATAACAGAAATGATAGGTAAAATGTTTCATAAGAGGTTCACTAGAATGGGCTAAAACCTACACGCCACCCTTTTTTGTTGAAGGCAGTCATTAAAATTAGATTTGAATCCCAAGAATAAACATAGCGCTCGTCTTTGGAGCAAAGGAGAAAGTGTATTCTTCTTCGCAGGATTAGAACAATCCCTGAGATGACTGCTTTTTGAAGAATAAATGGTAATGATGGAAAACGACTAGATTCTTGAAGGGAGTCGTCATCTCAATTTGTTACGGCGTTTTATGGCGCAGTGACGGTTTCTCCAAGCCGTTAGTTAGAAGTCTTTCTTGATAAAATCACCAACTAACGTCTTTTGGCCTGCCAGAGCTTTATAATGATAGAATTGGGCTGGAGTATGGTTTTTATATCAGAGCACATGATCTTAGAAAAATGTTTCTTTTATAACTTAAAACTCCCTCGGGGCTAGATTGTTTATGTTCACATGATACCGCATATATGTACAATCAGCAGTTCGTGAAACGCCCTGTAACAGCAATGGACTAACCATTTTTAACTCTACAACTGCTTGGTTCTGACAAAAGAATAGCCAGTCCTTGATAGGTGTGATATCTGTTAGGGTGAAGTCAGTCGTGTATACCACAAAAACCAATTTAAACTTGTTTAAACAACATAAGGTCATTTGTTATATTACCTACTGTGGACTGCGGCGCATCCCTCCAAAACTCCTGGGCCGAAGCCCTGTTCCAGGATAACTGGCGGCCTTACCAAATGAGCGCGAGAGAGTTCTCTCCTGTGCGTTTACCAAAGGAACATCATGTGAGGTCACACGAGGGTGGCGAGAAGGCGGGAAGGCAGGCGGTCTGCAAGCCAGGAAGAGAGGCTTTACCAGAAACCAATCGCCGGACACCTTGGTCTTGATCTCCCCAGCCTCTGGAGCTACGAGAAATCGATTTCTGTTGCTTACGCCATGCCGCCTGTTGGACTGCATTTTGTTATGCCAGTCCAGGCCGACCGACACCTTATCTAAGAGGAGGAAAGTTGGGGAGATGTCGGGAATGACCGATTCAGGACCTGAGCAGTACCTTCTAGGGCCTAGAATTGCCCTTTTCTGCTCTCTTCCACTCTTGAGGTGGACCTTCTCTTCCAGGAGGATTGGGAGCAAGATGGCACTAACCGTTAGAATTACGTGCAGACCCAACGACGTGCTCAGGAAGAAGAGGGACCATTACGTTTCTGTTTCTAGGAATCAGGGATTTCTCTCCAGAGCCCCCTCAGTTGGCCTCACCTTGTATGTCATCGGTCAGATTTGGGTTGCTTGACCGGTCTGAAATCCATCATTCGCTGGCAAGGGTGATGGGACTGCCACGATGAACTCGACAGATCAAGGTTTACTCCTAGAATCGGCGTTAGGATCATCTCCCTTTACCCATATGAGGGGTAGACTCCTGAATGAAATAGGAGGGTTTTGTCTGGAGGAGAGAAGGGAGTAAGTAGCGGACGCCAGGTCGGCCATACGAGACACCCATTATTTTCAAGTAGAGTCACATCGTAGGTAGGAGGTGAAGCTCTAAAGTTGACACGTAAGGAGAAGAATCGTGTAGATTCAAAATTATCTTTGAAGATCCTTTAAAACTACATGACGTTTTGGAGACGGAGCTACCTTTCAGTAAGCTCAGGATAGCCGTCTTTCCAACATCCAGTGGATTTCAGTTTCTTTGGGTGAGGCCGGATGAAATAGTCGGCTCGCATTTATAGGACGGAGTGATCTTTCCTACTGTGAGAGACGCACAGAAAGAAAGAAAGAGCCGTCGCCGTTCTCTCCTAACAGGTGAAATCACTGCACAAATGGAGTGGGGTGGTGGGTGATAGCACCCACAGTTGTGCAAATGCAAAAGAGCACAACATAAAGTCAAACATATTTTAATTTCTCACATGATTGGCAGCCTCTGAAATAAGAGAGACAATTTTTTTAAAATTTTTATTTAGTTTTTATTTCATTTTATTTTATGGTATTAACAACCACACAGTTTGAAAGCAGGAGGGCTGAGTGGATTGGAAACCATGTTTTTGCTACAGCTCATGGCAGTGCCTCTTCAGACAGCAAAGAAATGCCTGCCTTTCTTTGCCAGTTTTATGGAAAATTAATCTTGGATTATGTGAGTTTTAAGTTATGGGAGGCCTGCAGCAATGGCATCCCCTAACATAAAATCTAACTGCCTTGCATTTAAACTACTTTTTTTTTTTCCTCCTCACTATCTGGGGCCAGGGTGCTAAGTGTGTCTAGTTGAATTCACACAATATAAATGTCCAAATAGTAAGACTCCACTGTATTTTATTGGCATTAATATTTAAGCAGACCGGTAAGAGGTGTCTCTTTATGTTACTAACACTACCCCACACCCACCCTGTCCTTGGAGTGTTTGATTGAATCTAGAATTAATACTGTAAATACACACACTCAACTAATGAGGGAGAGCGTTTCTGCTCTGTCGAGGTAAAGCAGCAACAACATCAAAAGTAGCCGGGTTGAGTCCACAAGACCCAGCTGTGTTGTTAGGTCTTGGAGAGAGCCAGAGGATGAAGGATTAGTGGCCCAGACCAGACAAAGGTCAAGGAGTAATCATGTGTCAGGTGTTGGGGGAACCTAGTACCTGCAGAGAGCCGCCCCGAGAACCAGAACCTCCTTGGCAGAGGGGCTAAACTCTAAGGCCTGATAGACCAGCTTCAGGACCTTTGTTAGAGGTAAGAGCCACTGTACCCAGGTCTGTGTTCCCCAAAATGCATTCAAGGAACACCAATTCCTTTTTTTTTTGGAGGGAGGGGGAGAACACCAATTCCTTGATATGCTCCTTGGGAAGGACTCTGTCATCATGTACTTTTGCAAAATGCTACCGACTTTACGTCTCCTTTAGAGAGTTTCAGGTCATATTGCCCTATTAGAAGACATTCCTATATATATATATATATATATATATAAACACCACCTTTCCTCTTCATTTAATCTAGAATTTCCCAAATGTATTTGACCAGGGGATCAATTTTATTTGAGCACCATACCTGCTAATATCTGACGGAAACGGTTCCCCTGGACACCCTTGAGAAACCCTGACCTGACATCACCGTTTGTGCTTCAGCCCTGAAAAGGAATCCTAGGCCAATAAAGGGGTGTGGGGTGAGGAGTGGGGTGGCCAAGGCTGAGCTGGAAGCCATCTGGAGAAAAAATACGGATTTTTTTTTTTTTCAAGAGATGGAAGAAGCTTAGAGCCAACCTGGAGCCCACCAAGAGCCTCATTAGGACAAAAGATCCTTCTATCACTCAAGAATTCCAAGGGATTTAGGGACTCTGTGTTGGGAACCAGGATCAGAGACCAAATGTTAAAACAAAAGAGGTTTTCAGTGCTCTTACCACTTGGGAAATTATAAAGGTTTCAGGGGCGCTGTGCCAGGAACCAAGGGGAGAGACTAGTTCATCTATATTCTATTATTTCACGCCTCCCAAGGTCTCGGAGATCCCTCTCAAGACCTTATATTTGGAATTAGAATGGCCAGGAGTAACGTCTTAGATTCAGCTCGGTTCTACCTCTTTATAGCTGTGTGATCTTGGATGAATTACGTAAACTATCTGTTTACCGATCAATATGACGAGGAAACAATACCAACCCCAAGGATTTGGGGATGAAATGGCTTGAACGTATGAGGAGCTTCGTATAGCACCTAGCAAGCGACGGGCCAGTATCTGTGGTCCCTGTTATCACGACCAACAATGCCACTCTTGCACTTGGATATCCTATTTTCCAAAGCTGAAGGCATAAATATAAAAAGCCTGACTTTAGTGACTCCAACCCGCTGAAATCACTGCGGAGAGGAGGCAGGGTGGCCCTAATGAGTAAGACATATATGTGACCCTAAAAATGGTTGGTCACAATTTTAGCATCCTTCCCTGTTCGCCATCTGGAAGAGTATTAATGATAGTAAAGTGGCCAATAGACAGCAACCCGGGGAGATTAACGTAATCTGCAATTCTAGAAATGCGGCGGCCAATGACCAGAGTAACATGGCTTCCGGTGACTCATCCAAGGAATCCGTTCAGTTCATCCCAAGACGAAAACAAGCAAATGAATAAACTTTTCATCATACGGGATTTACACCTGCCGGTACCTTATTGTTGGGGATCCCTGAGCAACAAACACGGTGTAATGCATTCTGCCTCTAATAACTGTTTTACAAAAGACACACAAATGTGCCTCACAGAACTGTTTATTACATCAGCTCCTTATAGGAAAAAAACGGGAGCATGACACGAAATCCTATAAATAATTGGGATGAGCCTGGGGCCTTAAATCCATCTTGGGTTCACTTAGGGGGGTTTGTGACTGTTCCAGTTAAGCAGGGAGCCGTGCAATCGACAGCCCAAGGTGGTCTGCTTCAGGATGCAAACAAGTGAGGGAGCGTTTGCCCTTAAACTTGTAAGAAATGTACTTAGGAGAGGTAGCAATTGTTTTTTTTTTGTTGTTTTTGTTTTTTAAGATTTGTTTAGGGGAAAAAAAAAGATTTGTTTAGGGGTGCCGGGGTGGCTCAGTCGGTTAGGCGTTTGCCTTCAGATCAGGTCATGATCTCGGGGTCCTGGGATCGAGTCCTGCATCGGGCTCCCTCTCCCTATGCGCCTCCCCCTACTTGTGTGCTTCTCTCTCTCTCTGTCTCTCTGCCAAATAAATAAGTAAAATCTGTTTGGGATTTTATTTATTTATTTTAGAAAGAGCGAGAGAGCATGTGCGTGTGCCAGCAGGGAGGGCGAGGGAGGGGACAGAGGGAGAGAGAGGGGGTCCTCAGGCTGACTCCCAGCTCAGCACAGAACCCAACGTGGGGCTTGATCCCGGGACCCGTGAGGTCGTGACCTGAGCCAAAATCAAGAGTCAGTCGCTCAACCAGCTGAGCCACCCCGGTGCCCTAAGGGAGGGAACGCTTCATAAGGAGATCAAAAAAGGAAGAGGGGAGAAGGAAAGGTCTAGGTAGGAGGGGAAGGAAAGGGGAAAAGGGCTGTAATCACGGAAATGGTCCTGTTTCCCGTTGGGGCTTCTGTTGTCAATACCGGCTCCGGAGCGGCGCTGGCAGGGAAGGCGGCCGTCGTCGTCTCAGAGGAACCTGCGACACCTGACGCCCGACGCCCGGCTGACCCCCAGGAGGGGAAAGATGCACGTGTGTGTGCGCGTGTGCGTACGCGTGGAGCCCAATGTCTGTCTGTGGTCGCGCACGTCAGCGGGCACAGATCACAGCACAGACTGACCTCGCGTCTCGTCCACATTTGCCAGTTCTCGAGACAAAAACGAGAAGGAAGTTCCGCGGAGCCCATCTGTGAGGAGAACACGTGCCCGCAAGGCGACAGCAAGCAGCAGATCCCTTTCAGCCTCGGGCCTCCCCGGAGCGCGAGCCTCAGTGGGAAGGAAGGGTTTACACCCGAGACCGCGTTGCCCCGCCACTCGCCCAGCACGGCGACTCCTGGGAAGAGCAATGCCAGGGGCGGAGGGAGAGTGGAAAAGGAACTGAATATGCATCAAAAACCGACTTTAAAAATGCCCTGTGGAGTCTACTACCGGGAAAAATGCCGTTCGGCCGTTGCTTCCAGAGAAACCGAGCTCCCCGACCCTGGATTTCCACGTTTGCGGAGCAGGTGGTTACGAATATGCGTTCCCTGCCCCGCGTGCCAGGCTCGGGGCCAAGAGCCAAGCGGTCTCGGTGGCCCGTCTCCCGAATCGAAGGTTGTGGCTGGCTCGGGGGAGGAATTCTGAAGAGACACAGAGGCTCTGTTGGCCTAGTGACTTGGGGTCAAGGAACAGCCGTCCTAAATGCACACGGATGCACAGACACAGACAATGTAGAGACCATCAACTCACGCCTGTCCCCAGAGCCGGGGAGGGACGCCTGGGGGGCCCAGGGCGTGACCCCGAGGTCCCGGGATCGAGTCCCACGTCAGGCTCCCTGCATGGAGCCTGCTTCTCCCCCTACCTGGGTCTCTGCCTCTCTCTCTGTCTCTATGATTAAATAGATGGGAATCTTTTTTTAAAAATTAAACACTTAAAAAAAAAAAGAAACGTCAGGCCAGCCTATTATTTCACTTTCTCGTGCGGCTGCCGAGGAGCTCGACGCGGTAAGCCGTGCCGTGTCCGAGGGCGGGCGCCCAGGGAAAGCAAGCCTGGGGCCCGCGGCCTCCCGGCCCTTCTGTGCTGCGGACGGCGGCGGATCACCAGTTCGCACAGCGGCCACGCAAGGAAGCGGGTCCTAAAGCCCGAGAACCTTCAGTTGCTTTGGGTGCCGACCTTCCGCCTTCGTGCCCTGCGCGCCCTGCCCTCTGCGAGCCCAGTTTCCATGGGGCCGTTGGCCTGAAGTCACGGCGACGGGGCCGGGGACGGGGCTGAGGCCTCCGGGGACCCTTGGGTTGGCTGGATGTGGTCCCGACGCCAGGCCCGGGGCGCGGGGCCTGAGTGTGGTTTCCTACGCTCCTGGGGGGACAGGTGGGGACGAGCGTCAGGCGGGGCCCGCGGGTGGAGGAGACAGAGGCTGCCCTGGCCGCTGCCCGCGGCGGGAGGAAAGGCCGGGAGGACGGCGTGCGCGGGCTCCGGCGCGGGGAGGAGCGCAGGGGGGACTCCGCGGGCCGGGCCTGCCTGGGCTGTGCGACCCTCTGCCACCCGGGGCCACGTGCCCAGGTGGGGAGCTCTCGTCTGGCAAAAAAACCCGCTTCCTTAGACGTAATGACACCTAATTTTGGCGACTTGTGCTCCGGTCCCCGTAAAGGGTGGTTCCTTTGTCTGCTGAGCCCCCGGAGGAGGTGGGATGATGCCACCGGGGAAACGGGGAGAGCTAAGCTGCTTTGCCTGATTGAGGAGAAAAGCGGAGCCGTCCCGAGGCGGCGGGGAGGGCGGGGAGCAGGCCGGGGAGGGGAGAGCCGGGCTGAGGCTGAGCTGACCCGCAGGACGGCGGCGTGACGTGGGCGTCTTGGCCGGAAGATTGCTCCCTGCAGCCAGCCCAGCTCTGGCTCGAGCGGCGGCTCCAAGTCCGCGCTTGCTCCTTCCTGGGGACTTGCTGAGGAAGCCCCACAGAGCCCGCGCACCGTTTGGGGTACCGGGGTGGAGCCGATGGGAACCCCGAGATTCCCTCCCCGAGCGGGACCCGGGAGCACAGCGGGCCCACATCTGTTTCGAGAAACCGTATTTTGAATCGAGACAGAACTCGTCATCCTCCCGGCCTCAAATAAAGCGAGTCCAACTTGCCGGCTCCCTCAGACCTGCAACGGGGCGAGCGCGCGGGGTGGGCCGTGGCGAAGGCCCCCTCTGCGGGACTGAGCTGCTTCCGGAGGACCTCGGAGTTGAGTCGAGCCCGGGGTCGCCCGGGGTCTGAAGCTGTGGACACTCGGGGTCGGGAGCCAAGGCTCACGATGACGTGCTGTGCTCTGCTTCCCAGACAAGTGCGTGGTTTGCATCGTTCTGGGGGCGTCTCAAAGCCTCTGCGAGCTGAGAACAGTCTCGTAAGGCTGCGTAGACGCAGCCTGTGGGCCTCAGGCCCGGGAGACAGTGTAGACTGATGAGCCGGGAGAGAGCCTGGCAGGTCTTACCTGCGGCCCGTCCTTGTCTGGGGCTCTGACGACACGGACCCGAAGAGACGCAACCTCCCCTTTGCCCCGAGCTCCCTCAGACGAGACCTCCCCGTCTTCGCCCCTGTCGGGAACCCCACGTGAGGTCCACCCAAGTGTCTCGGGGGCTGAAGAATCGACATGCTGTTTGCAGAGCCTGCTGCTTGCTCCAGAACTAGACGTTCTCTCCCGAGGCGGGAGACGCACCACGGTCCTCGGGCCGGGGCGGGGGGGGTAGTTGCTGTTCGCCCCCTTGGCTCTTACGTGGCACCGCACTAAATCTTCGAGACAGACGCCAACATCGCGGCCCCCGGGCCCAGGGCATGGGCGCTCAGTGGTTTGCCGAGCCCGTCGTCCTGCGCGTAGCTCCCAGATGCCCTCCCCCGGCCCGGGCACTAAGACGTCAGTGACACTGAGAATCAGCGCTGCGGCCCCGGGCATGCACGGAGCAGGCCCGCCGGCCGGTGGTGCATCCCAGTCCGGGGCTCCGTTGGATCACGGAAGGCCACTGAGCTGTCTCCGTAATTCCAGAATCGGGAAGCCTTTGCAAAGCACGTGCGGGTTCTTGGCAACGCGAACCACCAGAAGCGTCTCGGGGAGGCCCTCCGTGCCGTTGGCGACACTGCAGCGCGGGGGTCCCGGAAAGACCCGGAAGTTCTCCAGGGCCCTGTCCCCGAAGGGGTGCAGGGGTCCTCGGCGGCGGTGTCACCCTGGCCTCTAGGGCGTGCACGTCTGGACAACGCCCTGCCACAGACCCCGATCTCCAGGGTTTCGCTCCGAAGGCTCCCAGTGCTCCCTGGTGAAAGGAGCTTCTCCTAATCCCCGGATACAGAACCGCCGCGCTCCGGCTGAAATACCGCATCAGAAGATACGTGATAAGCTCTGCAAACGTGTCATTTCCCTGCCACAGTCTAGCAATTATGTCTGTTTTCTATCCCGACGGCACTAAGAGGTCTTGCACAGGAACCGTGCCAGGCGCGGTGGGTGCACCCTGACCCCAGCTCGGGGAGTGACGCGCCCTTTACCGTACACTCCACGACTTGGTTTCCATCCTCAAGGATGCTCAGAAACGGTTGGCAGCGTCCAGCTTCGCTGTCACAGAGACCCGGCTTCGAATCCCGCAACTCGACTCTTCGAATGTGGTTTGAGCCGTTTATATGGCTTCAGGCTCAATCTCTGTGGGTTAACAACTGGTGGCACGCCGGCCCTCCCGGCGCGGTCCTGCCTCGCAGCGCTGGCCGGGAGCGGCTCCGTGACCCCGCCAAGCCTCGCTCACCTGCGCCGCGAGTGCGAGGTCAGTGACGTCCCCCGGGAACGTTCCGGGGCCCGAGTGCAAAGGCGGATCTGACAGCCCTAGTGGCACGCGTGGCTCGTGGCAGGCCGGTCGACGCTGTCCGCAGAGCCGCTGCCCCACGCAGAGAATGATTTCACGGTCTCAGCCCCCAGTTACAGAACCGTCCTCGATGCTGAGAAGGAGAAGAGGAAGCCGCCAGGCGTCCACGTCTAATTAGATTAAATCATCTTTATCGAAAAGCGCAACGGGCCACGCCTCGGTGGGTCCGCGGGAGCTCCGTCCCGGGCAGGGCGTTGACCTGGACTTGTCCGATGCACTTCTTCTGTCTCTCTGGGGAATCTCAGGTGACTTTCTGCAAAAGAATATTCCACGAAAAAAAAAAAAAAATGCACCGCAGCACCTCTGAGAGGAGCGAGACAAGTGGGTGGCGGAGGAGAGGGCGGACACAGGCCCAGGAGCGGGCTCCCCGGTCACCCTGCGGGTCGCCGCCCGGGACGTCGCTGTGCTGTTTCATCATCTGTTTCATCCGTCGTGTTTCCACGTGTCTGGAAGCGCCAGCGGTCGCTGCGCCCAGAGGTGACGCCAGATGCCACTGTGTCACCTTGGCCCACGGGGCCCGTTGGCGGGTCCCCGGGGACTTGCCTGTTGGCACGCGAGCCCCGCCGTTTCAGCGACTGCTGCCCTACAGGCTCACGGACGTGCTCGCTTGGAAGACGAGGGGCGTCTGTGTGAACGGTGCGGGCCACTGGGTCCCCGGCCTCCTGTGAATGAATATTAAACACCGGGATCTGAGAAGACTGCGTGGAAACCCCATTAATATTTATAACCGGTCTGTGGGACTAAGGGAATTCTTCGGTATAAAATATTCCGAATCCGTGTTTGTAAGAACGAAGCATCCTTGAATTTAAAATATAGTTTTCCTCGCCGAAACAGATTCCCGCTACGCCCGCTGAAATCCGGGTTGGCGGGGCTGCATCGCCTTCCATTATTTAATAGAGACGGGAAGGGCGTTTAGAACCTTGAGCTCCACCGAGCCTAATTCACTCTTTTATTATTATTATTATTTATTATTATTATTATTATTATTATTATTATTATTATTAGTGGCTCCTTTTCCACTGTCTACATTCATGATCATGGTTTCTCAAGAGTGGCCAATGATGTCATAAGGATTATAATCCCTTGGATTTAAGAGCTGTTGCCAAAACCCAGATTCAATCTCTCTCTCCCCTTTTTTTTCCTTGTTTCTGTCAAACATGCAAGAAGAACGATTCCACTGGTCTTATTGGTAAAGGAGATAAGAGTGTCCACGGTAAACCAGTACATTTCCTCCCCGAGAAGGGCCAGAAATACGTTGACGCCGTCATCAGCGTCAGGTACCCCCAAACCCAACACTCCACACCGTCCAGACGGACGCTTCCCGGGTCGCCCCCCGTCGAGCGAGAGCAAAGCTCTCGCAGGTCACATCCTGGAGCCCAGAGATCTGTCTCGTCCGCCCGCGGGATCCTTTGCAGGGAGCCCGACGTGGGACTCGATCCCAGGACCCCGGGGTCACGCTCTGGGCCAAAAGCAGATGCTCAACTGCTGAGCCGCCCAGATGTCCCCCAATAAAATCTTATTTACCAACAGAAGGACCTTAGCTGGCCAACCCCAGACCGGCCCGTGCCGGCTTGGCTCGCCCGGCCCTCCTGACCCACTCCAACCCCTGCCCCGGTGTCGCCCACCCAAGGCCACTGTCCATTCTGTCCTCCCTGCGTGGACGGTCTCACTGTAGATGTCACTTCCACAGAGGCCATTCCTGAATTCCTGACTCAATCAGGTTTCCCGCTGGCCCTTTAATAGCTGCCTGTACCGTGACTGTCGGGAAGTCGTCACGCCTGCTTCCCCTGCAGGTTGGGAGGCCCACGGACGCAAAGCCTGGATTCGCTTCGCTCCTCTTTGTATCTCCGGCACCCGGCCCGCGGCTTAACACACGGTCGTTTCTCAATGAAATGTTTGTTAAATTGAGAATGAAAAAAAGTAATTAATTAATTAAGAATGAATTAATGAGATCTAATCAAAACATGAAAGAAAAGAAAACAATTTGGGCTCAGATTCGAGATATGAGGTGCTGTAAGTCCATTCATTTCCAACGTATTTTATTTTAAAAGTTCTGTACTTGAGGGATGCCTGGAGGGGCTCAGCAGTTGAGCATCTGCCTTTAGCTCAGGGCATGACCCCGGAGTCCCAGGATCGGGTCCCACGTCGGGCTCCCTGCATGGAGCCTGCTTCTCCCTCAGCCTGTGTCTCTGCCTCTCTCTATCTCTCTCTCTGTGTCTCTCATGAATAAATAAATAAAATATTTTTTTAAAAAAGAAAGAAAAGAGGAAATAAAAACCAGAACAATGCGGTTCAAGCTTAGAAAACTCCATCCCCATAATCTTGATTAAGCTGCGCTAAGTGCTTTCCGCGGTTTATCGCGCCTCATCTTCACGACGACCCTGTGAGGTGAGCAGCATCCCCACTCTGTAGATGAGAAAGGAAGCAAAACCATGGCTCTAGCCTGAGCTTCCTTTGTCTCTAAATCATACTGGTTTTGATAAAAGTAAACACCTCTCTCCTAGAGATCCCACCCCCCTTCAGCACGTGGAGACTCATCCATCCCTAGAAACGCGATGCTTCTTTTTTCTATCCTTCCCCAACCTGCACTTCCTATCACACGGAAATAACAGTGGCTGTTAAAATTAATTTCCTAAAGATGAGGTTATAACACCAAACGTGTTATGTGAGGTTTCACTTGCAGCTCCCCTCTCCTTCGTGGACCCTCAAGGGCACGTGTGTGCCTCCAGCCCTAGCAGTGCCACCACCAGTCCCCCCCCCCACCCCGAGAACCCCGGACACGCAAGAACTTGGAAATTCTGTTTTCCTGCCATTGCTTCCATGACACACAACATTCACTCCCACATCACACTTTATGGGGGTAACTCAGGTTATTAGGAATCCCAAGAGGCCTGTGTTCTTTCACACTCAAGATCAGATCTATTGGGGATCCTTGAGGGGCTCAGCGGTTGGGCGTCTGCCTTTGGCCCAGAGCGTGACCCCGGGGTCCTGGGATCGAATCCCATGTCGGGCTCCCTGCATGAAGCCTGCCTCTCCCTCTGCCTGGGTCTCTGCCTCTGTCTGTCTCTCTCTCTGTCTATAATGAATAAATAAAATCTAAAAAAAAAGTCGTATCTATTGAAATACACAGTCAAGAGTAATGTCATTTTCAGAATAAGCTTGAATCTGTCTTAATATATGTTCACAAAGTGGAATATTCTCAATTCTGGGTATATTTGCTTCACTCTTACTGGTCACGCAGGATGGTCCGTAGAGCTGTGACACCTGAGAATCGTTTACCGTTTCAGTGCGTGAATCGGGTGTCTGTGGTGTGGCCAGAACTGTTGGGTGTTCTAGCAGAGGTCTAGGCCGGGATGGCCCTGAACAGCGCTGCGCCTTTTCTCACCAAACTACGAGGCGGCCCGTTGTGTTTAAGCTCACAAGCGGGATGGAGCTTCAGGTCCTAGACCACACCCAAGGGCTGAGAAAGCTCCAACGAAGGAAAGTCCCATCCCCTGGGTCCTGTGGATTCCCAGTTTTGGTCTCTGAGGACCAGGAATTTGTACCACGAGGACAGCAGGAGTGGCCGGGGAAAGCACGTGTGCCCGTCTCGCTGCCACTGCCAACCAGGCCTGCATATTGTAGACTCAGTAGAGAACTACAGCTGAACGGGGCCTCAGAAGAATGGAATGGGCCCGGGAAGAGTTTTTCCCATAATTACTTGGTCAAGCTTTTTTTTTTTATGAATTTATTTTTTATTGGTGTTCAATTTGCCAACATAGAGCATAACACCCAGTGCTCATCCCGTCAAGTGCCCCCCTCAGTGCCCGTCACCCAGTCACCCCCACCCCCCGTCCTCCTCCCCTTCCACCACCCCTAGTTCGTTTCCCAGAGTTAGGAGTCTCTCATGGTCTGTCTCCCTTTCTGACATTTCCCACTCATTTTTTCTCCTTTATTCCCTTTCACTATTATTTATATTCCCCAAATGAATGAGACCATATAATGTTTGTCCTTCTCCGATTGACTTACTTCACTCAGCATAATACCCTCCAGTTCCATCCACGTTGAAGCAAATGGTGGGTATTTGTCATTTCTAATGGCTGAGGAATATTCCATCGTATACACAGACCACATCTTCTTTATCCATCATCTTTCGATGGACACCGAGAGCCAGTCATTGTAACCAGTGGAGATGGATATCCTGATCCTTTGTCCGAGCTCTAAGGCGGGCGATAGCCCCCAAATCAAAATGTGGGTACGGTTGCCGCACAAGAGCCCGTAGATGCTGAGCAGGGGACGTTCATCTCTGTGATGCTCATAACTGTCGTAGCGGGCAGGCTCGTACCACACCTTCCTTGTAAGGCCCGGAGCTTCTTGATTCTCTGAAGTAGGTCACCAGGTGCAAGACTTTGACCCTTCATGAGCTCGAGCCCCTTTATAAGACCCAAAGCCAGTCCAATAGGAAAAGACATAGTGACGCTAGTTTGTGTCTGCAGTGGGTGCTTTTCTCCCTCCTCCGGGCCCATCTTCCACACCCGGCCCCGGGGCCATCCTCATCCCTTACAAGTCCCTTCTTCCCACCTTCACCTTGTCTGTTAGGAAGCCTTGCTGACTTCGAACACGTGCCTTCTCGCACCTTCTCTCTGCTCTCAGGACTTGGGGATGCCCGTCTAACGGGCAGCGGCCCAGCCCAGGCCCTGTCCCCACCCTCCCGACCGCATCTCAAAGCCTCTTGCTCCGGCACCGACAGGTATTGCGGAAACAGGCGAGAGATGGTTCATGTTTCAAGTGGCGTGGATCACTGGCGGACGTTATCATTTACCTCCTCGGCTGGCCGGGGACAACGGAGCACGCTCTTCTGCGAACGATTTTCCACTGTTTGCTGGGAGGTTATTTCCTGAATTTGTATACACTTCCTCCTACGGGAGCTCTGGGGCGACATCTTCCAGAATCAGAAGTATGAACTTGAGGGGAATTCTCGTTTTATTTTCAGTTCGTCGTGTGGGGTTTGACACACCAGTTTATATGTGACTAAATGCCTATCAGTACGGTCATCTCAGATGGGACTGTTGGGAGGACGTCTGTGTGTCTCGCTAAACGTAAGGAATCCAAACATACGGGCAGCCCGGGTGGCTCAGCGGTTTAGCGCCGCCTTCAGCCCAGGGCGTGCTCTCAGGTCCCGGGATCGAGTCCCCCATCAGGCTCCCCGCAGGGAGCCTGCTTCTCCCTCTGCCTGTGTCTCGGCCTCTCTCTGTGTGTCTCTCATGAATAAATAAATAAAACCCTAAAAAAAAAAATCCAAACACATGTATCCTGGATAACAGGGACGACAAACATACATATGTATCGGTTATAAGATTTCCCTTCTTCCCTTTATTTCAATAGAGGCAAACGCAGGCGTCCATAGGTACATGAGCACCTGCAGGCCCAGGATAAACAAGTCCAGGACCAAGCGAGGAGCAGACACCGGGAGCTGTGCTCATTGTTCTTAAAGCCAGTCCTTCCAGCTCAGCGAGGGAGGAGTCGCCGCTGTCCGCTTTGTGCTGTCGCCGTGCCCCGGGAGCTGACCCGTCCCGTGGGTTCAGTAGACGACAGAGCCGGCTCCCTGTCTTCATGCCCCTCCCGGGGCGGGCAGCCAGCATCGCTGTTACATCCCCCACCTGCTCACCCAGGTGTCCTACGAACACGGGGTGCTTGGCCCGAGCCGATCCCGAGGGACGGATGAGAAACGTGGAACACGTAACGTGGGGCCCACAGTTCAGGTAGCGTCAGTCTAGGGAGAAGACAGGCAGGTATGTACGGTGTGGCTGAGGCCGTGACCCCTCCCGTGACGCAGCTCGCCCCAAGGTGTGGGGCACGGCGACCCCTCGAGAAGGCTCCACAGCTCCAGGCCCCAAGGCGGCCTCCGGGGGGTCAGCCTCGAGGGGTGGGCTCTCCAGATGCACCTGCGGAGCACCGGCTGCCCGCCCACCGCGGAATCCGCGCTTCTCATGGCCCTCGTCTGGGCCGTGAGGACGGCACCGTGGTACCCGGACGGGCAACACAAGGCCCCTGGAGAAGACTAGACGAAGTGGGTCTCTATGCGAAAATACCGCTTTCACGGGCAACTAACTGGACTCCAAAAAGGAAATAAGATGCAGCAAAACTTAGGGCTGGCAGGGCTGTGGAGGCAGGAGGCTCCCCTGTGCTCCTGGGGACGGGGGTCATTTTGGAGGATCCTTTAGCTGTATCTGAAATCATTTTCATCGGCTTACTCTTTGACTCGGCAACCCCATTTCTAGCGATTTATCCCATCAGTGCAAGAAAGATGCATGAAGACATGTGCTCGTTACAGCGATCGTTGCTTGTCGCGGACACTGGAAGCAAGAAATATCCAGCTGAGGAAGACCGGTAGTGAGCCGCGGTGATTCCGTACTATTGCATTAAGCAGGCGCACGTGAACTGATAAGAAGTCATCCGAGATGTGTTAAATGAACAAAAAATAAATAAATGAATAATAAAGCAAGTTCAAACAATACATAGAATAAGATGGTATTTCCATTTTGAAGAGGGGAGGAGAAACTCAGGTTCATGTGTAGAAAATTCTGGAAGGATACGCGGGAAACCATCGACAGTCATTACCCTGCGGTGTGGGACTGCCAGGACTAAGACAGAAGCAATACTTCTACGTATTTTTCACTTTGTAGCCTTTCACGGTATCTGAGTTAACCTTTTTGGTTGGTTGTTGTTGTTTTTGTTTCCTTAGAGTTTTTTTTTAATTGAAATAAAAATAGCTTTAAGCTGCCAAAAATAATTTCCTACTTTTTTTTTCCTTTAAAGGATCACACTGGGCATAATCATATTAGGGACTCTAAGAAGTCTTACTTACTTGTGTTTAAAACAAGCATTTCAAAAATATGTTTGCCCAAAGAATTTCACTGTTGCTGCTCTTTTTTTTTTTTTTAATTTATTTATGATAGTCACAGAGAGAGAGAGAGAGGCAGAGACACAGGCAGAGGGAGAAGCAGGCTCCATGCACCGGGAGCCCGACGTGGGATTCGATCCCGGGTCTCCAGGATCACGCCCTGGGCCAAAGGCAGGCGCCAAACCGCTGCGCCACCCAGGGATCCCTTTTATTTTTATTTTTTGAGCACTGGGTGCTATTCTGTATGTTGGTAAATTGAACACCAATAAAAAATAAATTCATTAAAAAAAAGAAAAAAATGCATTTGAAAGACATTCATGCTCTGACTCTTAATATGTCACATGAGTCCTCCCGAGGCAACACTGATGTGAAGAAGCGAAGGACATCGTGACCGGCCTAGAGCCCCGCCGCCCGGCGGTGGGAGACCATTTCTGGCTCAAGACCCAAAGGTCAATTGACGTCCTTCAAAACCTGACGGTGCCGTCAGGGTAGAGCCGGGGAGCGGGCTCGTTCAAACCAAGTAAACCTTGTGCTGTTTCTCGGGGGGGGAAGAGCAGTCCAGAACTTTCTGTACCTCTTAGATGGTGGATCGTAGTTTCCTGGGAGAGCGAGGTGCTCTTTTCAACAGGGATGGGGGGAAACCCCACTATTAGAGTGGGGTCACGTTTGCTGCCCCCGATGTGTCCCACATGAGCCTGTTCCCTCGAACCCCGAGGGCTTTTCCTTGGGTTTCCAAAGCGGCTGCTGTTCTCTGTTCATGCAGCCCCTTCTCCCAGGGAGAGAGTGAGGGACACATAAGACAACGCTTCTCCTCAAAGGCGAGAGGGTAAAAATGAAGTAAGTGGAGGGAGGACTGGGAGTAAGCCCGTCTTTCCTCCATGCCCGGCCCCTTTCAGCCTTCTGTACTTCCAGAACCTTCCTCCTCACTTAAAACCATAAAACTGAGTATAAATTGAGTATAAATCCTACAAAGTCCCTGCGACACTTGCCGTTGGAGGCCCTGGGGGTGCCCATGTGGGGCGCTCCCGAGGGGGATATGAAGTTGCCTGTGGCATGGCCAGGGCGCTCAGAGGAGCTGGGCCTGGGTCCCCTACACATAGGAAAGGGGTCTTGGGGCACCCGAGGGCTCAGCCGGTGAAGCGGCTGCCTTGGGCTCAGGTCATGCATGATCTCAGGTCCTGGGATCGAGTCCCGCGAGGGGCTCCCCGCTCAGGGGGGCGTCTGCTTCTCCCTCTGCCTCCGCCCTTGCCTGTGCTCTCCCCAAATAAGTAAGTAAAACCTTTAAAAAAAAAGAAAGAGGTTGAGACTATTAACGAGCAAAGAGACCCACATGTGGCCTGTGGGGACGGTGCGGCCCAGCCTGATTCCTGAAGGGCCGCGGGTGCTCGGGCTTGTGTGGGCTGGTGCTGCCAGGGGCCCAGGAGGGGGCCCGCCCCCCGGTGAGTGGGGAGGCCCGTGGGACGCGGGCACCTGCTGGGCTCCCTGTCCTGGGGCCCCCGCCCCGGGAGGGGCTGACCTGTCGGAAGGGCCTGTGTGGCCGGGGGCAGGGGAGCTGAGCTTGCCCCTAACCCCATATATGGCTTCAGAAGTAGGACCGCAGAAATGGGGACAAACTCCGGTCACAAGCAGGAGGGGAACATCCCAAAATAATTCTTCTATATATCGGATTTTCTAGCACAACAGAAGAAATTCATCTTTCTCCATTGTTTTAACTTGTCATCCACTAAATACTTAATCTATTTTAGGATTTGTTTCCAGATATATCTATTTTGACTCATTGACTATTATTATCCATCAGTATTGGGCATTTTTAATCGCTGTGGCTCTAGAGTGTATTTAAATCTACGGCAAAGCAAGTCTTGACTCATTGATTTTTCATAAGAGTGGAACTATTCTCGTTGCTTTATTTTTTCCTTTAGGGTCATTTTTTTTCAAATTTCAAAAAATTCTTGTAGAATTAAGATTTCTTCTTTCTTACTAGTTATTGCTGGTATATATGGAAATCAATTTCATGTCAGAATTTTTTAATTTACTTGAAAGCTTTCATGTTGTGTCACTGTTGTTTTCAATTGTAAAATTTTCTTTCTTCCTAGTATTATAAATTTTATTTCTATTTTTTATCTTAAGACACTGATTAGAACAATATTATATACCGCCGGTATTTCTGAGCATGTTTGGTTTATGCTGATTTTACTGTGACAAATATCTATATTATTTCATTGTAAATATGATATAAACCATCAGTTTAAGAAAGATGTTTTGGGGACACCTGGGTGGCTCAGGGGTTGAGCGTCTGCCTTCAACCCAGGGTGTGACCCCGGGGTCCCGGGATCGAGTCCCACATCGGGCTCCCTGCATGGAGCCTGCTTCTCCCTCGGTCTGTGTCTCTGCCTCTCTCTCTCTGGGTCTCTCATGAATAAGTAAATAAATAAATATATTTTTTTCAAAAAGATATTCTATTGAATTTTGAGAAAGCAATTTTTCTCATGTTGTATATTTTCTCCAATGAATTGATGTTAAATGTTAATGAATGCCTTTTAAATATATATTGAGATTATCGGGTTTTTATTAATCATGTCTACTAATATAAAAGTGTACCTTCTAATATTAATAGAAAAATAGTTTGCAGTTTTGCATATGTATTTGTATGTGTAAATGTGATGTGTTTGTCTGAAATAAACATTGTACTAGCTTGACACTTTTAAACAAGCCGCAAGTAGAGCAACCAGATCCTGAAGTCATTTTTAAAAATTAACTTTTTGACTGTGTTTTCAATTTCTTTTATGTATTTTGGTTTATACTGATTTCCTTTACGTTGAGATCATTTTGATGACTTTTGTTTTCCAAGAAAAACCTCTCTGTTTCTTCAAGAGTTAAGAGTTTATCAGCCTGGGGGGCACCTGGGTGGCTCAGTGGGTTAAGCGTCCAGCTCTTGGTTTCGGCTCAGGTCATGAGCTCAGGCTGTGAGATGGAGCCCCCCTCGGGTTCTGCACCTGCTTCAGATTCTCTCTCTCCATCTCCCTCTGCCCCTCCCCCTGCTCATGCTCACTCTCCCACGCTCTTTCTCTAAAAAGAAAAAAATAAAGAACTTCTGTGTATCTGATACATCCTATCTGGCAGACAAAGGATTTTTCTGTGGGGAACGCTTGCCTGTCCTTGAGTGGGGTGGAAAAAAAACAAAACAAAAAAAAGAAATGAAATGTCTCCCCTGAGATGCCAAACCACATATCCACCCTCAGGCAGATTTGGTGCCAGAATTTATCCTGCCAGCATATTCCAAACATCTAGTTAAAGTAGTCATGGGCAGTATTGCCCCCAAGACATCTGGCAGAGATGAAAGGAAATCTCCAGAGGAACACTCTTTAAGCTTAGGCCTCAGAGAATTTCTCAGATGAAGTTGCTAGGAATTTTGGGCCTGGCAATAGGGAAAAATAAAAAAAAAAGAAAGAAAGAAATCACAAAACACACAAGGAAAACAGCATAATGAGCGTATGGCAGGAGCCATCCCAAACAACAAAAAGGGGAGTCAAACCCATGAAGACTGTAGATTTGGGAATAATCAAACACACAGTATAATACGCTATGTTTAAAGAAATAAAAGAGAAAGGAACAATCCAAGTGGATCATGCAGATTTGAAAGAAAGAGCTTTTACGAATGAAGAATAATGTAAATTCGAGTTCAATGGACAAATTAAACATCAGAGTAAACACAGATGAGGAGAGAACAGTAAACTGAAAGATAAATGAGAAGAAGCAACATAGACTGTAGTACGGGGAGATAGAAATGAGAAATATTAAAAAGAGACCCAGACACATGAAGATAGAATCAGAGCATCTGCTGTATCTATGATCCAAGTTCCACGAAGACAGAAATGGAGAAAGCGAGGAGGATGCTTTCCAAAGTTAATGACAAACATGAGTCTCCGGGTGCAGAAAACAAAGTCAAAGAAGGGAAGCCCAAGGAAACTCACACCTCGAGGTAGGCAAGTAACGGTGAAGAACCCCAAAGGCAAAGAGAAAACGATAGAAACGTCCAGATAGAAAAGAGAAATTACCCACGGAGGGCCTGACGTCAAACCGAGTTGGCTTCCTAACAGCACCAGTGAAAGCCGACCCATATGAGCAATAGTATCTTTAAAGGGCAGAGAGCAAGTATCTTCAATATGTCACCAAATGTCAAGGAAAACTATCCTGCGCAAAAGACATTTAAAAAAAAAAAACAAAAAACCCTGCAATAGAACCTCATAAAGGAGCTTCAACATGAGACCCCGTGGGAGAAGGAAAGTGACCCTGGAGACAAGATGTGAGGCCCATGACGGGAGCTATAGATGGAGAGATACACATAAACACGAACAAAACTGAGTAAGTGAATCCTGGATGAAAACAAAAACAAAATCCAAACAGAAAAACATCCAAAAAGAAGCATAAAATCAGAATTAAAGTCTTCAAAAGTTCTCATATTATTCTGGAGAAGATTAAGATTGACTTTAATTTGGATGCTTCCGTCCACGGGTAATCGCCAAAAACAGAAACCAAGTATATAACTTCCAAACTAGTAAAGAGGAAAAATGAAATAAGGGGTAAAAGTGGTTTAAACAAAAAAGAAAGCAAAAAAAAATTTTTTTTTTAAATTTTAAAAAGAAACAAATGTTGGAAAAGTGGAATGAACGAAAAACAAAATAAACCGTAAGGCATTTCCAAATGTAAACAGCCAGACACCGGTGACATCGCTTCAATGTCAAGCAAACATTGTCAGAACTAAAAGGAGAAATTGGAAGTTTTACCGTATTCAAGGACAGATTTTTAATCCATTTCTTTCAGTAATTGATCAAGCGGACTAAATTCATAAGCATTTAGATTAGATTAGATTAGATTAGATTAGATTAGAACCACCCAACTGATAAAATTGTTTGAATGGACTGATTAAAATTTAATTCAGCAGAGGCGCCTGAGGGGCTCCGGGAGTGAAGCATCTGCCTTTGGCTCAGGTCATGATCTCAGGGTCCCGGGATCGAGTCCCGCGTCGGGCTCCCTACTCAGCAAGGCGTCTGCATCTCCCTCTGCCCCTCCCCTTGCTCATCCTTATTCTCTCTCTCTGAAATAAATAAATAAAATCTTTTTAAAAATGTATTTTATTTGGGCTCCTGGGAGGCTCAGTCGGTTAAGCATCTGATTTCATGATTTCAGCTCAGCTCACGATCTCGGGGTCGTGAGATTGAGCCCTGCGTCGCTCTGTGCTGGGCGTGGAGCCTGCCTGGGATGCTCTCTCTCTCTCTCTCTCTCTCCCTCTCCCTTTGCCCCATTTGCCCCTCCCTCCCTTGTTCATTCCTTCTGTCAAAAATAAAATAAATAAATAAATAAATAAATAAATACGATCTTTAAACAAATACATTTTATTATTCGTAGCATCATGTCTTTAAGCCTCTGTAACGCGTTAGTGCTTATTTTTGTGGCTGCTGCGACCATGGATCTGAGGCAGCTAATATCCTTGTTTCAGGACAGACTGTGGCAGGACGCAGCTTTGTCAGTGTGTCCGTCGGGAGCCTTCCCAGGCTCGGGGTTCCGCCCACTGCGGACGGAAACGCTGCCCCACTGCTAATAGTGGGGCTCCTGCCGCTGTACCGACCGTCAGCGCCTTGACCCCACTCAAAACCATAAACTAATGGCGATTGTAACAAAGAGGATGACAAGCGTTGATGGGGATGCAGAGAAATTAGAACTTTCGTGCCTCGCTGGTGGGGACAAGGAAGCAGCGCAGCCGCGGTGGGAAATCGATACGGTGATTCCTCAAATGTTTAAACATAGCATCACCATATGGTCCAGCCATTCCCCTTCTGGGCGTACTCCCAAAAGAACTGAAAGCAAGGCCTCAAATAGATCTGGGTGCACCGAGCTCATCGCAGCATTATTCACCGCAGCCGGGCGCTGGGGGGAGGCATAAAGGGTCTGCTGGACGGCGCCCCAGCGCCTGCTGCATCCCGACGCTGGAATACTATGCGGCCCTAAAGAGGAGGGGGAGTCAGACACCTGCTGCCACGTGGGCAAGTCTTATCGTGCTGGGTGAGAGAAGCTGGTCATGAAAGGACAGACATCGGCATTCCACGGAATGTCTGAGATTCAGAGGGGGAAGAACAACGGTGGTTGACGGGCTGGGGCAGGGGGAGCGAGGGGTCAGTGTTTCATGGGTATGGAGTTGGGGGGTTTTGAAGATTTTACTTATTTATTCATGAGAGACACAGAGAGAGACACAGCTTCTCTCTGAAGCTCCTGTTGCTCCGGCACAGAGGTCAGAACGGGGGCCCGCGGGCGCGTCCCAGTCGTGTGGCACTTCACAGAGAGCGGTGTTGGTGTGTCCCGGCCCAGTCAGCCCTGGCGACAGCGCGTGGGGCAAGCACCGCTGCTCCTCATTAGTGACGCGGGAAGGGGAGGCCCGAGGGGCGAGGTCGTCAGGGGCCACGGGGCCGTCGGGCTTGCCTGAGCACCTGCCTTCCCGCTACCCGGGCGCGGAAGTGGTTGTGGGCTCGTGCGAGCTCACACTTAACGTGCCCGACGCCGAGTGCCGGGCTCGTGCAACCGAGTAACGAGAAGCACAAACTGACGTGGCTGCTGCCCTCCCGGTGACCGAGAATAGTGGAGCCGGTGACTCGCCGCCCCGAGTGCTCTTCACACGCCGTGGCTCGGGAGGTGCTCCACATCCAAGCCGTAGTCACGCACCACTGGGACTTCGGCTTCGAAAGATGCCCTTTAATTTGAGGGTGGAGGGAGCTTTCCCTCCAAACCCATTGTCGCAGGTTGCAGCGATTCGTCAAAATTCTGCAAAGTGTCTGATTCCGATAAAAACGAGTAGCCAGGTTGTTCGCTCATTATGCAAGAACGGTTTCACTTGGGGCCCTAAATTTCCTTTTTTATTGTTCTTCTTGGAGGGGATGGCTAATGTAAGTGGGAGGGACCTGGCAAGGCCCCACGGCTGCCCTTAGGCATTTTACGAGCCCCCCCTCTGCCCCCCGTTCCCCGCCCAGGACAAATGGCTGGGTCAGTGCAACCTTGAGGTTCTCAGCACGGGGCTGGTGTTCACCGTCCTCGGAGGCCCACCCCCCCTCAGTGAGCTCAGAACCCCAACCCCTGTGCTCCACAGTGTCGACCCACTGGCTTTCTGTGCGTCTGGGAAGCTGTGGTTCCTCGTTTGGTGTTGACACCCCCTTGTTGGGAGCAAGCCTCCCCGAATCTATTACCTGGTTAACAGAAGTAATGTTCCCTGAGACAAGACGGCTGATGGGGTTTTTTTTTTCCTCTTAAGATTTTTTTTAAAGATTTTATTTATTTATTCATGAGAGACCCAGAGAGAGAGAGGCAGAGACCCAGGCAGAGGGAGCAGCAGGCTCCATGCAGGGAGCCCGACATGGGACTCGATCCCAGGACCCCGGGGTCACGCCCTGGGACAAAGGCAAAAGCTCAGCGACGGAGCCACCTAAGCATCCCAAGACTGTGTCTTTTTAATGCCTTGATCACTTTGCATTCAACTTAAAACTTTACCCGATTTTCCGTATTCCGTGAAAGAGCGAAAGACACAAAGCTGACGGGCATTATTTGAAACTGAAAATATAGCAAAAAAAAAAAAAAAAAAATCCGTGGCAAATCAAAATGGGAAATAGTTCCTCGTTATAGGTGAGGTCTTACTCTTAACGCTGCTTCAAAGATAAAGAAATTATGAAGTCAAGCCTATTTTTAAAGAGAGGCTTTTTTTTTTTTTTTTTTTGAAAGTGAAGTTCTTTGATTGTGGCATTAATAGAACTGCAACAGAATGGTATGTGGTCCCTTTAACGTAAAATGAGTAAGTGTTTGCTGAGCGACTCCTTTGTTCTCAGACCGTGAGGACAGCCTGCGCCACGTACGAGACGCAGCCCCTGCCCCGGAGAGCGCACGGTTCAGTGGATGAGAGAAGCGGGACACACCGATAAATCTGACCGCACCCACGGCGGAAGCTGCTAGGCGTTGCTCTTCCCCCTTCCTCCGGTTCTTTGCAAGATCTGCAAGGGTCTCCTCTAAAACACCTCGGGACTCTGTCCTCCCCTTGGTTTCCAGTTTCGGAGACGGCCTAAGCTGGCGGCCGAGGGCGAGACTGTTTTCCCTGTAGACTTACTGCCTGATGATTGTGATTCATTCAAACCAGGTGGCAGGTGCTTCCCTTCAAGAGGTGTCTTTGTGTTCCTCTCACACCAGAGTCGCCCGACGTCGGGCCTTCCCTCGTGGTCCACACCACCGTCCCATTTGGGGTCACGCACATGGAGCGCAGCACCGAGGACGTGCAGGAGCTCATCCTCCAGCAGCTGGAAACCGTTTTGCCAGGCCTGCCTCGACCAGCGGCCGCCAAATGCCAGAGGTGGAGACATTCACAGGTAATCGGGGAATCCGGGGGCGAGGGCACAGTCTCCTCCGTCAGCGCTGACCCGGTGAGCCGGCCTGACTCCTCTCTCTCATCTCCGCCACTTCGTAGCGAAAGAAACGAGCGATGTGGTCCCGGGAATGACTCTTCGGTTGCCTCAGGTGCAACCGTACACGTCCTCAGGTCGTCTTAGCCCGTTATTTCTCAACGAGAGATGCGTGCAACGTTCCCCAGGGTTGTGTTCAAAGCATCGCAAGGCGTCTACACCCTGAAAATCTGGGGTTTCCTATGCAGGCAAGGCAGGTTATATATCAAAATGCAGCTGTTTCTCTGGGGTTTTTTCCTAAATCAGTACTGTGGTTATATAGAAACCACTGGAACCTCCCAAATTTTTTTGCAATATGTCAAAGTAACCTTGTAAGTATATTTTGCTACCACAATTTTCATTTTTATTAAGTTCCCACTTTGGTTTTGACTGCCGCTGGCAAAGCTCCTTGGGAGACAAAGATGAATATGTGTATAATTCAGCTACTTGAGCTGTTTTTCTGGGTTAGATAAACCTGCTGATTGCTCTCCTCGCTCAGACTTTGAGCTCTTTACACTAAGTAAATGTTGACTTTTCTGAAAATCTCTGCATATTCCAGCAGAAGTTTGTGGGTATTTGTAGAAAAAGTCTTTTGATCTGTAAACTTCGCCGTAAAGCCATCTGGGGCCAGAGGAGCAAAGGGCAGAAGGAGAAAATCAGCGGCGACCTGTCTATTTTTTCCCAAGATTTCCGAGCCCGTTGGTTGACCGAAGTATCGGCACAGCCGGTTACCCAACTTGGGAAGCCTTTTAAAAAGATGGTATTGTGAGAAATTGCAGCAGATTTTGTATATTTTACAGGGCTTCCCAAAATCAGAGGAAATGGCAAATTATTTCCTAAAATACTGCGGCATGTCTGTGTGTTTACCCGCGTCTTCTCAAGTTCAATTATACAGTGAACCTTTGGGGAAAATATTTACTTAAACGTATCATGGTCACTTTGGAAGACTTCACTTTTTCCTTTTAAAAGCATTGAAAAATCTCATAGCTAATGTCCTTAAGTGCTACTTAACTCAATTTTAGGTTGGCTTGAAAAAGAAGACGGGGAAATCATCCCGTCGATATAATTTGAAGCTAGATGTATTACGCAGCAAGTCATTTTGCAATTTATAAATATTCCTTTAAAAGAAACAACAGTTTGTGAGTTTCTTCTTGTGACTTCCGCAAAGTAAGTTAATAAACTGAAAAGATGGGTCTTATTTCTTCAAATTTAATGTGTTAATAGAAATAGATTTGTGCTCTAACCACAAAATGACCTATTCAAAGTTGTGCAATATCACAAAATTTAATAAAAAATATTTGAACACAAAGTACATCCAAACCCTAGCCATGATTTTTATTACAGTTTGGATGTTCTCTCTTGAAATCAACCCAGGGCATTTACAGCTCTGTTGTCACAAAGTCTACGTCAGCTGCAAAGTCTAAAAGGGAGTAAGTTGTTTCATTAAAACTTAGAAGTTTGCATTTTTTCAGTATTCATACTCCTCTTAAAGTACCTTGGGCATCATTCTACAGAGCAGAACGCTGTCATTTTTGCCAGAGATCTTGCCTACACTGGGAGATAGGGGATGGTGATGTCGGATAGATAGATGCTAGGTCAGATAGATAGATGATAGGTAGATAGATAGATAGATAGATAGATAGATAGATAGATGATAGAGAGATAGATGATAGATGATAGATGATAGAGAGATAGATAAGTGATAGATAGATGAGAGATAGATGATAGATGATAAATGATAGATGATAGATGATAGATGATAGAGAGCTAAAGAGAGATGATAGATGATAGATGATAGAGAGATGATAGATGATAGATGATAGCGAGATAGATGATAGATATAGATAGATAGATGATAGATGATAGAAAGATGATAGATCGATAGATAATAGATGATAGATAGACGATAGAGAGATGATAGATGATAGAGGGATAGATGATTGATAGACAGATAATAGATAGATGATAAATAATCTCCCACATCACCTCAGAAAAAGGAATAATGAATGACAGGTCCAGAGACATAATAGGATTTAACTAGTTTTCAGTTATTGTTCCCAAGAGAACATTTCTCCAGGGCTTTTCAAAGATCCATAGTGACCTTTGAAATTGGACATAAATGCATGCCGCCTCTTGCCTTGCCAGCCCAGAACACGTGCTCTAGCTTTAACAAGCTCATCGCGTGTGTCCGTGAATGCGGTCATGGGAGCGCGTCCACGAATATGGACATGGGTGCATGTCCATGAATATGGTCTACTACATGCATGGACTGAAGGGAAGGATGGTGTAGGAACAGGAACAAAAATGAAAGAGGATCGGGATCCCTGGGTGGCACAGCGGTTTAGTGTCTGCCTTTGGCCCAGGGCACGATCCTGGAGACCCGGGATCGAATCCCACGTCGGGCTCCCGGTGCATGGAGCCTGCTTCTCCCTCTGCCTCTCTCTCTCTCTGTGACTATCATAAATAAGTAAAAAAATTTTAAAAAAGAAAAAAAAAGATTAAAAAAAATGAAAGAGGATCAACCACCTGGTTTTGAACTTCCCTTCATTTCTGAGAAGAGGTGCAATCCCCATACTGGGGAAATCCCACCCATACTTTCTTCCAGCCTGGGTCCCACACTATGTTCCTTTCTTTTCCTCCTTCCCCTCTCCTCTTCCACCCCAAACGTCTCTTAGTCTTCATATTCCATCCCCTTTCGTTTTCTTCCCCCTTTCTGATGAACAGATGATAGAGCCCTTCAAACCCTCATTTTATGAAATCCTCATGTCCCCCACCCCCGGAAGCAATAGGTGGCGTGGATTCCCCATGCTAGATCCCTCAGGGATTGATTCTTTGTTTCGATTCGTTTTATTTTCCCCCTTTCTCTCTTCTTCTGGGATCCCTGCACTGCACCCTGGCACCCAATGGCTGCGAAGGGGAGGGGAGAAGAGGGAGAGAGCGACCAATCATGAGCACCCATACTGTGGCAGGTAGGAGCTGGGCCTTCAAACGTGTGATCTCTGGACATCGAAAGCCTGCTAAGGGGGCTAGCTTTAACCCACTCTAGCGATGAGAAAACTGAGGCCTCAAAGCCATGACATAAATCCCCTGAGGTCCCCGGCTAGTAATGACAAAATCAGGCGTCCCGCCTGCCAGTCCCTCCTGCTCATCACTGACCCGCTGTATGATGTGGCTGCTGCAACAAGCCACCACAAGCCACCACAAGCTCAGTAGCTCAAAACAACGTAAATGTCTCATCTTACGGCTCTGGAGATCAGAAGTTCATGACGGGCTAAAGTCGAAGGGCGAGCAGGCTGTATTTCTTTCTGCAGTCTCTAGAGGACGACCCAGGTTCCCGCCTTTTACATTTTTTAGAAGTTGCCCACATTCCTTGGCTCGAGGCCCTTCCTCCATGTTCAGAGTCAGCGATAGTTGGTCAGATCCCGTCATGCATCACTCTGGCCGTTGCTTTTGCCACTACTCTCCCTCGAGGACCTTGTGATTCCTGTGGACCTGCCTGGATATTCCAGGAAAATCTCCCGATCTTGGGTTCAAGTGATGAGCAATGTTTATTCCAGCTGCACCTTTCATTCTGCCTGCGACGCAGCCCTGGCAGGTGCTGGGGATTAGGGTGTGGACATCTTGGGTCGGGGTGAGGGGAACATGACTTCCGTCCCCGACTTCCTCGTGGGTTCCTTTAGAGGCATATCTCCCGCTATCCTCATCAAACCTCCAGAGCGAGCATCACCCCCGTGGACGCCCCTCTCAGCAAGTGGCCGCTATCTGGAAGGGGTCAGGGGGTATTAGGGGTGGGGGCCACTTCTGGTGCCCCGCTGCTGCTCTGCTGTGCCTGGGCTGCCTATAATGTCACTTACCCACGGTGATGGGAGCGGGGAGACAGATGTCCGTTATTGCTCATTTGCTCGCTTGCTGTGCGCATTTAATGATTGCCTGCGGTACGCCCACGACCCTGCTCACGGGACCGCAGGGGCTAAGATTTGCGGACGGCCTTCTCCCAAGGCACTCAGCTGAATTTTTGGTCTTGAGTAAGATGATGGTGCACGCTTGTGGGCGCGGCTCTGCTGGGAGAAAAGAAGAAGATGAAGGAGGAAGGCGGCTCTGTGCCTCCCATTTGGGTTTGAATAAAACGCTTGAGGAGGTGGATGCAAACTTAGCAAAGCGATGGCAGGTTTTCATGGTCCCCAGTCCTCCCTTCGGCGCTCTTTGCCCTCCATCATTTACAGGTTTATGCAGTTCACGTAACTCGATGTCTAAGCTGTGATGCGTCGCATTACGGTTTCTGTAACCCGTAGGAGAGTAACGGATGCAGAGATGCCTTTCCGTGACCCTCGACGGGACAGGCGATCAGTTCAACGACCCTAACACTCTCGCTGCTATTCGCTGTGCTTTCCCCCTGTTCGGGGTCTTACCGTGATGCCTTCCTCAAACTATAGTCAATGCCTGATTCGCTTGTGAGTTTAAGTTTCCCCACCTTTCTTCAGTCCCCGAAAATGCCAGCGGCCCCCTCCTCCACTTTGTGTAGCACCCTCATGGATTAATCTCTTTAAAATAAAAACAGAGCAATGAGCAAAAAGAAAATAACCGAATGTATTTTCAAATACCAAGGGAATCAGGAGAGGAGTTTAAGATACATCGGTATCTCTGGCAAGATAAATGGATCCGGACTCACCTCTTATGCTTTGCAGCACTAAGAGGAATCAAGCGTCTTCTGTAGTTACAGGGTTTTTTGGTGTTTGTTTTTACTTAGTCTTTTGCCCTGAGAGGCAGTCTGTTCGTATTTTGTAAGGGAAAAAAATCATGAACTCCTTAAGAATCTGATAGAAGCTGGGGCGCCTGGGTGGCACGGACAGTTAAGCATCAGACTCTTGATATCAGCTCAGGTCATGATCTCAGGGTTGTGAGTTCGAGCCCCAAGTTGGGCTCCATACTCTGCCCTCAGTCTACTTGAGATTTTCTCTGATCCTCCCTCCCCCTTGGCTCATGTGCTCGCTCGCTTCCTCTCTTTCTCTCTTTCAAATAAATATTTTAGAAGAAAATCTGATAGTAGCTATGAGCATGAAGGTTCTCATCATTTCAAAATATGCATGTACATGCGATCACAAAAATTGCATACAATTATGAGGATTTCTAAACAACCTAAAGTCTTCCCATGAGTCCAGCATCAAGAGTACCTGCTATAAATGTTATACTCCTATATCCTGTGCGATTTAAGAGCCCTTCACAGCCCCGTCTTGTGTTGCAGTCAAGGAAACAATTCCACAACCAAAAGAAATTAAAATACAGGCATATCTTATTTTATTGCATTTGGCTTTATTGCATGTCATAAGATATTGTGGGTTTTGTTTTTTTTGTTTTTGTTTTTTTTTTACACAAGATTTCTGGCAACCCTCAGTGGAGCAAATCTATCAGCACCATTTTTTTTACCAACAGAATGTGCTCACTTCATGTGTCTGGGTCATATTTTGGTAATTCTCACATTATTTCCAGCTTTCTCATTGTTATTATATTGATGACGGTGATCTGTGCTCAGTGGTTATGCCTCGCTGAAAGCTTAGACAATGGTGAGCACTTTGTAGCAATAAAAATATGTTTAAATTAAGGCATGTATGCTTTTGAAGACGTAATGCTATTGCACACTCAATTGGCTACGGTGTAGTGTAAACATAACTTTCCTGCGTACGGGAAACCGAAAGAATTCCTCTGATTCGCCCAATTGCAATTCTCGCTTTTTTTGCGGTGGTCTGAAACCGAAGCCATGGTATCTCCAAGGTAGGCTTGGAACTCCAGTCTTTACAAGTACCTTCTCTGAAACTTTGAAGAATATCCAAAATTTGTCATCCTCGCCGGTACTTTTGGAAGTCTATCTTCTCACTCTCTATACCTCCTGCTTCTGGAAGCTCCCACACCTTCCCTGTGCGGTCCGTACCTCTCAATTCCCCACTGAAATTTCTCTGACCAGCAGCCCTGTGGTTTATCTCCTCCCACCTGTCCTCCCTTCAGCCTCCTCTTCACATTCTTCACTTCTGATCTATCTTTTCCCCCCATTTTGGCTTCTTCATTACCTCAGTTGGCATAGTCCTCCCCATGAGTAGAAGGAATTACATGAGAAAAGAAGAAATGTACAACGGCTTATGGCCAGAATTTTCCTTAGTGGTTGGTGTTTGGTGGGGGAGCAAGTGCACACACCAAAGAGCCTGAGACCACCTCGTACTTACACTCTTCCCCTCCGTGAGGTTAATTTCGGGTGTGTGATTGTGCCTAGGTCAGCCCTGGAAGGTCAAGTGATAATTGATATTTTCAATTTTCTTTCATTCTTATGCATTTTCTATTATATCGCCCTCATTATCTTGTTTTGCGTAGGTTGGAACTAGAAGGCAGTGATTGTATAAACATGCCAAAATTACAAACCCAAAGGATTGTCCTCTTCAAAGTAGTCGGTCACCTTGATAAGCTACACCCTTATTCCAACAAGATGGCGCACCTCTTTCAGAGCCCGGCGTGTCTTCCTTGGCCAACCATTGATTGGATCAGGCCCTTGGAATTTGAGCTTTAATTCAATGTTTTAGGAACAAAGTCACTTGGACTTAAATCTTTTTAATTAAATAAATGGCCGATTCTGACACTTTTCTTAAATGGTACAGACTCACACATACAGCTTTCCAGTTTAAGTACTTTGAAAAAATAACCGTTGTGTTTAAGAGTTAAAGTATGCCCCGGGTATTGCCTGCTAGTTTATGACCACAGTAAAATTGTGCTCTGTTGATCATTCGGCCCCTAGCCCTGTGATTTTTTTCTCCCATATTTGTGCTCTATAATTTCTGGAGTTTTAATAATTTTTTAAGATTTTATTTATTTATTCAGATAGAGAGAGAGAGAGGCAGAGACACAGGCAGAGGGAGAAGCAGGCTCCATGCTGGGGGCCCGACGCGGGACTCGATCCCAGGACTCCAGGATCGTGCCCTGGGCCAAAGGCAGGCGCCAAACCGCTGAGCCACCCAGGGATCCCCAATTTCTGGAGTTTTAATAATGTGATTATGATCTTGGACTCTGGCATCAGACAGGTTTAGGTTCAAAGGCCAGCTCTCAGTGGGCCTCTGACAGGCCAGACTGGCACTCCAGGTCCCAAGGCCCATCCATGAACGGTAACAACTGAACCTCCCTCATAAGGCTGTGGTTGGAATGAAATGGGGCAACACAGTAGAAAACATTTACCACAGATGCTAGTACAAGGCAAGTTCTCAGGAGATATTACTAAACGGGGAGGAAGAGAAGGTGGGGCCACTTCCTAGTATCTGAGCTCATGTATCCCTGTCCCCTTGTTTTCTTTTTTAACATTATTTTATTTTTTTAATTTTATTTAAATTCAGTTATTTAACATATAATGTATTGTTAGTTTCAGGGTAGAGGGCAGTGATTCATCAGTCTTACATAACACCCAGTGCTATGACATCACGTGCCTTCCTGAATGCCTATCACCCCGTTACTCCATCCCCCCTCCCTTGCTTTCTTTTCTTGACTACCTCTCTTCGTGGCCACATGCTGTCCTACTTTTTTGCTTTTCTTACTCTCTTTTCAGAGTTTCTCTCTGTCGTGTTCTCTGCTTCACTTATGCAAATAGTTCTGGACAGGCATGTTTCCGAAGGACTGATTCAATGCCAGGGACTACGACAAGTAGTCGTATCATAGGGAGTGTTGAATAACATCAGAGCAAAGTGAAACCAAAGAGATGGATTTCTGTGGACACAAGGAACTCTTGTCAGTTGGTTTTTTTTTTTTTTAAGCTTATACATTTTTCAGCTTCTTGCTATTTATTCCCAGACTGACTTGCACATTTTTTAGTGTTTGGTAGTTAAACACATTTATGCCACTTATGCCATGAGTCAACATTTCCTGGCATGAAATTATGGCCGCAGGAGCGCTCTTGCCTATGTGCCATGAGTTTCCGGTAATGTATGGAGAGCCCAAACAGGCCCCTTGGGGATCAGTGGACTGTGGCATGAGCCAGTCCATCCACAGCAGGCCACCTAACAGGTGTCGGTACTAAGTACTCCATTGCGTAATCTCCCACCTCTTTGTCACTGGCTCATTACTAACGAGTTGTTTCAGTTTATATGAGGTAACTGCATATGTGTGAGATCATTGGCTGAGAAGTTCTGATCATTGAATTAGGGATGTACAGTCACAGTTTAATTGAAGTTTATATGAGCAGATATTTCCCCTTTTGACAAAATTCCATATTATGCAAACTATTAAATGTTTTAACACATAGGAATTTAATTAAATCATTTTTTTCTGCAGTACTCATGAGACTGGCCCTACCATGTATTCAGTATCACACTTTTTCAGAACTAATTATTTTGAACAGCATTACTTTATAGAAAACTTTCTCAAAGAATCTGTGTCATTTCTCCTGGACAAATGCTATATATATTCATCTGCAGTCAGTATTACTACTTAAAACTTGATGATGACTGTTACTGTATGGGTGTGGACACCCCAGGAGAAATAAGCCCTATTCCAGCACTATTCCATAAAGCATAAGTCTACTTGATCTATTCAGGGTAGACATCAGTATTATGCTATAAAACCAACAAACAGAAAAGTTCAGTTGACAAAGGCTATTTATATCCATATTAGAAATTAATCATGTATATTCATGTTTCCATTTTTTTTCATGTTTCCGTTTAACACACCTATATTGAGCTCCTACTCTGTGCCAGACATTATGCAGGATTCTAAAGATTTTATTTATTTATTTGAGAGAGACACAGAGAGAGCATGAGCAGAGAGAGGGAGAAGCCAGCTCTCCACTGAGGAGGGGGCCCAGTGTGGGGCTCGATCCCAGGACCCTGGGGTCATGACCTGAGCTGAAGGCAAACACTTAACCCACTGAGCCACCCCAGTGCCCCAACATTATATAGGATTCTAAAGACTCAAAGACAGCTCCCTTCTTTCAAGCTTCCATATAATCAGCAAAGCTAACCAAAAAGCAGATAATCATGATGTAGTGTGGTTTGCCATAAGAAAGTCATGTATAATATACACTGTGAACACAGAGAGCTGGAGGAGAGAGTGGTAGTACATAGCTTCCTAAGAGAGGATGTTACTTGAGCTAAATCCTACACACTGAAGTCAGAGAGGCAAAAGGAATGATGTTGGAATGATGTTCCAACAACAGGTGCAGTTCCAGAGGTGGGAGAGTGCAAGGTGCATTCTTTCTTTTCACCTTGGTCTTTGCACCTGGGTCTAAAGCACTTCTATAGACATGACCAAACACATCATCATTTTATCAGTGTGTGTGTGTGTGTGTGTGTATGTGTGTGTATTCATTATATATTCTCCTAGATATTCATTCTCTCTGTCTCAAAAATGCCATTTATTTTTTATTTATTTTTTAACCATTTATTGATTTTAGAGGGAGAGCATGCATGCGCCCATTGAGGGAAGGACAGAATTTCAAGCCAACTGCCCGCTGAGTGCAGAACTTGACACCAGGCTTGATCTCATGACCTTGAGATCAGGACCTGAGCCAAAATCAAGAGTCAGCCACCCAGGTGCCCCACAAACAATGCAATTTATTAATTCTCTAGTTTATGTAGCTCCCTGGGCTTTGTACTTAACTCGCTTCACCCTCCAAGCACTGTGTGGAGTGTCTACTCCTTCTCCATTGCACAGATGAGGAAGTTGGGAAGTAGATGCTCAGTACATTGCGTGAGGTTCTTCCAGTGGGAAGTGGCAAAACTGGAATTCAACCACAGGTCTGTTCAAAAGCGAGTGCTTTCAAACACTTCACTCTACTGCCAGTAATTGTTTGAGTTCTGGCTTTCCCCCAAGTATGACACATTCTTCTATCATCATCCTTTTGCTGCTGTCAGCTAGAAATAATAGTTAACATTTACGCTCTGATTTTAGAAAGCACTTTTATACTTCTTTTCATTTGATCCTCACAACAATTCTAACCGATCAGGAAGTAAATATTACTATCTTTGCTTTAAATGAAGAAACTGGGGTTCATGTTGCATGGTTGTTGCCTAACGTGACGCAACCAGTAAGTAGCAAAATAGAGATTGGATGTTTCATTTTAGATTCAGAAGTCCACATTTCACACTGTATGCAAAAATGAACTAAACATGGATCATAGACCATAAAACCTTAAACTATAAAACTTCTAGAAGAAACCATAAGAGAAAAGCTTTACAATATTGAGTTTGGCAAACATGTGTCTTAGATAAGACACAAAAAGCACAAATTATAAAATAATAGATTGATAAATCAGGCTTGATAAAAATTAAAAACAATGTCTTTGAAAGACACTGTTAAGAAAATAAAAGGACAAGACACAGACTTGGAGAAAACATTTGCAAAAACATATATCTGATAAGAGACTAGTGCCCAGAATATATAAAGAACTGTCACAAATCAGTAATAAGAAAATGGCCCAATTATTTAAAAGTTATTTGGAAGGGCAACTTTACTAAAGAAGAGGTATGAATTTAACACTGTAGATGTAATTCTACAATGAAAACTTTGAGACATTGTTGAAAGAAATTAAGAAAGACTTAAATACAGGAAAATACACTTTATATTCATAGATTTGGAGTTTTTGGGGCTTTTTAGGTAAACTCTGTGCCCATTGTGGGGCTTGAACTCATGACCCCAAGATCAGGAGTTACATGCTCTACCAACTGAGCCAGCCAACTCTCCCAGGAGACTCAATATTTTAAAGGCAATATTACCCAGAGTGATCTACAGACTCATTGTAATCGCTATCAAGTTCTCAATAGCCTTTGCAGAAATGCCGACCCCAAAATTTATATGGAGTTGCAAGGACCCCAAATAGCTAAAACAATCTCAAAAAAGAACAAACTAGAGGACTTACACTTTCTTATTTCTAAACTTACTACAAAGCTACCCTAATCTAAACAATGTGATATTGGCCTAAGAATAGACGTATAGATTAACGGAATAGAACCAAGCATCTGGAAAGAAATCTTATGTTAATTGATTTCTGATAAGTTTCCCCAAGAAATTCAATGGAAATAATAGTCTCTTTAACACATAGTGCTGATAACTGGATATGCACATCCAAAATAATGAAGTTGGTCCCTTAACTTACATCACATGCAAAAACTCACCAAAATGGATTAAAAATCTAATTATACAAGCTAAAATCATAAAATCTTGGAAGAAAACATAAGGGTAGATCTTCACAACTTTGTATTTGGCAATGGTTTCTTAGATATAACACCAAAAGCATAAGCAACAAGAGAAAAAAACAAATAATTTGGACTTCATAAAAATTCATAACTTTTGTGCATCTAGGATTATCAAGAAAGTAAAACAACAACTCATAGAATGGGAGAAAATATTTGTGAATCACTTAGCTGATAAGGTTCTATGATCCAGAATAGATAAAGAACTCTTGCAACTCAACAGGAAAAAAAAAATCAAACAATCCAATTTTAAAATGTGTCAAGGACCTGAATAGATATTTCTCAAAAAAAGAGATACAGGTGGTCAACAAGCACATGAAAAGATGCCCAGTGTCTTTTGTCATTAGGGAGATGCAAATTAAAACCACAATAAGATACCATTTCATACCCACTAAGATAAAGATAATTTGGGGGGAAAAATGAAAGAAAAAGGCAAAGAACAAATGCTGGTAAGTATGTGGGAAAGTTAGAATGCTCCTACCTTGCTGATGGGAATATAAAATAGTTTGGACATGTGGAAAACAGTGGGCAGTTCCTCAATAAATTATACATAGAGTTGCAAGATGACCAAAGTATTCCCCTCCTATATACCTAAAAGAATTGAAAACCTGTTCAAACAAAACTGTGTCCACAAATGTTCATAGTAGCACCATTTATAACAAGACAGGCCAAATGTCCATCATGGGCATGAATGGATAAACAAAATACGGTATACCAGAAGACGGACTAATACTCAGGCATAAAAAGCAATGAATTATACCTCAATTAAAACATCAGCCCCTAAGGGGGCACCTGGGTGGTTGGTTAAGCGTCTGACTCTTGATTTCAGCTCAAGTCATGATCTCAGAGTCCTGGGATGGAGCCCCACATTGAGTTGCCCACCCAGTGGGGAGTCTACCTGTCTCCCTCTCCTTCTTCCCCCCCCCCCGTTCACTCACGCAACTCTCACTCTCAAATAAACAAATAAATCCTTTATAAAAAAACAATCGTTAGGTGGGAAATATGTCTTCAACGTATTTCTAATAAGAGGACCCATGGGAAATTACATAGAAATACACATATTAAACATTTGAAGGACAAAAAAAAAAAAACCAATGAGATATTGACAAATGCTACGACGTGGAAAAACCTTGAAAACGTTGTGTGCCGTGAAAGAAACCAGACACAAAGGCTACATCTTGAACGATTCCACTTGTATGAAATATCTCAAATAGCCAAACCCATAGAGGCGGAAAGCAGATAAGTGTTTGTCAGTGGCTATTACTAATGTCATGTGTATTTTACCACACGCAAAAGAGAAGAGTTTGGATGGCAAGTAAGCTCACAAAAAATTGCTGAAGATCATTGGTCGTAAGGGAAATATAAATTAAAACTACAGTGAGATGCCATGACACAACTACTAGAACGGCTTAAATCAGAAACTCTGAAGGTACCAAGCGCCGATGAGGGTGTAAATGGAGCCTCACGTATCACTGTGGCAACGCAAAGTGGCACCAGCCCTTCTGGAACACGCTTTCACGGTTTCTTACAAGGTTAAATGCACACTTACCATCTGACCCAAGGGCCCCACACTTAGGGCTTTACCCAAGAGAAATGAAGACATCATCCACATAAAAACTGATCTGCAAATGTTCACAGCAGCTTTATCACTAATTGCCCCGAACCCCGGAAATAACCCAAATATTCATCACCTAGTAAGTGGGCAAAAGGTTGGATATCCATAAACGAAAATCTACTCAGTGACAAAAGGAAACAAGCTACTGCTGTTTGCGATGGCGTGAGTGACTCCCAGCAGCGTGATCTCGGTGAAAGGAGCCATACTCAAAGGCTAGCTACTGTTTCACTCTACCCGTGCGGCTTCCCGGAATAGGCAAAATTATAGGGATCGAAAATGGATCAGTGGTCACCAGGGGCTGTGACGAGGAGGAGATAAACTACGACGGGACACAAGGGAAATTTCAGGGGGTGACAGAAATGTTCTCTATATTATTTCTGTGGTAGTCAACAAGGCCGTGTACGTTGTCAAAATTCATAGAACAGTACGCGTATAAAAGGGTGACTTTCACTGTATAGAATTTATACCTCAGTTAAACTGACTTTTAAAACCACTTGTTTTTATCCTCCATTGTCGTCTCTCTGAGGAGCACAAGCATTGATTCTTTTAATTTCACAGGATTCGAAGTAGAAAGGAGGGTGTTTCTGGACCTGAAGACCAAAATGGCGGCCGTCTTTTGGCCCAAATCTCACAACGCAAACAAACCAAAAGCGTTTTTTGGCCCTCCGCATCCCACGATCCCACGCGATTGGATCTTTTGAACGACACAACATTTATATTGAGATGAAAATAAAAGGATTCCAGGCTGATGGTTCACCTCTTGAGGAAGAAGTGGCGTCCATCCCGCCAGCACCCTAGGCAGGCCGCCGACTGCTGGGAACGGAGTTGAAGAGCTAATGCATGAATATACTAAACCCCACTGAAGGGCAGGACATCTCCCACAAAATGAAAAGCTCTAAGGGGGACTGTAACACGACCATCGTTCTGGCCGTTAGGACCGCAGCAGTACTAGAGGAAATAGTCTCTCATCCTTCATTGTGTGCTTATGAACAACTCCTCGCCGGAATAGACGGCTCCAGCGTTCTCAGGACTGCAAAAGCTAGAATAGATCTAAACGGATTCAACGTAGACCTCAGGAATTGGATATACAATTTCAGCAAACTATGGCCTTCGCAATTCAAGCCCCACTAAAGCTGCTCCATGGATCATATAATTGATTTGTGGCACTTTCTGCCTGCATCTACCCCATGGCCTATTAAAGTGGGATAGACAAATAACCAATAAAGCGGAAAGCTCCGCCGGGAATTGACCAGACCGCATCACTCTCTTCACACCTAGGGTGTTCCGACCAATAGTAATTTTACAGCGGCTCTCTGTAGCCCCAGACGCAGAGCCCTGCAGCCCGGAGCCCACAACACAAGCAGGCCTTTCCCTAAAGCACGACAGAGAATCGGGCTCATGAAATCACCATTATATACAATAGAGCACTGGCGACGCGAGTCGAGCACAGGCAAGAGGACACGAGGAACGCAACGCTTAAGAACCAGTCAGCAACGCACCGTCTCCGCAGGAAAGCACCCGGTGTTGATGCAGCTCTATGTGGATACGAAGGACTACGACACGGGATGATTTTTAAAAAGCCTCAAACACCCGTGGCTGCAAGAAGTGCAAGAGTTTTTAAGGAAATATACCTAAAAATAGACCGAGTAGCGTAATCAGCCGTCCCGTGCATCATTATTACCCCAGTTCTCAGTATTGCTTATCTTCCATAATATGCAGCGTACGGCTAAGAACAGCCCATATCATCACTTGTCTTAATCACACAGCAAATATATTCCATACGTGTATGACTTCGGTCTGTGCCACTAAAGAGCGCAGAGACTTGACTGTTCTAAGAGAGAATCTGTAAAAGATACAGACATACATTGGCCAGGTCACCCGGAAAATGTGGCTTCTTATCTTCATGACACCTAGAACTTTCTAGAATGTTCTAGAATAGCCAGGAAAGAGAGTTATTTAAAGGATTCTTTAGACTTTCTGTTATCTTACTTTTCAGGATGTTCTTCACAGCACCATTTTGTGAGCTGAGGCTGGATTGTCTGGGTCGTCACTTGCTGTTTGAAATTCAGGCTAATCCAGCCTTTGCCTGGTTTCTACAAAAGGTGAGCCAGAGGCAGAGAATCCCACGTTCTGGAAGTCAGAAAAAGGAGCAAGGGCACCCGAAGAGTTGACTCCTGCGCGGTGCATGTGCTGGGGAGCTGAGTTAGGGTGGGCAGGTGTCACGTGCGATGACATAGGAGGCGAGTAACGTGATGGTTCCGAAGGCAAAGGGAACTTTAGAGACTGAAACACCAGAGAAACGTATTATCATAGATGGGGAGAAAAAAAAAGTTTCTCCACGTTTTGAAGGCCATTTGAACACTGAGAATTTGCAACTTTCTGAAGTTTGGATTAGTATTTTGTTGGCCCACATGCACACATCCTCCGAGCAAACATTTATTCAACACCAGCCGCGTACAATGGAGTTGGAGATGCTGGGAATATGAAAATGGAAGAAAAGAAGAAAAAACCTACCCCCGGAAAACAAAAACAACCCTCGTGGCCCGCTGTTTCTGAGGACTTATAAGGCTTTTAAACAACAAATACTTCTTACCAAGTTGCCATTTGGTGAGTTAAGTGTGGAGGAATCAGCAACGTTTTTATTGCATTTTCACTGGCCCCAGGGGGGCTTTTAAAAAGTAGAAGCAAGGGATAGAAACATTACATTTTTAATTTGGCCAGTGGAACACATTTTTTTTTTTTTTAACTCAGGAAAAAATGCTTAGGGGCTGATGGTACTTTTCGCTCCTGACCCATCAGTGAGGTCTCCTCCTTTCCGGAGCGCCTGGGCCGGAGCCCCATCTATAAATATGTAAACAGACATTTCCACTAACATGAGCACAAGTCCCGGGCTCCCCTTCGTCTGTTTACATTTCTCCCTGTTTTTGTAAACAGGCATATGATAGATGCTTGAAGTCAGTGCCTCGGGAACATGGCAGGGACGGGGAGATGTACACATGGGATCAGCGCAGCCCACGTTTCCCTGCAGCTTCTTGCGGTCCGGACGTAGGCATTTATTCCACATTGGATGAATTCTATGCCCCTGGTGCCGACGTTGCCCTACAGCCTTGTGCGTGCTACCGGAGGGTCTAGCCGCAGGTGAACAGACGAAGGGTGTGCTAGCCCCAGATTCTAGTTCTAGCTGGATTAATATTTGGATAGAAGGGGGGATTGCACAAGTTTCTGGGAAATGAGTCGTACACAGATTTTATTCCATTTAAAAAAATTGCTCATCCACTCACCGAGTCCAAACCAAGGTTATGCGGCGTTACCTGAGATTACTGGTGGTTTTTCAAAGCTGACCTCTGCTCCCCTGCCCCAGACCCCCCTTCATGGAAAACATTCCTCGGGCTGAGCATCTCTGTGCTCAGGCCACCTTGGGCGCCTCGCCCCACAGCGGTGGTTCCAAGCGTTCTTATTTCATGGACCAGTAAAATCCCTCTAAAATATTTGGAGAAAAAAAATAAGTAATAAAATAAATAAAATAAAATAAAATAAAATAAAATATAAAATAATGAAATATAAAATAAAAATAAAATAAAATAAAATAAAATAAATAAAATAAAAAATTAAATTAAATTAATAAAATAAAATAAAATAAAATTTGGGGAACCACTATGATATTGCCATCTTTGCATCCTGCGATTAAGAATCTAAAAAGCAAAAGCACAGACATAAGCATTTAATGGAAGGAAGAACCAAAAAGCAAAAAAATAATAAAAATAAAATAAGTAAAACTATGACCTCATAACCAAGTTATAAATAGGATACATTTAGCTCTGTGAAGAAAAGCTCGTAATTGTCCTTATTTTTTCTCTTCTTGCCATAGAATGGCTTCTGGGAACCACTGCCTTTGAGGTTTGCATAAGGGCTTAAAAGAATAAGTTAAGTCAACCGAACGTTCCAGTTCTGCTGCTTACGTAGCTCACACGGGTGGCCGCGGAGAGGAGGCGTGGGGACGTGGGAATGGGCCAGGCTTCCCCGCTGCTCCACGGCCGCGGGTCCCCACCCCCCGGGGCTCGGGCGAGCGCCCACGAACCGAGACCGGCCCGGTGCCAGCCGCGGTCAGGCAGGGGAGCAGCGGGCGCCGGGGAGGCCCCGGACTCCGGGAAGGAGGGGAGGCCAGCGTCACGCTCCGGCGTTGGAGTGGTTAGGGTCGGCTTCAACAGTCGGTGTGACTGTGGAAAGCTCGAGGCGGTCTCAGCCGTGTCCCTGGTCCTGGCCGGGGCGTGACTGTCGGGGACAAGGCCGCATGGGGCGGCCGTGGAATTGGGCTTTCGCGGCACTGGGGTTGGGGTCGTTCGTTCCTTAACGTGAATTATTTCAAATGCAACTAGAAGTCGGGGATCCGGGCCCGGGGGAGCAGGTGGGGCTCCTACACGGTCCTGTCTCTGGGGCGAGCCGGTCGGCTCCCTCACGAGCAAAGAGGAGGCCTTGGCGAATACGGACAGCCTCCGGGAGCCCGCGGGTCTCCAGGCCCCTCGCCCGGTCCGGTGCCCGGGGGGCGCTGCGTTCCCGCCGGGGGCCCTGAGCCCGCCTGCCAGGGCCACCGAAGACGTCCCGGCCGTCTCCTCCCTCGGAAGGACGAGCGAGCGGGAGGCTGCGGCCTGCGTACGTGAGGCTCAGACGCTGTCCCTCCGGAGCGGCTGCCCTCCAGGACCCTCACCTCGGGAGGCAGCCTGGGCCCGGCCCTGGCGCTGCGGGTCCGTGGGCCGCGAGTGGTCCGTGCTGCCAGCCGTGGGCCGTGGCGCCTGTGGCCGCCGTGCAGCCCGGGGCACGTGGCTCTGGCCTCCCGCTGTCTGTGCTCTACTTTCCCACGAGTCCCCACAGGAGCAGCTCCACGGTCATGGGACCGAAGCCAGAGCTGCAGCCTGGTGCTCGCCCGGGGGTCACGCAGTCACGTCGTGGGGGATGAGGTCACAGGGTTTGAGGCTGTGGGGGATGAGGTTACAGGGATGTGACCAAGGGGTCACAGCCTTGGGGGACGAGGCTGCAGGGGGGTGAGGTCACAGGGGATGAGACCATGGAGGTTGAGGGGGTGGGGGCCGAGGCCATGGGGATTGAGTCTGCAGGGGGATGAGGTCATGGGGGACAAGGCCGCAGGGATTGAGGCTATGAGGGTTGAGGCCACAGGGGATGAGGCCACAGGGGATGAGGTCACGGGGGAGAAGGCCGTGGGGGACAAGGCCGTGGGGGTCAAGGCTGTGGAGACGAGGCCATGGGAGGCCGTGGGGGGCAAGGCCTCGGGGGATGAGGCCATGGGGGGTCGAAGCCATGGGGGACGAGGCTGTGAGGATGAGGCCGTGGGGATGAGGCCGTGGGGACGAGGCCACAGGGTCGAGGCCGTGGGGGTCGAGGCATGTTGTGGGGAGGACACAGGGCCGGGGCGTTACTGAGGACGTCTGGATGGTCCTGGCGCTGACAGGTTTGGACAAAGGCGCTGCACCAGGCTACCCCGGCTTCGTGAGAGAAGGGGGAGGAAGCCGGTAAAGAGTATCCGATCCGCTTATTTCTGGTTGTGGTCCCACAGCTCGGGTCCAGGTCAGGTTTGCGGGCGCCTCCCGAGGGCCCGCCCCAGTGACCACCGCTGCCAGGTGGGCAGCTGCCCGGAGGAGGAAGGCCTTGGCCCCGGGGCCACCCAATGGGGGGACGAGATGCGGGGGCTGGGAGACGCCCCACGTGCTCCAGGATCCGCACGCTCACCTCGGGCAGGGGCCCAGCGATTCCCTGGCCACCCGCCTGGCGCAGCAGCTTCACCCACGGCTGCTCCGAGGGGACCGGGGCCGCAGGGGTCCCGAAGCAGCCACCCGCGGCAGAGCCGGGCCCGAGCGGCGTCACCAGGGAGCCTGGCTCCGGAGGCCCTGCCGCTCCTTGCCTTTGGGCTTGCCGTGCATTGATCCACGGTCCGGGCTCCCACACGTCTCCCTTACCCCGTTTCTACCCTAGTTTCGGAGAGAATTCAGTGATGGATCAGGTCCTGCGACACCCGGGCTCATCCGTCAGGCCCTCCTTACCGCCCATCACCTGGGCCCTGACCCGGTTAGCCACATGTCACGGCTTGTGAGACGCGGCCGGGTTGGCACCTACACCAGGTCGGGGGGCTACGGTCGGGGGGCTGTTTCCACGCAGGGGAGCTCGGCTATTTGGCTGGAGTACAGGGAGGGGGGGCTGCAACCCCTTGATATTTTAACCGACAAATTACTTGGGACCGTTTGAGAAAAGAGTGCGAGGCACGGTCACGTCTGAGACCCTCCGTCCCCGCCGCAGAGAAAGTGCACGACCTGAGCTTGCCAGACAGCTGGCTCTCCAGGCTCAGGGAGGATGCCAGCAAGTACCGTTCCGTGGGGCGTCACGTAAGAAGCGGCCCATGTCGCCCTTGCCCCAGGGGACCCCGACGTGGGGAAGAGCGTGGAGCGGGCCCCCCGAGTGCGCGGAGACGCTTTGGGGAAGGCCTAGCCGTGTTCCTCTCATATTTCCCTCTGTTTTTGCGGAAGGGCCCCCGGCAGGCCAGCCCTGAGGCTGCAACTGCTCCGGCAAGGAGAAAGCTCCGTGTCATTCTTCTTCCCCATTGGTGCCGCCTCCGGGGACGGTGCCTCAGTGGGATGCGACCATGTGCACGACGAGGGGTGCAGGGGTGCAGTAGCAGGAGCCCGGCTGTTTAAATGCCGCCTGCGGTTTTCTTCCGAGGTTGGCAGCGCATCGAGGACTGGAGTTGGAGAGGCCTCAGCCCTCGCCTCGCTCACGTGGCAACACGGGTGACACGGGGGGCCCAGCGGGGTCACAGCGAGAACAGAGCAGCCAAAGGACGGCCGTGCAGGCGGAGCAGCAGGAGGGCCCTGCGCGGGTGGGGCCCGGCGGCCGAGGGCTGGCTCCGCTGCGACGTCGCTGTGCAAGGAAGGACGCACGTGGTCGTTGTGCCGCGGGATTTTTATTTCATTTTATTTTTCCGCTGCTTATCACCCTCCCTCGGTGGGCGACCCCCATTTAGAAGTCGCTCTAGCCTTCTTGTGCGCTCGTCTTATTTTTCATCTTTGATTTCATTCTCACGCCAAAGGGACCTTTTGCGTGTGTCTTCACCGCTGATAATCAGGATACAAAGAACCCGTTGGGCTCCGCGGTGTGAAGATGGGCGACACCGGCCATCTGTGGCCTCGGGAACCAGCAGCTCTGTGTGGTTCCACGTCACACGTGCCCCACGAGCTGCTCTGGGCCGCGACCAGACGACAGCGCCGCACCGCTCGGCCCGGGGAGCATTCTCGTAACAGCAGCTCCTCCTCTGTTTGAGTTTCTGCCCAGTGGGAGCCTCCGAATAGCCCTTCTCGCGTAGATGGTTCTCTGCGAAGACCTTCGTCTGATCAACTGTGTGTCCAGCATTGCGGTTTGGTTTCTTTGTAGACTCAGCCCCCTCCCGCCCTGGATACGAGCCAGTCCCCCCGGCCGCTGCTCCTGGACACCTGCCGTCCAGGAAAGGAGGCGAATCCGGGCATAATTACGGTGCAAAGCGACGACTAAGCTCATAGGTAAAATAACACGCTGGAAAGGCACCTACCATGCCTGGCGGAGCAAGAGGATTCGGGGGCAGGTGACATCTGTGCTGCTCGGGGGGGCGGGAGGCTTTCCTTGGCAGGGAAGAGGGGGCGGTGCAGCATCCTCGTTCGAAGTCACAGAAACACGACAAAGAAGCACGTGTGGACGGGACACGTGGCAAAGGCGAACGGCAGCCAAGACACGGGGCTGGAGTAAGACGCGGTCACACGGGCCTTCCGTGTGGCGCGGGGAGGGTCTGTTCGTCCACAGGGGCCTGGAAGGTGCAGCACCCATTCCCGTGGGGTAGATCTGCTCTCTCTGCCTCCAATTCATCGCCGAGGCAGAGAGAAACACAGCTGAGCGGCCCCGGCTCCCGCCTGTGCAGCACTAGGCTTCTCGGAGCCGCCACTTCCCGTGGGGGCCGAGGCAGCCAGATTTCCGGTGGCGGCTCAGCCCCGCCGTCCCCCCGACACGGTCCCTGAGCTGCGGGCCCTCGCTGTGGCTGGAAGGGAGCCCGGGGCGGCGTTGCCCTGAGACCGTGGCTTTGGCACCCGCGTGCTCCCCGCGGCAGGCCCTCGACTCGGGGCAAGGAGCCTGGGGCACGCACTCCGCATCCATATTTTCGTCGTTGGGTGATTGCAAAGTGGGCGAGTGCACCTAAATGCAGCGGGACTCATGTCCTGCAGGCTGCAGGCTGGCTCCTCAGCAGCCCCGCCATCGGCCGTGTGACCCAGCAGCTGGCACTGGGCGCCCGCCAGACGCAACCACACAGCGCCAGTAGATTATCAGCTCCCCCCGGGCAGAACTTTGTCCCGCGTGCTCTCTCCTGCTTAATACTTATGAACATCCAGTGGTGTCGTGGTTTATCTGTACGGGGACATCAACCGGAATGTGTCAGGACTTCCACGAATGGAGATCTATGTGTGGGGGGGTCATGCGTAGACTCACGGGTGTGTGTACATGGATGCGTATGGACCCATCGCCCCATTTGTGTGAATTTCCGAGATGCATTAAGCTGCGAGACCATCAGACATTTTTGTCTTGTTTTAAAAATCACACATATGGGATCCCTGGGTGGCGCAGCGGTTTGGCGCCTGCCTTTGGCCCAGGGCGCGATCCTGGAGACCCAGGATCGAATCCCACGTCAGGCTCCCGGTGCATGGAGCCTGCTTCTCCCTCTGCCTATGTCTCTGCCTCTCTCTCTCTCTCTCCCTGTGTGACTATCATAAATAAATTTAAAAAAAAAAAATTTAAAAAAAAAAAAAAAAAATCACACATATATGCGTACAACCGTTATTTTGTGTTATGTGTACATGCGTACGTGTATATGTGCATGGACGAGTCACCCCATTATATGAATTTTCCAATCTTGGTACGTGTGCTGCCGAAGCAAGCACTTGTATGAATTTCCCAGATGTGTGAAACGATCAGTGATTATCAGACATTTTTGTTTGTTCTACTGAAACCAAGTCTTCATGGGAAACGTTTCTGGAAGCGTTGGAAGGGCGAGTTCTGGAGTCCACTCGCTCCTTTTGAGTCTGTCTTCATCTCCTAGCTCTCTGTCCTCGGGTGGGTGGCAATCTTTCGGAGTCTCTGTGTTCTCCTCTAATAAATGACAGTAGCAGTAACCCCCTCGTAGGGCTGCCGTGTTCACCAAATGGGCGCCCGTGTAACCCGACTGGTACGCGGTGAACATTGCAGAAATGCTGGTAAGTGATACCTCATGCATGTTAGAACTGGTTCTCGGACATTGGGGCCGTCATCGTGACCATTAGGATTGCAGGGAAACCTAGCTGGCATCCGCAAGTCCGATCGAGACTCAGAAAATTATTCGCCCCTCTATTCAGTGGCCCCCGACTCTCCAGCCTCTGCGTGGTTATTGTCTGGTCTTTAAATGTTCACGTAGCGCCCCTTCTTTGCAGACTATCAGCTATCACGTTCCAAAATCATGGTTTTCTTCTTCCTTTAGTGTTTCACTGACAAATCAAATAACCCAATTTATTTAAATTCTATCTAATGTAGCAATTTAGAGGCACCTGAGGGGCCCAGTCAGCTAAGAGCCCGACTCTTAATTTCGGCCCAGGTCGTGATCTCAGGGTCGTGAGATCGAGCCCTAAATCAGGCTCCACGTTCAGCACAAAGTCCACTTGGCCCCCTCCCTCCCCCCACTCGCACGAGCACGCTCTCTCTTCTCTCTCAAATAAATAAATGTTTACTATTTTTTGAAATAAAATAAAGTAGGGGGGCACTTGATGGGATGAACACTGGGTGTTATTCTATATGTTGGCAAATTGAACACCAATAAAAAATAAATTTATAAAAAAAATAAAATAAAGTAGGAATTTAAAGGCTCTGATTGAACATCCGAGTCTGCTTTAGTGTCGTGTCTGCACGCTGTGCTGTCTGTTTTAGCCACTCAAAGATCTTTTCAGCTAATTTCAAGAGTATTAGCTACGGAAAGACAGATACTGCATGAGCTCATTTATGCGCAGCATCTGAAACAAAGTCAGAAGCATAGGAGGGAAGGAAGAGGAAGGAAGGAAGGAAGGAAGGAAGGAAGGAAGGAAGGAAGGAAGGAAGGAAGGAAGAAGGAGGGAGGGATGGAGAGGAGGGAGGGAGGGAGGAAGGAAGGAAGGAAGGAAGGAAGGAAGGAAGGAAGGAAGGAGGGAAGGAGGGAAGGAAGGAAGGAAGGAGGGAAGGAGGGAAGGAAGGAAGGAAGGAGGAAAGGAAGGAAGGGAGAGGGAAGGAAGGAAGGAAGGAAGGAAGGAAGGAAGGAAGGAAGGAAGGAAGAAGGAAGGAAGGAGGAAGGAGGAAAGGAGGGAAGGAAGGAAGGAGGAAAGGAAGGAAGGGAGAGGGAAGGAAGGAGGAAGGAAGGAAGAGAAGAAAGGAAGGAAGGAAGGAAGGAAGGAAGGAAGGAAGGAAGGAAGGAAGGAAGGAAGAGAGAAGGAAGGAGGGAAGGAAGGAAGGAGGAAAGGAAGGAAGAGAGAGGAAGGAAGGAAGGAAGGAAGGAAGGAAGGAAGGAAGGAAGGAAGGAAAGGAGGAAGGAGGGAAGGAAGGAGGGAAGGAAGGAAGGAGGTAAGGGAGGAAGGAAGGAGAGAAGGGAGGAAGGAGGGAAGGAAGGAGGGAGGGAAGGAGGGAAGGGAGGAAGGAGGGAAAGGAGGAAGGAGGGAAGGGAGGAAGGACATTATGTGAGTTGATGGGTACATTAGCTTAATTATGGGGACGATTTCCTGGGGTGTCCGTGTACCAGAACACCAAGCGGCACACCTTAGATGTATATGATTTTTATTTGACAATCATAGTTCAATGAAGCTGGGGAAAATCAAATTGCAGTTGAACGTAATACAATTGTGGCATAATTTTTAAGTAGGCTCCATGCTGACTGTGGAGCCTAATGTAGGGCTTGAGCTCAAGACCCTGAGATCAAGACCTGAGCTGAGGTCAAGAGTCGGACACGTGACTAACTGAGCCTCCCAGGCACCCCCTGTGGCATAATTGTTTGAAAAAATCATCTACAGGAGGTGCCTGGGGGGCTCCGTGGGTGAAGCGTCTGCCTTGGGCTCAGGTTATGATCTCAGGTCCTGGGATCGCGTCCTATGTTGGGCTCCCTGGTCAGCGGGGGATGCTTCTCCCTCTCCCCCTGCCCCACGTGTTCTCTCTCTCCCTCTCTCTCTCTAATAAATAAAATCTTTAAAAAAAAAAAAAAGATTACCTACAGTGCGTACAAAAGACGCTGCTGCTATCAAGGTACCTCTGGAAAAGCGAGAAGATGCTCTTAAAATCTTACATTTGTTCCTGAGCAACGCAGGATGTTAAACGTTGGTACCTTTAGTGACTCAACAAAGAACTAATTGTACCTAATCTTTTTAAAGCCCAATATGGTTTATACATTTAAAAAAAAAATCTATGCAAACTTCTTCTGGTTTTAAGAAATCACAAAAGCACGTACTAGCTCAGCCCATCCAGAACCACATCTCAGCCCCTTGGTCAGACAGCGTGTGTTATGTTTCTTGATTTGGGGAAGGATAATTTTTTTTAATTTTTTTTAGGGGGGAGGATAATTTTTAAATAAACAAATCCTCATGGGCCTTAGCTCATTACTTTCCATGAAAATATCGTGTAAGAGACAGAACTGCCACGGTGTAGTCTCTGTGAACGGCATCCCCTGAAGCTGTACAGGGATATCATTATTCTTTTTTTTTTTTAAGTAGATTTATTTATTTTATGGAGAGATTGCCCATGCAAGTGTGGGGAGGAGCAGAGGGAGAGAATCTCCAGCAGACTCCCCACTGAGCACGAAGCCCTACGCGGAGCTCGACCCAGGACCCTGATCCTGCCCTGAGCCAAGAGTCAGGCGCCCCACCAAGGGAATTGCCAGGCGCCCCTCGGAAGTAGTAACTGTATATTTTTAGTGACCCTGTGTTTATAAGTATTATATGCTTTAATTTTGAAACACTAAGTGCCTCTCACCTTGCCTCTCCTCTGATTAGCGCCACCCTCTACCCCACGCACACAGTGTGACAGTCCCACAGTTTCCAGAACACACTGTGTTCTCTCTTACCCGTGGACTGTGGGGCCTCCATGCTTGCTGCTCATTCTCTTTGGAAAGCCCTATCCCTGTTTCTTTTTTCTTTTATTTTTTTAAAATATTTTATTTATTTATTCATGAGAGACACAGACAGAGGCAGAGACACAGGCAGAGGGAGAAGCAGGCTCCCTGCGGGGAGCCCGATGTGGGACTCAATCCCGGGTCTCCAGGATCACGCCCTGGGCTGAAGGCAGATGCTCGACCCCTGAACCACCCGGGCATCCCGCGTCCCTGATTCTTAGACTCGGATGCATCCATCAGAACTCAAGTGAAACGAGGCATCACCTCCCACTTGAGGCCTCTCCATGCAGGTGTGCTGGGCCAGGCACCCCCCGGGCGTTCCCACCGCACCCACAGGTCCACCGTGTCTTAGCCCTTACACACTGTTGTGTGCCTGCAGCCTGCGCTGAGCTGGACACTCCTCCAGGACACGGTCCCCGATCTCGTCTCTGTTCGCCTTGTCTGGCACGTAGCAGCGACTCCGTAACTGGCAAATGGTTTCATGAATATCTTCCCCCTTGTGAGACAACAATGATGACGATGACACCGTACTTCCCAGTGGTGGAGCGCACGTATCATGATCCACTAAGTTTGAAATTAATGTCAACATTTGGGAACGTCGGCGTAAATGCTTGGGCGAGGGGAGGGGCCTAAGGGCTCCCGGTGCTGTGACCCGTGTCGTTTTCTCCAGGTAGGAAACTCTTTGCAGGTGAGTGTTGACATCACAGGACAAGAAGGCAGAGAACGTCAACTGCAACCCTTTTGTGTTTTATTTTGCATCGTGTTGTTTTTTGTTCTGCTTTTTCAGGTCACAAACGCTGCTGCCAACTCCCACGGCCAGCTGACCCTTCACGTCAAGCCTTTCCTCGTGTGTGGAGGGGACGCGTTTACCCAGTCCAACTTCGACGGCTGCATCACTTCGGCCTTGTGCGTCGTGGAAGCTTTAAAGAAGCATATTTAGCACCTGTGTCTTTATCCTCTACATGAGCTTCGGGGTTTTGTGTTCACAGTTTCCCGTTATTGATTATTTCGCTTTCTATTTTGTTGAGAGAAGTGACTGGGAAGTTTTCCATATGGGGTATAAAATTGATTTTTATGATTTTGGTAGTTACAGCACCCCGTGCTAGGATGAAAACCCCTTGTCCCCTACACCTTTCGCGGCGTCTTGAATTGCCGTGACGACTCTTCGTTAGACGACTGGTCCCCAGGAAGCGTGTCAAGTCGAAGGAGCGGTTCATGCTCCAAAACCTTTGCTCTTTTGAAAATTTCCATTCCAAATAAAGAATGATTATTATTATCAGCGCCTCATTTTTAATCTTCAGATGCGTCCCGGATTCGGTGTGCCTGCCTGTCGCTGAGCTACAAGGTTCCCCCAAACTGTGGACAACAGAGTGTGAGCTCTGTCTCTCTAGTTACTAAGCGATCCCGAACTCCAGGTCGTAGATGTCGTCTCTACCGTTGTGGTTTGCAGGGCAACGGACCCACAAACCTCTCTTTGAATCTTCGCGACATAACCAGATGCAACTCGACTCTCCCAAGTCATATGGTGGTTTTTTAACCTTAAAAAAAAAAAATTCAGTCTTAACATGAAAGGTAAAAGTTAAATAGAAACCGAGAGAGAATATATCGATCCTCACCCTCTGCTGCCCGTTGGCTGGTGCGTTCCCTTCACGCGCTCTCCAGGATGTGCTGTGGCATTTCGACCGCGTCGGGCTTAATGAATTTAATACAACAAGAAAATTTACTGAACTGGAAAATAGATGCACTTAAAATAGTTCGATATTTGCCAACTTACTGGTTCAGCATATCACCCACATGCTTCAGTGACCCACCTGCTTCCCGTCACTCGCTGCCTGGACAGAAATTGATCTCCGGCCTTCTAAACAAGCTACTTGTCGCTAACGGAAGAGGGCACGGAATGTGACTTCTGGGATGATGAGATGAACAATATTGAGATTTCTTTCATCGTTTTGGCCCACATTGGATTAACATTTGTCTTCCTTTTGGCTTTACCCTCAACGCGTGGCAGAAAAGACATTCAGACGTGCCAACTGTCTTGTGTTGGACTAACGTAGCTCTGGAAACATTTGACCGAAAGCATCCCGGAGCTTTAAGAACAATGTTCTATTCGTCTCACGAACGCGCATCCTCCAAAGAAAAGAGCAAAAAAAAAAAAAAAAATACTTATGTGGGGTTCGGGGGCGAGTTACTTAAAGAAAAGATTCTTCTAGGTCATCACTGAGGACTTCTATTATCCACTCGTTTAAATGTGTTTCCCTAATATTTCTGCATCTGTTTTGAGAAATCTATGGCACCTACGGGCAAAGCCTCAACCGTGCTTAGTAGGTAAATCATTGGTACTGAACTATTTTAGGCATTTTGAAAAGTCATTTTACGCGTAGATCCACCTCGGCAAAGAAAAGGCCAATTTTCTGCCGCCCGGATAAGGAAATAAAATGTATCCAGTGCTTGCGTTCTTTATTTCCATCCACGCCTGTTCCTTCAGATCTTGGAATTGGCAGAAAAATATCTTGGGCTGGAAGGCATCCCAGTGGGCCGCGAACGTCGGATGGCCGGGATGCCCTAAGATACCCAGGGCCAGGGTGTCCGGCGCCCCCGGGAAATGGGGGTCGGCAGTGTTTGGAGCAGTTGCCGAGGAGGATGTACGTCAGCCCACAGGACCACACAGCACTGCGGTATTTCCAAACAAGAACTTTTATTAAATCAAGCCAGCCAAGGAAAGCTGCTGTGTTTTGAAAGGAGCGTATTTAAGTGAGAAACGGCTTGAGCAGTGGGGTGATTTAATACTTGTTAGCTGATAAATATAGCCTTCGCCAGAATAAGACTTTATGATGCAGCGTTGAAAAGCTTAATTACTGAAGCGTCTATGCAGGTCCCTCTTGCTCAGGCAGCCAGGGTGACAAATTATAGCCATGGAAGGGTATTTTTCACCGTTGGCATTTCTGAAGCGGAGAAGTATGTCTAAAAACATCGGGAAGGCAGTAGTAATCCCAGACCAGCTATTGCTGAGGGGAAGAAAAGGACCCTTCATTGAGTCACCAAGCTTTCTGTGCAAAATGCCACCATCCCCGCCCCCTGCCTACCCACCACCTTGGTGAGTAGAAGGAACAAGGTCAGTTGTACATTCATCTGGTGTTTTACACGCATCCAAGTACATACGTGTCTATATTCACCCAAGTAGGTGCCCACCACGTGTGTTCTGTGTAAAGGATATGCTCACACATACGTGCGTGTGCCCGGACGGGGACACACTGTGCACGTAATACACTCAACGGAAACGCCAGAGGCGGAGCCCTCGTGTCTGCAGGCCGCCTCCACTTCCAGGGCACCGCGCTGCGGCAGCGGCCGGCCCTCAGGGCTGGACTGGGGTCTTGGCTGCCGCCGGTCAGGGCCCACCGTGCGGCCCACCTGCCCGCCTTCGCCTCGGGAGCCGACACGCACGCTCAGGTGATGTTCGGTGCGTCTGAAAGGGGCTAAAGGCTCCAGAAGTCCAGGCTCCGCGGCTGATACTCCGCGATTCCCACCTGCTGGCTCATTCCCTCGCTCGCTGTGAGGAATCGCCGGTCCCGGGGATGCTGTGCACCTGTCCTGCCCTCTGCACACCTGTCCCCGCTCCCATTCCCCTGCCCTCTGTCCTCTCCTTCCCACCTCTGCTTTGCCTCCCGCTTCTCCCGCCGTGCCCAGTCCTCCATTCTCAGAAACCCGGAACGTGAGCGCAATCACGTTGGCATTCCTAGTATTTGCGGTTCCCTGTTTTAGTATTTTCCCCCCCTCCCCCTCCCCTAAAATTTTAAACAATCTGACTTTTTATTCGAGTTGGTCAGACAATCCTTATTTTGATTTTCAGAAGTAATGCGAGAATTTAAAGCTGACGATCGCTCCCAGGGATCTCAGTGCTAAGAACCCACACGGGTCTACGCAAAGCGTGGCTCCGGGCTCCGTGCTGGACGCAGTGGAGCATAGTCCGCGATGTCCACCCAAAGATTCCAGGTAGGGGCGGACAAGTGCCCCCTGGAGCGGCAGGCAGGGCAAACGTACACGCGCTGTCATCACAGGCAGCGAATAAGATCCTCTAGCTCAAGAAGCTGGGAGCCGTAAAAGAAAGAACTAGGTTGCCCTGGGAAGGGGTCCCTGAACGGATGCCGACGTGTGTCCGTCAAGCACGCCCTACAGCGAGCGGCCCTCCCTGCGCCCCAAACCCCGGCTGACCCGGCTGACTCTGGTAGTCTACGCTGCCCGTGCCTGCGGTGCAGACAGGTGAGTGCCCCCAGCGGGGAAGGGCCCCGTGGAACCCAGAGTGTCGTCTGCGGGAAGAAGACAGAGGCCCGGCAGACCTCAGAGTAGCTGCCACAGCCCCGAGCTGCCCGGCTCCCGTTGGGCAGGGGCCTGTGCTCCAGCCAGTGCCATCCAGCCAGGGGAGCCAGGGAAGGTTGAAACGTGCTACGGTCTTTGTTCCCTCCTCTACGGACAGTGGCGATGATCCGCGGAAGGGTTCCCAGCGGCCTGCGGCAGGTGGGCCTGCTCGGCAGACGGAGCCCTGAAGAGCGTGTCCATTCAGAACACACGGAGAAAATTAAATTAATTAATTAATTAATTAAATTTAAAAAATTAATAAAATAAAATAAAATAAAAAATTAATAAAATAAGATAAAATAAATAAATAAAATAAAATAAAATAAAATAAAATAAAATAAAAACAGTAACACACGGAGAGTCCTAGGAACCTGGGATGTCCATGTTTGGAGGGGCTCGGAGGCCACTTAGACCAGTTCGTAGCCCCCCGGGGTGTTTGAATCTTCATGAGGAACTACAGAAAGCTGTGGATCTTCTCCTGAGAGTGACAACAGAAATGCACATAGACACATAGACTCGTCGCCCTGTTCTGGAGTCTGCTGGCCAGCTGCCTGGTTTTGTAAATAAAGTTTTATTGGAACACAGCCTTGCCCATCCGTGTGCGTTGTCTCTGGCCGTGTTTGCCTTGCAACAGTTTGCCACAGAGACCGTATGACCTGCAAAGCCTGAAAGAGTTACCATCTGGTCCTTTAAGAAAAAAAAAATTGCTGACTCCTGTTCTGGAGGGTTGCAGGCCTCGCCATCTATTTTTAGACGCTCAGAGGTCTGTGAACCCCAGATTAAGAACCTCTAAATCTCAGCCCTATCACTTTATGTAAATACAGGCTTATCTTAGATCCACACATCTGGTCCATTGTTCCTTGATCCTAGGCCTCGTTGTAAAGCCTTTAAGGCACGCGGGCAGCTTTGCAGTTAAGAGCGCATCCTCTGGAGTTAGACAGATCCGAGTTTTAATCCAGACTTTGCGCCTCATTGTGTGACCTTGAGGCCCTTAAACAACCTCGTAGCCTGCTTCATCATCTGAGGAATGAGTTCAAGGATTTTTATCTCATTTAACTCCAAAGATTGTTGGGAGGCGTGAATATGCAAACAACCCTCGCAGGGTGCTGGACACACAGGAGGGGCTTAAAAAGACGATGGGAGGAGGAGAAAGGAGAAGCAGAGCCTCCTGGTGCTTGCAGGCTCCCGTGAGGGCCAGTGTCCTTTGCATTTACGTGGGACACGGGAGAGCTGACGGCAAGGCGAGCGAGCGAGCGAGCGAGCGTGCTGAGAGCAGATACGCGGCCACACACAAGCTGAAAAGCTCCGGGTTTCTTCAAACCTTCGGGTAACGGAACGGCGGTGTCTACCTGAGACCGGCTCCGGGCCACTTTCTCTCGTTCTGCTCCAGGTTGGTAAGTGGACCCCTGTCACTTGGGGGGATAAGGTGGCTTGCTCGATGCGGACTTTGGGAGGAAGCCGGGGTGGGCGGCTCCCGGGAGTAGGGCAGGGGTACAGTGTCGGCCCATTCTCTGCAGTGAACCGTGCCTTCTCCTCCGCGAGCCTGTGTGCAAAAACCTGCACGCTTCCACGGGATCCTTCAGATTATTTACTCTGAAATGCTGTGAAAACTGGAAGTGGGTTATTTTCACGTTCTTCACACGTTTGGCCGAGGATACAGATGCGTTTCCCGTCCTTGGCCTTCATTTAAAAATGAAACTCAATCCCTGGCAGGTTCCGTGACACTGTGGTGGCTCCATGACACGTCGAAACCATTGCTTACTAGCTGTGCGATCTCGGACCAGTTCCTTAGGTCTCTAAGCCTCAGGGTGTTCGCCAGTAAAATGAGGATACTAATTTTACCCACCTTAGGATTACTCTGAGGCTTATAGAGTATCAATGTAAGGGCTTTGGCTCGTGCCTTGCAGCTAGAAAATGCTCGATAAATTTGAGCTGTCGGCGTTACTATTATCATTAGTGAACTGTGACTTAGGAAAACAGCCATCTGGCCAACCACCACTGCATTTGCAAGTAGTAGAGATGCTTTAGACTCGGCTGGGGAGCCAGGCCAGTGTTTGTGAAGCTCACTGGGGACTGTGCTCAGGTGCCACTGCAAGTTTGGGCTCAGAGTCAGAAATCCTTTTTGTTCAGAAATCCTTGTTGACTCTTGAGTGAACGAATGCATCAATGCCCTATGGCTTCTTGCTGTGCTCCTTGACTTACGGGGCACCCGGCTTCCCTCCAGCCAATCGGCTCTTCCCGCCCTGTGACACCACTCGCGTGTGTACTTACTCATTTAGCATCTACTTGCCACCCAAACCACAAGACCCACAGAAGCGGGGCCTGACATACGGGAAGTACACAGTAAAAATCTGTTGATCCAGCAAACGAATGAATTCAACTAATTAACATTTCTTATTCTAATTTTAGCAAATACCAAAGGGAAACAGTGCTGATACAGAATGATCCCGTAGAACAAAATTGTACCAGCCTTGTCCCCAGTAGAGGAGGAAATCACGGCGGTACCGACCCTCCCCCAGCATCGCTCCTCTTCAGAGTCAATAGGTGATCTCGTACTTCACGCTGCCTGCCGGTATTTGGCAAGTCCTTATTTGGAGGTGGGAAGATGTGGGAGAGCTGCTCTACCATTTGAAACTGCCTAATAAACACTTGCGCTTCACTTCTCATCATTTTGCCTACTATTTAAAGGTTTCTGCCTACGAAGCCAAAAATTCGAGCAAAGTAATGAGCCAGATTACAGAAGCCTGCTGAGTCTGTTTTTAATATCCTACCTGAAAAGCTGGAGACCTATATATTGGAATTCATTAAGACTACAGATAATTGAATTACCTGGAGAGGGAGCTTATGTGAATTTCAATTTAATAATTATTAAGCCACAAATCCCTTTTTTTGTACCAACTTCTACACTGATGTCTTTCCAGAATGCTTGGTTCACTTTTTCTTTTCTTTTCTTTCTTTCTCTTTCTTTTTTTTTTTTTTTTTTTAGTGCCTATACATCACATATTATGGTATATGGTACACGTAGCATATGAAAGTTGAATAAATCTTGCAAAGCTTTAGAACTGAGATTTCATTAGAATATAGCAAGCTCCATGAGGACCAAGATTTTTGTCTTTTTCCTTCACTATGGAATCCCCAGTATCCAGAATCATGCCCGGCACATATTGAATGACTAATTCAAGAACATTCAGACCATCAGCAATTAGGAAGCTAGATTATATACTTAAAACATGTAGCAAAGGAAATGGAAAACAATTCATAAATTCTGACAAGGTACAAAAAATGAGAATGAAAAAACTTTGGGTCTTACTTAGGAATATGTAAGCAAGTTCTGTAAGGATAGTGATCATGTCTAAATTATCTAAAATATTTCCCCAACACCTAGCATATGGTAGGTCACATAGTAGACCCTGAATATATTTTTGTTGAATAAGTAAATGATTAAAAGAGCAAAATGCTTTAGGGGCAGCTGGGTGGCTCAGTGGTTGAACATCTGCCTCTGGCTCAGGGCGTGACCCCAGGGTGCCGGGATCGAGTTCTGCATCGAGTTCCCTGCAAGGAGCCTGCTTCTCCCTCTGCCTGTGTCTCTGCCTCTCTCTCTCTGTCTCTCATGCATAAATAAATAATCTTTAAAAAGAAGAAGAAGAAAATGTTTTAGTGAAGATGAGCACTACATTCTAAAAAAGCCAGAAGGAACTTCTGGAAATACAGCATTTACAATGGTCCATCTCTGTGTAGTTGGTGTGCTTGCACCAGAGTGGGGGACGTGATGCTTTCCCCATGCAAACAGCATAGCTCCCATGGCAGCGAATGCTGCTACTGTGATTTATTACCTACCTGCAACGGACAGTGAAAGTCTGTTGGCTTACATTTTCATTTTCTTGGTATTCTTTCATTAGAATTGATTTAAAGATGAGAGTTAGACCTAGTGTAGTACTCACTCCTGTAAGACAATCACAACCTCAAACGCACACACCGTGTCTTAACCACTACAACAAGCCATGCTTATTTACCCTTTGGAAAACAAACTATCTGATGCAAACCAAAAGATGGCCAGAAAACAAAATGTTAATGGTACAGGGACCATGGTGGAGAAAAGAAATCAGCAAATGTCACTTAATTGAGAAAAGTAAGTTCTACGTTATAGAAAGGACCTAACAGGGTATGCCTGTATTTAGGAAATCCATTCATTAAATTGGGAAGAAGTCAAAAACCCTCACATCAGCGTCTTGAAATTTCTAAGGATTGCATCAAGGCATGGAGCATAGTTTTTTGTTTTTTTTTAAATGTGACCATATGGAAAGAAAGACAAAATAGGGGCCACCTGGGTGGCTCAGTCGGTTAAGCTTCTGACTCTTGGTTTCAGCTCAAGTTGTGATCTCAGGGTCCTGGGATGGAGCCTCACCTGGGGCTCAGTGCCCAGCACAGAGTCTGCTTGTCCCTCTCCCTCTGCTCCTCCCTCTGCTCTCTCACTCTCCTTCCCTCCCTCCCTGTCTCCCTCTCTCATAAATAAAACAATCTTAAAAAAAAAAAAGGAAGAAAGACAAAATAGTTAGATTTGCCATCAATATGATTATACTCCTAGAAAATTCAGGTGAACTAACTTCTGGAATTAATGAGACATGGCTAGGGATCCTGAATTACATATATTCAAAGATCTGTAACTTTTCTAGACGGTATGATAATCAATGCAAATATATCTTGTATATATTGTTATTAACAACAACAAAAAACCAGAGAATACAAAGGAATATCTCTGAGAAGATATATCCAGAATTTATACAAGGAACTGTTCTCAAAATTTTGCCAAATGATATTTTTTAAATATTTGAATAAGTCGGAAGATATACCATATCCATGAAGGGGAATAGTGAATATTATTAATTTTTCACTTTCCTCTAATCAATTTATTAATTAAACATAACAACAATGGACCTTTTTAAGACAAAAAAATAATTCTAAAGTTCACCTGGGAAAGATGAACAGGTGAAAATAGCTAATAGTTTTTGAGTAAGAAGGTCATATATGTGGGACTTATCAGCTCTTAAGATATATTGTAAAATTGGATAAATAAAAAAGTTGACCATTGGTTCTAGAATTGACACAAATCAATGAAAATAATGGCTGTAAAAGCATTCAATGTGAAAAGGGAGCATTCAAAACCAATAAGGACAAATTATTTAACAAATGATTTCAGGAAATTTGGTTATCTCTTTGGTAGAAAGAAAGAAGGAAGAGGGAAGGAAGGAGAAAGAAAAAAAAAGAAGTCAAACGTGGTTCTATCCTTATACCATGCATTACAATAACTTCCAAATGCATTAAATGGGTAAATATAAACAAATATGCATCCCCCCTAAAAAATAGAGGAAGACATAGATATTTAAAACTCTTAGAAAAAGATACTAAAGGTTTACAGACCAATTATTAAAATACCACTTTGAAATGATTAATAGTAAAAGTATAATATCTTTAATATAGAGAAAACTCCTTACCAAAGGTTAAAATTTTGGTATTTTCATTTTATTTTTTCAGGAATTACAAATTATACAGATAGAAATCCTGTCTCTATTCCCTTTTAGTTGCTCTCTTCCATCACAAGGAAACTACTCCCATATTTTAAAATTGTATCATTTTATTTTTTATTATTTATATGTTTTTTTCAAATTATGTTGGTACTTTTAAATTATGTTAGTATATTTATACTTTGCTTTGTTTTCATAAAAATATGGTAATGTTCTTTTAGTTTCTAAATTACAGCATAATCTATATAGTCATTTAGAACTTTCCCCCTCTGTTATATTTTTGAAATTTTTCCGTGTTGATATGCATAGATTAGTTTATCCACTTTCATTACTGTAACACTCTTCCATTTTATGAGTCTATGAGTTTATTTTTCCATTTCCCCATTGATGGACATTGAGTTGCTTTAAATTTTTACTATTGCAAACATCATAATAAATACCCTTGCATGGGTCTCTTTTATGCTTGTATCTTTTTTTTTTTTTTTGCTTGTATCTTTTTTTTAAGTTTTTTTTTTATTTATTCATGAGAGACACACAGAGAGAGAGAGAGGCAGAGACATAGGCAGAGGCAGAAGCAGGCTCCATGCACCAGGAGCCCAACACGGGACTCGATCCCGGGTCTCCAGGATCGCGCCCTGGGCCAAAGGCAGGCGCCAAACCGCTGAGCCACCCGGGTTGCCCTGCTTGTATGTTTTTTACAAAACATGATGTTAAAATGTATTAAAACTGAGTTGTGAGTTCAAGGGAATATGTTGCATTTTTTTCTGTACCCTCTCTGTCTTAAATAATAATTTGAAAATTAATAAAAGAGAAATATTATGAGACTCCCTTAAAGCCAGTTGATAAAGTGTTCCCATGATTAAAATAGGCGGGCCCAGGTTGGGATGAGAGTGAGATTGGAAAACCTACGTGATGAGAGACCCTCAGGGAGATGGCCAGGCCCCTGTAGAGCCAGAATCCTGCCTACTTCGTCTACACAGCTTCCCTGGAAGCCAAGAGCCTCTGAGGGTAGACAGGGAGCTGTCAGGTTATTGTGGTGGTTTTGAGTTAGAGACCATTCCTCTAATTTCCCAGCTCCAGGCACTGGTATGATTCTAGAAAGTGGGGAGAGCAATCTCTACAACCTCCCACCAAATGACGGATTGAATTTCCCCTCTGGCTGCTGAAAATCAGGGCAAGCTGTCATATTTTATTTTATTAAAAAAAGAAAATAACCACCATGAGATGCCACCTCACAGCCACTAATGGTTGTTATCCACAAACATACCAAAGCAAAACATACCAGAAAGTAACAAGTGCTAGAGAGGACGTGGAGACATTGGAACCCTCGTGCACGCTGGTGGGAGCGCGACGCGGGGCAGCCACGGTGGAAACACATGGTGGCTCCTCAAAAATGTAAGCATAGAATTACCACGTGACCGAGCTGGCAATCTCTCTTCCAGGCATATGCCCAGAAGAAGAGGAAGCAGGGACTCGGGGAGATGTGTGTGCACCCAAGTCCACGGTGGCCTGAGTCGCGGTAGCCAAGAGGTGGAAGCTTCCATGACGGATGAAGGCGCGAAGAACAGGAGGTGCCCGCGGACCACGGACTGTCTCGGAGCCTCCAAGGGGAAGGAAATGCTGACCCAGGCACAGCGTGGCCAAAAGCTTACGCTGGGTGCAATAAACCAGTCATGAAATATGTGCAGTCCACCTAGACGAGGTGTCTAGGGGAGTCCAGTTCATAGAGCTGGACGGCAGAACGGTGGCTGCTGGCGCTGGTGGGGAGAGGGGACGGGGGCTGGCGCTGAGCGCGTGCACAGGCTCAGCGAGGGAAGATGGAAGGATGGTGCCCATGGCTGCAGGACAGCTCAAGTGCGCTTCCTGCCACAGAGCCGTACGCTTGAGGGGCGCCTGGAGGGCTCGGTCAGTGAAGCATCTGCCTTCGGTTCAGGTCATGATCTCGGGGTCCCGGGATCGAGTCCGGCGTCGGGCTCCCTGCCCAGTGGGGCATCTGCTTCTCCCTCTCCCTCTGTCCCTCCCTCTGCTCGTGCTCTCTCTCTGTATCTCTGTGTCAGTTGAATAAATAAAATCGTTTTTTAAAAAAGAACTGTACACTTAAAAACGGTAAGTTCGGTGTTGTGCATATTTTACCACAATTTTTTTTTAAAAAAGGAAAGAGGGCAGCCCCGGTGGCCCAGTGGTTTCGCACCGCCTTCAGCCTGGGGTGTGATCCTGGAGACCCAGGATCAAGTCCCATGTCAGGCTCCCTGCATGGAGCCTGCTTCTCCCTCTGCCTGTGTCTCGCCTCTCTCTTTCTCTCTGTGTCTGTCGTGAATAAATAAATAAAATCTTTAAAAAAAAACACAAAAAAATAAAAAGAAAATAAAAAAAGAAGAAAAGAGAAAAAATTGATATTTCTTACGAAACCGGGAGAAGGCCATTTTTACAAATCTATGAGAGTGAGGCCCCCTTTCATTATGTTTCTGTTCTACTTAACATCCGATTTAACAGAAGTGGCCAAAAAAGAGGAACAAGATACACACACAAATAAATATATATAAACACGTTTTGCCTAGTAAGTAATCAATATATATACACATGTGTATGTGTATATAGAGAGATGTAGGTATGTGTAAACATATACTTTATATACAAGTTTATATAAATAGTATATACTCATATATATACATAAAATCACGTTCTGCTTCATGAGTAAACAAAAGCATGCAGGTTAAAAACCCCAGTGAAAGGCAGATTGGCATCTTTTTAAAAATTACTAAATTCTAAAAAGAGATCAAAAGTGACAGAAGTTAAATTTTTCACAGCCTCTCTGCGTCGTAAGCTGGGAGTACGTATCCAATGTGGTTTCTTAAGCATGTTTTTTGACTCAGTAATCACACTTCTAAGAATCCGGCTCAAAGGAATCATCAAGGATGCAGACAAAGACGTATTTGTAATATGTGTAATTCCAGTATTAATTATAATAGTAATAGTCTAAGTCAACACTACTAGGTTGAAAAAATTCTGATAGATCAAAGCAGTGGCATGGAGGGCAGTCACTTGAAAAGCACACTTGCCCATCCGGAATAATCCTTACGATGTATTGTTAAGAGAAGAAACCCAAAATACGTAGCATTCAGGCCAGAATATATTTTGATCTTCATTCTTCTAAAACATAAGGTGTGTGTCATGTGCATTTGGGTGTAGATGTATGTGAAGAAAGGAAATATCCTGAAATCCCAATGATGGTGCTCACGGTGGTGGGATTTTAGGCGATTTTTGTACTTTTTTTGTTTTCTATTTTTCTATTTTATACTTTTTCTATAGTTTTACTATGAACGAACAGGCAGCTAATGGACTCTGTTTTAAGATGCCTCCGAGGGCAGGCCCAGGCCCAGGAGCAGCAGGAGAGCAAGTGAAGCTCGTAACAGCTGGGAGGGAGGCGGGAGTCACCAGAGACCAGCCTTGCCCACCGGGCCTCGTCCTGTAAACCTGCAGGAGAGAAGGTCTAGCTTCTTAGAAAATACACCCTGAGTAGAGTAAATGGGCGTTTTGTCCACAGTGAACTGAGATGGCTCAGAAAAAAAAAATATTAGGCCAATAGGTAGGGATAGATACATAGATACACAGATGGATGATAGAAAATTGATAGACGATAGATAATCGATAGATAACTAAATGGGGGGGGTGGAAGGGAGAGCGAGAGTATACAAAAGGAGCCAAAGTAGAAATTTTGGTGAGAGATAACTGGGGATCTTTGTTCTACTGTTGCATCCTTTCTATGAGCTTGAAATTATATTGAAGTAAAATGTGACTCCACAAAAATAAAAAAAGAGAGAATTAAAGGCCTGTCAAACCCAGTGATGATGACTAAGGCACGAATCTAAATCACCAGGCCTGCTTCTCCGTCCGCTCATTTATTTAACCAGCATCAACTGGGGGCCTGCTCTGCGCCAGGCCCTCCATTCAAACACTTGGGGACGCGCAGGGAGGAAAACCTGCCGTCACCGCGGTCCCCAGGCCTAACGCACGGGTCTGGGGCCCCGAGACTGAGCTAGCGTCTCCGGGCCCTGGGGTGCTGCTTATCTGCACGGACGCAGTGTCGCTCTTCAAAATACGGCCTTCGACTCAGAAGTGGTTTGTGACAGCCATTTGTGGGCCAAAAAGTGGCTTCATTTTAATTAAAATGACAGAAAGAGAAAGAGCGGGACTGCTGACGCCTGCTGAGGAGCGGCCCTCCTTGCGTGACACGTTGGCCCTGGCGCCCTGGGTTTCGCGCAGCACATCCTGCCGTCGCCCTGTTCAGCCCCGTGCCCGACGGTCTCACCCCGTCCCACGCCGGAGGGGCCGAGAGGCTGGGGCAAGTGGGCTCCCCAGAAGGGCCGGGTGCCTGGGACTTCTCCCGCCAGCGCCCAGGCTGCCTCTCCCACAGAGTCCCCCGACGGGCGTGCCCGGGCCTGTCCTCGGGGCAGAGGGGCGCATGTGCCACCGGGTCCCGGACCGGAGGGCTGCGGGCTTGGCGCAGGCCCGGGCAGGTGAGGGTCAGGTGCAGCCCCGCTCTTCTGCCCCAGACCACGGTGCCGGCTGTCCGCAGCCCGCGTGAAGCCAGCTGAGCCACGAGCCCGCCAGCGACCGGGGCAGGGCCGTCCCGCCGTGGGGCCGTGGGGCCGTGGGGCCGTGGGGCCGCGAGCCCCGGGGAAGCTTTGCCGCAGCCCGGGGGTGGGGGGTGCAGAGCTGCGCCGGCCCGTGAGCTCAGCGGCCTCCCCTCCCTCTCGAGCCCCAGGAGTGTCTCCCCAGGAACCGAAAGTGGAAGGACTCAAACGAAAAACTGCCAACCTCACCGAGACGACGATTCCTGTCCGGACCCGAATCTGGGAAGCGCCCCCGACGAGCCCCCAGACATGAGGCTGCTCGTCAGAGGAGGAGAGAATTAGCTCCTCTCAGATTTACTCAGTGACGCTTCCGAGCGCTGGAGGCCAACCCTTCGCCCCAAACCAGAGCACCGAAAGGCCCGACTCGGTGCACTCGCGGTGGAAATGCCTGCTCTCCAAGGCGGGCTCCGACGCCGACACCGCAAGCCAAAGATAAATAACAGAGGAAATCCTTGAGACCACGACCTCCCGGTGACCCCTGAGAGCTAAATCTTTGCTAGACCTCAGAATATCAAACAGGCCACCAGCCGGCCAAGAGCAGTTTGCGCACGAACGGCCTGGAGGCCACCTCGGCACGCAGGAGCCTGGCTCTCTAGAAGCCTGAGAAGAGAAACTCCGAAGGAATTTTTGTTGTATTCCCCAAAACCAAGGTTTGACGTTTAGGGGAAGAACCCCTTCCGGGAGATGAGCTCATTCCTGGGGCTCCGCTGGGGTCATCGGGAAAGGTGTTTGCTTGGGTGCAGGGATGGGACCTGCCCCTGTCCAGTGGTGAGACTTTAATCAGTATTTGAAAAATGTGGTCACTCGCCAACTGGCAGGATGTCACAGGGCTCCTCGGCCTGGAGGCGTGGGCGCCGGGTTCCAATCAGCAAACGGGGTGGAGCGTTGGCTGTAGGACCAGTCGTTGCACAGAGAGTCCTAGGGGATGCTGAGCCCCCCAGGCTCACCACGGGGGGCGCACGGAGCCGGTCAGCACATGGGTTCCCCACTCAAGACAGCTTCTCCGTTCACAGCCCACGAAGGAGACGCTTAGCTCCCCACTTCCAGTTTAGGAACCCCTGAGATCCAAGACAGTAACTGAGGCAGAGGGACACCAGCCTGCCCTGGGAGGGCCCGACCTGAAGCCTGCGGCAAAGCCAGCGGAGTCCCCAGAGCGACGGTGTGGGGAGAGGCCAGAAGACCACACCTGACCTCGGTCCGGTAGACGGGGTCCTGGCAACAGGAGGGCTCAGACAGGCCGAGTTTGCATCCCTCCGTGAAGACTCACCAAAGAGCTCCAAGGTCAACCGGTAGAGGTTGCATACGGAGAAACGGACGTCAGGGCGTGTCGGGCCCCGCTGTCCTCTTGTCGAAGACCTCATCTCTGTCCCAGAATCTGAAAACGGCCTCGAAGTTTGGAAGGCTTCTGTCTTCAGCGGGTGTCGGGGCCCCTCTCTCAGTCCTTCACCAGAAACATGAAGGGTTCTAGTGAGGTCAGAGGACGTTACGGAACAATGTCTACTGTCGTGGATGTAAGTCAATGTCTTCCGGGAGGAGCACCTCTTCAGGACACAACAGGCCTCCCCTGGGTGACCTGTTGTGAACACCCCGCGGACGTTCGTGGCTTCTGTCCCTGGACCTTTGTGGGGCAATCACGCAAACGGCGTATCTGACCCTGAGGACCCAAAGTCCCCCGTTTCGGCGCGAGCTAGGCCAAGCCTCGGGGTGATGACAGGTGAGAATGACAACCCAGACTTGGCCAATGTCACCATCACTTTGGTTCTCTGCCACCGCGTCCAACAAGCAGTGAAAAAAATGAGTTGAGAAAGGAAGAAAACCTTCATGAAAAGCTTTCAAGCCCAGGCCCTTACCTCACACCCTGGTCCTATTTACACGCACGGAATCCGTCCTCGGGAATCCCGTCGTTTATTTATTGGGAGAGCGGTCAACTCATGGCCATTCTTTGTGAAGCCAAACGAGGGTCTTGTGCGTGGAAACGTTTTTTTCGATCTCACGGTTACCATTATTTTTTATTATTTTTTTATTTTTATTTTTTTTACCAATATTTTTTAAAGTGGCCCAAGAAGTCTGATATATTTGACGCACCTGGAGTTTGCATTATATTGTTTTTTTCTCCAAGGAGGATATGGTTCCTGAGGTTCGCTCATCTTTTATCACAGACTCCGGCAACTCGCGGACTCTAGTGAGCATTTGTCAGTATCTCCCCGACCTCGACTGTGTTCCCTTCCGAAGGCTTCGCTTTCCCTATCCCAAGTCTCTGTAGTGTAGAGCGGGCTGTGCCCTGGATGAAGACAGGGTGAGTCCTAGGCCTGAGCTCATCAGCGCTTCCCACGGGCTCGGCCACGCACCTGGTGTAGGGGTAGGATGAGCCTGAACTCATTCTATCAGGTTGAGGCTCAGGGCCTTGCAAGAGTTTCCCACCGGACTTAAATTGGGGAAGAGCAGCCCCTGGAGCTGCCGTAGCTGCGCCACCATGTAGGACAGGCTTAGAGCTGGTGGGGGCCCCACAGGAAGGGCAAGGGTGTGGCCAACAGAGTGGACGGTGGAGCCAGGAAACGGAGATAAATTCTGACCCGAAGACATCATTCGAGCTTTGAGCCCTGCCCTGGCCTTTTAAGTTCTGCAAATTGATAAGTTCTTGTTTGGCTCATGCCAACCTGACTCAGTTTATTTAAGTCTCTTGAAATTGGAACGCAATGATTGTTCTAATTTATGCAACAGTCGTGGAGCTATTCCCAGAAAGGAAGAATTTTTGCCTCTGATTTCCGTAGGTTTAGGCCACTAGCAATACTGTAGTAATAACGGCAGTGGTGGTAGCAGCAGTAAATCCTACTTATCGAAGACTTTTGCCCCCAGGCACTACGCCTACAGCTTCATGCACATCATCTCGTTGGTGCTCTTTTTCTTTTTAGATTTTTAATTTTATTTATTTATTTTAGACAGAGAGAGAGAGAGAGCCTGCATGAGCAGCGGAGGGGCAGAGGGAGAGAGAATCTGACGCCGACTCCACACTGAGCGAGGAGCTGGACCTGGGGTCGATCCCACAACCACAAGATCACAACCTGAGCCAAAACCAAGAGTCGGGCGGTTAACCCACTGAGCCACCCAGGTGCCCCTCATTAGTACTCTTATCTCCATTTTACAGACAAGAAACAGACGTGACTAATGTCATAATATCTTGGAAAGTGTCAGAGATGGAATTTAAACCCCAGAGCACCCGATCCCGTAGCCAAGACCGGCTGTTATATTGCAGGTGCCACGTAGGCACGGAGGACAAAAGTGACATATGTTGTCCTTGTCCTTCAGAGACTCTCATTCCAGTGAGAAAGAGAGAGGGATCGAGGGATACAACATGTGGGGGCCACGGAGTCAACCCTTTCCCTGCCCCGTGTCATATTAGGACCTTATCTGGTCAGTGGCTGTTGCTTTTTTTCCCAACCACATGCCTGAAGCAGGAGAGAACATTCGGAAATGTAAGTTCCAAAGTCTATGAAAAGCACTTAATAAAAACATGGCGCCATCGCCAGTGCCTCCCGCTGCCAACCATACGTAGGACCGTTCCCGCTTACAGGCAAATCTCACACCAAAGCTTGTCCCTGTGATTACCAACCCACAGGATTTAGTTTCCCTCCCAACTAAACTTAAGATCCAAGTTTCTGGGGGCACCTGGGCGGGGGGGGGCTCTGAGCGTCTGCCTGTGGCTCAGGTCATGGTCTCAGGGTCCTGGGATCCAGCCCCAAGTTGGGCTCCCTGCTGAGTGGGGAGCCTGCCTCTCCCTCTCCCTCTGCCCCTCTTCCCCCCGCTTGTGCTGTCTCTGCTCTCTCTCTGAAATAAACAATTAAAAAAAAAACTCAAAAAAAAAAAAAGAGAGAGAGAGAGAGATCTAAGTTTCTGCAAGAACAGCCCGGTCCTGGCTGGCTCTCATCCTTTCCAATGATGCCCTTGAGCCCCTTGCAGGGATACCGGATCACGCCTACCCTTCCCAGTCTCCAGATCCAGATCCTCTATGTCCCCCTCTCATCCCCCCTTCTTTTTTTTTATTTATTTATGATAGTCACAGAGAGAGAGAGAGAGAGAGAGAGAGAGAGGCAGAGACACAGGCAGAGGGAGAAGCAGGCTCCATGCACCGGGAGCCCGATGTGGGATTCGATCCCGGGTCTCCAGGATCGCGCCCTGGGCCAAAGGCAGATGCCAAACCGCTGCGCCACCCAGGGATCCCCTCATCCCCCCTTCTTATGTCTCCTTTCCATCATTGGTCACCCTTTTTAAAATGTCCTCAAACCCAAAATGTGAAGGTCTGACTGTACCGTTCAAATACCTACAGTTTGGAGGGTGTATGGACTTGCTACTTAGGGGTAGAGTAGATGCCGCTAGCGTTTCCTCCGGGACCCAACCCCTCCGCCCAGCACAGCCTCGCCTCTGTGGTGCTTCTTGGGTTTGCAGCATCCTCGACTAGCTCTCCGACTGCCAGGCTCTTCACTCCATGAGATTTGCAGTTCATTAAAAATAGGGTGCGTGGTGCATCGGTTTGGCGCTCGGAAAAGCAGACACTGAGATGCGATTAGATGTGGAAGGGCCATGCCCGTGAGCGATAAAGAGCGCCGGGGGCAGATGCAAGCCTGGAGAGCGTCAGCCAGGGGTGCAGGTGTGACAACTCTGAAAGGAGCGGAGGAGAAGGAGGATGGGGCAACCTCGAGGCGGTGTGGGGCTGGCCCCTTGCGCAGCAGCGCAGACGTCTCGGTGGGAGGAAGAAATGGCCCTCGGGCCGCGGTCTGCTCCGTGCAGCGCCCGGCCACCGGCCACCCGCCTTCCCCGAGCAGCTTCTGGAGGCCACACGTGGAGGTGACCCCCCGGGAGGCGACCTCCGGCCCACGCGGGGCCTCTCGGCTCACGGTCACGCAGGCCCTCGGGGGGCCAAGAAGCCCCGGAGCTTCCGTAGCCTCCGAAACGCCACCCTTTCTGCGGCGGGAGGTTTACCCCGTGATTCTCTAACATGAGCTGCGGCTGCTGGGAAACGCCGGGAGAAGGATTCAAAGGCAAGGTGGGCGCGACGCGCGTCCTCCCGGGACGGCTGACAAGCCCTGCTCAGGCCACCCCTGAGCCCCGGGCCCTCCTCCAGCTCCAAAGGGGAAGAGAAACCAGTGACGACTGATACTGACCGTGCAGGCCACGTGGTGTCACCTTGTAATGAGAACAGCCCCGTCAGGACGGTATTTCCACGACCCTTGCTGGAGAGACGAGGCCACGGTGCCGAAATAATTGGCTTAAACTAACCCAGGCAGCAAGGGCCGCTCCGACTTCAGAACCCGTAACCTGCCCCCACGTTCCTATCACCCAATAGGTGATCGGGGCGATCCCGTTGTCGGGGGGCCAGAGGCTTGTACATTAGGGGGCACGGCCCTCATTAAAAATAAAATAAAATTTTAGACGGGGTCCTCGCCTGAGGAAGCCCGAAGCTGATGCTCCCTTAGCTGCCATGCATCCGCTTTGACTGTGAGCATGTCCTCGCCAACAGCATTCGTAGTAAGAAAAACAGCCACGCTTCAAATCCAAATGTATGAAAACTGAGCCGGTGCAGGATTTTAGAGCCGACTTTGATGAGCAAAGCTGTTGCAGGCACGCAGAGACCCGCGTGCCCCCCTGCAGCCTCCACGTGACTCACCGACCCGACGCCCCTGCTCAAACTCAAACTCTCCCCGTGCGATCCCTGCGTCTCCACTGTGCCATGTCACAGCGACTTCTTAACAATAGTGTGTTCGTAGCTGCTGCGTCAGGCCCTGCTCGGAGCCCTGTTCTCACTGCTGGTCGAAGGCCTCGTCCCACCGCCGCTCCTCAGATGAGACAGCCGGGCCCTGCGAGATGCAACGTCGTGTCTCTGGAATGCGCTCTCTGCATCCCTGCAGCATGATGCTTCACGCAGCCCAGGTAAGCCAGGCATGAACACAGGCCCAGAATAAAGTAGAAGAATTGCAACGTCGAGGTTTTTTTTAAAGACTTTATTTATTTATTGGAGAGACAGTGAGCAAGCCAGAGAGCACGCATGAGCAGGGACAGAGGGAGAGGGAGAGCAGGGAGCCCAACCTGGGGCTCGGTCCCATGACCTCGAGATCATGACCTGAGCTGAAGTCAAGAGTCGGGCTGAACCGACGGAGGGCCCCGGGCGCCCCTCAGAGTCTGGATAAGGCCTCACGCACGGAGGCTGGGTAGGCGTCTCGTCAGTCACAGACTTAATGCTTAGGTCAGACCCCTCTTTTGGCACCTGTGAACAGTGCAAGAACAAAACCGTATTTCACGTCAAATCAGCAATTCTGAGATATAGAAGACCTTGACACTGTGTGATTTAATGATAGGAAGTAGCTGTTTCCCCCCCAGATTGCAAATGTTGAAGCCCAGAGGATAAGAGGGACAGTGTCTGAACTGAAATGCTTGTCCTAAGCATTACCCTTCTATAGCCAAGTGTGGGTACCTGAGAGGTGTGCTACCCCTGAAAAACGAGAAACCCCCCAGGAACGGTGTCTGGGGAAACCAGGGGGGCGGGGGGTGGAGCACGTGTGTGTGCGCATGTGTATGTGTGTGTAAGATCACCCGGGAAACCGGCTCGGCGAGGCATCCTGGCCAGTGCAAGTGTGAGTCACGTTCGCTCCTCGAACTCCAATGTTTGAAAGAACTTCCAAAGTTGCCCAGTTCCAGGCCTTCACTTAGAGCCGTGGGCAGCGGGACCCGAGGTACCAAGGGTCACAGAGCCAAGGAGCATCGTGCACAGAACAAACGGACGGAGGACTCGGCTGCGCCACGCCGCTCGGTGACCAGGCCGGGCCGCGCGCAGCATCACTCGGCCTGCACCGGGAGCACAGGTGTGTGCACGGCGTGGACGCGCCCGGTGGGCACCGGAAACCCTCACCGTGCAGCCCCGTCTCGTCGCGGGCTGCTACCCTGCGATGCAGAACATCGTAACCCGGCGTCGTAGAAACAAAGGAAGCAAAGTTTATTGCTCAGGGTTCTGGGGCGGGCAGTCGGCGACCAGAGGGTCAGCGTGGTTGGGGGCTGATGGCAGCGTCTTTCACCCCTTGTTGCTCCTCACGAGGTGGGAAGAGGGGCCTGGCTCTCTGGACTCCTCCTACGAGGGCACTAATCCTGTTCATGAGCGCGTCCTGCACCTCCAAGGCCCAGTGACCCCCCTGCAAGGGCCCCACCTCCATGCGTCATCCCACTTGGGATCAGGGCTCCATACATGGGGAGGGGGACACACACGCTCATTCCACAGCACCTGTCACGGCTCTGGGCCTCTGGGTAAGCTCTTGTCTCCAGCTGCAGTGCTTCTCTTCTTGTTGCCACCAGACGAGCTCCTTCATTCGTCGAGACTCAGAAGCATCACCCTCATAAGGAAGCTTCCGGTGAAGGCCCCTCGTCCCCCACCTGCCCTTCCAGGAAGTCGTAATTCGCTCCCTCTTCTCTTTTCTCAGGGCCCGGCTGCCAGGGCTTTGGGCACGCACACGTTGTGTCTGGGTCCTCGGTTTCATCGTGTTCCTTCCATTAAAATCTGAGCTGTTCAAAGGCAGGGGTCCGGCGCTGCTCACTTCTCTAAGCATCTAACGCCTGGCCTCTTGCGAGTACTGAAAAAACGAGAGGAATAGTGATAATTAACGTCTAATCCGTGCAGTAATCCTAAAGGGAACGCGTGGCGTTGCCAGTGTCCACCGAGATCTCTCGCTCTCCCAGGCAGGTGTGGCCGCGTGACCCGCCGTGACTGATGAAATGGAGGCGGACGCGAGCTCCATCCCGTCCGTGAACGACGGTCAGCGAGCACCGGCTCGTTCCTCGGCAGAGGCGGGCCCTAAGGCCTAGTCTTGGGCGGGCAAGGTCCCGAGGCGGCGAAGGCTCAGTCACCCTCTGCTGACCCACGTCGGACGCATGGCACGGACGGGAGGGCTGTCTCTGTCGAAAGCGACAAATCACTTATATTTTATGTTCGCTACTGCAGTACAGCGAGGCAAGTCCTCCTCCGACTCCTCCCCCCACCCTCTGATTCATCCGTTTCCTAATCCTACCTCGGTGCCGGGGTCTGTTCAACAGCAACCCTGGAAGGTTTTTACGCATTAAGCATTTGTCTTTTCCTAAAGGCGATAAAGACCGTCAGCGGGGTGTGCGTGTGCAGTAAGGTTTTCTAAGGTCATTAAAACAGTTCTTTTTTTTTTGCTTTCTGCTCAGCAAACGCGGTATCTTTCACTGAATGTCAAACGCAAATGCTTTTTGTCTGTTACGGTTCCCTTTCTTACGTCTTTAATTCGTTTTTATTGAGCCTGATCGATTCTTATCTGACATAACGTCGTACAACGTGTCGATGTGACACATTCGTGTATTGCGGCGCGATCACGGCGGCAGTGTGAGCTCGCATCTCGATCATATCACGTCGTTGTCGTGTTTTGTGTGTGGTGGGCGTAATAAAGACCCAGCCTCTTCGCGAGGTTGAAGTCTACAATATTGTCGCCCATAGTCACTACCCTGTGCATTAGACCTTCAGGACTTGTTTATCTGCACATAGCAGATAAATAAATAACATTTTTCCTACTCTCCCACCCCCCAGCCCTCTGTTTTTATGAGTTTGGCTGTTTTAGATTTCACATCTAAGTGATATCCTACAGTATTTGTCTTTCTCCGTCTGGCTTATCTCACTTAGCACAATGTCCTAAGGCCTGCTCTGGTTTCCTTAAAGAAATTTTTATTTGAAGAAGAAAAAAAATTCTTTTTTTTTTTTTTTTTTTTTGCAGTGGTATCAATGAGTTGGTAAAACACTGAAATCAGGTTGGATGAAGGGAACAGAAATCCAAGGCTAAAGAAAGGACCATTGTCTGTCTAACTCAGCCCAAGGACCCTTCCATGAAGGCTGGAAAGTACAGTGTTCTCCAGGTTGGAAGTCAGGTTAGTACGAGCTAGTGCTTAAGAGCACGGTTTCAAAGCCAAATGAGTCCCAATCCAAGCTCTGCCTTGTTCTAGGACTGTGGCCACATCCCTGCACCTCTGGGAGTCCCAGGTTTATCATCCGCAAAATAGGCCCATAATAGCTGCCTTCATATGGTTGTCATATGGGTTACATCCTTCCGGGAGTTCAGGTTGACAAAGCCCTTGCCATGGTTGCGTTGGGCGAAGAGAGGTTTTACGCCCGCCATAAATAACACCTGCCCGTCTGCACAGCTTGGGTGAGAGAAAAATCACAAAGGTATCGCGAGGAAGTGGTGATACTCAAGGAAACCAACCCGCGTTCGCTCATCTTTGTAGTTCCTGTTCTTTTGAGCAAATCTGTTGCTCAAGAAATTAGAAGGTGACCAAGGCACAGTCGGAGGACGTGTTCTTTGCGCTTGGGGGTCAAGGATTAAGGTACAGTTAAATACGTAGTAGACATTGTCTAGGCCCCAACCACTCTCGTTCTCCTTAAAATTCTTGCTTACATTTCTGCCTCATCTTTTTTTTTTTTAATTTTTATTTATTTGTGATAGTCACAGAGAGAGAGAGAGAATGAGGCAGAGACACATCTGCCTCATCTTGTGTACACTCCGTGCCTGCATTTTTATCCCCCCATACACCTGGGGGAAATTAGCATACTCAACACACGGTTAGGTACCTGGCCTTTCATTTCAGAATGTATTCAGTTGGTAGCTGTAGATAAAAGTATAGAGACCTGGGGCGCCTGGGTGGCCCATTTAGTTGAGCATCCTGCTCTTGGATTCAGCTCAAGTCATGATCTCAGGGTCCTGGGATAGAGCCCCGCTTTGGGGTCCACACCCCACTTGAGACTCTCTCCCTCTGCCCCTCGCCCTGCTCACACTCAGGAATGCATGCACTCTCTCTCTTTCTCAAATAAATAAATAAATCTTTTTAAAAAGCGTAGAGATGTTCCTTACTCAGTTTACAGGTAGAAACTTCTGTGCAGATGAACCATGATTCATTCACCTGGTTTCCAGAGACACACATTTAAGCCGTTTCCATGTAGGACTTAATGCATAGCCTTTGCACCCGTAAGTGCACATCCTGAAAATCCGTTTAAACTGAGAAAATGAACAAAAATAATAATAAATAATAATAATAATAAACTGAGAAAATGTGTTAGGTTTAGCACTGGAGGTTACTCCTCTGTGGTGATGGTAAGTCAAATATTTCCTTTTCATCTGTGGAAGTATTCATTTTTCTGGCTCTGATTAAAATGTAAAGTAATGACCTGTAAATATTGGTGTGATGACTTCTGCCAAGTTGCAAATGGAGATTGTCTTCTTCACTCTGCTAGGGGTGGGTGGGAATCTTTGGAAACTCCTTTTTTCCTTGGTAACTTCACTTTACTGACTGGTCATAAGGGGAGACCCATGGACGTGATTCCCAGCCCGTTGTCTTAGCCAACCCCTCGGTACTTTAACAAATCAGTCCTTCTGTAGATGATGCGCTCCACACTGTACTTTAACGCTAAGTAGGAAGGAATCATTATCTAAGAGCTTTGTGGACTGTTACCTTTGTATTTAGAATTAGAAAAGGGGGGTCCCTGGGTGGCTCAGCAGTTTAGCGCCTGCCTTTGGCCCAGGGCGTGATCCTGGAGTCCCCGGATCGGGTCCTGAGTTGGGCTCCCGGCGTGGAGCCTACTTCTCTCTCTGCCTCTCTCTCTCTCTATCATGAATAAATAAATAAAATATTTCAAAAAAAGAATTAGAAAAGGAATCAAGTCCACAAGACGAATGTCCAGGAGAACCCGGGGCATCCAGAATGCACTTTAGCTTGAGGGATGTGAGCTCACCAGTAGCAGAGCACTAGAGACTCCACTTTCTTTTCCCATTTCCTCATGATTCCTGTGCCAAGGGACCCTAGGTCTCTGGTGAGAAAATGATCCTATGTTCTCAGACATTCAGACATCATAAGCCCCGAACACTCCTAAGGTAAGAGTTACATCAACAGAAGTTCGTTAAATGGTTTCTATTATGACCTAATGGCCAGATCTTAGGCCTGGGATTTGTTCCTAATCATCACCTCACTTCACCTGGCAGCTTTGAGTTTATCATTTCCCCATTATCCAAGTTTGCCCATTGGTACAAAAGAATGAATATTTGTGATCATCAATAACTGCACTTCGCTTAGAGATCCCCCAGTGAAGTGAGTGGCCATGATTCCCATACGTAGCAGGGTTACACAGTGAATACCCATCATATGATGTCTGTCTCACTACAGCCCTACGAGGAAGGCTAATTATTACATCCTCTGTTTACAGCCAAGGCCTTTGAGGCTCAGAGAAATTAACTAATATTCCCAAAGGAGTCAGAACAAGTGAGTTGTGGAATCAGGATTCAAACTGGACTTTAACGACTGTGCTTTCCAAAGTCAAATTAGATTTTATTAAGTAGAATCCTGAATGCATCGTCGTAAACATTTATCTTCAGTGTCCAAAGTCTTCTGAAAATGTATGCATAAAAGACTCTCTTACAGGAATTACCGTTAATATCACAGTCAGTCAACAAGATTTATAAACTACCCTTTATGTCGTACCAAGAATAATGGCAGTAACATTTTGCATTCCAGACTCCCTTTCAGCTTCTCAAAGTACTGTCTGTGTCTATTGATGCATTTTATTCTCCCAGAAATACTACGATTTCTCAGAGGTGAGGTGAGAGAACTTGCCTAGTCAATTATATAGTTTCCTGACCCTTCATCCATTGAAGTTTCTTTTGGGAGGAGGCCTGTGTTTATGCGCGTGTGATTCAATTATTTTATTGAATTTTTTTTTTTTTTAGGTAGAAGAATAAGTTTTTGTTGTAACAAACCAAATATTCTAGATCTGTTTTTTTGAATTAATCACTTGCCTCTTTCCTCCAATGTTTCTGAAGTTGTTCATGCTAATGGATTCGTATGTAATCTTCCACTCCCGACTATGGTAATCCATACATCAAAGACAACGTTGTAGACTGAGTCATGTAGTAAAAGGTACCTTCTCCAGGAAGTCAGGAAGTATAGTCCTCACAAATTTTGGCATAGGAACCCATCCAAGGGGATCCCTGGGTGGCTCAGCGGTTTAGTGCCTTCCTTCGGCCCAGGGCGTGATGCTGGAGACCCGGGATCGAGTCCCGCGTTGGGTTCCCGGCATGGGGCCTGCTCCTCCCTCTGCCTGTGTCTCTGCCTATCTGTCTTTTTCTGTATCTCTCATGAATAAATAAATAAAATCTTTAAAAAAAAAAAAAAAAGGGAACCCATCCGAGATTCTCCCACTGGCCCTAGCATCTAGTCCTGCCTTTCTTATTCATCCTCTGCCTGAATTCCTCTTCCCAGAGAGACGCCTCCCATCCTGACCATCGACAAAGTAGGCTCCCAGGATTAATGGGCACTGGATGAGTTTGCTATGTTCCCAGTTTGTCACGCACTTGACACACTATCTGTTCAACAGAGCACATGAAAATCGTGAGCCAAACCCACTCTGTCACCCGAGCCACTTGCCCATCAATTTCTACCAATGATATTTTATGGCTCATAAGGATGACTTTATAAGAACCCGAAGCTGGGAGTGAAGTGTTTGCGCACACAGTACTCCCTGATACAGATGGAGCACACCTTCTTTTACTCCCTTCCTGCCATTCCCCTGACAGCGTAACAGCGTCTATTGGGCTCTGTCCTAAAATCGTTTTACCATCATTTAACTTACACCCGCATCACATCAATTTTGACATCATAATGTGATTTGCATTGATTCGAAGCTGCCATCGCGATGAGCTCACAACTATGTCAAAACCTCTGTTGAGTAAATAAAGAACTGATTTTGAGTGTGGGGAATGATGTAGGATGGAAAGATCACGGAAGGAGACCAGAAACAATACAAGCTCAGTAGGGAAATTTTAGACATCAAACGTTTTTTTTTAAAAACACACACACACACACACAAAATACCAAAGGTCACTAGTCTCCCACATCAAATGCACAGACAATTCTTTTTTAAACAAATCCATTTCAGTCTGAGTCTTGAAACAAGTCTAAAATATGTGATTTTGTTAAGAAGATTCTAGGATGATTTTAAATTTGTTGTTTTTAAGAAGCGAAGGAGGAACTGTTTTGGATGTCAGAGGAGGGAGGGGAGAAAGAATTTCTTCTCTGTCCCTCCTTCAGCACATGAATTTCAGCTTCCCCCAAGCCATGGACGCCTGATCTTGAGCTGAAAAATTCCAAAATCATTCTCATTTGCAGACTTAAGATGCCACCAGAGGGACAAAGTGGGCTCTAAAATGTGGCTCTGTGTCACTTCTTAGGGGGCTGACAGCCCCTTTCCTCTCAAGGAAGGCTGGCTGGGGCACCCAGAACTTGCCCAACATGCGACATCTGCATTTATGTTGGCAACAGTTCCACAAGGGGGTGAGGTTTGGGCAAAGGTGGGTGGAATCAGCAAAGCAAACGTCACCCATCTCATCCTGTCTGAAGAAGGCGGATGGAGACGGAAGGTTTTCAGGCTGAGTTCCCGCCGACCTTAACTGGAAATAACTTGCTCTCTTTCACATCTGCAGCTGTGTCCTCCTCAGGGAGTTGTCCAACTCGATGTGATTTTAAACATCTGTCAGCTAAATCAGAGCTCCAAATTTAGCACTCGGGAACATTATGTGGATTTGCGATGCTCGCTGGAGAACACGGACCCATTAACCAAGCTCACATGAGACAGCCGGGTGGTATTCTGGTTGGCAGTTTCATCTATGACACATTTAATTTGCCCGCACATTTATGAACATTATGTAAAGGGAAAGAGTGACCATTTCCCTGAAAACGGCTTCCGAATGGCCGCGAGATCAATACCCGAATGGAAAGTCTTTACACTGGGAACACTCACTGTTTTCCTATCCAATCACTTGCCTGGAATTAAAAAATATTCCCAATGGAGTCATTTTATCTGCATTTCCTGACACTCTATCCTCTACCCTGAGCTGCCTTTCTGGTCCAGCTACCACTTGGCTCCATCCTGGAGGGAGGTAACTTCTGCATAGAGTCGTGGTCCGTGGTTGCCATCTCTGAAGACATCCAGCAAGTGGAAAATCATCCTTTTCCTCCACTGGGCTGATGCTTCTGAAGACACGTGCTGTTGTTGGAGAGTCACGAAGCGAGGCCTTTGTTCCGAGACTCTCTTTTGGGCTGAGGGCGATACCCCTGAAGGATTGCCTGCCAATCCTTAGTCCAGAGGGGGTTTGTAACCCATCCCATCAGGTCCTGAGATCATGGCGCCCTTGAGGGCAAGACAGCCTTGCGGTTCAGTGTGGGCTCCCTCCAGGTGATCTACCGCAGTGGACTAAAGCTGGTGAGTTCGCTTTCCTCGGGTTAGTACCACACCTCACAGCTTCCAGAGTCCAGTCCCGCAGATGGAGCTCGTTACCCCCTCCCCGAAGCTCCCCAGACAGCTGGCGTGCCTCTCATCTGGTACCGACATGTGGTATCGTTAGGGAGTATCCTCAGATGCCACTGAGCACTCTCAGGGGGGCAGAAACGGCATTTGATGCATCGTGCATGCCCAAGATTAGGGCGGTAGACGATGGCCAACTGACGTGTTATAGACAGACGACTGGCACTAGTCTGAACAGCTTAAGAAGATAATGTCTGGAAGCAAGGAAAGGTGGTCTAGGCACAGGTGAGCGGCAGGAGGAGAGGCCTCACAGAGGCGCCCTGGACCATCCCAAATGGATGGCGGCTGTTCGGGGAACTGGGTCAACGCTCAGTTCTCTTGCTACTGGAGGGAGGGCAGTCCTCTGGCTGAGGTGCCCGAGCCCAGGTGCCGGCAGTTCGGGGCTAGGACACAAAGAGAAGAGCATCCCCACGTGGTTGTTTGAGGGGTCTGAGCAGGTGGTGGTTCCCACTTCCTAATGTCTTCCTTTTGCCCCCCTGACCCGGACACTGGATTGGCTGATGTGTACTCCTTGATAGAGGAAGGCCTTGAGTCTTCCCTCCACTTGTCCACTTCTGGGATGACACGCGCGCCCCACCAAGGTCGTCGATAGTTAAGGCCGGAGACTGTAGCATGAGACGGATCGGGGTTCAAGTCCCAGTGAGGAAGTCATTAGGGTGGACGCTCCTGAGGTAACTGTAAGGATTAAACGAGCCCATGTGAGTAAAGTCTCTGGGCAAAGGTTCCGCGTAGCCTCTCGATTATCATCGTTACTGTAAGTAGTTTGGACTCTAGTTTGCAAGTGATAAGAAGAAGCCCACGGGCTTCATCAAAACATACGGGTGTGTCTCCTGGACACCAGCAGCGGGGACGTACCCGGGCCCCGGGGAGGCATGGTCGCCTCCGCCCTGCTCTGCATGTCATTGTCTGGGGAAACCGTCCTCTCGGCTCCTCAACCGACAAGGTGCAGATTGAGCTGCCCCCAGAGGAGCCCAAGACGAGTGTTCTTTTCCTGGCGTTCCTCTGTCGGGGGAAGAGGGAGGTTGGCTCCCCTTGAATCCGGCTCTAGTCCTGCTCGTTCAGCTGCAGCCGTGGTTAGGCACAGGTGGAGACGAGGTCACGGCTACCCGGAGGACCCCTCCCCCGTAGGCCCGCTACTGGGTCGGGGGGCGGTCATCACAGGGTGGGCAGATGCTGCAAGAGCTCCCCTCAAGCCATCACGAGGATGGAAACGGGATATTTAGAAATGTGTGAAATGGACTTCGGCGCGGGAGGAAGAAACCCCGGCGGAGTATTGCATGTAGGTCATAATCATAACGACATTCATTTCTGAGGGTGAAGAGTTACAGGGAGCATAATAAAGAAATGGTTTTCATGTTATGGTGATGAGTTTTTAATGCCCTTTGAGTTCATAACAAAGTTTTGTTTAACGTGCAAAGCTCCCACAAGGATTAATAACCCTGGAGCCTTTGCCACCTAACACCTTAGTGAGGATTAGCTGGAGCTGGCCCAGAGCCAGGCCCCGGGGGACAGATCCAGGCCTGGACGGGAGGACGCGGGAGCGGCGAGGACCAAGGGCACCGGAGGCAAGCTGCCGTTCTTCTCAGGGTACGGATGCGAAGGCCCCTGCTCCTGGAGAGGCAGGAAGCTGACTCCGAATTCGGCATCCTCGGTCGTATTTTCACAGGATGTCGGTGAGTTCCGGGCCGGAGGAAGGGCAGCTAGCCACCCGAGAACTCCTTTGGGGATCAGAGGGCACCAGGGGCATCACGAGAGGATGCCGCACGGTTTTCAGGGCCAGGCGGCTGCCAATTTCCAGAGGTCCCCCCAGACGTCCTATGGATCCACATCTACGATGCAGATGCTCCCCAGCCCGGCACAGTGGAGCCCGTGAAGAACTCTGGGCGCAGCTCCCACCTCTGGATGCAGCGGAGAAGCCGGGGACGGTCTGTCCACGTGGCCCTTCCTTCAGCCAGAACGTCAGTGCGCTGCTCCTTCTAACGCCTCCCTCGGGGATCGGGGAGGACAGATGGCCACGGTCATGTTCAAGCCAAAGACGGGTGAAGCAACTCTCGCCCCCTACCCCAGAGACAGCCCTGCACCCCCGGCCTGGCCGGGCCGGGCTCTGAAGTGAGATCATCGGCAGCCCGGTCGCGGAGGAGAAGCGCTCTTTGTGGGATTGCTCAAGCTGGCTGTCCCGAGCCATCGCCCAGATGCTGCCGTAAACACTTTTATCTCCAGCAAAGCTGTACGCGGCCAGAGCTCCAGGAGGATTCAGGGCAGCCTGAGGGCTTTGGGGGAGCGTTCACGGCCCAGGCGGGGGAAGACCCAGCGTTCTGGCGCCAGAGACCCTTCCTTTCTGCTCCGCCCGTGGCTGCGGTCGACGCCGCTAACTCGTGTGGTCTCAGCAGTGTTTGGCCACAGCCACGGGCCCGCGGTCTGTGACGTGCAGACCTGCCGAGTCCTCGGGGGCCGTCGTCTCCTTGAAGTCCCCCGTAACCAGGCCCCACTTGGTGCCCACCACTGGGCTAGGAGCGGAGCACAGAAGGCGGACTCAGATCAGTCCTCACCCAAGGTATGTCGAGTCCAGACAGGGGGGAAATGCCCCAGGAGGCAACGACAGCGCAGGGGGCCCACGCCCATGGGGTTAAGGACAGGGTGCCGGACACGGCTCATGACACTCAATGGCATCGTAACGGGCCAGAGAAGGTGTCTCGCAGCAAAGGCCAGACGTGCAGAGTCCTACAGGAAGGTGCGGCGGACGTGGGCCGGTGAGGGTGGGAAGCAGACCCGCAGGCCGCAGGCCCCACACGGCCTCGGGCCCACCTCTGTCCCGACGCCCGGCCGCCCCTGGGTGTCCCCGGGAAGGGCGGGCGCCGTGGGCAGCTGGACACACAGAAGTGAAAACAAAGGCTTTCGTCCAGGGATTATTACAAAACCTGACTCTCTGGCGGCTCAGAGGACCGTGTGAGCTGGGTGCTGGAACTCTCCAGAGCCACCTGGAGAGCGCTTCGGATCCCGGGGGCCTATCGCGTGCGGGTAGACGGGAGGAGGGAGAAATTCAGCACAAGAGGCCAGAAGGAGAAGAGGGAACAGAGGGGAACAGGTCTGCAGGGGGAGGTGACGGAAACGGGAGGAGCCCCCGAGCGCTGATTCAAATGTGGAGGGTGGAGATGCCTCCAGGTAGTGACGTCAGCAGCCGATGCATGACGTCATAGGGGTTCCCCTATGATTGGAACCCCTGTTTGTAGGATTGCAGAGCTGCGGCCAGAGAAACGAAGCGAGAACCTGACTACTACGATGCCGGGCATGTGCCGGGTGTATTCACCAGGATAATAAAAGTTAATAAAAGTGAAGTGACTGTTTCAAATTTCTCTGGTTACCCGTAAAGGGAGCAGAGACACGCAGGGCTTAGATGAATTGTCCAAGGGCTCACGGCTGCCTCGTTCTTCCCCGTACGACCCATGAGGCCTACCGCATGTCAGGCGTCGTGCGTGGGACACCGGCAGAGCCAAACCCTAGACGGCGGTTATCCAGGCTTCGTTTATATTCTCTTCCGTACGTAGGTCAGAGGCATCGGTCACCGTCACCTTCAGGAGGGCCCGGAAGAGCGTCTCATCTCCAGATAACGGTCTGATCTCTTCCTCGAATATGCAAGCATTTGATCAACTGCAAAATATGGAGGAAATAGTTTGTCCTCAAAAGATAAAGCTCTTGTGGACTTCAGGTTTGCAGCTTTTAAAGCAATCAAGGCTGGCAAAACAAAGCAAATTGAACGAGGTCGAGTGTATTTTACTATGTTATCCTCTGAGATTATCGCCTGTTTTGTTAGACTCGTTAGCATCTAGCTAGTTAGCAAACTTACATGCCTCCCTCACAAATTATATTTTTAGGACGATGATCTTGGGTCATTGAAGTTTGGGTTAATGAAGTTGCCTGAGGATTATTCCCAAGGAACTCTAAATCGGAGGATACAAAGGAGCCGTTCTCGACGAACCCCACCTTTGGTTATGTTTGGTTTGGCTTGCGCGCCGTTGGCCCACACAAGAGCCTTAAGACTTTTGAATTAATCCACCACACTTAATAATCAGGAGAAAAAATATATATATATTATCTTGATTATATATATAATATAATATATTTATATAATTGTATTGTATTATAATATATATTATAAATAATATGATATTTTCAGGAGAAAATATTTATATTATCTTGATTATATATGTAATATATTTATATAATTGTATTATAATATTATATATTATAAATAATATGATATTTTCAGGAGAAAATATTTATATTATCTTGATTATATATGTAATATATTTATATAATTGTATTGTATTATAATATTATATATTATAAATAATATGATATTTTCAGGAGAAAATATTTATATTATCTTGATTATATATGTAATATATTTATATAATTGTATTGTATTATAATATTATATATTATAAATAATATGATATTTTCAGGAGAAAATATATATTATATTGATTATATATGTAATATATTTATATAATTGTATTGTATTATAATATTATATATTATAAATAATATGATATTTTCAGGAGAAAATATTTATATTATCTTGATTATATATGTAATATATTTATATAATTGTATTGTATTATAATATTATATATTATAAATAATATGATATTTTCAGGAGAAAATATATATTATATTGATTATATGTAATGTATATTATCTTGATTAATACTAATATTAATTAATATATTATATATAATTAATTAATATATCAGTATATTATATAATAATTGATTAATATAATATAAATTAATATAATATATTAATTAATAAGATTAAATTATATCTTGATATATATAATATATGTAATCAAGATTCTACTTAGCATAGTACTTCCTAGGTCCCAAGTGAAATAAATCAGAGAAAGACAAATACCATATGACGTCACTTATATGTGGAATCTAAGAAGCAAATAGATAAACAAGTAACAACACGAAACCAGAAACAGAGTCATAAATACAGAGAAGAAACCAATGGTTGCCAGAGAGGAGGGGGTCAGGGCGACAGGCAAAATAGGTGAAGGGGATGAAGAGGTTCGAACTTCCAGCCATAAAATAAATCAGGCACGAGGATCACAAGCGCGGCACGGGGAATACAGTCAACAATACGCAATGATACTGCGCAGTGACGGAAACCACACTTACCACGGCGAGCGTATTGTAACGTATCCGGCGGTCGACTCCCCACGCTGTACACCAGAAGCTGATACAACATCGAGTGTCAACGACACTTCAGGTAAAAGTTTTTTAAGATTCCCATGTGCGTGTAAAAAATAAAATTAAAATCGTACGCTTTTCTCCCGTTAAAAAAAAAAAAATTAAGAATGCAGCTTCTCCTACACAACCCGAGGTTCTCAGGGTCTCACTCACAGGCAGCCTGGCCTGGCGAGGGCTGTCTAGCTGTATACAGGCGGCGTCTTCAGGGAGAACGAGCCCACGTCACCACAGCCCGCCTCACCCCCTGCACCCACCTGCTTCACGTACTTACACGCACGAAGCCTTTGCTGGCATTTGGGTTCACAGCCTCCGCTCCCTCCCAGGGGTCACAATCTTTGCCGAGCGGTGGACACTTCCAGCCACTTGTCTGCAGGCGTTGGCTCCAGCGTGGTTCTGGGGGTCAGTGGATTCGAGTAAAATGTGCGCCCCTCGGCCGAATCTGCAACCTTGCCCCCCACGCTCCCGGCGGGTCTGGGAAGGGAGGACGTGGATTTCAAATGGGTCTCGGCCCCTCCGGGACCCCACGGCCCTCGCCAGGGGCAGAAGCTTGCAAGTGATGACAACGGTTTGTCCGATTGTTATGGCGAGTCATGGCAGCACGAAGGTGGGGGCCACCAGTTCTAGACTGGGGGCGGGGGGGGGCTTCCAGGAATGTAATAGAGCAAACGGTAATGGAGCTGGATGCTCAGGATCCAGCCAGGAAAGCAGGAAACACTCTAAGTCGGGGAAGTGGAGCGGCTTCGCGCTGCAGGTTGGTAACCTGGGGCGCGGTGGCTTCGAAACGGGACCCCAAGTTTCTCTGAGGGTGGTGGCCTGCACCCCCAGCTTCCCCACACCCCGGATCCAGACAGGGGGGTGAGTGTTTCAAGCAACAGAGAAGGTGGAAAGTGACGGGTACACGGAAAGTGAGGGGCGCGGGTGGGCTGCCATCCTCTGGGCCGCGGTGCCTGGGAGGCGCAGGGGCTCGGGTGGGCAGTCCCCGCTCTGAGCCAGCCCGGCCCCCGCTGTCCCGTCTCCCCGGGGATTCGCCTTCCCCGCTGAGGCCCCGCCGACCAACCACCCTGGGCCTTTCCAAACTCCTGACGCACAGTGGCGGTTTGAAGCCACCGAACTGGGGGAGAATTAGTTACCGAGACACAACGGCAAGAACGGTAAGTTACGGTAAGTTACGCAGTTGCTAAGAAGCCAGACAAGACCGGGGGGCGGGGGGAGCCCGGGGATCTGCAACAGCAGGGAACACGGTGCTGCTGTCTCCGGGCCGGAGGGTATGAGTGAGCCTCGGGGTTCAGGGTCGCCAGCAGAAGGCAGAACCAGGCAGGCCTTCCAGAAAGAAGAAACAGCCAGGACTGAAGCTACTACCCAAGGACCAAGGGACGGAGTAGATCGCTGTCTTCTGCCTCCACCTCCTCTGCTACGGCCTCCCGTTGGCCTAACGCAGCCAGAAGGCCAGAAAAGCCAGCCTGCTGGGTCAGTCCTTCCAAGACAGGACAGAGCAGAGGAAGACAAAAACAGATGAGCGGGTGAGCGTAGGCCTTGGGCTCAGGGCGTGACCTCGGGGTCCCCGCAGGGAGCCTGCTTCTCCCTCTGCCTGGGTCTCTGCCTCTCTCTCTGGGTCTCTCATGAATAAATAACATCTTTTTTAAAAAAAATGAATGAGGGGAACAGGCCCGGGATTAGCACACTGGGTACTGAAGACTGAGTAGAAGGTCACAAGACACCTAAAGAAGGATGACATTTCAGACAGAAGGAGCAACAGAGGCACGAAGGCGCATGCCCGTGCTCAGGGAACTTCCAGGAGCTCCCGTGGTTGAGATGCACCTTGCATTTGGGGTGGAGTAGAGTCAGTAGAACTTCTCATCCCTATTGTATGGACAAGAAAACGGAAACTCAAGACTGTAGATGGAATGTCTGTGTCCCTCTCCCCAGATTCATAGGATGGTGGTGGGAGGTGAGGCTTTGGGGAGACAATTAGGTCATAAATGTGGAACCTCCATCAGTGCAATCAGGGCCCTTATAACAGAGAGCCTAGAAAGTTCCTTTGTCCCGCTTGCCACGTGAAGACAGTGGAAAGATGGCCATCGTGATGACACAGGAAGCAGGTCCTCACCAGACACCGGCCAGCCCCTTGATCTTGGACTTCGTGGCCTGCGGAACTGTGAGAAATAAATTTCTGTTGTTTAGAAGCGACCCAGACTATGGTCTCTGTCACGGGCCCCTGAATGAACCGAGTGTAGTGGACATTTGTCATCTGGGGAGTTATCTGGGCCCCAACACCTTCTTCTTTGCATAGGTCCTGGTGGCAGGCAGAGTGTAGAGTCTGTGAGAGCCGTGGGAATCCAGCTGGACTTGCGTCTTCAGCGACACAAGGGCAGGGAGTTAGTCAATCATCCGCAGACGCAGGGGTGGCCCTGGAGCCTGGTATCTCCAGCGCCGAGTGTCCCGGGGCGGCCTCTCAACCTTGCCGGCTTTGGCTCTCTTGCCTGATTCCCGATCTTTCTCGACTTCTGCTCATTTTCTGAGTCTGATCCTCCAGCCTTCTGGTTAATTCTGGGAACTACTCAATATCTTGCCTACAGATCCCTTTCCTGCTGCAGGTAGACGGTCGGATTCTGGTGCTTGTAGTCAGACGGTGATACAACAGCCTCCGTGCTCTTGACTGCTCTGTGCAGCGTTTATCCTGAGAGCAGTAGGCAGGTGTCGCGTGAAAATGGATCCACTGGAGACGCCGGATACGTAAATGTGATGTGGATCCCTCTGAAGTCCCCCCTGAAGGATAGTACAGGATCCTCATAAGGGATATCACTTGATAAGGGAAAAAATCCAATCACTGGCCAACATCAAGTACCCTAAGTGTTTCCTGTGGCTGCGTAACAAGGGACCACAAACTCCGTGGCTCAAAGCAACAAAAATTCATTATCTTACAGTTTTGGAGGTCGGAAACCCAAAACAGGCCCCATGGGGCTCCCATTAAAGCGTCAGTAGGACCGTGTTTCCTCCTTGAGGCTCTGGTGAGAGTCCACTGTCCTGCCTTTAGCTGCTCTGGAAGCTCTCGTATCCCTCGCCCTGAAGGATAGTGGGCCCACGTACGAACGGAGTCAGGATAACGTTCGTCTCTTAAAGGTAGCGGATTAGCAAACGTAATTCCCCCCTGACATGGACGCAGCATCCTCTCAGGCTCCGGGGATTCGGATGCGGACATCTTGAGGCGCCAGAGTCTACCTCCCGCAAGTACTGATCGCGATGGTTAATTCTAATGGGTCAACTTGCCTGGGCTAAGGGGACGCCCAGATAGCAGGCGAAACGTTATCTCTGGGTGTGTCTGTCTAGATGTTTCAGGAAGGGTTTCGACTCTTGTGGATCACTCGACTAAGGAACGATCACCCCCGCTCATACACATGAGCGTCATCCGATCTGTTGAAGGCCGCATAGAACAAAACGGTGGAGGAAAGGCAGATTTGCCCCCTCTGCTTGAGGTCTTCTCCTGCCCCCAGGCGCCGGCAACCCCCACCCCCCGTTGTCAGGCTTTCAGACTCAGACCCGGATTGACATCATCCCCTCTTCCCTGATTCCCAGGGCTTTGGACTTGAACCAAATTACACCGCTGGCGTTCTGGGCTCTCCAGCTTACAGATGGCGGACTGGGGGACTTCCCGTGGCTGCCCATCACCGTAACTAATTCCTATAAGATATATGGTTCTGTTTCCCTGGGCAGCCCTGATACTCTTAGTAAGTACAAAGCTTTAACAGGTTTCACTTTATAAGTTTTCGAGTGATGCGTCTTGGGCCACGCGATGGGCTTCAGGTCCACGGTCATGAACATTAACGAAAAGTTCCTACCGGGCTGTCCGGGTGGCTCAGCGGTTCCGCGTCGCCTTCGGCCCAGGTTGTGATCCTGGAGACCTGGGATCGAGTCCCATGTTGGGCTCTTTACAGGGAGCCTGCTTCTCCCTCTGCCTGTGTCTCTGCCTCTCTCTCTCTCTCTCTCTCTGTATCTCTCATGAATAAATAAATTAAAAAAAAAAAAAAGTTCCTACCTATCCCTGTGCTCTCTGCATGTCCTTTCCTCTGTGACCACCGGGGTAAAGGAGGCTGATTGAGAACAGGACTCGGTCGTTCTCGTGCCCCTGCCCAGAAACCATCCTCATCCCACCACGATTCGCAGCAAAACAGTACAACGGAGCCCTGTTTGGGTCGACTGCTTATCGTGTTTGCCTAATTACCATACAGGGGGGAAAAGTTAGTCGCAGCACGTGTCAGACTAGCTCGTGTGAGCTTTATTGGATCACAACAGCAGCCTCTGTTCTGTAGGTAACCTTCGAGGCTGGTTACACATGTAAAACGGTCGTCTGCTCACAACTTCAGAACATCCCGGGGAACACGGATATCAGAGGCGTGGTAAGGTACCCGGTGCCTGGATCTCCTGCTGTAGGGAGCGGTTACGGCCGGGATGGGTGTTTTAGATGGTCTGTGTATGTTCTTACTCTTTGCTCCCAACGTCCTAACCATGGGAGGGGGCGGGGAGAGGGGAGAGGAGAAGGAACAGGAAGAGGAAAAATGGGATTTATGTAAACATGACAAATCTGTTATATTCCCTACATCACACACTGGACATGTTCTTTTTTTATTATTTTTATTTTTTTCTGGACATGTTCTTAAAAAAAAAACAAACCACCCAACCTCAGCTCAGAGCAATTGCTGCAAATCACACACCCCTGGTTATATGGCACTATTCCCAGCGGGAAAGCCAGAAGTAGTGAGGGATGGATTTTTGGTATGTCCTATGCATTTATTTATGGTGCAGCACATCATCAAACAACACTTCGCAGGCTCCGAGCTGGCAAACCGGAGGGCTTTGAAGAGAAATAATGAGCTGAGAGGTTCATGACACGCCGTTAAAAAGTTTGTGATTGGACTTGGAAAATCAGATGGGTCTCCGAGGAAAGTGACCATTTCTGAGCCATTGCACTTAGAATATTTTTGAGCCCCAGAGCAGATATTTATGGGAAGGGAGAGTTGTTTTTGTCTTGGGTCCAGGTTCTGACTCTGATGTACAGCAGGAAAGTCACTTTGTGCTGCAGACCTGAAGTCCTGGAATAGCCATGATGTCACCTTTTTCTACTGACCGGCCACCGCTGCACGGAGGCGGGAGGCGCGCCTCCAGCTCTGTGATGTTCGGCTCGATTCTCCCATATATGGGCTGCAATCCCAGCCAAAACAAGTGGGCAGGGGAGTGGACGGCCGCGCAGCGCCCAAGGTGGTGCGGCTCAGTGGGACGGCGGAGATGAGGTCAGAACGCAGGCATCATGAACAAAAGCGCGAGAGAAAGCAAAGGCGGCAGGCGTGGGGTGGGATTCGGGCGCCTGGCGTGCGCCGTCCAAATCAACCTCCGCTCTTCCACCGGTGCTCTGAGGCTCGGCGTTTCCACCTTTGAGATGCTCCCCGCCCCGCGGGCACAGGCACTCGCCGAAGAAAGCTCCCTGTGCCTCCCTGTGCGGCCCGACCGTGGAATCCCTCTCAGTGAATTAGGAAGGCGACGTTGGAGGATGGGAGCTCATGAACGAGAACAGTCCCTGCAAAGGAGGGGAAAATCACGCACACACGGTGACACAGAAGTAGGCCAAGGCAGGAGGAATCTGGTGAGGCCCTTCCTCCCCTTGCAGATGACACTTGACGCTTGGAGGCCAGGGCCCCGCGACCCGGCAGCTCAAGCCGCCGCCGGGCATCCCAGGGCCACCGCTGGAGCCCGAAGGCCGAGTGACCCGGGTCGGGCCCCGTGCGCCGTAGCAGGACCCGTCACCCGCCCGTCGTCCTCTCCTTCCTCCCTCCAGGGACGTGAGGGCACAGGCCCGCGGCCCTCGCTCCTGAAAGACCTTTCGGATCCAGCGAACAGTGGGGCGTGAAAGGCTGTTTGTGATCATGGGGGGACGGGGGCGGGGGGCGGGGGGAGCAGCGTGTTATGGTAATCAAGAGCAGGAACTGCTGCTCCTCCAGCTTTCTTCCCAAAAGTCACATGAATCAGGGTCAGGGGACATGTCCAAGCTGCCCCAGCAGGACTCCGACACGGACAAGGGTTTGTGTCTCGGGCAGGGCTGTTCTCTCCTCCTCCCCCTCCCTCCCCCCTCCCTCCCCCCTTCCTCCCTCTCCCTCCCTCTGTCTCCCCCCTTCCCCTCCCTCCCTCTCTTTCCCTCTCCCCTCTCCCCTCTCTCCCCCCTCCCCCTCCCCTCCTCCCCCTCCCTCCCTCTGTCTCCCCCTCCCCCTCCCTCCTCCCCTCCCTCCCTCTCTTTCCCTCTCCCCCTCCCCCTCCCTCCTCCCCTCCCTCTCCCCCTCTCCCCTTCCTTCTCCCTCTCTCCCTCCCTCTTCCCCCTCCACCCCTCTCCCTTCCTTTCCCCTTTCCTCCCTCTCCCTCCCTCCATCTCCCCTCTCCCCTCCTCCCTCCCTCAGTCTCCCCATTCCCCCCTCCCTCTCCTCCCCTCCCTCTTTCTCCCTCCCCCCCCATCCGCCCTCTTCTCTCTCTCACTGTGGGAAAATGAACTTATTTTCCGTGACCCGTGACATCTGACCACTGGGCTGATCACGAGGACACCGTGGTAAACCACAGCTCAACTTGAGACGATCTCCTCCCGGCGCGGTGCCTGAGCTCGGGATGGCACCATCCCGGTGACCCCGCGGGCGTCTGGGCCGCGGTCCCGTCCTCGCTCCCGCCATCCCCTCGCAGGACTGCTCCTGCCCCGCCGTCCTCCCGCTGGGCGCATCCCAGGCGAGGCGCCAGTAAACCAGAGAGCAGTTTGCGCAGCCGAAGCCCTGGCCGCGGTGCTCTCACATAGCAGCCTTCCTTCTAAAAGCGGAGGCTGGGGAAGCGTGCAGACCTCAGAGATCCTAGAAAAGAAACAAAAACAAAACACTAGGCCCCCGGATTGCTGTCGGGATGGTCCAGCAGGGACTCTGCGTTCATCTCCCTCTGGTTTGAATCCTCTCGGTGGGAGTAGCCGGTTGATGCCTCCAGCAGCCTGCGTTCGGCCCACTCCAAAGAAATGCAGCCAAGCATTCCAGAAACAAAGTCTGCAAGGAAAGAATTTTGAGCAGACCCAAGAGATGGACTTTTCTGGGCCTCCCTGGTCACTGCTGGGCTCCTGGAGGGCAGCCCCGAGGTTCAGGCCAGGAGGTGCTCACCCCCCAGCAGCCCCCTTGCACCCGGTGGTGCCCGACGAGGGAGACCCAAGTGTGCAGGTCGGCTGTCCTCTTAGCTGAGGAGGAAGAGGAGGAGGAAGAGGGAGGAGGGGGAGGGGAAAGGAGGAGGAGGGAGCAGGGGCATCACCCTCGGAGCTGCTGCGTGTCCGGGAATATAGGCTGCATCCTGGGCCCGACTGGAAGGTGCAGACCGTGGCCTGCACCCAGTTCCCTCCCTGTGTTCCCACACCACCCCCAGGCCCAAAGACGCAAGGAGGCCCCCAGGACCCACGAGCAGAGTGGGGAGGTGGACAGCGAGCAGAGGCCCCCACAGTGCAGGGAGAGGGGAACCAGGCCCAGCTGGGGCCGCCGGCCCTCCGGCCTCCCTGGGCCTTACCCTCAACCTTGGCTTAGGTAAGCTGAGCGGGTCGTGTGCAGGAACACGCGAGGGCGACAGGGGCACCAAACGGCCTCCGGTTTCCCAGCCGCCGCGGTGGAGGCAGGACGGGTGCCCAACAGTCTGCTTCCGAAGGCCCCAAGGAGAAGCTACCCCTGTGGGGGGCTGGCCCTCGCTTCGGCTCCGTTACTGGGAGCCCCACAGGTAGCCGGGGCGGAGGCCACCCCGGAACAGGTCTGCCTTGCGACTTGAAACACCGACGGCCCACTCGGGGTAGGGAGGGAGGCCCTCGGTGCCGAGGGGCGGGAAGGAGGAGCGGAGCCTCCCAGGGTCCTCGGCGGGGCTACAGACCCAGGCCCAGACCTCACCGTGCGGCCGATGGGCGCAGCCGGCGGCGAGTGTGCACGGGCTCCAGTGGCGCGAGGCTTCGGACCCCAGGGCCCACTCGAGCCCTCACACTGAGCCGGCCACAGTGAAATGGGCCAGCAGACGATGCTGCTCCAGGCCAAAAAGTGTGGAAAGCCAAAGGAGCCTCCCGGAAAGTGGGATTTTCTTTAATGGGGTCCCTGCTGGGTGCCTCCCTCGGTCACGGTCACGATGCTGTCGGGGAGAAACTAGCCTTTGCACAGTGGGCTTAGTCGTGGTTCCTCCTCATGCAAGTTACAGTGAAATGCACGGAGTCTCGCCGTGCTCCGGGCACCGGGCGAGGCATTCCTCACTGGCTCCGAGACCCGGCCCTCGTGGGAACCTGGGCGCCCTGTGTCTTCCTCCCCATTGTCCACTGGTGGGAGCCCCCCCCCCCCAGAGTGAGGGTGCGGGGCCAGGCTTCCTAGCTCCCGTGCCTCGAGCCTCTCAGCCGCCTCCTCCAAGCACCATCCTATCCGGTGCAGACAAGCCTGGGTTTGTGGTTATAAAGTTTAAGTTCCCAAGTGAGAAAAGCTATGAGCTAGGAAGGTCTCTTTGAATGGCCTTCTTCCACTCTTTCACCTCAATATGAAGGTAGTGGGGTTGCTCCCAAGTATCATCACTCTTTGTCATCAAAAAGTGCATAATTTTAGAAATAAACTCTCACTGAGAAGTCATTAGGTAGCCCAATTCAGATCTCGTCTGGTATTTGAAGTGCATTGAAAGTGAAACAGCTTGGAACTTGTAAGAGGAAAAAATTGCCTTAAAAAATGGGGAAGGTTAAAGACATGAGCAAATAGGTGAACCGATGCTACGTGCATGTTGACGAAGCAGGAAGAGGGAAGTTAACTTGGTTTGCATCTTAGTTGGACTGCTTGGTCCCTGACCTCTCGTAAAGTGGTGAAAAAGGACATAGTGTAATCCTGTCTGTACTTTTTATGTCTCTTGTTTGAAAACGGAGTGATGCGGGGCAAGAGAAATAAGCTAAAAGTGGCAGTAATGAAGATGAAAAAGAGACTGCACCTACCCTCAAGGATTTCAGGGTCCAGAAGCAGAGGCAAAGCGGTAGGAATGCATACAAGGCCCAACGCTGTGCAACAGAGGAAAGCTCCCGGTGGAATTTGAAGACTTGGACCAAATGAATAATTTGGGGGAATGGGGCAGGGGGGAGGAAAAAAGAGCAAAAGCACAGAGCATGAAAGGAGCTGACGTTTGGGGTCCCAAAGGAATCCGACGCTGCTGGAGGCTCCGTGTGGAGACATGAGCTGGTGAAGTGGCCACGGGTCACAGCCTGGATGCGGGGCGACCAACTGCCGATGGGTCTTCAAACATGGATTTGAGGTCACTAAAAACTACTCTCGTGGTGGTACCAACGTTTGGTCATCTGATCAACCCAATGAAAAGCTGGTTGTTTCCAAAAAGTAATTAAAGAGACAAACTCCTGGCATGATTGATTTTTTTTTAAGAGGCAGAAATAAACAGCACTAGATATGAAAAGAGACATTGAAACAGAAAGAGTAAATATTTAAGAATCATGAGATAATCACACGGACAACTTTGGGCCAATATATTTGAAACTTTAGATACACGGTACAATTTTTAGAAAGCATAAATTATGGAAATTAACTCAAGAAGAAATTGACACTGAATAAACCCATAACCAGAAAGAGGGGGAGAAATTAACTCCATAGTCAAAAATATACCACAGGCAGTACTAGCCCCAGAAGATTTTTGCAGTTTTTTTTTTTCCCCTGAAATTCAAGAAAGAAATAACAACCCCTAACAAACAACCATTCTAGGGGATAAGGAAAGGAGGGAAAAGTCTCCAACACATTTTTTTTTAAGATTTTTAGTTTATTTTAGAGGAGGACAGAGAGAAAACACCAGCAGGAGGGGCAGAGGGAGAGGGAGATTCTCAAGCTAACTCTGTGCTGAGCACAGAACCGCACAGAGGGCTTGATCCCACCACCCCGGGAGCATGACCTGAGCTGACACCAAGAGTCGGGCGCCCAATGGACTGCGCCACCCAGGCCCCGCCCCCAGCATATTTTATAAAGCTGTTATAATCCTGATGTCCAAGCCAGACAAGGACAGAATATGACTCAATCTCACATATAAACAGAAATCCGAAAGTACTGCATAAATATAAGCAAGAAATCCAAAGGGGATGTGTGCATGAAATAGCCTATGAAATGTATTTTATATGGCACGCAAGGATGGCTTAACATCAAAAAAAAAAAATCCATCATATAACTTACCTCATTGGCGTATTACAATAAATAATGGAACACATTCAGCAAAATGCGACACCTAATCGTAATTTAAAAAAAAAAAGTCTTTGCCAATGGGTTTGAATCGTAACTCCATGACTTATTAGTCACTGTGCTTTAATTCAGATGAAAATTATCTAAGCTTGGCATGAGAAAGGACAAGAATGGATGAGGAAAGGAAAGAGGACGCAGGCTAAGAGAGCAAAAGAGCAGGTCATTTAGAAGCACCCCGATGTTTCTAGCAACAACGTCCACAATAGCCAAAGTGTGGAAGGAGCTCGGTGTCCATCGAAAGATGATGGATAAAGAAGATGTGGTCTATGTATACAATGGAATATTCCTCAGCCATTAGAGACGACAAATACCCACCATTTGCTTCGACGTGGATGGAACTGGAGGGAATTATGCTGAGTGAAGTAAGCCAGTCGGAGAAGGACAAACAGTGTATGTTCTCATTCATATGGGGAATATAAAAAATAGTGAAACGGAATAAAGGGGAAAGGAGAGAAAATGAGTGGGAAATATCAAAAAGGGAGACAGACCATGAGAGAATCCTAACTCTGGGAAACGAACTAGGGGTGGTGGAAGGGGAGGAGGGCGGGGGGTGGGGGTGAATGGGTGACGGGCACTGAGGGGGGCACTTGACGGGATGAGCACTGGGTGTTATTCTGTATGTTGGCAAATTGGACACCAATAAAAAATAAATTTATTATTTAAAAAAAAAAGAAGGAGCAAATCCGAGTAAGACGCACAGGTGCGGAAGGCTGGAGAAGAGTCCGTGCAGAGCCCCAAGGGTGGACTTCTTTGCTACCCAACACAGAAGACCAACACGCTGGTGAGCGACTGTGGAAGAGAGTTGTAGAGAGCAGACCTCCAGCATTCCGGACTAGACGGTTGTGTGGACGCTAATTCAATTCATCAGAAGAGAAAATGCAACGTGAGGCTTGTGTGACATCAGCAGGGCTCTCTTGCATGAGGGGGAGGTAACCGTTTAAGAGAAGCAAGAGCCAGCACCCTGAAAAAGAGCTCGGGCCCTCACTGGACTTCAATTAATATCAGCAGAGAGAGAGTGAGAACATGCAAAAGAAACATGATCCGCTTTTAACATTATCTGCCCAAGATACTACAGGGCCTGGCAAAGTCACCACTTGATAAATGTTGACTGGACTGAGCCAACGCTCCCAGCACGTTACAGAGGGTATGGGGAAGTCAGCAGTTGTGGCTTCGGAATACTCGGAATCGCAGCTGGCAAGAAAAAAATAAAGTTTATCTTGGAAGTCTACAGTAAATCTAGGGTTAAGGGGTACCTCGTGATGGTAAAGTTAGAGGTAAAGAGCACTCAAGACAACAAAGAAGAAAAGATGTTTCTATATTCTTTGCTCTTAGTCTATCGTACATTTTGTTATGTTTTTATAAACAGTGATGACACTTTTGGATCAAAAGTTCAGCTTTGGGGGCACTTGAGTGGCTCCGTCAGCTAAGTGTCCAACTTTTGATTTGGGCTCGGGTCATGACCTCAGGGTCCTGGGATGGAGCCCCGTGTCGGACCTCAAGCTCGATGGGGGTGTCTGCTTGAGATTCTCTCCCTCTCCCTCTGCCCCTACCCCTGCTTGCTCTCTCTGTCTCTCTCTCTCTCTCTCAAATAAAATTAAATATGTTTTCAAAAAAAGTTCAGCTCTGCTCACCACGGGTTTCGTTTTTATAGAAAATAACAAAACATAGTATCTTGGTCCTCAACGATCCCTTTGTCCCCGAGGCACTGTATCCACATGTGGGCAGCGACCGGAACTGCCTTTTACTCCCCGCTTCGTTGCCTGTGGCCTCCCAACTACGTAATATCCATGCACGTCCACTCACTACTACTATGACCTGAATATATGTAAAAATCTGTAGAAATAAAGCAAGCCAAGTCACCCTTTCACCAGGTGTGTGCAAAGTGTGGAGAAAGGTATGATCCGGACATTTCTGCCCAGCCTGGGGAAAGGACGGACAAGACCATGGAACATGGAAGTCAGCTTTGAACGAAATAATATCCCATTGAAGGCAGCATCGGGCGGCTGCCAAGAGGTCTCGTTAATAGCAAGACCGGTCTTCCCCCAAGACGATTGAGAATGACGATGACTTCACTTGGCTTTAAGGAAATTCATTCAGGCCTGAGTTGGGCGGACGGTGCTGGAAAAGCGAGTGGCCCACCTAAGAGCTTGGTAATTGTTTGCTGACTGCCTGGCGCTGAAGTCTCCCCGCTTCGGGACTCCAGATTACAGATGGCATTACCCAGGGACCCAACCCAGATCAGAGGGAGAATGTACTAGAACCCTCTGCCGGGAGCAGTCTCCTGCTGATCTGATGCAAGTGGCAAGATCCACAGCAGGACAAAGGAACTTTTGAAAAGGACTTGAAAAGAGCTCACTTGCTCTGCGGTTAACCCATCAAAGGCGTCTTCCTGTAACCCGGAGGACAGCAGGCCTCGACATGTGCTGGCCATTTGGAAACCAGATTCATATGGAGTAGATCAAACATTTCAGGAGAGCCCCTTGCCTTGAAAATATGGGGCCTTATGAAAATCATTAAGCAATTCATTGATATTTATTTGCTTACACTGTGCTTCAGCAGAGCAAGCTGGAAGAGGGGGATGAGAACCATTGACCCGGTTTCAGAGGCCCTAGTTCAAGAAAGAAGGATTCCCTTACATGCCTGATTTTAAAGAGCCTTTTAAGAAGACAGCCTACCACACAGCTGGCATGGAAAGGCCGTCTTGGCTCCCTTCAACTGTGTATTAGGTTAACAGCCACCTCAAGCTTCTTAGAAACCTAGAAATCCCCAGGCGGTTAGAGGAATTCCACAGGGCTAAGAAAACCCTTGCAATCTCAGAGCTTTAAGCAGAAAAATATTTCCCAACGTCTTCGTTGGCCGGCGTGTGCACTTCGTGTGGAGCACTCCCGGCCTCACCGGGGCGGCCCTCGGCACGTCGCACCCTCTGTCCTTCCTGATGGGCCAACTCCTTCATTCGAGCCTGGGCCCGGCAGACCTGGAAAGGAGCGAGGAGCAAGGCCGTATTTCCACCCGGGAGTTACCGGGTCACGGCGCATGGGTTCCTCCTCCACTGCCTGACTCGGGGAACTTCGCTTCTTTAAAGTTCAAGGAAGTAGCCCCTCAAGATTCATCAGCCTCCTGGCCTCAACTTCCCTGTAGCTCAGATGCAAAGTTCCCATGAGTGCAGAAAGGCTCAGCGGGATGCCATCATGCTCCCCTTTGGGCTTTCAAATGATCTATATGAAGGCGAAGGTGGATGCCAAATGCATAGCCTCGGAGAAGGACAAACATTATATGGGGAATTCATTCATTGGGGGAAGATAAAAAATAATGAATATAAAAATATATATAAATATATACTTATATTTATATAAATATAAAAAACAGTGAAAGGGAATAAAGGGGAAAGGAGAAAAAATGAGTGGGAAATATCAGAAAGGGAGACAGAAGATGAGAAACTCCTAACTCTGGGAAACGAACTAGGGGTGGGGGAAGGGGAGGTGGGTGGGGGGTGGGGGTGACGGGCACTGAGGGGGGCACTTGATGGGATGAGCACTGGGTGTTATGCTATATGTTGGCAAGTTGAACACCAATAAAAAATAAATTAAAAAAAAAAAAAAACAGAAATGCATAGCCTCTGAGGCTCTGGGAAGAGAGGGGGAGGCTGGCTCTAGGGAGCTAGGCTCAACTTCCAGAACATTGCAGAGGTTGAAAGTCTGTCCTCAAATATTCAACACATATGTTTTGAAAGTCATTAAGTTCCAAAATTTAAAAAAAAAAAAAAAAAAGACAAATTTAAAAGATCCAGCGCTGGTTCTTGCACAAAGCAGATACCCAAGGAATGCTTGTTGAAGGATGAATTTGTTAGCTGATAAATACGAGAGATACAGTCTGTTTTGCACCACATGGCAGCTGAAACTGCTAGGAAGACGTTTGTCCCTCGTTTGTCATTAGACGAGTCTTAGAAAATGAGTCGCCTAAGCCCTACCTGTGCTGGAGAACCAGCTTCCTCCACGGAGCCCTCCCGGCACGGTCTCCTCTTTGTCACGACCGAGAGAGACAACCATCACATGGCTTTGAATGGCCGGTTAACTTCTTGTGATCCCCGCAGTCATGGTCCCTGAAGGGAAAAAAAAAAAAACCTTATTATTTGTTTACCTAAATCTGGGCGGGGGGGTAACTCCCTCGGGACCCCACATGGATTCTTGGGAAATGCACAGACTCCAGAACTCTTTGGGGACTGATTGATCCGCTCACGAACACGTATCAGACATGCAGTACTGCTCGCACCGTATGGCAGTCAAAGCTGCAGCGCACAGAGCGCGTCGATCTCTGCTACTTTTTTTTATAGTCTGCACTTAGAAGAAATGTTGTCTTAGAAGATCTTTTCTCTGGTCTCAAGTTAACCTTGGACAATCAATATTTAAGAAGGAATAATGTGTTTTTTATGCAGCAAGATAAGATAGCGAGTGCATAAATACCGTCACCGCTAAGGTGGCAACACTGCAGTGACATTTTCTGTTGGTTGACAGAGATATTGGTTCTTCTTTTTTCTTTTTTTTTTTTTTTAATTGGTTCCTTTCTAATAGGACTATGACCGCTACTTCCCTAGTAGATGGAGGGAGCCTTAGTCATAACAGGCCCTTTGTTGATGAACTAATTAGACTTTTCAGAGAATAAGATCTAGTCTTTTTTTCTAAATTTTATTTATTTATTCATGAGACACACAGAGAGAGAGGCAGAGACACAGGCAGAGGGAGAAGCAGGCTCCCTATCAGGGGAGCCAGAGGTGGGACTGGATCCCAGGACCCCAGGGTCACGGCCTGCGCTGAAGGCAGGTGCTCAACCGCTGAGCGACCCAAGCATCCCAAGATCTAGTCTTGGTACTTTTCATAAGGAGGAGGGGAGGGAGGGAGGGAGGGACCGAGGGAGAGACAATGAAAGGTAAAGAAAGAACAGAAGAAAAAAGTCTGTTAGGGGATCCCTGGGTGGCGCAGCGGTTTGGAGCCTGCCTTTGGCCCAGGGCGTGATCCTGGAGACCCGGGATCGAGTCCCACATCGGGCTCCCGGTGCATGGAGCCTGCTTCTCCCTCTGCCTGTGTCTCTGCCTCTCTCTCTCTCTCCCTCTCTCTCGAATAAATAAATAAAATATATATTAAAAAAAAAAGAAAAAAGTCTGTTAAAGTACCCGCCTACGTGACCTCACCACTTGTAACTACCGCCAAGTCCACATACATAGCAGCTATGTCGATGCAGGAGAGTCAAAAAAGAAATTCCAACCTTAGGAATCTAATTTGAAAAATCTCCCCCCCCACCCCCCATGAACCATAGTTATGAATGAGGAGGACTTTACCAACCGCGTCTTGCTACCAGGCCTGGGAAGAGCTCACTCTGGGGTTGTACTCAAACTTTGGAACTTCAGAGTAGCACTCTACTCATCGGTGCTTCACACGGGGATGTTCCTTGAAAGATGCCCAAGAAACAGGCCCGCATAGACACTTGCACTTCTCGGAACCGGGCCAGGAGCCTCCCTGAAGCGTGTGCGGGCTCAGGGATCAACCCTGGGAGGCTTAACCGCTGAAGTGTCTGCCTTCGGCTCAGGTCATGATCTCAGGGTCCTGGAATCCAGTCCCACGTCGGGCTCCCGGCTCAGCAGGGCATCTGCTTCTCCCTCTCCCTCGCTCATGCTCACGCTCTCTCTGTCTCTATCTCTCTCTCCCAAATAAATAAAATAAATAGACCTTAGAAAACAAAACCTCAGAGGGAAGAAAAGAGCAGATGAACGGCGTCATGACACCACGGAGGAAGGCCTGGGTGCAGGTGGCGGGCAGATGGGGTGGGCTTGAGCGAACTGACTTGACCTAATTCTGAATCTTGCAACTGAGATGATGATATTGCCCAGGAATATTACTCATCCGGAGTAAGAAATTACCGGGTAAATCAGCTAACGCGCAGTCTGACACGTGGGCTTGGTGACGTGTCCTGGCTGTGCAGGCCGGTCACCGACAGCCGGTGACACCGTTGATGCCGTGCCGGCCAGGGCTTCGGCAAGGCGAGGGGGCGTCGTAATAAAATTGCTCGTGCTCAGCAGCCCTGCGTGCTGCCACTGGTGCGGGCACGCTCGCGGCTGCGGCCATCCGTGTGGGGCCCGTGTTGGGGGTGCACGGACTCCAATGCGAACACGACCAGATGCTAATTGTCAGTGACGTCGTCCCTCCAAGCCACCCCCAAGAGAACCTCCTGCATCACCAAAGCTCACCACCTGCGTCACCTTTCTCCGGACTCTCCTCCAAGTCAACGTTTTCGCTCTCTTGAGCATCTTAACAACTTTGCCTTTTCCCCTTCTGGGTCCTCAGAATCCTCATCCGCATTGCATCACACACGGTCGCTGTCTGTTTGCCTCGCCCCCTATTTGATTTTAAGTCCTTTGAAAGCAGAGATCGGCCTTATCTTTGTTTCTTAGGGGCCGAGTGCAGGGCGTCGGGCTTAGCAGCTCAATAAAAACATGTTGGGCTGCAGCGAATGGGGACCCCCCCCAGCCACCAGGCCCTGAGCACGGGCCCTTCTGCCTCCCGTGCGCACACCCACAGACCTACACTGCACACCTGGAGAGCTGGGGGCACGCAGCTGCCTGCCTCCCCCCTGCAGGGCCCGCTCCCCGGAAGGCTCCTCGCTGTGCCAGGTGCCAGGAAAGCACGACGGTCCAAGTGGGAGAGTCTCGATGCCAAGAGCCTGCTGATGAGGGGGCAGCGGGAGCCCCACGATGGGCCACAGCTCCTGGCCTCCCGTCCCCTCCTCCCCCTGCACCTGGCCCTCTGGGGGCCGCCACCTGGCTGCTCTCGATTACACAGCAAGGGCCCCACGCAGCCTCCAGGGACTCCGGCGGGAGACTGACCCCCGCACACCCTCAGGACAGCTCCAGTTCTCAAAAGGACTATTATCGTTGCTGTAATATGACTTATAGAGCCCGCATCATTTTTTAAGAGTGTCCCTACAGGCAAACAGAGTACGCGTGAGCTCACAGCTTCTAGAACCTGCCCTGAGGCTCTGCTGCCTCCGGAGACGGACCACCGGCCTGCTGGGATCTGGGGGGACACAAGGCAGGAGGGCTCGGCCTTCTCCTGACGCCCTGCAGGGTTGCCCTGTGTGGCCAGTAAAAGCCCGGTTCAATGTGAACTCCGGGCAAACAGCGCCCGCCGGTTTCGTGGGAGCGTGTGCCCACCCCCGTGGGCCATACGGACGCTGACCAGCTGGCCATGGGTCTGACTCAAGTTGCACCGATTATCCTGTATTTTGTGAGGAACCCGGAGCCCGGGCAGAGCCAGGAGCGTGGAGAGGCTCGGCGAGTAAAGCTTCTTTAAAGCCCTGGCTGGATGGCGAGGCCGTTGTTGGGCCCAGGCCCCACGGGGAGTGGGCTCTGGTCGCCGGCAATCAGCTGGGGGGGGAGCGCGCTGAGCGACCACTGCCTTGCCCCGGCCGGTGGCAGGTGCCCCCCTCGCCAGCTGGGGAGGGAAAGGCCTGCTCCCTAAGGGGGCTCGCCTTCCGCAGGTGGCCCGTGCCCTGTTCCTTGGCTGTGCCGGGCGCCGGGGGCTCCTCACCTGCAGACGCGGGCGCCCCGGCCGCCATCCGCCTCGGCCGTTCCCCGCCATGCCACGGGCAAGGTGCTCCCCTCTCTGCTCCCTGATGAAGCCAGGGGACCCCCGGGGGCGGAAGCGGGAGTGGCACTTGGCGCTCATCGTGGCACCTGACCGGCGCGGGTAGCCTGTTGGCGTCAGTCATTGCTACCCGCGTCGCCGTCTTGGGTGTGTGACACCACGCAGGAGGCACCTGGAATCGAGTCTCCTCAAGCCCGGACCTGGGAAGTGCAGGAACAGGGACGCCAGCAGGTCGTCAAGGCCCTACACCGGGAGGTGTGACCTGGGGGACAGATGACTCCAGCGCCAGCCCTGCGGCTGGGACTCCAGTCCCGGGGCACCTGGCCCGCCGAGCACCTGCCAAGTCAGAGCGCAGGTCACCATGTGGACCCGCATTAGTCACCGCAAACACGTGTTGGGAGACTGAAGTCTGCTTTAAGAAATGAGAGAGAGAGAGGGAGGGAGGGAGGGGAGGGGGGGATGTCAGGGATTTCTTATGAGGAATCAATGAAATCGTCTCACCGAGTGTTAGAGCAGGGCAGGCCGGTAACAACGGCTTGACTGAGGTTAGCTGTTATCCTGCGGGACGCCTCAAAGAACGGGCAGGATTTTCAGTAAGAGAGACGGGAACGTGTAACTTAGAAGAAAAAATGTTTGACGTTAGGATGAGGCCGACTCTCAGTGTGTGAGTGATGACTGTGGACCTGGTTCTCCAGGCAGCGTCGCGTGGAAGACTTTTGAACAGGGCTGTGATGTTTCCAGTGCGCGGCTGCCGTGAAAAGTTGCTCTCACCCACGTGTGTGAGGCGGACACCGCGGGAAGGCTGCGGTCAACTGGAGGCTCTTAGGAAAATAGCAGATGGGCAGTAACATGACCATGGGGTTGAGGAGGGGCCAGAGTGGTGGGAGGGACAGGAGAGGGAGGGAGGAGGAGGCCCCGCAGTCTCAGATACACAGGCCGGGGGGCTCTCGGGTGCTCAGCCAGCTAAGCGGCCAGCTCTTGATTTCAGCTCAGGTCATGCTCTCAGGGTTGTGAGATCGAGCCCCATGTCAGGGTCAGGCTCTGCGCTCAGCTCAGAGTCTCTTGAGAATTTTCCCTCTCTCTCCACCCCTCCCCCTACTCTCTCTCTCTCTCTCTCTCTCTCTCTCTCAAATAAAGAAATAAAGAGATAAATAAATAAAGCTCAAAAAAATGCAAGCCTGGGTACCAACTGGATACCACTGGTCAGGAAGATGAAAGAGCCAAAGTTTCAGGATTAAAAAACTGTTGGTTGTTGCCCACAGCAGACCCTGTTTTTCTTCTATTCCACATTCCCCATCACTCCTCCCTTCCGACATTTTGTTCAAATATTCTCCTGCCTCTAAGTGGCCACTGCTTCAGAGAAGACTCGCCTATCTTCAGCCCCCAGGGGTGCGGGTGGGTGTTCCTTTGTCCAAGACACCCAAGTGGCTCCATCTTCTTGCCAGGAATCAGACTGAGCACGAGCATATGGCAAAATTCTTGGCACAAAGAAGCCAATGAGTGGAAACAACCCAAATATCATCAAGTAGGGAATGGATAAACAAGATGTGGTATGTCCATACAACAGGATATTAAGTGACAATAAAAAGAGAATGAAATACGGATTCACGGTACAAAAAGGAGAGGCATCAAAACGTTGTACCAAGTGAGAGAACTCACACACAAAAGACCACCTGTGACTCCATTTAAACAGAATGTTCAGAATTGGCAAATCCATATAAAGACAGAAAGTAGGTTAGTGATTGTCAGGGGCTGGGGACGGAGGATCACAGGGAGTGACTGTTAACGGATACAGGATATCTTCAAGGACAGTAAGTCTTCTAAAATTAATTGTGGTGACGGCTGCCAATTCTGTGATTGTAGCAAAACCCGTTGAATTGTACACTTTCACTAGGTTAATTATTTGGTAGGCAAATCATATCTCAATAAAGCTATTGTTGATTTTTTCCTTCGAAATCCAAAAGGAAGACTTCTAGGGAGACTTCAGGAAAACATTTCATCATTACTCTTAAAGAGAAACGCAAAGGAGAGTTGGCTTCTCTTTCTGGAGGCTGATGTATCTGGATATGATCACTGGAGCTGTTGTGGGTGGCTGCCGACCACGACAGGAACCCACGCAAGTCAGAGCTGAGCCACAGGGTGGCCAGAGCCCAGAGAAGCACCTAGGCTTCTCATTACCTAAAATAATAAAATTTACTTATATTTTAGGCCAATTGATTAGAGCTGCTCTGTCACTTGTAGCCGTAGCATAACAGAGCTTTCTAACTCCTATGGTTCCATTAACAGAAATTTTAAGGTCAGGAGAAAGGTTGGTTTTTCAGAGAAACTATGAATTTACATTAATTTAGAAGTACAAGTGTAATGCAGGTGAAAATTTGTTTTTTTTTAAGATTTAATTATGTATTAGAGACAGAGAGAGAGAGAGAGAGAGAGGCAGAGGGAGAAGCAGGCTCCATGCAGGGAGCCTGATGTGGGATTCGATCCCAGGTCTCCAAGATCACGCCCTGGGCTGAAGGCAGCGCCAAACCACTGAGCCACCCGGGCTGCTTTTTTTTTTTTTTTTTTTTTTTTAAAGGCAGGTGTAAATTTGAAGCATAGTTCAAGATCTGGAGAAAGGGATAGATGAATGGAGGGAGGGAGGGGTGGGTGGATGGATGGATGGGTGGACGGATGGATGAATGGATGGATGGATGGATGGATGGATGGATGGATGGATGTCTGGATAGATGGATGGATGGACAGATGGATGGATAGACGGATGGATAAGTGGATGGATGGATGGATGGATGGATGGATGGATGGATGGATGGTGACTGGATGTGTAGATGGATGGATGGATAAGTGGATGGATGGATGGATGGATAGATGGATGGATGGATGTGTAGATGGATGGATGGATATGTGGATGGATGGATGGATGGATGGATGGATGGATGGATGGATGGATAGACGGATGGATAAGTGGATGGATGGATGGATGGATGGATGGTGGATAGATGGTGGATGGATGTGTAGATGGATGGATGGATATGTGGATGGATGGATGGATGGATGGATGGATGAGTGGATAGATGGATGGATGGATGGATGGATGGATGGATGGATGGATGGACAGATGGACGGATAGACGGATGGATAAGTGGATGGATGGATGGATGGATGGATGGATGGATGGATGGATGGTGGCTGGATGTGTAGATGGATGGATGGATATGTGGATGGACTGGGGAGATACTTAGAGCAGAAAGCTGAAGCCCAAGGAGCACAAAGACAGAGAGCAGAGAGGAGCCTCCTGGACTTCCTACACTGAACAGGCAGGAGAGCAAGGGAAATTAGTGAAGGAATCTGCAAACAAAGAGGATAGAAAAGGACATGGGGGAACTGGAAAATGCTGTAAATGCTATCACACAAGGCAAAAAGAGGATTGAAGGAAGAAGAGGATTGAAGTTTGGGTCAAATTCTATAGACACCAAAGAAGAAATAGTCCAAAAAAGTATGTTCAGATATACAACTAGGAGGCCAGTATGAGAAAAGATTGTTTTTTAAAGGAATTGAGTGGAGTGATGGTGACACGGGCCAGATTTCAGAAGATACGGGCTTGGGAGCAGGAGAGGGATGCCGCAGTGAGTGAACAGTGAGGAACTTATGACACCATGGAGGCACCTCCTTACAGGACATTGGTCCCGTGGAAAGCATCACTGAACTCACCAGTACCTGGTTCTGCTCCCCCTCCCGGCACGTGCAAGATGGTGCTTCTCAGGGTCCTGGCACTTGGGAGGAGACGTGTGACAGCTCTTTGGTGAAATGCACAGTGGGTCACTTCTGAACTAGGGCAGTGGGAAGCACATGCCTGACCTTCCCACATCTCTCTCCCCACTACAGCGGTCATAGAGGGGTCCTCGTTGCATAGATGATAAAACCCGAGACTGAAGACCCTTGATTGTGAGTCACTAAATGGAGGGTAACTCCCCTTGAGGAGAGTCCGTTGCTCTTCTACAGGCAGGAAGAAGCTATACATTCCTGTCATGCCACCCAGATGGAGGGGCCGTTGGTCATCATAACCTAGTCCTCTCCTTGTTAACAGAGAGACTGCAGGAAAGAGAACAGCAAAGTCGAGGAAGGAATGCTTTTATTCTGGGTTTTGATTTTTCATTTTTTTAAAAAAGGGTTTATTTACTTATTTGAGAAAGAGAGAAAGAGCACAAGTGGGGGGAGAAGGCACAGGAAGGGGGACAAGCTGAGCTGGGAGCCCGATGTGGGGCTCGATCCCGGGACCCCAGGATCATGACCTGAGCTGAAGGCAGACGCTTCATCTACTGAGCCATCCAGGACCCCTGATTTTTCATATTTTTAGGGCATGTGAGACCCAAGCAGGTTAGGAAGATGGAAAAAGTCTATAGGGAGGAAGAACCCAAAGAAGACAAAGCAGCATCCTACAGAAAGCAGGAAACGTGGCCACGCACAGGCCCAGCAGCGGGGCCGGGCCCTTCTTCTCTGGGGGAGAAGTACAAATCCAGGCCCAAGGTGAGTACCGGGCCAGTCGGGTTGGAGGGGGAAGCTGAGGGAGCCTCTGCACTCCACTTCCGGGACAGGAGAACAGAGGTGGGAGCCAGGAAGCCTTGACCCCTGAAGGATGAGCGGCAAGGACAGTCACTGAATGCACTTCATTCTCGTGCTTTAAATCCTCTAGGCATTTCCCACACAGAATCATCATGATTTAAAAAGTCACTCAAGTCAGGCCCAGAAAGCGTTAAAACTGCTTTGTTCCAAGTTCTACTCTGGCCCCCACCTCTACTGCTTCCCAGTGTCCTTTACCCAAATTCGTTGCTCCCCTGGCAGGCCAGCCTGGTCCCCCACAGAACAACACATGCTGTGCTCCCCGTGAGCGCACTTGTGATGAACTTTGAGCCACACATCTGCTGCAGACAAGGAACTCTATTCCCAAATGGCTGACACGAGCCGAAGATTCTGGGTTCATCCCCACCGTAGCATATTTTTATTAGATAGGCCGCTGGAGAATCAGAGGAGTGAATTTAGCTGCTACGTCCATACCTCGTGGCAATGCATGCCCAGCTATTGTTCTTTTCATCAGCCTGATGTTATTCTGACTCTGTTTCTGCAGAGTGAATATTTGGGTGGAAACCAGTGTCCATCCTCATTTACCCTCCGAGCCGTTGTTGTATCTGGGCTAAGGATGTATTTTCACGATGTCACCACTCCAAGCCTCTTTCTTTGATTTAAAGCAGGGGTTGGCACACATCATGTGTAAAGTCCCAGAAAGTAAATATTTTTGTGGGACATAACAATCTCTGTGGCAGCAACTCAGCTCGGTCATGGCTGCGTGAAAACAGCCAGAGAAAGCACTTACGTGAATAAGCACGGCTGTGTCCCAATAAAACTTTATTTACAAAGAAAGTGGGTGGGATTTAGCCCCTAGGCTATACTTTGCAGACCCTGCTTGAAGTACAGATTAGCAGGAAGACATCAGGCCAGCCGATAGATTAAAAACCAATATCCTTTCATGTGTTTGTCTCCAAAGAGAAAAAAAGTAACTAAAATGCTTGTTGGACATTTTATTTCTTTAGCAGACAATGGAATGACATACCCCCCCCTTCTAATACATTATATCTTAAGATTTTAGATTTCTTTCTCACCAAAAAAAAAAAAAAAAAAGTTGAGAGAAGCAGTAGAATTTGATTCAGGGAAGAGAGGGTTAAATGGCTAAAACTTGTGGGGTGAACGTATCGCTTACCGCGGACACAGCCTCTTCTTCAGACACTGATTTGCTCCGTGGAGCTGACGAAGAGAGATGCAAAGTAAAAACAAATTTGCTGACCTTCATTTCAGAGATCAAAGGTTAAATTCATACCCCGTAGGATGGTTCTGTTAAATCACTCCCAAGCTGCCTGGCAACATATTTTCAAAAAATATTTCTCTCCAGCCTTATCAAGTGTTCTTTGTGTTCTGGAAACATGATTTGAAGTCCCAGCTAGAGCTGGGACGTCGAGAGTCTTCACTGAAATTCTTCTCCAACTGCATCCAGAGGCCTACAGTTAGTTGGCACAGACATTAGTCGCAGGGGTTCATGCCTCTGGGTCTAGTTATTATTCATCAAAGATGGAAATTGACATTTTACACTGAATAACCAAGGATGGGATAAACCACGAGTCGATATACAGGTAAAAATATCCACTTGGATGTCCTTGTAATTGGGCTGAACAAAGCCATCCTAGATTGGAATGGCCAATCAGGAGTGTTCCCAATTTCTTCGCCTCAGAGCAGAACCCCAACGGTTCAAAAATTAGGAGACCTGTGTGAACAAATTAGTCCAACTCGCAACACATTTGTTAAAAAAAAAAAAAAAAAAGCAAATGTCCTGTTTCTTTAATTGTAAGATCACACAAAACCTTTCAACAGCGATGGTCCACACAATTTATTTCACGACAAAGTTTCATCCGTCCAGAGTGAGGTGAAAAAATTAGGACACTGGCGTAGGTATTTTATAGACCTACATGCATTTCATTTAAAGGGCCTTCCCCTAGTCTATTCTCATGTTACTTAATCAAATTTAATCAACTTTAATTAAATAATTAGTTACTTAGTAAAATAATATCAAGAGCCCTCTATTGGTCCCCAGTTGTTTTAAACCACTATTGCTATGGATTGAGTTGGGTTCCCTCCACCAACTATCTGTGTGATGGTTCTTAGAGATATTAGGTCGTTTTGTCGGATTTTTTTTAAAGGTTTATTTATTTACTTTAGGGAGGAGGAGGGGAGGGAGGGGGAGATATAGAGGTGGGAAGCAGACTCCCCGCTGAGTGGGGAGCCCGAGAGCAGGGCTCCATCTCATGACCTTGAGAACATGACCTGAGCCAAATCAAGACCTGGCCACTTAACCTACTGAGCCACTCGGGTGTCCCCAGATATTAGGTGTCTGGGAGGCAACTGGAGTTAGATGGGCTCATGGTGTGTGGGGGACCCTCATGATGGGATCTGTGGCCTTACAAGAAGAGAGGAAAGAAGAGACGCACACGAGAAGGTGACATCGGTAAGCCAGGAAGAAGGCCCTGACCAGGAACCAGATCAGCCAGGATCTTGATCTTGGACTTTCCAGAATGGTGAGCAATAACTGTGTGCTGCTCAGCCTCCCAGGCCATGCTGCTCTGTTATGGCAACCCGAGCTGACTAATACAACACTTCTATTATTTAATGAGTAGGGAACTGAGAAGCTAGAGGGCATTGTTGAAACCTTAATTTCTAGCATTTGCTGGCTCAATAGAGAGTAACAAATCTGGATTTTCTTCCCCAGAGTTCAGAAGGTAGGTCACCGTTGGCGGGCCTCTGAGAATCTGGAATGTACTAACTAAGCTGAGGGCGCGTGTGTACACTCAGGAAGAGGTTGTGTCATTGATGTTGTGAGAGGGGCAGGTATCAGGATACCTGCTTTGTTGGGCGGAAACACTGAGAATTGATTTTTTCCTGCTAGAGGAGAGATGAAAAATTAAAATTAAACCTAAGTGTCCTCCCCAGTGGCGCTCCATTCCCACACCACACACTTCCTAGCGTCGCATGAGTCAAATCAGTGACAATTTAGCAACTGAAATTTCCAATAAGATGCCCATCAGGTGACTTTGGATATGTTCTTTATCCTTTCCAGGGCTTCTTAACCTATGAATGGGGATAATAGCTTGTCCAATCTCATGGGGGTGCTTGGGGGAATAACAACGCATGTAACACACTGGCTTAGTTGGTAGCATAAAGTAAGTGCCCAGTAAATGTTTTGTGCTGTTATTTGGATTATACATTAAAAAGACACAAAAATAGCTGATTTTATTCTTGAAATTGCTTTCTCAAATTTTGAAGCTGAAATAGAAAATAAAATTGCTTAGATCATTATCAGTTAAAGCCAGTTGAATGGTTGGAAGACTTCCATCTGAGACTTTGTGTGTGTGTGTGTGTGTGTGTAATCCCTAAGGATGCTTAAAAAAATGCTAAACTATTCTACTGAGAGGCAGAGATATCAGATGGAATCTCGACCTCTAAATTCTCTCCTGCTAAAAAGCCATCACCAGTGAGATCCAAATAAAGGAATCTGGCAAAGAAAGACTTGATCACACCCTAGGTTTCTGCCCCCATCCCCTGACCCCATAAGGCTCAGACCCATGTACCTGTGAGGATTTGTTTGCCTGGGACAGGTAGACGTAAAGGCCCCACCTGTCCTCCAATATCTTCCAAGGAGGAAGAGGCTCAGGGGTAACAAGTGTCAGCCACACAGATCACCAAGTGTGAGAAACGACACGGGTCCAGCCCAGAGGGCCAGGTCCCCCAGGAAGAAGTTAGACCTTTCTGTTTTTTACTGGTCACATGAAATGTCCCCCTGGTCACAACATGGCAAAGCTCTTCCTTCTCAAGACGGAGTGAGCAATGAGTTGGGGCAAAGGAGATTCTTACATTTCCTCTGAAGTACACATTTTTCACTTTGGCGGCACTGGGGGCAGCACAGACCTGTGTGAAAACCATCGAAAGCAAACTCTCCCCTACACACACCCCAAAATAGACACTGATGTAGACACAGAATCGCATGTATAATTTGGGAGAGTAATTAGATCTCCTGGAGCCCATCCACAAACCCCCATCAAGAATCCGTGCCTTACTGTCATTTTAAACAAATACTCAGCGAGCACTGAGTGTCAGGCACCGTGTTGGGCACTGTTATAGGTGTGCATCCTTAGATCTGAAAACATCCCTTCTTTGCAAATACTATTGTCTTGCTTTGCAGTCGGGAGACAAAAGCTAAGGAAGGTTCAATGGTGCGCCCAGCTCTGGGTTCTCGTAGCGGTTCTGTCAAGTACTGCCCGCGGGGACTTGCATCAGATCACCTGCTCCTACTCTCATTCTTAGTTTCTAGTCCGTAAGCTCAGGTTACAACAGTCGTGGTGGCTGACGGTCATGTGTACGACGTTGCGTGCACCGACCCAAACTGGTGTGTGAATCAAGGAGATAAAGAACTTATTAAATTCAACGGCAAAAAAACAAACCATCCAATCATGAAATGGGCAAAAGACATGAACAGACACTTCACCAGGGAAGACATAGACGTGGCCAACAAGCACATGAGAGCATGCTCCGCATCACTGACCATCAGGGAAATACAGATCCAAACCACAGTGAGATCCCACCTCACCCCAGTGAGAATGGGGAAAATTAACAAGACGGGACACAACAAATGTTGGAGAGGATGCGGAGAAGGGGAACCCTCCTGCACTGTTGGTGGGAATGGGAACTGGGGCAGCCACTCTGGAAAACTGTGTGGAGGTTCCTCAAAGAGTTAAAAATCGATCTGCCCTACGACCCAGCAATCGCACTGCTGGGCACTGACCCCAAAGATACAGATGCAGTGAGACGCCGGGACCCCTGCACCCCAATGTTTCTAGCAGCAACGTCCACAGCAGCCACACTGTGGAAGGAGCCTCGGTGTCCGTTGAAAGATGATGGATAAAGACGCAGCACATCCTTTTGCACAGATTCTGGAACAGGTTAAGCACACAGTAAACCATCACATTCAAAATGGAAATAGGAACAGGTGCCTGGTGGTTGGAACGAGCCGCCCTGCCTGTGAGCCGGAGAAGCTGCGGTGGCGCTCGCAGCCCCTTGGGCCCGCAGCAGCCGTCCGCGCAGGGTGGCTCGGAGAAGGGGAGTGCCCCCCCATAATCCTGCCGACGAGCGGTGTGCCTACGCTCTGCCCGGACGGGGGCATGTGGCGACCCAGACGTGGCGTTACAGGCCATGGTGGGCTCCAGCTTCGGGAAACGGGCCCCCGTACATCCCGGTGTCCAGGCGGAAGGAGGGGTGGATCGATAACGGTCCCTGGCACTCGTGTCCCCACGTGGAAAAGCAAGCTGGAAGCCGTGTCTGCTCGGAAGGAGCATAGCCCTGTTTTCTTTCGTAAAAGGGCAACATGCAAACCCCTGGTTTCACAGTGTGTCCAAGCCTTTTGGGAAACCCGTCCAACAGTGGTTTGTGCCTGTTTCATACTTGTTTTATTTTATTTGGCAGCAAAATGAAGACCATGTTTCAAATAAAAGCCGAGTTCTGTCCCTTCCACGTTTCATTAAGCATCATAAGCCGTTCCTGTCCTCTGTTTCCACAATCACGCCCGGGCGTGCCTTGCGGACTCCTTTTGTGGGACTAGTTTTGCTCGTTTTTACATTTATGGCTCCTTGTAGGCACAAAATAAACCTGACATTTGATATGGGTTGGAAAGCTTGAGGAAGATAAAAGTCCCTTATCGGCACATTGTTTACATTAATAAATTGATAAAACTGCTTTTGCTTGATGCTGTTTAGAAAAAGCTGCCGGGAAACCCACCCCTGAAATCTGTTCCTGGAGAGGACAGGAAGCAGGGGCGCTGGAGGAGACAGCGGGGCCGGGGGTCTGAGCCCGGGCTCTGCTCCTCACCAGCCGTGGGTCCTTGGACAAGTCGCATGACGTCTCTGGGCCTCGGCCTTCCCTCGTGAGTCACGCTGGGGCAACGCTGCCCTGGGCTGGGCTCACAGGTCCGTGTGAGGACCCACTGACATGATGAAAGTGCTGTGTCCCCACTGACGCGCTTGCAGGGCCTGTGAATATGCCCCAAAACATGGAAGATGATCATTAAAAGAGCAAGATTCTCCTGAGCCCAGAAAACAGTCTCGGTTCCTCCCCGGCCCCATCATTCCCCTCGGCGGTTTCTGGTGGCCTCGGAGGCCGTCGGGTCCAGGCCCTTTGTCCCGACTCTGCCCCATTCAGCTCCCCACCGTCCTGTGGACCCGTCTGGTCCTAAGCGTCGTCCTGGTGGCTCTTCAGTCAGTCTTCAGAGGTGGATATCTCCCCTCTGAGGGTCATTTAGGAACGAAATGTGTCGCCGTACGTTGGCGCCCCACGTCCTCAGCCTTGTGCTGGGATCTTACAAGAACGAGAAGGCAGGCTGCCTTGTGATACGGGAGGCGACGACCGTACCTGGGGTGCAGCACGAACCCACAGACGGTTCCTCTTCCCCTGCTCCTCGAATGAAGAACCGGGCAGAGGAGTCAGGCAGCTTCGCAGGGGCCCGACCACCTAGTAGGGGTGGCATCGGGCTGTGCGGGCACGAGGGGCCTAGAACTTCCTCCCTGATTGCAGGGGGATCAGGATCTGCTGGGGGTCACGCTTCACGTTGCACTGGCCTCAACACGGTGACACGTGCCAGCCGGGCTGTGGGCCGGGGGCCCAGACATAGGGGCCACGAGGACACGGGATTCGCCGTCCGATGCAGCACCGATGCAGTCCCCGCCTGAGATCTGGTCGCTGCACCCTCCTGTCCCCGGGGAGGTCCCCTCGCAGGCTGCGCTCTGGCCCGGATGGGGGCAAAGAGGCTGGGGACCGGACAGACCAGGCCGTCCTGGGTGCGAGTTCGGAGGAGAACCGCACAAGCTGGAATAATCGATGCGTCTTCACCGCTTCAGACACGCCGGCTTTCGTTTACTGTTTTAATCTCAACAAGTCGGTGAGGCTGAACCTAAGTCGGATTTCTGCCCCCGCCCCCGGCCTGGGTGCTCCTGCCAGGAGGAGCTCGGACGAGGCTTTAGAGGGAGCCGGGGCCAGCTCTGTGCCAGGGAGGTCAGGCAGCCCCACCAGGTGGGCCCAGGCCACCAAGATGCCGCCGAGACCCGACACCCAAGGGGCCGCAGCCGCGGGACAGCACGGTGGGTCTGCAAGCCGAGGAGGCACGGGGCCGTATTTCCAGCACCTTCTCTCCGCAGTGAGGCCAAGCCGTCGGGCAGGCTCTCGGGCCCCGAGCAGATGGGGTTGAGATTCGGAGGGTGCTGTGCCGGGCTGGGGAGCACTCTCCTGACCCGCTCTTTTCCTCGAGGAACGGGAAGGCTTTAGGCCTCTGCAGTTTGGTCAGTCACTCAGGCCCGTGCCCCGCACGTCCTGATTACAGACCTGGGCTCACCCTGTGACAGACGCAAGAGGCCAGCGAGTCACGGTCACGCGAGGGGTAAGGGTGTGCCAAGAAGAAAGAGGAAATGGGGCGCAGCTGGTCCCCCACGGAGCAGTGGGACTCCACGCCGTGCGAGCCATCTGCGGGGGGACGGCCCCCCAGAGCCGGGCCCTCGGGTCGGGGCAGGGCGTGGTCCCAGGGAAGGTGAGGCAAAGCCGGGAGGAGAGGCAGAAGGAATCATCTGGAGGAGACGGGGACGGGCCCTGGACAGATCAGGGTGGAGGCTTCGGGGCCCTCCTGGAAGCAGGTGTGGGCCCACGGCCCGGTCGGCGGGTCGCTCCCCGCACATTCAGGACCAGACACCTGTGGCGACGCGGGACGGGGAGAGGCGCCGAGGGTGGAGGGGGACAGGCCAGCCGAGGCCGAGCGGGCCGGGGCCGGGCCAGCAGGGCCGTCAGCACAGGGCGCGCTCCTCAGGGCCCGGCCGGCCGTGCAAGCAACGCCGAGCACGCGGGGCCCCGGGCTCCAAATCCCTGCTCGTGCCAGGAAGTGGATGCTTTTGGTGCCTAAGGGGAGCCCAGAGAGTAGAACCAAACCCCAGGAACGTGTGCTTCCCATCTGCAGCCCACATCCGCGGCAGCCCGCCCACCATCGTGGAAAGGAGGGATTAATGAGCTGCAGATCGTCCAAGGCCTGGGCTTATATTATTCATTTTTCTTGGAAATGTCTGAGGTTCTGTGATCCCTCTCTAATCCCATATGCCATACTTAGCTTATATTTTGACAGGCACAGGGCTGGCTGCTTTGGCCAACGTCCACTTGAGGATGGAGGTCCTGCCTCTGGTCCACGCCGAAGGCCAGCCTCCGTGGCTGGGGCACCCGTTCCCACCCAGTGGCTTCAGTCCACCCCCAAAGCCCGGCTCTCTGGCGCTAATCACAGAGCAGAAAAGTAAAAAAATAGGGTGTCTTTTTATTGTTTCTCTTTTCTGTTTTTTTTTCCTTTTTTTTTTTTTTTACTTGAAAGCAACAATTTTTTTTCTCTACCATCAAACCGGATTAAGTTCCTGAGTTAGAAAAGTCCTAAGAATTTTTATTTCGCTGCAAGTTATAAGAATTTTATGTGGAGCGCCTCCACAACGTGGGTTTCTCTTTGTAGCGAAGGCCCTCTATTTTATTTTCCTGGATGGCCTATAATTTATTCTATTATCCTGTACCCAGGATCCCCTGCTCCAACCAAAGGTTTCTTGGCTTTCTACATCAAATACCGCTCTCGGAGTGAGGATCACTTTCTGCAACTGGGAACGCACGACGTTTCTTCGGGTTTTGTTATCTTTCTCCTTTGTTAAAAATGTCGAAACATAAACCACAGATCTTTTTAACATTTTTACCCAACCGATGGAAAAAAAAGTGATTTCTGCAAAATGTATAAATACTTGTCCTCTCGGAAGACCTCTAATTAACTCAGTGCCACCCACGTCACTCCTGCTCCTGCCTGTCCTGTAGCGTTGCTGTAGTTGGCCGCTTCATGCTCATTTGCTAGTCACTGGTGACAGTGGGTGTGATCCCTCAATGTCACGTCTTGAGAATGTGGCCCAGCGGGGGCCCGCACAATGCTGGCCTTTTAAGTGTTCTAGAAAGCTTATTTAATAACCACCCAACTAGATGTCTGAAAATCAATCTGGTCTTCCTTGGGACTGATCTTCTTCTCTCCCCCCATCCCCTAATTAGGACCCACGCTCATCTCCGTTATGGGAGCCTCCAGGCCTACTGGACCCCAGGAGCATCCAGAGCACTCCTCTGCCCCCCTAACCCATGCCTGGCAGCAGCCTACAGGCCACACCTTCTCTGCTTGCTTCACCACCCCATTGGGTGCCCAGGAGCACAGTATTCTGGAATTGGGTTTATTTCCAGATGGAGAAATTGAGTTCTAGACAAAAAAACATGGTGGACTCTTGGGTTGGTTTGTCGGTTTGTTCTTTTGATCCTCCCTCTCAACTTTCTTTTGGAAAACCACCTTTCTCCACATTTCCAGAATTTTCATGGGAGGCTTCATCTCGCTCCCATGCTCCAGAGGAAAGCAAACAATCCAGGCCTGGCCAGTTCTCTTGCCCACTTTCAGTAATGGGTTCAGGAGGTGGGTGTGTGACTCAAACCAAGCCAAACTGTCACTCTCAGGATTTGTGCTAGACGTCTTAGGAAAGGGATACGGTCTTTCTCCTGGGTTTGAAAACTGATAGATTATAAGCATGAAGCTTCTGGGGGCCGTTCTATCACTGGAAGCGGAGAACCTTCTGGAGTACTAAGCCAAGAGACAGAGTAGAGATGGAAGGCACAGAGACACGCATGTCCGGTGGCTTCATTTAAGCCTGTAACCCTACTTGTGCCTGAAGATAATTATGAGTGAACTTTCCAATTATGCTGAATAAATTCCCTTTCTTGCTTTAGCCAGTTTGAAGGAGGCTGTAGACTTTCCTCCCGATGCCTGGGAACTTTGAGCCTCCTCTTAATGGAAGGCCTCCTGCTCTTACTGACTCGTTGATGTCCAGGAATGGATCGATTCCTGCTTCCTCTTCCAGTGGGTAAGACACAACATAGAAATACAGCTTTTATGAACACTGCTATCATTTCCAACCCATCCTGACCAATACCCTTAACCTGTTCTTTCCCAAACGTGACAAGGTAATGATGAAGTAGCAGCATTTGCAGATGGCTTACCTGGGTGAGGACTGACAGATTAACGAAGGTCCGGAGGTGAGGACAGCAACATAGGATGTGCAAAACTGTGTCCGGTCCCCAAAAGGTGACCGTGGACACATTACACACCAGACAAGTGAGGCCTGCTCCAGAGTCGGCCGATGAGAAGTGTAAGTACTTCCTCTAATCAGAACACATAGTAAGCACTCAATAACTGGGAGCCATCATGAGCGTAACTATTAGTAATAGTAATTATAATATTAATGATCACAGCGGCAGTAGGAGCTTCCTGACTTCTATTTAAATTTCATGTGTGGAAATCAGGCCTATCAAATGGCATGAAGAATACTCACCACAGAGAGACCTTGTTGTCCTCTTAGCCTGGCACATGAGGTTTAGGGGAAAGGAGCTGCAGGAAGGACATTGGGGGCAGTTTTGCTGAGACCAGTAGAGAGTACTTGACTAAGCCAAATTTCTCAAACACTCACAGGCTCTTGTGCACTAATCTCTGCTTCCTTTCAAGGCAGTCACATTTCAGATAAAGCCCCCAGATCTCTGCTAACAGCTGAATTATATGAACCTCATAAAAGCTACCACAAAATACCATGTATTTTGTTCAGCGCCTACCACTAGCATCCGAAACGACATATATTAACTCTTTCAAAAGAGGAATTTTGCAGATATACTCTAGAACACCCACTTCCAAATATGGCAGAAAATGGAAAGCAAACTGAAGGTAAAAACTGGAGAGAAAAAAAAATCACAAAAACCACCACACAGAAGATGAAGTGACGTCAACCTATGTAAACAGAACATACACGTGTATGTATGACTGTGGCCCCTTCAGGCCCTGGTGACTGAATTTTAAATGGTTTTACCGTGTCGGCTTCTCTGTAAACCCAGCCCTGGATCCTGTGGCAGGCAAAGAGGGAAGAGAAAGAAGGTCATGGTCCCCACCGGACTCAGTTGCCCATGGGCAACTGTGTCTCTTCTTTCTCTTGTGTTCAGGGCTCTCTGCCCAGATCTCCTGCCCTCCAGGATGTTCTACACTCATCAGCCTGCCCCTACACAGAGCAACTGAGTCAGGGATGGATGGGTCTCGGTCGAGAAGAGTCAGGTTCAGGATTCCACTGAACAGCGAGGGCAGAACCCCCCCCCCCTTTCTCCATAGCGCCTGAGAAAAGGTTGTGCTCTCTATTGCTGCAAAGTCCTACTACTCCCGCTCTGGAAACGTGAGCTTGACGCCAACCCTCGTGGAAAGCAGAGCTGAGAAATGGTGAGAAACTGAATCCCAAAAATCCCCCTCTGAACCCTGAATCCCGTCTAACTGTGCCCCCTGCACGTTCCAGTTTATGTAAGCCACTGCCTTCCTTTTCTGTGTAAGCCGGCGTAGGCTAGGGGTTTGTTACTTGCAAGTTAACGTGGCCTAATGATATAGAGAGTCAGCATCAAAAACAAACAAATGAAATCAAACATCTAAGTTTAGATTAAGCATAAGCAAACCAGGAAAATTTCTTGGATCACAGCTGAGGTTAAGACCCAGGACAACAGCTGGTTGAACCGAGAAACTTCTGATCCATAGACTCATAATTTGCCTTGAGATCAAATAATTACATAAGACATTGGATTTAGGCTGTGTGGTCGTGTCTGCCCCGTTGGGGAGTTTCAAGAGAGAAACTCGGGGAAGTATCAGAATCTAAGATGGTGGCTCCGGCCAGAAAATGGACCAGGGCTGGGAAGTCCCTCCAGGAAATTAGCTGAGGAGTCAGACGTTTTCCAACATCTGCCTTGGTCAGGAAAAGCAATAAGGAGCTTGCTAAATGCCGAGGAGGGATGCTTGCAACAACTGCATTATTTAGGGCTTCTGTGACTTCAAATGAGAGGCTTTCCCAAACTTGGGAAGGTGCCTCTAGGGCCAGAAATAAAGGGGTGTGACCCTTGTAGCGCACAAGCAAAAAGAACTCAGACAAATGAGGAATTGTAGTTTTTATGAAATGGGGACTGTACAAAGCAGATGCATTAGGAATTTGGAACCAGCTTAAGACAGTACATTGTTTGTTCAATTCCTGGTAGAGCTCCTGCCCCCCAAATTATTTTTAATCGTATATGGCAACCTCTTTGCCAAAAACAGAGCTTTGATGCAATGCTACAGTGAAAAATCACTTAAAGCAAGTGCAGTTCAGAAGAATCTTGGAACTCAGAAGCTTCCCTCCCAAACCACAGTTAATTCAGTGCCCATCCTTGGGAGGGTGGAGGGCAGGGTGACTGCAGCCTCAGAGCTGGGGCAGCGCAGGGGGCGAAAGCCAAGATTTTTCTTTACATTAAGAACTTTGCATTAGGACCCCACATTCTTCTAATTCATGCATTCGTGGAGTGTCTGGTACTCTTTAATTCTCTTTCAACTGGGTAAACATCAGGAACTATTTAAAAATCAGGGCAGGATTAACTCAGCCCAGCACCCATTCAAATACCAAAGTTTGAGTCCCTTGGGCAAGACACTTGCCAACTGCAGGAAAGCTAGGGCTCCACCTGGAGAGCCAAAGGGATCTTTCCACACCTCAGCTCCTTCCTGTGCTGTGACTCATCTGGGTACCACGTGCTCAGCCGGGCTTATAGCAGAAAAACATCCCCAGTACTCACGATCCTCATTTAATATGGCAAATGGGACAGGGGTCCTGGCCCTGGGCTGAGAAACACAGTGTCTAAAATGAAAGGGACAGTTCAAGAAGAGGCAGAGAATTGGCCCTAGAACGGTGCCTGAGACACAGCAGGCACCTAGTAAGGATATGTCGAGTGAACGAAGAGCGGCATAGCAAACGAATGAATGGATGAATGAATGAATGAATGAATCGCTAGATTGACCCATTGATTGTGCCCTTTAAAATGAGACCTGCATGAGAACAACTTGCAGGATGCTTGGAAGTGGAGCAAGATCTCTGGTGGTTAGTGGACAGATCGTTCTGGCCCATCCACGTCGCAGGAGCTAATGTGGGGCTTTCTAAGGAGGAGGGAATAGAAAGAGGTACTGACTTGGTTTCTGCTCATGATGTTCGTCACCCGCTTGAGAAAAGAAATCCGTGATGAAAACAAGAAGCGACTTTGTAAATGAGCTCTTGTGAAATAAGGGGCACAGAGGGAAAGAGCTTATGAGCATTTATATGGGTTCCGGGGGTTGGTGGTCAGAGAAGGCCTCACGTAGAGAGGAGCCTTATGTAGTGTGGGCAGGATTTGCGTCTGTGGATAAGAGCAGGGGAAAGTATGTATGAACACCAAGACGTGGCATATTTGGAACCAGCCTGACGCGTAAATCTCTAGTCTGTTCACATTTCTTGCACTCTCGGCCATGTTCCTATGTCACCTCTTGTCTGAATTACAACTTCCCGTTGTTTATCTTGCTGTCTTCTGATCTACTGTCTCAAGGAAGCAAGAGTGATCTTTTTAAGAAGTAAATCTTAACAGTTTCCCTCCCCTGCTCAAGACCTACGATGGTTCCTCACTGACCTTAGAAGGTCTAGCTCATCAAGCTTTCAAGCCCCACAGGACCAGGTCCCTGCTCTCTGGCTCTGGTGCTCACCCTTGCAGCTCCTGGCCGACCCCTCTCTTCCCTCTGGCTCCACCGTACTGACTTCAGTTCCTGAGCGTGCTATGCTGTCTCCCTCAGGTGTCATACATGCTATTCCACCCACCAAGGAAGCCCTCCCCTATCTTTCACCTGGGTGACTCTGATTCACAATCGGGTTTCAGGGGAGACATCACTTCCTCTGCCAAGTATCTCTTGGCCTCAGAGTCTGGGTCACATGTCCCACCTACATCCTCTCACAGCACCCATGCCTCTCATGGAATCAATGAATGTCATACAAATTGGGAAGGGATTGAGGAATAGGTGGGCCTTGAATGATAGGCCCAGGATTCTGAAATTTACCTTGAAAACACCTCCCTATTAAACAATTTTGAACGCAAAGCGTGACAAGACAAGAGATGATGGAATTGATATTCAAAAGAAAAGATAGATATAGCTGACTCTATAGAAAAGGAAAATTGGAAAATGAAAGAAGTCAGAGATTTTATTTCACAAAAAAAAGAGGGGGGTGGTTAGAAGAAGGAAGCATGAAATCAAGTGTCTAAATATAGAAATGCTTCTTATAGAATTTACTAGCATTTGGGGGACTTTTAAGACTGAATTCCACCCGAGGCTGGTCCTCAGGACCAGACACAGGCCTTCTTCCCTTAATGCCATGTTACCACGTTACAAACCCTGGTGCATGCCTCACCCGGACCCACCACATGTAGAGACAGAGCAATGCAAAGTCTCAAGGGCAGTGTGCAAGTAGCCCAGTCTACCTCAGATGCCCCCGTCTCTCTGACGGGGGATGGGGAATGAATGATAAAGAGTCACAGTTGAGTAGGGGCGCCGGGCCCTCTCAAGCACAAGTCCACTCGAGGGGAGTGCCAGCAGGCACACAAGGTGGTCCTCCGCCGACCTAAACCGCAAGGCCGAGCTGGTCCTTCTCCACAAGATTTTAAGAAAAGAAAGGAAAATGGCATCATTGTTCTATTATGATGCATGTGGTGAGTGCGTGTAGGCAGTGGACGGACAGAAAGCCCAGCCAGTCTGCAAATACGGGAAAGGTCACAACAGCCGACCGGCTGCCATGCGTGGTCTTAGGACTCACTGGGCTGGGTGGCTCCTGAGCCTCGCTCTGGTTCAGAGTCAAATATTGTTTGGATTATAATATTAAACTAGGACTAACAGGACCCACACAGTTAAGATTATTAGAAGAGTGGAAAATTGCACAACCGAACATTTTTCTTAGTCTTCAGAGCCCGAGGGTCGTAATTTGTAGGGATCGCTGGGCGGCGGGGATACTGATTATTTACGAAGCGCTGACAGCTCCCTCGGTTCCGCAGGAGACGGCAAAGGAGCCCGGGCTCCCCTACGGCCGCGGCGATGCCAGGCAGGCAGGCCGGGCACCCGACGCAGCGTGGGCGCGCAGGGGCTGTGAAGTGGGAGCGGAGGACTTTCTAAACAAGCCAACAGACACCAGAGCTCGCCGTTCAAGGGGACTTTCCTGCAGATCCGTCACCTTGGGACCTGGCGCGATTAGTTCAGAGGTAGGCCGGCTGCCCAAACAGGAAGTCATCCTCGGACCCGGAGACACAGTGTGGTGTAGGGACAGGGGCAGAGGCACAGACCAGTTTCCTAAGCTGCGAACTCCTCAGACTCCTTCTCCTGTGAAACGGAGATAAGACGCCGAACCACAGGTGCTTGAGGACCGACGGGATGATGCTCAAGATGCTAAGTAGCCTCGGAACGCTCACCGCCAGGGACAACCATTACCTGGTGTGTCATTTAAGTTTGGTGTCAGGTCTATAGGATGAATATTGTGTTTGGGAAGTGATAATGTGTGTGTGTTTTTCGGGGGGGGGTGTGAAAGGGCAGAGGGAGGGGGAGAGAGACAATATTAAGCAGGTTTCACACCCCGTGCAGAGCCCAATACGACACTTGATCCCACGATCCTGAGATTGTAGCCGGAGCCAAAATCAAGAGTCAGGCGTTTAATCAACTGAGCCGGCCACATGCCCAGTCATGGTGTTTTTTGACCAGAAGCAGAACTACTAAGCTTGATTGCTCCTTCAGGCAGGCAGCTCAGCTCCTATATTAGCTTCCTAGGCCTGCCATACCTCGTGCCACAGACCCAGTGGTTTAAACAACAGATATGTTTTCTCTCATAGTTGTGAAGGCTAGAAGTCCAAAATCACGGTGCTGGCTGGGCCCTGTCTCTCCCTAAGAGCTCTAGGGGAGGATCCTTCCTTGCCCTGTCCTAGCTCTGCTGGTCCCTAGTGACCCCGGCCATTCCTTGGCGTGTAAGCACAGCACTGTGATCTCTGCCTTCATCATTGCATAGCATCCTCCCTTCTCTGTCTCTGTGTCTCTTCCCTTCTCTCCTCTTTACAAATTTGCCAGTTATAGAGGGTGTGGGGCTCACCTTACACTGGTATGACCTCATCTCAATATGTCCGCAAAGACTCTTTCCACAGAAGAGGCCACATTCTCAGGTTCCAGGTGGGTGTGGATTTTGGAAGTCCACCACTCAACCTAGAACAGTGCCCAAAATCAAAATACGAAACACAAAGAGCTTTACATTATTGAAGACATTCAAAGTAATCGAATGCGGGTTTTATTAAATAAAGGTAGCAGAAAGGGGGCACCTGAGTGGCTCAGTCGGTAGAGAGTCTGACTCTTGGTTTCGGTTCAGGTCACAATCTCAAGGTCATGGGATTGAGCTCAGCAGGAAGTCTGCTCGAGATTCTCTCTCCTTCTCCCCCTCCCCCTCTCCCTCTTCCTCATGCTCTCCCTTCTCTCTCTCTCTCTCAAATAAATAAACAAATCTTTTTTAAAAATAGCAAAAAGAAGAGTTCCAGATACGCCACAGACAGTGGCAGCTGGCAGCTTTGTTGGAAAATGTGGCTTGGCCACAACTGTGATTAATTTGAAGTCATCATCTCTGACTTTCTGTGTGTGTGCTTATGATCCTAAAACTTTACTTAAACCACACCCTTTTGTCCCTCCATAAATGTAGAATGGACGGTGTGCTCGTGCACGCTCGTGCTGACCAAGTGTCGCTCATCCCAAGGCACTAGCACAGCTACTCCCTCAAAAAGTAGTCATCATCCCAATAATAATGAAAGTGGCATTCTTCCTCTAAATTTGATGTGGCCAAAAATAGATTCAAGCTGAGTTACTCCCTTCCCACCCCCAGTCTCCAAGCTCTGTGTAGACGTACAGTTTGCATTTGTAGAAATAGCGCAAATGTCTATAGACAGGCAGCACTCCGCTTCTCTTGAGGCAGACAGAAAGTCGATGATGTTCTCCAGCCTCAGGGGAACTCCTCCGTTGAAGACGGCAGATTCTGCGGGGAGGCCAACTCTGGAAGACTGAGATCACTACGTAGCCTTGACTTTCAAAATGGTAGGGAATTTCCCTGTAGCCAAAACAGCCAAATCAGCTCATTAGGAAAGAAAACCCAGGGCTTGGGGACCTGAAGGCAGAGGTATGTGAAGATGGCAGGGGCTCCCAGACTCTTCTGAAAGAGGAAGCCAACAGCAAGTTAGCACCAGTGTAAGTGGGGAGCGGCCCTTGAGGAGGAGCCACAGAATTCACACGAATGTTGGAGGAGGGTTTTCAACCACTTGGTGAGCTGCCAGCCTGGGGTCTAGATGGAGCTCTGAGCTTCAGAGGGCTGGGCTGCTTGGAGGTGAGCAGACACGGTGACCCCATGCTGGGGCCTCCACATCTGCTGTTTATGGCCACGCCTCCCTGCCACAACCAGAAGGCACAGATCGCCAAAAAGGGAAGTCCTAACCTGCCCCTGGGTAGCGGGAAGTGTTATAAGTATTGCCCAGATGAGCACAGGGATTCCTGGCCTTCCTGTGCCGAAACCCAGGGAGTCCAAGGAGACTTTGTCGGATGCCCTGGTGACGCAGACAGGTCTTCTCGAAGCGGCCGCAGAATCAGGCCAGCTGAGTCCCAGCTTGTAGAAAATCTTCGAACGAGGACAGGATGGTCATCACGTTGGGGAATGCCCTGCTCAGCTTTTGAGCCCTGTGATTGTAGCCATAGAAGATTATAGAAGCCTTATCAACTCTTCTCTTTCAATAGAGCAGCCCTTTGATTCACGCTAGCCAGGGTTATTTATGAGCTGAAGAGTTGCAATCAGCCTCCCGAGCAGGCAAGGGAACGGCTGTCAGGTTGCTGGTGGGAGCCCAAAGAAGTGTGTCGCGCTCACGGGGGTCCCCGATTCCCTCCCGTCATCGTGGTCTTTGACATCGGGCTCACTCTAGAAAAACTTACCTAGCGGGAACTTAATGTGGGAAGCAAAGACAACATTTGAAGACTGAAATGCCTGCGAGAGGCGTGGCAAGCCTGAGGGATCTAAACTCAGTGCCTGCCAAGGCCAAGCCGGCAACTTCACTCCAAAAGAGAAGTGGAGCTAGGTTAGGAGAGCAGCGGACACAGGAGGGTGCCCTGCCAAACGCGAGCAGGGCTCCTGGCTCCAGCCTCCTGGTGTCACGTCATACAGGAATACAGGCCGGCCCCCCGCCCCCTGCCCCAGCTGCTAAGTTTTTAAGAGAAATGTAGCATCCCAAAAATTCATATGGGAACTGTCCATTTTCAAGTTTTACTGCAATATAATCGACATATGATAATTGAACATATTTAAAATGTGCGACCTAATAAGCTTACATGCACGTTACCAGAGCCATGACGGAGATAGTGAGCGCACCCGCCAGGCCCCAGAGTTATTTTGTGTCCCTTTATGATCCATCCTCCCCACCCTCATCACCATTCCTGGGCAACCACAGATCTGCTTTCCGCTGCCATAGATTTATATATCTTTGCATTCTCTAGCATTTTATATAAATGGAATCATACAGTATGTACTTTTTTCGGTCTGTTTTTTTGCACTCGGCGTAATTATTTTGAGACTCATTCATGGCGTGTGTGTATCAGTACTTCGTTTCCTCTTATGGCTGAGTCGTAGTCTACTATCTGCGTACACCACAATTTTGTTTATCCATTCACATATTGACGGATATTTGGGTTGTTTCTGGTTCGGGGGCCCCTAGAATACAGTTGCTATGATTATTTTTGTGTAAGTCTTTGGACATATGCTTTTGTTTCTCTTGGATAAACAGGAGTGGGACAGCTGGGTCATACCATAGCTAAATATTTAACCTTTTAAGAAACAACCGAAGTGTTTCCAGCATGGCTCTACCACCATACCTTCCCGCCGGCAGTGTGCGCGGGCTCATCTGCCGTGTGCCCGCTAACACTCGGGGTGCTCGGGCTTTTCAGTTTTAGTCATCTCCATAGATGTGCAGGGGTATCTCACTATAGTTTTACTTTACATTCCCCTAATGACCAACTCAGGTGGGCATCTTCCTGTGTGTTTATTTGCTGTCACTATATGTCTTCTTTGGCGAGGAGTCTACGCAAATCTTCTGCCTCTTTTTTTTTGTTGGGTTATTTATTTTCCTATTGCTCAGTGTCGAGGGTTCTTCACTGATCTGAAGGTGCGTGATCTTCAAGTAACTTCTCCCAGTCTGTGACTTGTCTTTCATTGCTCTAAGAGTGCTTTTCCAAAGCATAAGTTTTTACTTTGGAAACGAAAAGTGCAACTTTTCTTTTTTTTTTTTTTTCTTCTTTCCATGGATCATGATCTTGGTGTCCTGTCTGAGGAAGTCTTGTCTAACCCAAGACCATAAAGATGCTCTCCTACATTTTCTTGCCTCCCCACCTTCAGAAGCTGGAGATCATGTTCAATGCTATGAAAGTTCTGTGTAGGTCAAACCAGACACGTTTAGGACGCCACGCAGCCCAGAGGGCACCTGTTTATAGCCTTTTACTGGCAACGTGGCCCCTCTTATCTCTGACTTTGTGTTATGCAAAGCCAACAAGGCTCTTGTGTAACTTTTCCACAACATAGCACCTTTCCCAAGAAACTGGGATGAGCACTGGGTGTTATTCTATATGTTGGCAAATTGAACACCAATAAAAAATAAATAAATGAATAAATAAATGAATAAATAAATGAATAAATGAATAAATAAATAAATAAATAAATAAATAATAAAACTGGGAAAGTCTTGCTCAGAGTTATCTTTTCCTTACACTGAAGATCAATGCCTTTTTTTTCTTTCTTTTTTTTTTTTTTTGCCTTTTTTTCTTTTTAAGATGTATTGGGATACCTAAATGTTCTTATTGAGTACTAAGGAGAAGAAGAGACAATGGCTTAGCTCTGCTGAGCTTGAACTTGTGTGGACTCTGGTGGGATGAGAATGACTTATTACTAACCCTATGGGTTTGCAGCCTACCACCCCAACCGACTACTGCTGAGCTTCATCGAATGAGAAAATTGTGGATGGGGTGGGGTCAAGCGGAAGGGGCAGAGGGAAAACAGACTTTTCTGCTTAAATGTCGCTTTCAGGTAAGTAGGGTCAGTGCCAGCGGGGCCTTTTATTCTTTCGCTCTATCTCTGAACTCCAAACGATGATTTCAAAAGCATTTGACTAATTAAATATCCTTCCTTTAACACGGACTCTCCAGCACAGAGTTTTTAATATACTGAGAGAGAGAGAAAATTCTGGCCCTGGGCAGATGTTAGAAACATTTTTTGTAGTCAACAGAGAAACGGTATTCTCAACCCCTCTGGCATTGCTCTGAAAATCCACACATGACGCAGGAAATTAGTTGTCTCATGTCCAAACGCTGTTCGCAAGGACAGTGTTTAAAAATGTGATCAGACGCTAGTGAAATGCAGGCAGGGTGCAGTTCAGAATATGTGATGGGTACTGAAAGGGTAGACCCTTGGGAGTGTCCCTGGGTATGGGCAGTCCGTAGACGAGGGGCAGCGGGAGTTGCGCAGATATTTTTATTGGGGAGAAGCTTTGCTGGATCCTCTGACACCACTTCAGGAACTCAAAAGGAGCAAAAACAGCTGCCTCGGCCCCCGTGACCGCATGGTACCTCCATAGCAGCTGAGATGCTGGCTCGGATCAAGGAGCACAGACTTACAGTGCAGTCTCTGCTGTCCTGCTGACGTCTCCACGACGTTCAGAAGCAGTACTGGACTCCAGTAAAAAGCGTTTTCAGGGAAGTGGAAGTTTTCCGTTACCCTTAAAGACTCCTGCTTCTGAACCACCATCATCTCCTCTTTCAGGACATACGGAGTATTCTCAAAGCAGCAGGACAGTTTATTCTTCCTCTGAAGCCATTGCACGTAACTGCGCTGATTTTACAGAAAGTATAGAAAATTCAGAGTACCAGCAAAGGGTCAAATGTCCCCAAAACCTGCAGTGGGTCAGCAGTGAAGGCCTGAGGACCCAGGAATCAGCAATCAAGTTCATTAGCCTCTTGGCATTTCTTTCTGCATTGAGTGCTGGTCCTTGATCAGTGCATCACAGCCCCAAAATGAAGCTGGTTCTTGCTATTAATCCAACGTGGGCAGCTTGGAAATATGGACTGAGGAGTAAGTAGCCTAGTAGAGCCATTAGAACAGAACTTGAAATAACAATCAGGGGGTCTGTTGATTATATTAAGGGTTTTCCTCCAGGTCCCTCATAGAAAGAATCATCAAATACAGGAATTTGGGACATTTTCCCCCCTAAAGTATGTAGAGGGATGAGCATTTGGCTAGGAAAAAAAATTAACTCTGTTTTACTTAGTAGGAAACACATTGTCTGGGAGCCCAGGGGGTAGCGGTGAAGATTCACCTGCACTTGGAGAGCCAAGCGAGGTACCCGGGGGTCGTGGCCATCACGCCGCTGCTCTCAGAGCACCACAGACTCTACATAGCGTTCCCCACAGGGTTTCATGATTGCTTACTTCATCTTCTGACTCTGCCCAATATCCTGTCGGGGCAAGGACCGTGCCTTGCTTGCTCACCTCTGCATTATTCACCTGACACACCTAGGACAGAGGAAGCATTCAATTAAGTGTTCTTGGAAAGAAAACAAGAAGGAAGGGAGAAATCAGTTGGCTAGAATAGTGATTAATTGATTAAAAGCACAGATTTTGGAGTCAAACTGAATTTCGAATCCAAACCGTGTGACTCACGAGCTGACGGAGTTTGGGCAAGTTTTTCAACTTTCATCAATAGAAAAAAAGATAATGATCTGCCTCAAAGAGTTGTGCTAAGTGGTAGGGGATTATTTTGCAAAGGGTTTAGCATAGTGCTCAGCACATGGTAGGTACTCCATGTATATTATTCTATTTTATATTATATTATATTTTTATATATTATATTATTATATAATAGAACTCATCATAAATCTGATCGACACTTTGCAAGTGCTTGGTAACAATCACCTCGGTCCTTTTGCTGGAACAAACTGACATGGAAATCATGCAGGAATGACCTTCTGCATCACTAGAAATAAGCTGTAAATAATCGGCACTAACGTGGGGCCACCTGCAGGAGACACTGGGCTGCCGCTGCCATCCGCAAGCCTGACCCTGTCGGGGTGTGGAATTTTAACCTGTTCAACAGACTTGTGCATGGCCCAAGGCTAAGGCTCTCGGCGTAGACCCTGTTCTGACTCCCCGGACCGGCAACTCGTAACTCACTACAAGGAAAAGCAGAACATGGTCAAGTGCTCCCACCAAGGTCTGGACCCAAGGGAGTGAGGAAAGTGACCTGCTGGTTAGGAGAACAGGCTCGGGTGCAAACTGGGGTCTAACTAGTTAGTGGCTGACAGAGGCTTTATCCCACTCACAGTGGGAGCGCCTCGAGCATCTACCTTATGGGAAGGCGGGAAGCATGAAATGATACTGCTCGGGGCAGGCTGGGCATCACACCCGGTAAGTGCTCGATAGATGTCAGCCATTCCTGCTGTGACAGTTACTCTTCTTCCTTTTTTTTTTTTTTTTTAAGATTTATTTGAAAGAGAGAAAGCATGAGCAGGGGGAGAGACAAGCAGACTCCCGCGGAGCAGGGAGCCCGACGTGGGGCTCCATCCCAGGACCCCGAGGTCATGACCCGAGCAGAAGGCAGACACTTCACCGACTGAGCACCCCAGGCGCCCCTGTGGCTGTTACTCTTATCCACCTAGTATTATTTTACCTGGATAACAGTAGTATTATTATAGGTATTAATATGTAGGATAGTTGCTAGCACATTAAACTAGTATATTATACCCATCTCTATGTTACTGTAGGTAAGATTATAACATTAATTGGGATAAAGCTGAGACCATAATGATGCTATTTGTAGCATCTGGTCAGTGCTTCATAGAGAATTTGGCATTTGCGTTAAATCTTAAAGAACAGGTAGCATTTAAGCACTGTTTGGCTATTCAGTGTCTAAAGAACGAAAACAGGTGTTTCTCACCTGCTGCTTTTCCAAGTTTCTAATCAGTTGCCGGCTTTATATTCTCCAGCATGTAGCACCACGTGTGGGAGGCTCCGTTCCCAAAGGGTTAATGAAGATGAAACCTGTCAGGGATGAAGGGGACAAAGGAATACACGTTCAGCACAAATTCCCCCGGTCACCACTTTCCCATATTTCGCCTGAATTACGTACCCTGATGTCCCCCAAGACAGCAAGGCCAGTGGGGACCAGAGCACTCAACACTATAAATATTCACCACACAATCACTGTATTATTAGTATTTATGTTGAAAACAAACTCCCCTTTGGGACTCCAGATCGACTCCATTGGCACCTGGGGGATCCTTTAATATTTAAGCTCCTCTGTCTTCAAAGATTCACATCAGAGTCTTTCCTAAGGCTGAGGACTGCATGTTCTTGCACCTGGGAATTTCCCTTGTGGCCAGAAAACCTGAAGGGGGGGATGCTTCATGCATAAAAGAAACATTAGAGGGGAGAAGAGAAGCCAGAGTGGAGGGGGCTCTAAAAGCCACACGTGAAGATTTAAACGAGCCGACTTCCATCCTCTTCCTCTCATTCCACTAGAAGCTTACAAAACACTGTGTGTGCGCCTGCCCATGTGTGTGTGCCCATGTGCCCTGTGCGTGTGCCGTGTGTGTGTGCCCTGTGTGCGTGCCGTGTGCCTGCCCGTGGCCACATGCTCATGTGCACGTGCCAGTGTCCGCGTGCCCATGTGCCCTGTGTGTGTGCTGTGTGTGTGTGTCCTGTGCGGGTGCCTGTGTGCACCTGCTCGTGTGTGCCTGCCCATGTCCATGTGCTCATGTGCACGTGCCAGTGTCCGCATGCCCATGTGCACCTGCCTGTGTGCGCGTGCCCATGTGCACCTGCCCATGTGCACCTGCCTGTGTGCGCGTGCCTGTGTGCACCTGCTTGTGTGTGCTTGTCTGTGTCCGCGTGCTCGTGTGCACGTGCCAGTGTCCACGTGCCCGTGTGCACCGTGTGCACCTGCCTGTGCCTGTGTGCATCTGCTCATGTGCACCTGCCCATGTGTGCATGCCCGTGTGCCCGTGACCGTGTGCCCTGTGTGCGTGCCTGTGTGCACCTGCCCGTGTCCGCATGCCCTTGTGCACCTGCCTGTGCCCGTGTGCACCTGCCCGTGTGTGCCTGCCCATGTCCACATGCCCGTGTCCGCGTGCCCTGTCCACATGCCCGCAGGACACGCAGGTATGACGCAGGTAGGGCGCAGTGCGCCATAAATCAAAGCTGAGACTTGCGTGACCTCCCGGAGCAGGTCTCACCGAACCTGCAAAACGGATCTGAGGCTGCGTCCCCAGACTCGGTGAGCGCGAGGAGCGCCCGGAGAGCTGCCGAAACTGAATTCCACCCCCACGGAGCCTGGCTCCAGGGCCCCGACCTGCGCGGGGATCTCTATTTTCACAAGCATCCCTGCACCCCCGATGCAAACGGGTTCTGACCCGCTCCGAAACGCCCGGCCCGGGGTTTCCGTTCTTCGTCTTTAGTTTTCTTCTCTCCTTGGTTCCTCTGGGGATGACTTTTACCCACTTGCCCCGGGTCTCACTAAGGGTAACATCCCCCTCATGGGGGCAGGCGGGTCCCCCCCACACCCCATTTTTGGGAACTATTCACCCTCTGAAAGCAGAGTGACTCTTTAGGGCGCAGGGCCCGGGCCCACGGGCGGAGGGATGCGGGCCCTGGACGGGGCGGGCGCGGCACAGGGCAGGGGGGTGTCCTGGGGGCTCCCCGGGAGCCGCTTCCAGCTGAGCAGGGCCTGCTCGGGGTCGCCCTGTCCCGGGGTCAGGGATCCACCAGGGTTGGGCGCTCCGGGGCTGCTCCTGCAGCGGAGTGGGGGGCGGGCCGCGGCGGGGGGGCGAGCGGCGGGGGGTGGTGACCAGCGCCTGGCACAGGTGAAGACCAAGGGGCCGAGCTGGGAAGATGCACGAAGCCACCCACCCGAACGGCGGGGAGGCCCCCGCCCGCCCACAGCGCTGAGGGTGCAGGTCCTCGTCCGCGAGACGACGGCGTGGGGGTCGGTGCGGCCCGCGCCCCTGCGGCTGTCACGGCGGCAGCGGGCCCGACAGGTGCCGAGCGGCTCTACCAGGCTTCCGGGACCGCCGGGTGCAGCAGCGGGAGCGCCGGGGCCCAGTGCCCTGCGCGGGCGGCACCCACGGGGGGACGTGCACCCACCCCGTGGGGAACTACTGGGAAGAGCCACGGGGCCTCCCCTCCGCCTGCGACGGGCGCAGCGCCCATCCCGGAGCCCGGGACCCGCCTCTGCACCTGTGCGATGCCGGGCCCCGCTGCGCGCCCTCCGCGGCCTCACCTCCGCCTCCCCCATCTCCGCGGCCCAACCTCCGCGGCCCACCCCTCCCCCGCCCCCACCTCCGCGGCCCACCCCTCCCCCGCCCCCACCTCCGCCCCCACCTCTCCCCCGCCCCCACTCCGCGGCCCACCCCTCCCCCGCCCCCACCTTCACTCCCCCCCTCCCCCGCCCCCACCTCCGCGGCCCACCCCTCCCCCGCTCCCACCTCCGCGGCCCACCCCTCCCCCGCCCCCACCTCCGCGGCCCACCCCTCCCCCGCTCCCACCTCCGCGGCCCACCCCTCCCCCGTCCCCACCTCCGCGGCCCACCCCTCCCCAGCCCCCACCTCCGCGGCCCACCCCTCCCCCGCCCCCACCTCCGCGGCCCACCCCTCCCCCGTCCCACCTCCGCGGCCCACCCCTCCCCCGCCCCCACCTCCGCGGCCCACCCCTCCGCAGCCCCCACCTCCGCGGCCCACCCCTCCCCAGCCCCCACCTCCGCGGCCCACCCCTCCCCCGTCCCCACCTCCGCGGCCCACCCCTCCCCCGCCCCCACCTCCGCGGCCCACCCCTCCCCAGCCCCCACCTCCGCGGCCCACCCCTCCCCCGTCCCCACCTCCGCGGCCCACCCCTCCCCGCCCCCACCTCCGCGGCCCACCCCTCCCCCGTCCCCACCTCCGCGGCCCACCCCTCCCCCGCTCCCACCTCCGCCCCCACCCCTCCCCCGCCCCCACCTCCGCGGCCCACCCCTCCCCCGCTCCCACCTCCGCCCCCACCCCTCCCCCGCCCCCACCTCCGCGGCCCACCCCTCCCCCGTTCCCACCTCCGCGGCCACCCCTCCCCCGCTCCCACCTCCGCGGCCCACCCCTCCCCCGCCCCCACCTCCGCGGCCCACCCCTCCCCCGTCCCCACCTCCGCGGCCCACCCCTCCCCCGCCCCCACCTCCGCGGCCCACCCCTCCCCCGCTCCCACCTCCGCGCCCACCCCTCCCCCGCCCCCACCTCCGCGGCCCACCCCTCCCCCGCTCCCACCTCCGCCCCCACCCCTCCCCCGCCCCCACCTCCGCGGCCCACCCCTCCCCCGCTCCCACCTCCGCCCCCACCCCTCCCCCGCCCCCACCTCCGCGGCCCACCCCTCCCCCGCCCCCACCTCTCCACCTCCGCTGCCCACATCGCACACCCTCCAGCCCTCACAGGCCCTGCAGCCTCGGGGCCAGGCCTCCCGTGGAGCCTCAGGGCCCTGGACCCAGGGACAAAGCGCTGGTCCCTCGAAGGAAGGCCCTGGGTCCTGCGTGTGGAACACCAGCCAACCCACTGTGGGTGGAGAACTGGACCCCACTGGTTGGGTGGGAAGAGCTGGGGAAACCTCCTGCGGTCCCCAACCCGCCACAGCCGCGTCCAAGTAGAGACTAAAGGTGTCACGGTCGGGAGCACTGATGGAGCCTGGCTCCAAGTGCAAGCCCACGTGCCTGTGTGGCCGTCCCTGACCGTCTGTGGCACTCTGCCCCATGCCGCAGGCGCTCATCCTTCGTGTTCCCGGGCCTGCAGGACCCACGGTGTCATTGCTTCCCAGTGGGCCTTGAAGACAGCATTTCTGGCACGTGGTTCCCGGTGAGCGCCCACTTCTTTCCTCTCAGTAGCTCAGTCTTGGGTCCTAGAAGCCACTAAAGGGAGCATTTGCTGCACTAGGTCATTCAGAGTAAAGAGTCTGCTGCACCTGGAGTGACAAACACAGTGCTGTGTGTGGGCAGCATGGGCGGCACCTGTGTCCCCCGCACTGTCCCCAGAGGTCCGGGCACCAGGCTGCACCCCCGGGTCACCAGCGCCCTGTGGCCTCAGCACTTCCCCATTGTTCTTCCTAAATCGGCAAGGACTCCGTGTCTGCAGAGATGAGTGCGTGACACCAGAACACCCGCCTTGCTGAGGCTCGGCTGTCGCTCCATGCGGAGGAAAGCAGGCCCCTGGACTCCAAGATGTCAGCCACCTCAAGCCTCCTGGATGTTTCTAGCACACAGCCCCGCCTCCGCCTCTCGCTCACCAGCCCAGGGGTCAGGACTGGGAGTGCACCTAGCAGGACGCAGGGGCGCGGGCATCTCCAGCCATGCCCTTTCCAGTGTTCCCAGCCCCGGGCCTCACGGCAGTCAACTAACCACACTCCCAGCCTCTCCCACGGGGCAGAGCCTTCCCGACGACGTGGGCTCCCACTTTCCACACTGCTCCTTGCCCAGGGCCTCCTCTGGGCCCCATGGTGGCAAGGGGCAGGGGGAGAAGCCAACTTGTCCCTGAGGGAAGATAAGCAGAGGTCTTGCAAAAATCCTCTATTGCACTTATTAATATTTATAAATATCATATAGCCAGCTACCTTTGTGATGCCAGGCAGAGACCTGATAAAGTATGCATCGAACGGAATCACACTATAAAGAATTTATTATGACCCTAAAAAAAAAAAAAAAACACCAACAGACCAGTTCTTTGGAGGGGTGCCTTCCTTCTAGGTGGACTCCCGACGGGTGTCTCCTCGGCCCGTCTAGCCAGGAGCAGACTCCCACTGTCTTCCCACTGAAGCCGGAGCCGAGAGCCGGGACGTGAGGCCTTCCACTGCCCACGGCGGCCCAAGGTGGCCCAGAGCCCGGGGACCCAGAACCGCAGGGCACGTCCAGCGCAGGCTCTGCTGCGGGGCTGCGTGTGGGAAACTGGCCCTCACGGCTGCTGGATGTACGACCAAGGCCACTGACATCTCTGAGTCTCAGCTTCTCCACCTGCAAAACAGAAGGGTGACAGTACGGACCCTGCTGGGAGCAGCGTCCACCAGGGCTCCCCTAACACAATGTTGCAGACGGAACGGCTGAAACCATGGAAATGTATTTTCCCGTAGCCCTGGAGACTGGACGCCCGAAATGAAGGGAGCAGGGTGGCGGGTTTCTGCAGAGGGTGCTCCCCTTGGCTGTGGGCAGACAGCCTCCCTCCCGCCGCGTCCTCGCGTGGCCTCTCCCCTGGGCACAGGGCGGGCGGAGCACGAGACCAGAAAGAGGGGAGAGTCTGTGTCTCCTCCTGTCTCAGGACAGCAGCCCCTCGGGTCGGGGCCCACCCTCGCGGCCTCGCCAGCCTTAAAGACGTCCTACAGGCCCGGCCCCGGAGGCCGTCACAGTAGAGGTCACAGCAGAGGTCATGGCAGGGACCGGGGACAGAGATGCAGCCTCCAGCCCCCTGCGTGGGGGACGGCCGGGTGTCCCGCTCGCACCCCCTCGGAAAGGAGTAGGGACGAGGGAGGGAAGGCGCCGAGCACCGGGCGCAGCGAGGAGCCCAGGGCAGCTGCCGAGGACGGCAGGGAGGGAGAGGCGGTGCCCTCTGAGGGAACCGGACCCCCCGCGGCCGGAGGTCCACCTGCACCGACCGACTCTGCCCACGCGGCACCTGCCGTTTCTGTGCCGCTGACTGCGGGCTGGGCCTTGAAGGACGGCGTCTCTACTAACCGTCTCCCCACGACCCCAACAGACGGGAAGGAGGTTCAGAGGAGGTAAGCGGCCTCGGACGCGGCTGGCAAGGGGCAGAGGCTCGACGCAATCCCAGTGCTGGTTGGATCCTCTTCTCCTGGGCTGGGCTGTCTCGGGGGCAAACTGGGCTTCGGACGCACAGATCGGAAGACATCCCCCTCCCCAGAGATGGTCTCTAGCAAAGTGCTGTCGCTGAGGCCCATGTGTGGAAGCAGCTCTTCTCCTCTTCTCCGTTTTGAAGGGACAGGGACATGCAGCCATCTGCCCCAAGACGCGTTGAGCTGAGCGTTCGTCTATGCACTTGGGAGAGGAAAGGCTTAAGGACGCTGCATCGGTTCGCTCTGATTTATTGCTGCGGAACAAGCGGCTCACTCCGAACCCAGGGCATTAGAGCGCAATCATCTTTCTCGCTCACAGGTCCCAGGCCGCTGAGGCCTCCAGCTGTGGGTCTGGCTGCGCTCGGCCCCACATTCCCTAGGGATCCTCTGGGCCGCGGGCTCACAGGATGCAGCCACCTGGGGTGAGCTCCTGTCCTAGACCTGGGAGGGCGATGCTCGTTCCGGAAGGCCAGGTGCGGAACCAGCATGTGCCCACCAGGCCATCACAGCCACCGCCCAAAGCAGGTCGCCAGCCAATGGGAAGCTCACTCTGCCTTGGGTTGGGGGTGGGGGGCTGCTAGGGCGCACGGCAGAGGGGTGGATAAAGAATTGAGGCCCACCATCCCACCTGCCAAAGACGTTTTCTGATCTGGGGGGTGGCTAATGGAAGGGGTGGAGGAGAGGGAGTCCATGAAACCCCAGCGGCTTTCAGAACATTCGCGGGAAGAGCGTTGATCTCTGAATAAAACAGCACAACTCCCTGTCCCTTCAAACGAGATACTAAGAGAACCCCCTTCCTCGCCTCGCCCCCTTCCTCTTCTGAAGAAGGCTACAAACTTGGGGCGCCCGGGGACTCCGTCGGTGGAGCACCTGCCTCTGTCTCAGGTCCTGATCTTGGGGTCCTGGGGTCGAGTCCCACATCAGGCTCTGTGCTCAGTGGGGAGTCAGCTTCTCCCCCTCCCTCTGCTGCTCCCCCCTGCTCATGCTCGCCCTCTCTCTCTCTCTGTGTCTCAAATAAATAAATAAATAAAAATCTTTAAAATAAATAAATAAATAAGGCTACAAAACTGTAAGATGCCAAGTACTGGGCAAGCCCAGCCGACGAGCGCGATCCCTCCACCTCGAGCATCTATGAGAGTAGCATTTGGCAAGTGTCTGTGAAAAAATGCGTCCCTGTGCCCTTGGGTCTCTGCGTCCATACTTGGTATTTCATCTACACCCCTGTGACCGACAGACACACAGACACTGGCCTAAGCGCCTCACAAACAGGAACGAGCGTGCTGACACGACGGGACGGACGGCCCCCAGAACCACACACGCGAGAGCACGGGGCCAGGCTTCCCTGCGGGAACCCAGCGTAGGCCTCCGGTGGTAGCGCGCCCGGGGATGCTGTGGCCACATTTCGGCCGCTGGCTTGGCAGGCAGGGATGAGGCTGGTGTTGCACCAGAGGCCTGGTTCCGACGGAATGTGGGTTGGCCTGTCTTTCCAGTACAGATCTCCCCTGGCATCATTTTCGGTTTTCTCTCTGAGCCAGACAAGCCCCGGGGTCCTCGTTATTTCAGTCCCAGGAAGCAAGGACCCTGAGGGAGCTCTCTTCGGAGTCCGTGCGGGGACTGGGGACCCTCCTGCTCCCCACCTGTTAGGAGCCCCAGGAAAGTCCCCCGTGTGGCTCAGCACGCAGATCAATACCCAGAGGCCTCCAGGGCCCGGCGGCAGGGAAGACTGCCATCGGTGGGGAGTTCACGCCTCCCCACGTCGAGCACCTGCGCCGGCCCCGGAGGGTGGCGAGGGAAAAGCCAACGGCTCATACTCTCCGCTCGGAGATGCATTCAGTAGGTTCGGAGCTGCGGTGACGTTAACTGCGATCCGACTGGGGAGCTGGAGGTTGAGAGTTTAGGGCTTCCCTATGAGAACACAGACCCCAATCAGATAAGATGACTCTTTTAGAAGCAATTACAAAAAAAAAAAAAAGAAGAAGAAGCAATTACAATGCATCTTACCCTATTCTTTTGCCTAAAAACTCCTTATCAGAGATTGCTTTCCTTATGTTTCCTTCTAGGCCTCAAAAATACCTCCTCCAGGATCAGGAAAAAGCAGCACAGACCACGCAGGCTGGAAATGGGAGGGACGATGGCTCTGGTCGCCCCATCGCACTGAAGAAGCCACGTGGATCAGGGTTGGGGACACTCGCGTGTGCCCGACCAGCCTCACATTTGGGGCGAGCAGGGATGGGTGAGGTGGCGGATTTTCTTTTTTTTTTTTTTCCACGAACATATGGATTGTGTTAGTGTTGAGGAGGCAGTGAAGTTTATAAAGGAAAAGAGAAAACAAAGTTAAGGTACAGCACTTGGTATTACATCAAAGCCGAGCTCCATCTTCCTGCGTGCGTGCTATTGATGCACTGTCTCTGCTTATTTAAAAGTAAAGCGTTTTTTAAAAGATAAATAAATAAGCATCGTTGTCTAATACTGTAGTCCTTTGCCTGGGGGTGCATGAGAATCCCGCTGGGAGCTGTTAAAAATCCAAATTCCCATACAGCGGGCCCAGAGGACGCCCGGGAATCTCCATGTTTGGTCCTTTCTCTGAAAGCTGTGGTTCAGGCACAAGACGTTGAAAAGCACGGATCTAACCACCCCGCTGGTCTTCCGTGGCTTCCCCGACGTCCCTCGTCCCATGATCTGTTCCCGACCTCCCAGGGAGCGGAGGATGGCACGCTGCCTAGTTCTGCTTGTGAGAAAGCCCTGGCCTGAGCCCGGCCACGCTCGCTTGTCGTGGCTTCCAGAGGAGGGAGGTCTCTCCCGAGTGGTTCAGGAAACCCTGCAGACCTCTGGGTCACTGGTTCTCACCCAGGCGTGAGCTTGCCCTCCACCTTGGACGCTGTCTGGACACGTTTCTGGTTACCGTACTCTTGGTTGGGGGGCAGGTGAAGAGGATGCTGCTGCATCTGGTGGGTAGAGCGGGGAAGCCACCGAACATCCCACACAGAGCAGCAAAGAACTACCCAGCGCGGAACTGGGACCAAGCGGAGGTTGGGGAACCCCATGTAGATCCAACTATTACTCAGAGGGAACTTGGAGGGTTTACACCCCTTCTCCATCCCTTCTCTGGGTAAATGAGCCCAGAGGTGGAGGATCTTGGATTCCGTTCTTATGCATGAACACGCTGTTCCGGGTGAGTAAGCGTAGAAGGATAGGAAAAATCACCTGTGCCTGCAAAGCAATTAGCCCCGAGGAGACCAAGTCCTGATTAAACAAGACAGATTAAACAGCCCTTAGCACACCTATGTAGGTTGCATGAGGCGTGATTAGGAAACCACATTATAGACTCTAATTGACTTAGCAAAAATTCGGTGGGGGAGAATGAACCCATTAAGATGTGGCTGGAAGACGTGGGTAAACACGGCACAGTCCCTGCCCTCGAATACATTATTTCCCATGAGTGGAAATCACTTCTACACCAAGAGCCAGGATGTGGAGCAGAGAGAGAGGGATGGACTGAGTACAGGGCATAGGGGAGCAGCGTGAAGGAAGAGGGCAGCCCCGAGTCTCCCGATGGGCAGAGCGGAGAGGGGCCCTGGGGAAGCCTCGGTGATCGTCTTGAGTTTGGTCTAAAGACTGGAGGGATTTTGACAGAAGGCACGAGAACAAGGCTATTCAAGCAAAGACCCAGAGGCAAAACAGTGCGGGGTGGCATTGGGGCAGGGTGGGGGGTGGCAGGTGCCCCTGGGGCCTCTCGAGGGCCCGCGGAACGGTGCACCGGGTGACGGGTGAAAGCGACTGGCCTAAGCACGAGGAGTGGGGCACGCGGCTCCCGTCAGCCCCTGGAGTCGGGACCGCCCTCTCCTTCCCCACGGAGCAGCACTCGGCTCTCAGGTCGGGGACGGGCAGGGGAGGGTAGCTGGGCCGTGACCTCGGGTCGGCGCCTCTGGAGCTAACCCCGTGTCAGGAGACGCTGGTCTTTGGTTGCTTCTTCTAACCGAGCGGCTCCTTCCGAGCTACCCTCAATCTTTGAAGTTAGTAAGTAACTTGTCAAGTCGAGGTGTAAACACTAAAGGCAGCTCTCCGATCGACGTGGAAGGTGTAAACGGAAGATGGAGCCGTGAGTGGTGGACACCCCGGGCCAGCGGAGCCTGAGGACGAGGCCCACAGAAGAGACCTCTGGTGGAAGTCGCAGGTGCCGGGGAGCAGGTCCTGTGGACCTGGGGCTGCATGTCTCCAGCTGGGACACTGTGTCCGTGAGACACACTCGAGTTCCCTGAGGCAACATGACGTGTTTTCCAGAAAGACATCTCCATCGTTAAGAAAACTTGGGAAATCTCAAAAAATTCCGCGGCCTCCAGTGAAGTTTCAAGAGTCCCCCGCAGAGCATCCCACTGAGCGTTTAGGATACTAAGGCGAAAAAAAAAATGCATTTGACTTTGATCAACCCAGATTTTTCCAAATAAACTTATTTTACTGGGGGGACCTATTCATTTCCTCTTTAGTCGCTTACCTACGCTTCACGGGTACACGGGCGTTTTACAAGCACTCACCGCGCAGCGGGTCTTATTCCAAACCCTTTACAAAATAGTAGCCCACTTGGTCCTCATACGGCACCTACGAGGTAGACAGTATTGGTTTTTATTTTACAGATAAGAAAACTGACTTTGGAGGCAGGGGGGCGGGGGAGCAGGGAGGTTGTCTTGCCCGTGTCGTCCAGGCAGCAAGCCTCCACAGCTGAAGTTTTTGGTTTTTTTGTTATTTTTTTAAGATTTTATTTATTTATTCGTGAGAGATGCAGAGAGAGAGGCAGAGACACAGGCAGAGGGAGAAGCAGGCTCCATGCAGGGAGCCCGACGTGAGACTCGATCCCGGGACCCCAGGGTCACGGCCTGGGCCAAAGGCCGTGCTAAACCGCTGAGCCACCCAGGAGTCCCTGAAGTCTTTAAACCAATACCTGGAACATTGTGTGGAAAATACAGCGTCCTGGGGTGTCTGCCCAGGGAGGAACGTGGAGGGAACCCGGCTGTTTTGTTGAGGAGCGCCCTCATCTACTCGTGTCCCCCCTCCCCCCGGTATCCCCTTGGTATCTCTGCTCCGGTTCAACCAACACTCTCTGCCACAATGGACCAGAGGCAAAGGTAGAGAAGGAGACACACTAGCCGGGCCAGGCTGATAGGGCCAGCGGACGCCGCCAGCAGGGTGTGCAGAGCCAGGGACGGTGTAGACTCGGAGGTACGCTGAAGCCGGAGCCAGCATCCTAAGTCCCAGACGGGTCCCACGGATGAGACCTCCAGGAGCACGGTCCGTGCATCTCCTTTTACACCCAGGTGAGAGACCTGGACCTGAGAGAGTGCGTGGCTTGCCCAAGGGCCCACGGTCACAGCTGGGCTCCTGCTTCCTAGTCTAGAACCTTCTCCCACGAGAACTCCATTGCTGCCAACTGTAAAGATGGAGAGAGAGAGGCGCCCGGGGCTCAGTCGGTGACACGTCTGCCTTCGGCGCAGGTCACGAGCTCGGGGTCCTGGGATGGAGCCGCGCGTGTTGGGCTCAGGGCTCACGGGGAGCCTGCCTCACCCTCTGCCTCTGCCCCTGCCCCTGCTTGTGTTCTCTCTCTCTCTCTCTCAAATAAATAAATAAATTCTTAAAAAAAAAATAAAGATGAAAAGTAGCTTAGACTGAGTCACTCTGATGTCAGAAGCAATCAAAAGGTGGTCTCCACTGACACGGAGCTAGCACAGGACGCCTCAGCCAGAGAGCACTGGCCCAGCTCACCTATCTCCTGGCCCCCTAGTCTCTGCATCTGGTTTCCTAAAACGAGGGGGGTGGGATCAAAAGAACTGGCCTACTTTTCTTAAAAGCAAAGCACTTTTCACCCTGTAGAACTCCCTGTGACTAAGATTCCAAAGCCCAGGACAGGCTGTAATTTCTTAATTTCTCCAAAAATCTCCCACTTGCCACAGCAGGTAGACGCAGTAAGCAAAGCTCATTGGGGGACGGGAGCTGCTGAGCCCATGGGAGGTAAGAGATGAGCCCCCTGTGAAGCTGGCACGGATGGGAAGACGAGGGAGCCACCCCCGCAGCCGCAGGAGCTGCCAAAGTCCCTGGTAAAGGAGCACATGTCCTGCCCCCACACATGTCACTGTCACCGAGCCAGGCCTGCCAGGTCTAAGAACAGGAGCTCTTAGAGAAAGCTCCTGGCACTGGTGCTCTGCATCCCCTTCCAAGGCCTGAATCAGACCAGACAGGGCCAGGGCAGGCTTGCCACTTGGCCCCGCGAGCGAGCGTTCCCCGGGCCTGGACCGGACCCACCCTGGACCTCACTCTTCGCTATGTGACGTGGACGGCTGCACGCAAATGGCAGGCACGGCCGACTGGATTGCTCCAACTCCGAGACGGGCTTTCTGGCCACGAACTCTGACCTGAAAAGATGGAATATAAGCAAGCACAGATGTGCATGAGCAAGTGAGGAGACGGAGGGAGCACACAGAATCCTAGGCCCGACCAACGCAAATCACAGGAGGTTCAGAGCAGGAAAATCTTCTAATATACGGAAACCAGAAAGGTTGGTGGGAATTCAAAGAGCCTCGATATTACAGCACACTGAAGAAATTCCGTTTGACTGCATGCGGGCTCGTGCAACGTTTCTACAGCGGGAGGCGGGAAGACAGAGTTAATCCACCCTTTAAATCCCACCTCCCCTGAAAAACCTTCCCCGATCCCTGCAATCCACACGGACCTCCCCTTTCTGTGCCATGGTCTCCAGTGGCATCGCCTGGGTTTGTCTGGTCTCCGTGGGTCAGGTCAGGGTGTAGACAGCAGAAGAGTGTACAGCCAAGGATCCAGACCTGGCTCCAAGTCTCAGTTGAGTCGCCAAGATCAGAACAGATGGTGGATGAGAAGTCCAGGTCTGAGAAAGAGAAAGAATAAGCCCTGCTTCTCTGTCAGAGCAGATGATCGGCTGAAAATCTGGGGAGACAAATACATCCTGAGGAGTTAAATGGGAATCTAAGATGAAGGCAGGAAAGATCCGGAGCCCCGCGGGTCGGAGAAGTCAAAGCAAGAGCACCAAAGGGCGGGAACACCAAACTTAGGGCCGACTCTAGCGAACCCCCTTATCCTCAGGCCTTTGTTTAGGATCACACGTCCTGCCACCAGTCCCCATCCTTGGCCCAGAGGGGGGCAGGCACAGGTGTGGTTGTGATTACGTGACGGGGGGTTGGGCAGTGTTGAACGGGCAGCAGGGCGCGGTTTTAAATCTTCCCACCGCTCTTGATTGCGACACCTGTAAAGATGCAACGAAGGACATATTCCTTATGCCCGAGGACGGGGTCAGGGCCGTAAACCTGTCTCCCCTGGCGCCTTGCTGCATGCTGGGCCTGATCAAGGACGTGTGAGCAGGTGAGGGATTTAAAAACAGGTGCTGGGGATCCCTGGGTGGCGCAGCGGTTTGGTGCCTGCCTTTGGCCCAGGGCGCGATCCTGGAGACCCGGGATCGAATCCCACGTCGGGCTCCCGGTGCATGGAGCCTGCTTCTCCCTCTGCCTGTGTCTCTGCCTCTCTCTCTCTCTCTCTCTCTGTGACTATCATAAATAATAAATAAATAAATAAATAAATAAATAAATAAATAAATAAATAAAAATAAAAACAGGTGCTGTGGAAGGCAGTACGGCGTCTCCTCAAAAAATTAAAACTCGAACTACCATATGCTTGAGCAATTCCGCTACTATTTACCCCACAGAAAACGAGAGCATTGACTCAGACACTGGTTCACCTCTGCATTTGCTGCCGTCGATAGCCGGAGTAGGGACGCAGCCCCCGGGGCCGTCGGTCGATGAATGGATAAAGAAGAGGTACAGTAGGTGCAATGGAATATCACTCGGCCGTGGAAAGGGTGGGGTCTGCCGTTCGCAGCCACGTGGGTGGACCCAGAAGGTATCGCGCTGAAGGAGAAAGTCGCGGGGAGGGAGGCACAGGGAAGTCTGTGATCCCGCAGTCACGTCGTGTGGCGACAGATGGTTCCTGCGCTTGCGGCGAACACAGCGCGACGGTCTGGAGTGTACACCTGAAACCAACACCACAAATTTAGAAAGAGACTCCAAAGGTGTGATAATTTTAATTAGTAAAATAAAGAGCAAATGAAACGACCAATCTTCACGTATCCTATTTACTTACGTCGTTCAGCTGGCGACTGTAGTCGTAACTGTCTCTATTGTGCATTTCCTAGAAATTGAAGCTGGCTTTTTTGAAAGCTAAGTAATTCATCTTGAAATAAACCTAAAAAGGCAAACAAACTACTGTTTGGACCGTAATGATGTGAGAGCTCCTATACAGTGCATCCTTGTAGCCTCGCGCTCTCGGGGTTAGGTCCAAGGGGACAAGCCAGGCAGCCACTGTTTCTGCTTGACCATCACCTGCGGTTGAATACTCCGCTTATAATGCCTGATTTTATGAAACAGCTGCTGTAATGGAATATGTCTGACATCAGAAATGTCATAGTAAGGGCTTAGTTGAAAAAAAAATCCCTAATGCTGCTATGGTAAGAAGGGGTGTTCTCAACGATAGATGGAGAGTTTATCGAAAAGAATGAAATCTACTCAGTGTCAAGTAGATCAAAGCGCATTGAAAAAAACCTTTTTTAAAAGATTTTATTTATTTATTCATGAGAGACAGAGAAAGAGAGAGAGAGGGAGAGAGAGAGGCAGAGACACAGGCAGAGGGAGAAGCAGGCTCCATGCAGGGATCCTGACGTGGGACTCGATCCCGGGACTCCAGGATCATGCCCTGGGCCAAAGGCAGGTGCTCAACCACTGAGCCACCCACGGATCCCCTGGAAAAAACTTTAAGACAGAGAGACAGCTGAGGATTTATTTCCAAGTAAAGAACCAGGCACGCAACCAGCAGAGACACACAAGTATCTCAGGCCCGACACTGCCAGGGTGTGTATTTGTTCTTACGTAAACTTAGTATCAAATGTAGGGTCTTATCATCCACGTGAAAGGATTGACTGAGATCTTTCTAATCATAACCCTGTATCTTAAGGGAGAGAACGTCAGAAGCGATGAAACAAGAAACATCTCACCAAAAAGTGAGATGTTAGTCACAATTATTCAAGTTCCCCAAGGACAACAGTCACTTCAATCCTGTGTGTATTGGTGTGAACAAGCTAGGTTGTGCTGCAGGAACAAATACTTCCCTAAATCTCACTGGTTTAACACTTACCGATTTCTCAACCCCACGAAATCTCTGCCTGTGCAGAGATCCTTCTGGGCAGCTCAATGTGCTTGCACCTAATAGCTATGAAATCTGGGGCATGTAGTTTCAGGGTCACCATGGCCCCGGAAGAGAAAGCTTGAGGTTGCACATCAGCTTTTTTTTTTTTTTTATTTTTTTGATTCTATTTTTTAAAGTAATCTCTACACCCAACATGGGGCTTGAACTCACCACCTAGAGATCTAGAGTCACATGTTCTACCAACTGAGCCTGTCTGGTGCCCCAGCACCTCAGCTTTTAAATACATCAGCCCGTTGGCTACGTACTTACAAGAGGGCCGAGAGATGTGAAAACATGGGATATTTGGTGAGACATGAGCATCTGTCCCACCATGTAGCCCTACCTGCTAGGAGATGTTGAAGATTAATCCCAAGGGTTCTCCTTAGGGCGTTTTCTCCAGCCACCTTTCAATTTGTTAGACTGTTAATGCCACACACATGCTAGAAATTAATTATACCCACAAGGGATTACTCAGGAGCCTCTCTGCCTTCCCCAAATGCTTGCGTCCTATCTCACTTTTGAAGATCCTTCTTAGCAGATGTGAGTGTTTCTCCACCTGCAGAAGGATTGGGCTGCTAGGCGCTGGCTGGGTGGCAGCTCCCATGGCGCCTGCACATCTCCCAGCCCGGGGCAGTCCTGGTTGGCCATTGATGAGACCTGAGTGCACAACATCGTCAAAGTTTTTTGTCTCTTCCCATGCAGAAATCGCTTTGTCACCTTACTTCCTACTTCGGGACATGGTTTTGCTGGCATCAATTGGATGATTCTCTCTAGGAATGAATACCTGCACCGTGCAAGTCTACCTTCCTAGTTAACAGCCTCGGTCAAGTAAGGTTGCTAGGGCCACTGCCATTCCTGGAAAAATGGGGGTGGCAATATTCTGGGCTTCAGATCTTATTCATTTTTGTTTAAACTTTGCTTAAAAAAAATCCCTTCTTTTTTTTTTTTTTTATTTTTACCGTGGAGAAATCTCCATATAATATTTTCCAACAGAGTTCGCCAAGAACATATCTTCAGTGGGAAGCACTACATGTGTTACCATTTAACACTGATATATCACTTCAACATGCATGCAATAGCAATGCGCCTTACCCAGCTGCGTGAACTCATGCGGGTGGCACCGGATGGGTGCCTTGGGTTCCCTTCCAGCTCTCAAGTACTTTCATCATGCTGTGACCTTGACTGAGTCACTCAACATTGCTCTGGCTGGGTTTCCACAGAGAGGCGAGAGATGAACAGAGATGGCATGTGTAAATACATGTTCTTTGAGGAAAGGGAGGGTGTTATGTGAATTTAATAGTGCGGCGTGAGGACTTGCCTGTGCACACACGATATATATCACTCGTGGGAGATGTCAACTCCATCCTCGTGGTTTAGAAAGAAGATGGGACAAGCAGATTTACTCTATTCTGCGTAACAAGAGTGGTCTTCAAACATACCATCAACCCCCAGAATCCCATATTCCATTTCCCAGTTACTGTTCCTTTACCAAAAGGTGATGGTTTTTTTTTTTTTCCCAAGTCTGCTTAAACCCACTGCCTTTCCAATCTAGCTGGAAAATCTTTTTCTCGTTTTAACAGCTGATTTAATTTTATTTATTTACTTTGGGATTCTTCAGACTATGACTTTCCTTATCTCTGCTGGTCTTCACTTACAATCTCTGGGCTCGTTACATTAGAAATGCACAGTTGAGCAACACTTTCCAGGAAAGAAGAGTTTGGGACCTGCTTCCTGGAAATATTAACAGACCCTTGGTGAGAAACGACTCTTCCATTAAAATTGATTAGTAAAATCAAGACCAGAAGATGCTTTTGGCAATGTTTTTCAATGTGCTTGCTAATATTTCATTTCAAAGGATATTGATTAAATTTGTATTGTTTTTGTAGCCCAATGAGGCAGAGTTAATAGTGTATTTTTAAGAATTACATTTCTTTGTTAGATTAGGCCTGACATTTCTGTTTGCTCTAATGCCTCATCACATAACAGTTCTTGAAAAATCTGGGGTAACACTGACATCAAAATATTTGATTGACTCATACTTAGTCAAAGAATGTGTGCTCTGAGTAAAGAAAACAAAATTCAATCTACACTGTGTCCTTACATGACAAAACTGACCAAATAAAATGTGAAAGTTGACTTGGAACCACATCATGGAAAATACTGAGGACCGTGATGAGGAGTTTGGAATGTGTTAAGTAGAAGATGAAGATCCTCTAGAAGGTTTGCAGCCATATATCATCTCATTGTTGTAACAAAATAATCTCGCCAGCATGAAGAATGGATGGAAAAAAAGAACATGAAGGAAAGAAGACCAGTTAAGGGGACAGTAGTTTAAGTGAGCCCAAAGCCAGTTGAGTGACAGTGAGAATGAGGGGGACGAAGTGATCAATGTCTCAAAGGCAAAATGGTCAGATCTTAGTAACCAATGGGGTAGAGACAGTGGGGACTGAAAAGTGACAATCATAGAGACTTGAAATCAAGTGACTTGTAAATGGATGTGTGTGGCATTGATGGCAAAAGGCAAAACCAATACTTCTAAATCCCCTCCCGCTCCCGTACTTCTTTTTGATGGCACACCCAGTCTGAATTTATTGGATCACTGACAGTCTCAGTCTTTATTACCTATGACAAACTCTGAGGCCAGGAACCATGGCCCCAGTATCTGTATTTTTGGATCGGCTGATGCTAAAGGAAAGGCAAAGCAACAGGAGATTTAAAAAACAAAAAAAAAACAAAAAAAAAAAAACCCTACTTCCTCTCTTATCTCAATAGCCCACACACTGAAAAAAGGGCAGGGCATCAATATACGAAAAACGGGATTTCTGAAAACACTCTGATTCTGCACCATAGGCTCTGAGGATCTGTCATTGGTGACCAAAGAGCCATCGGACCACTTGAGAGCTGCAGAGCCTCAGGACTGCAGAGATGCTTCTCAGGGGAGAGCACTCTAGAGAGCCGAGCTTTGGGGATAAACTGGAATATACTACTGATTTCTATTTGACTCTGCATATCACTAAATTGTCTTGGCATCTCATTCATAAATAAATAAGAAGAACTTTACAGTTTATCCTCAACTAATTTGCAGTGTCTGAGCAATCTTCTTAGGCATCTTCTCAGGTAACCTATTGACCCAAAAAGATGGGTTATCTTACCTCAGTGGACTGAGCTCACCATTATTTATAAGAATGGTTCTCATGAATGTTTAGGAGGACCTCGTAATGAAGCTCAGTTTTTTTCTTGGGCATTTGGCTGAGAAGGAAAGAAGAGAAGGGGACCTATCTGTGTTCTCTAGCGTGATTATCCAAGACAGGCTTTAAGAAAAGACACATAGGGATGACTCCATTCCATTCTCATTCCAATGAACAGTTGCTGAAAAACATGGAAGATGCTGGAAGGATCAGAAAGCAGAACGTACACTCAAAGAGCTGAGTGACTGTTCAAGGAAATAAGTTCTAATTCTCAGTAAATTACAAGAAGAGTGTTCCTGGGTCATTGAATTAGGGACCATCAAGAAGCTGGAACTTACATGAGGCCTTCAAGGAGGATAGTTCTTCAGCAAGGAAAGAAGCAGAGAGACAGTATCGAGCTAGTGAGACGCATGATGTGAAGCAAGAAAGCCTTTGCGTTGGTCAAGAGGAATAGGGCTGAGATGGGAGGGAGTGCACTGCTCACGTCACTGAAAAGTATAGGATTCCATCTTTGGAGACTCGTGTGCCACCACCAGAACATCATCCCTCCACCTGTCAGCTCTGCCTTTCTGTGTGTTGACTTGGTAGTAAGAAAGGCTCTCAAAGGTTGCAAAAAAGAACTGCCATGGGCTCTAGGCTCCCTCCACCTCTCCTCCGCTGCCCCAGCAGAGCCGTGGGAAACACTTCTTTCCAACTGATCCACTTCAGGATTGCCTGCGATTGGACCAGCGCAGTTACCTATCCTCCCGTGGTCAGAAGGATAAAATACACAGATTAGTCAAGTCTGGGCTACATGCTTACCGTGGGTCCAGGGGATGGGGCCAAATATAACTGGCTATTGTTGGATATTGCTGAAAAGACGAAATGAGACATTCGCTATAGCATTAACGCACCTGGATGTGGTGTAGATCAACTTGAGATCAACAAAAAATAACTTACTGGAATTGCGAAAAATACGGTAGGAGGAAGTACTGAGGTACAGTCAGGAAATAAATTTATTTTTTATTTTTATTTTATTTTTATTATTTGTTTCTTATTTTTATTTTATTTTTGTGGCAAAACACGGGAGATGCCTGAATACTTTTGAACAGGGTGATACTGTTTGGGTTCAAATGACACTCCGATTTCAAATATCCAATTAAAATGCTCGTTCATGGAGAAGAAAGTTTATTAGATGCATTAAGATTATATATTTATGGGAAAGCCATGTTTAATTGAGAATGTTCATATATAAGCAAGTAAGGAGGGGTTTTTTATTTTATTTATTTATTTATTTATTTATTTTTATTTATTTATTGAAAGACAGAGAGAGAGTGCACACATGCATACACACAAGTCGGGGAGGGGAGGTAGAGGGAGAGAGAATCTCAAACAAAATCCCCACTGAGCATGGAGCCCAGTGTAGGGCTTGATCCCAAGACCCTGAGATCATGACCTGAGCCTCAACCAAGAGTCAGACGTTTAACCCACTGAGCCACCTGGGTGCCCCATAAGTAAGGTTTTCTAAACATTTATGAAATTATATAAAAGTGTAAAAGAAGGCTTGATTTGTCTGATAAGTTAATTCTATCGGAGTAACGTCACACCTTGGCGGCCATGAATGTAAGATCAAGAGAGGCCCACATTTCTTTTATTAATTTGCCTGTTCATTTATTATATTCCTCCTCTACATGCAAGCCATTTCAGCCATCATGGCTTGGATCCAAAGAGAAATATGGATTTGGCCCCGTGCACCTGAATATTAGTATGGAATAAGAGAAAACTAACCCGTACTTCTTCAGTGAATCCCAAATCTGTACCCAGGTAGTGAACTAAGCAATACACATACTCTGCGAGGTGAATATTGTCTCCCTTTTAGAGAAGAGTAAACTGAGGTTCAAAGAATTTAAAGAAAATACCACTAAGAAACACGCCTAGTAAATGCCAGGGGTGTAGACTTCAACACTGGCCTGTGTTCCTTCCACTCTACTGGACTACCTTTCCACATCTGAATTTGCCAAGGTTAGTGTCTCTAAGTCACTGGCTAGAGTCCCGATTTTATTTTATTTCATTTTATTTTATTTTTAAAGATTGTGTTTATTTATTCATGAGAGACACAGAGAGAGAGAGAGAGGCAGAGACACAGGTAGAGGGAGAAGCAGGCTCCACGCAAGGAGCTCAATGTGGGACTCGATCCCGGAACCCCGGGATCACACCTTGAGCCAAAGGTAGACCTTCAACCACTGAGCCAACCCAGGCGTCCCAAGAGTCCCGATTTTAAAAGAAGAGAGATTCACTGTTGATTCAGACACGAACATAACCGAGGAGTCTTCAAGCTTTATCCCCATGCGTTCTGAATAAAAAAAAAAAAAAAAATGTGATTGGCCTGTGGCTCCAGACAAGAACAAGCTGCCAAAATGTTAACCACGTTATCTGAAACTTAATGTTTCAAACTTGAAGCCATCCTGAATATGAAAGATGGGTGCTGGCTCAGAGCCGGGGACATAGCTTAGGTGACACCCCATCACCCAGGGTAACACTTTTTCCTGAATGCTTCGCCTCTATCGACAGCCTCCCAAGCGACAAGTCTAAATTCTGATGTGGTTCAATGTATTTGAGCACAGCCATCCTAGAGGCTCATAAAAGGCCTCGTTAGCCTCTGACCAACTCTGTCTAATATTTATGGAGAGAACCCCATAAAACAAACATACTTCCGGTTGCTTGCCCAGGAATGGGTTTTGGACCTACCCCCCACCCCTCCCTAAAGCTAGCACAAGTGGGTTTTTTTTTTTTAAGATTTTATTTATTTATTCATGAGAGACACAGAGAGAAAGAGAGAGGCAGAGGGAGAAGCAGGCCCCATGCAGGGAACCCGATGCAGGGACTCGATCCCAGGTCTCCAGCATCAGGCCCTGGACTGAAGGTGGCTCTAAACCACTGAGCCACCCGGGCTGCCCCCACAAGTGGTATTTGAAGAGCAAGGCAAATTCCATTTTGACTCTGAAGCCTAGTCTGATGCACTTTGACTAGTGTTCCAAATTTTAGGGGGCAGCTTCACCGCAGAGGTCTTCTCGCACACCCCTTGAGTTGGCCATGAATCCGTGAATGTAGGAATGTTTCAGTCTACGTGGAAAACACAAAGGCACTGCGGCCAGCTCAGACCAAGAAAGAGTTGCACTAGGACACACTGGGCAAACCAATGGACAGCACCACTAGCTGAAGGAAAGGTGTGGTGGCTTCCATACTCCTTTGTCCCACTCCCAATCTGAAGATTATGCTCTTCCAACCTGACCACGGATTGCACATCAAAAGCCTGAAATTTTCATATACCACTAACCCAGGAATTCCCCTTAAAATAAACTTATCTTAGAGAAAATAGCCAAAGCTACACTTCAAGGTTTAGTGACAAAGAATGTTCATTAGGGCATAATTTCATTAGTGAAAACTTGACAACATCGTAGAAACCCAACAGTAGGTGTGTTGGCTGTGTATTGGTGCTGTGGACAACCCGCTCAGGGCCACAACGACACAAGTCCATTATTTCACAGTTTGGTCGAGCGGGCTCGGCTGGTTTTCTGCTTGGAGTCTCACCGAGCTCCAGTCAAGGCGTCCGTAGGGCCCTATTCCCTCCCAGGGGCTGTAAGGGAGCATCCGTCCCCGTTGCCTTGCCGTAGTAGAACGGACGTCCTCATTTTCTTGCTGGCTTTCAGCTAAGGCCACTTCCGGGTTCTAGAAACTACCCACATCTGTGGGTTCTTGGCTCCCGTCCTCCATCTGCGAGGCCGGCCACAGTGGGACCCGCCCGCCCCCACCCCCGCCATATGTCTGTGACCTGTGCTTCTGCCTCCCTCTTGCTCCGTGACGTACCCGTGTCATCACACGGGCCGGCCGACGGCCCGAGACAACCTCCCTGTCTGAAAGCGGGACCTTAATCCCATTTGTAAAATTCCCTTCGTGCGGTAACATCACAGTCGCAGAACCCAGGGACTGGGGCACGTGGATCTTTGGGGGGGCCTACCACAGACGGTGTCGGTTGGCTAAAACCGGGGACGTGCATGAACCAAAATGGAATATGAATAAAAGTAACGGTGTGGAGAAATATTCAATGGCATCTGGAAAAACGCTAAGTGGAATATCACATTGAAAAATGTCGAAATAGGGATCCCTGGATGGCTCAGCGGTTAAGCATCTGCCTTCGGCCCAGGGCGTGGTCCTGGAGTCCCGGGATCGAGTTCCGCGTCGGGCTCCCTGCAAGGAGCCTGCTTCTCCCTCTGCCTGTGTCTCTGCCTCTCTCTCTCTCTCTCTGTCTCTCATGAATAAATAAATTAAAAAAATCTTAAAAAAAAAAGAAAAATGTCAAAATAGAAGAAAAAAATGCATGTTCCCCAGTTGTATGGACGGTTTCAGCTCATTTTTTATAGGGTCAACATAATCTGTAGTTGGATACGTCTCAGTATCAGTCTGTATCTCTCCGTGTATTCATCGATCAATCCTTAAAAATCTGTGGAGGCGCAAAGGTCTACCCAAGAATGCTGAGTGGTTATTCAGCAGGGGGATTGCTGGTGAATTTCTTTTTTTTTTAATAAATTTATTTTTTATTGGTGTTCAATTTGTCAACATACAGAATAACACCCAGTGCTCATCCCGTCAAGTGCCCCCCTCAGTGCCCGCCGCCCAGTGAATTTCTTGAGATGAAGACCTTTTTTTGGAGTCTTTGTCAATGATTAAGTGCGGCGTCTGTAACACACACACACACACCATAGTATTTTAAAAATCAAAACCTTCTCTTGGAAGCAGAGAGCCCTTTGGCCAGACAGGTGACCCTCCCCAGCACCGCACACTGTTTCCCCCAGGGATAGTCTCATCCCCGTGGGACTGAGCTGAGTTCCCACAGGACAACCCCAACCCCTGGAAACCTGCCCCAATTCTGAGGAATCCGGGGTCTTCGGCCCCGCGGCCCAGTAGCTGTGGAACCAGGTTACAGGACTAGAGCCTCGCGATCGTCTCCAGCTGCGCATCGCGTTGCTTCCTGTCATCTCGGAGACATCCTCTGACGTGGAGCCGCCTGAAACACCCACGTGTCCTTGTCGCGTTTGGTTTGAGTTTCAGATAGCTAAAAATAAGTCCTTCCCCTCCTTTTGGTTTTAAAGTGTAAGCAGATCTAGCTTTGGATGCACCACGCTTATAAACGAAGCAGCTCGCCGTCCCCACCCAGAGACAGCCAGGGCAGCCCCCGAAGGAAGGCTCCGTCCGGAACAGTCTACGTTCCAGTGTGGTTTCCGCGCGGACCCGCTGTATACAAACTTTGTTCCTAAGGTTATTTCTACGGGTGCCAAATTGACTTCAATTCACAAAAATCATGTGGTGCGTTCCCATGTAAGTTGGATGCTCTGCTCTAAAGAAAACAGAGGGTTGTTGGGTTTTTTTTTTAATCCTCTTCAGCAACCACTCCCGTTTATGGGAGATCCACTTCCGCCCTCGGGATCATACTTAGATCAGCCTCCAAATGGGGCTTCATTCTTGCAGGACACAGCGAGACTCGCACCCGCACCTAAGACGCTGCGGGCTGCGGCCGAGCCGATGGGTGGAGTGGCCCAGAGCGCGAGGGTTAAGTGTGGGTCCCCCCAGAGCCATGGGGCAACACCGTCCTGGGTCTGAACCTTGTCTCTGGCCTTCACCAACTGTGTCACCAGGGGCCGGTTACCCAACCTCGCATGCCCCCATTTGAGAGATGAATTCGATGGTATCGTGTGTGTTCTAGAAGCTCTGTGAGGCTTCCGTGAATCAGACACATAAGGTACTCAAGACACTGCCCCGTCCACGTGGGCTGTAGCACTTGCCATGGAGGCACGAAAGGGAGTAGCAGTATCGGGAATGGGATTGATCATTGAGAGGAGAGAGAGAGAGGAAGGGAGGAGGGGAGGAGGGGGGATGGAAAGAAAGGAGGAAGGAGGGGAGGAAGGATGGAGGAGGGAAGGAAGGGAGGGAGGAAGGAAGAGAGGGAGGAGGGAAGGAGGGAAGAGGGAAGGAAGAGAGGAGGGGAGGGAGGCAGGACAAAAGGAAGGAGGGAGGAAGGGAAGGAGGAAGGAAGAGGAAAGGGAGGAAGGAAGGGAAGGAGGAAGGAAGAGGAAAGGGAGGAAGGAAGAGGAAAGGGAGGAAGGGAGGGAGGGAGGGAGGAGGGAAGGAAAGAAAGAGGGAGGGAAAGAGGGAGGGACGGGAAGAAGGATGGAAGGAAGAGAGGAAGGAGGGAAGGAAGGAGGGGAGGGAGGGAGGAGGGAAGAAGCTTCTTCAAGAAGCTTCAATCAACAGCACAAGAAGCCCCCCCCACCCACCCAGGGGAGGCCCATCCGTGCACCGCACAGCTCCGAGCCTGCGGTCCCAAGGGTCCCGAGCTGCCCACATCAGGGCTCAAGGGCACCCCCCCTCCCCCCCACACACACTGATGGAGCCCCAACCGCAGAGGGCACTGGGGGTCAACCTCCCGTGGGGACGGCCAGTGTGGGGCACGGCCGGGCACCAACCCAAGCTCCCATCCCGAGTCCTCCACTAGATCCTGCGCCTGCTTCCCCCGCGGGGACCTGTCCAGTCACATGAAGCGAGCGCTGAAGGGCTCCCCGCTCAGGGTATTTGGGGGATTGGGGCTGGAGGGATGGAAGAAGAATGACAGGCTCCGGCTGTTGGGTCCCCGTTGGTCCCACGTGTTTGCAGGTGCAGCCCCAGAGCTCCTCCAAATACACCGGGGCTTTGTGTTTTTAGGGGTGATCTTACATTTACTCTCTTTATAGTCCTCCTCTCCCTCCTCTCTCCCCTCCTCCTCCCTCTTCTTCTCTCCCCCCACCCCCACCCAGCCCCCTTGGGATCATCTCCAACAATAGGTTTGAGCTAGAACACGACCCTCCTAACCTGATTTTCTCCTGTGGCTCAAGCCCCCGTATCAGGACCAGGACTCGGGTGGGAAGCACCCGGCGAGGTCGCGAGCCTGTAACGCCATCGCCTGCTGGAGCAGCCCCTTTAGAACACAGGTCGGCTTCGGCAATTCGCCCCAAGTCGTCGACCTGAAAGTGTCGGGAAGTCTCTAGAACCCCTCGGCGTGCCAGGTTTCCCAACCAGTGTCACTGAAGCCTCCGGGCCCAGCACCACGCACGCGCACTGCCTTCCAAGATTTTATTACGTATAATTTTTCCGGATATTTTTGCCACAGCGTGACGGGAACCGCCAGATTTCCAGTTTGCAGGGTTTCCCTTTGCTTCTTGCAACCCAGCCAGCGCTGAGCCACTCATTTTCGGTCTTGTTAGGGCAGCAGCCCAGTAGGTCAGAGGTAGCATGAGCTGCTGTCACCAGGGGACCGACGGCGCCGTGGCTTACGCAGGACGGACCTATTACATTCTAATGATTTCAAAATACGTGGTGTGTGTTTTTTTTTTTTTTTCATTTTTGAACAACTCTAGAATGGGACTGCGTCTTGTAATCAACAGCATCTCGGCATCGTGTCCTAATTGGTTATGTGTGTTCTCCTTCCTGAGGTTATAGGACAACATCGCTCCACGATCTATGACGTCTCGGGGGGATCTTTGCCCCATACCATGGCCCAGATGCTGACAACCCAGGACTGGTAGGAGGGCGCCAACGTCCCCAACACGTGACTCCCACACGGGGGCCAAGGTGCTGCTCCATCACCTCCTGGGCAGCCAAATGTGGGGAAAGAGCCAGGGAAGCGCATGTCCATCCCTCCTAAAGGCACCGCCTAGGAGTAGCCTGTAGGGTCTGTACTGTATCCTCCGGCCCACCTGACACGTGTGCACACAACGTCCATCAAAAGACACTTAAAAGCATAATCTCAGCCTGGACACGATGTTCCCAGCTTAGACTCAGCAGCGTGTTTTTAGGAGAGGAAAAAAAAAAAAGGAGTGGATATCAGGATTGACCCACAGCCTTGCCACACCTCTGCCTCCGAGTCCGCGCCCCCTCGGCTAACCCGTTGCCTTCCCACTCATCACCCCCGCACACCCGATCAGTTCCTTGACATCCCAGAGGCACTCACGTGGGCCGTTGGCATTTATGCAGGTTGACTTACTGAGGCCGTGGCTTGGGGATGCAAGAGCTACACCCCGACGGCAGATGCAACCTCAGATCCAACGGGGGCCGTCTCTGTCCCCGTCTTCCTCCGGCCGTCGGCAGCCTCAGTGCGGGGACCTCGTCTAGTCTCCTCTCGCTGTCCCCTCTCACCTCACCCCTTCTCCGCACACCCTCTCCCTTTCACTCACTCGTGTGTCAGCCCACATCCAACGTAAAGATTGATTGATTTGGGGTGGGGGGGGCAGAGGGAGAGGGAAAGTCCGAGCTGAACGGGGAGCCCGGCTCGGGGCTCGATGTCACGACCCCGTGATCATGACCTTCGCCAGAACCAAGAGCCAGACTCTCAATCAACCGAGCCCGCAGGCGCCCAGCTCACACCCCATGGAGAGCCGGCTTTGTCCCTCTTCCCTGCCTTCCAACCCCGCAGCCCGTGCCTCCGAGTCTCTCATCACCGAGCAGAATTTTCCTACAGAAACATAGACACGGTCCCTACGAGGCCCTCCGTAAAGGCGATGGTGTCATCATGCTGCTTCAGTGGGCCTGGGGGACCCGGGGGAGGGTGCGGAAATCAGGGCCAGATGCCCCACTCCCCACCCGACGTCACCTGACGCGAATCTGACACGGGGAGAGGGGGGCGCAGCACATCCGTAGAGCCGAGCATCGTCTGCACACACTGTGGGTGGTCTGGAGAACGAGTCTACACGTCAGAGGAGGCATCTCACCGGTTGTGAGGCATCCGGGGCGCCCAGCCCCACGGCCCGCTCTCGGCCCCCGCCTCCCGTGCCTACAGCAGCTCCTCAGAGGCTCTCCCTGGGGCCTGGGGCCTGGGGCCTGGGGCCCTGCCGCTCACGTCTGCTGCCCCCGCCAGCTACCGGCCTGACATCACGTGAGCCCAGCGGGCAGTCCCAGTCCCGGGCCGAGCGCCGTGGGACCTGGTGTCGTCCCGTGGCTCCGGCCGGCCTTCCCAGCGTCTGCAGCTCACTGCCCCGCTCGAGCTCCCGAGTGGGGCAGCCCCGGGGCCCAGTGGCGTCCTGGACAGATGGGGCAGGTTGCAGCCCACTCGGGGCATCGGGGGGTAGAGGGGGGGACAGTGGCTGGTGCAGCTCGTTGTCAGCCTCCAGGTTTGGGTCAGTTCCCGTGAGTCTGGGTCGGTTCCCGCCGTGCTTGAATCACACGAGTGACAGCCCGTCTCGATGGGAGGCAGGCCTGCGGGTTCTGCTTCCGTGGAATTACACGCGGACGCCTCATAGGGTCCAGAGAAGGGAGCCCTGCGCGCCGTGGCTGGGCGCTGCGAGTGGTTCCCGCTCTCCCTAACTCTGTCCAGATGTGGATGCTCTGTGCCCATGCAAATTAGATGGCTCGCTTTCTTTTCGGCCTTGTCGAGAAGCTGCACTCTGACTCACACAGAAAGAAAAAAAATGGAAAGAATGTGCGGGAACTACATACACACAAGACATGCTATTTTAATAGGACCGGCTCTGCTGAAGGGAAAATCAGGGCTTTTGTGCTGCAAACAACAGCATTTGCATTTGGAGGGGCTAGACCCCCCCCAGCTCCCCCCCCCAGTAAGAACCAAGGACGGCCTTCCCTCGTCTGGGCGTCCGTCCGCTCTTCCCAGACTCGGCTTTCTGGTTTGGGTTCTAAGTCTTCTGGACCCGGAGCCACATCTGTTCTCTGCCCCCAGCCTTGCTGCGGTGACTCTAAAAGGGAAGAATTATTCCGAGATAATGGGCCCTCTGTAGAGCCTGCAGCCGTTTCCATTCTACTCCTCTCTCTCTCTCAAGTAGTGAACTGCAGTCAGGCCAACGTGGGCATCAAAACGCTCAGCACAAAAAGCGATTCACAGGGCCCGTCGTGTTTTGTGCGCCACAGAGTGTCTCATTTAAAACTCGTCCCGCTAAAAGGCCCATTTTTACTAAATTCGGCTCTTACAAAACGGGAAAAATAAAGGAGAGAAAGGGGAAAAAGAGGCAACGCGTCCCCCTTTTCTGCCATCCTGGTGTCGTTTACTGGTCGCCCCCCGGGGAAGGCTCGTCCTGCGACAGCCGGAATCCAGATCATGTTCGTCCACCCCCACCCCAAATCCTTCCTCCCTCCTCTGAGAAGGCACAGGGGGAGGCCCACGGATACGGGGGGGCCGTGGACCCCAGAAGTGAGCACACAGCCGTGTCACGTGACGGCTTCCCAGCAGCTCCCCTACACTCAGAGCGTGCCCGGGTCACAGACCGCGGCCTCCACGCACGGGTGTATGCACCCTGAGGCAGAGAAACGGGATCCCGGACAGAGTAACTCACGGCTGAACCCAGGTGTCCCCCTCCGTAAATGCCTTAGAACCTCTCCCCACGCTCTGAGCATCTACGAGGGGTCTCCGGGCCACCCCACGCTTGACCCTGCAGCATCCCAGCGGCGGGCAGGCCAGCTCAGCTCCCCAGCATCTCCAAGCCCATCCTCGGGGACACAGAGGTTCAACCACGGCCTCTGTCCTCAGCCCCCGCGTCTTCCAGCCACACCGTCACCAGACGCCTGGAGAAAGTGTCTCCAGCCTCTGACTGCCTAACCGGTTAGTGTCCCGAAATCCCAGGGGATTTTAGGCCTGGAGCTTATGTGGCGACAGGGAGGCCTCCTGTCCCCGTTTGCCTGGGACTCGGCACTGCAGGAGGCCACCCGGGCAAGCGGCGGCAGCAGCGGGGATGGGGACGGGGTGGGGGGTGGGAGGACTTTCATCTTCCTTAGTTCAAAGTACTTGTCCTGGGGGGCACCTGGGGGCTCCATCATGAGACATCTGCCCTCTGCTCAGGTCGTGATCTCGGCGTCCTGGGGTCAAGTCCCGCATCGGGCTGGCTCCCTGGTCAGCGGGGAGCCTGCTTCTCCCTCTGCCTCTCCCTCTGCCTCTACATCTCCCCCTGCATGTGCGCTCTCTCTCTCTCTCTCTCTTTCAAATAAATTAATTAATCTTAAATTAAAAAAAAAAAAAGATGAGGGACTCCAAAGGGCCTGATGTGTCGATGGCACCCGCAGGGATCCCTGGGCCACCCCGTCCTGCAGAGCCACAGGTCCCAGGCTAAGCAGAGGGCAGTGCTCTGACCCTCCGATGCCTCCAAAACCATCTTCCCAGGCGGCCAGAGAGCAGCCCGCCCACCTGGCTGGCCCGAAGCCCCAGGCAACCGTGTGACTGTGGGGAGGCTGGCAGCCCGAGTGGGAAGGAGAAAATAAGAGACTTGTTTGTGACTTTCCCCCCAATGACCTTGAGCTCTGTCCTGATGCTTGTGTCACTGCACTGGACAGAGGCCTGATGCAGACACTCTTATATAACGTGTGTGCTGGATGCCCCCCCCCCCCCCGCCCTGCTCAAGACAGAAAGAACGGGGCCTCCAGTCGCCCCGCGTTTGCCGCCGAAGCAGGCCTGGTCCACTCACGGCACATCAGGCCAAATGCAGCGGCGTGGATCGAGGTCCTTAAAAACATTTCCATTCTTGGGCGCAAAAATCTTATTTTGGGGAATTTTAGCATAAGCGACTATCAGGGATCTATAGGTTAATGATCACCAGAAGTTCATCGCAGCAGGGGTATCGTCTCTCCAAGCTCCGGGTACTGCTGGGGGTTCGGGGAGATCTGAGCACAAGTGGTAGCCCAGCCCCAAGGGGACCTGAGCTGAGCAGGGCACAGTGGGGCTGAGAAGGAGCCGGGTTTGTGGGGACACTCAGAGGGTGGCCAGACGTGCACCCTAGGGTCGGCGGAGGGGGGCTGCTGCTTTTCAGTGAGCAGCTGCAAAGCATCCTGGGAAGCAGCTCACCCAGAGGTAGGGAGCCGTCCCTGCAGTAAAGGCTTGGACCTTAGATGCTGAGGCAAGAGAACGTCACTCCCCAGCACCTGCCACCCCCCAGGACCTCAGGGGCTGTCTGAGGCCTAGGAGGAGGGAGGGTGAGGAGGGGAAACCAAGTCATGTCACTGAACCGTGCGACACTGTGGGGCCAAGGGACGCGGCCTTGGAAAGTTGGGGGAGAAGGTAAGTCCCGTGGACAAACGGGCTGTTCCTCCCACTTTGCCTCAAGACCTTGCGCAGCTTCGGCAGCAGGAGGGGGCAGACAGCCGCCGGGCAAGCAGGTGCTGCGCCCGGAGCAGTGGGAGGGGCTGCAGGTCTGCGCAGGCCACGCTGAGGGGCCCCCGGCTGGCCAAGGCGGCCGACATAGTGCAGGGAGCACAGTGCATGAGCAGGGATGAGGTCAGCTTCCAGGGCTGCAGACAAAACCTCAGGCACACTGGGGGCGGGGCTGGCGTCAGGTCATCCGGGTGACTGATACGCCAACTGTCCAATGGAAGAGAGAGCTTGCAGGGAGGACACGGCTATTGCAGGAAATACTATGTTAGCATTAGAAATGGTGTGCTGGGGGCACTGGTGGGCTCAGTGAGGTCACCCCCCGGTCACCCTGGGGTCCTGGACTGTAGTCCCGCACCGGGCTCCCCGTCAGCCAGGAGTCTGCTTCTCCCTCTCCTCCCAGCTCCTGCTCTCTTTCACTATCTCTGTTGCTATCTCTGTCTCTCTCCCAAATAAATAAAATCTTTAAAAAAAAATGGTGTGCTGGTACAATATTTAATTACCAATATTTACAATATTTAATTACCAAAAAATGATTACGGTAAAGAAAGTGCATTAAAAAGTCAGCAATGGGGCAGCCCGGGTGGCTCAGGGGTTTAGCGCCGCCTTCAGCCCAGGGCCTGATCCTGGAGACCCGAGATCGAGTCCCACATCAGGCTTCCTGCGTGGAGCCTGCTTCTCCCTCTGCCTGTGTCTCTGCCTCTCTCTCTCTCTGTTTCTCAAGAATAAATAAATAAAATCTTTAAAAAAAAAAAGTCTGCAATGCACGCATCTGTTTCTATACCATACACAAGTATCCCTCATGACGACACTCACAAGTGTCCCAAGTCCAAGTAACCACCTTCATTACCATTATCGTCATGATTAAATGTCTCCCCATCTCTCCTACTAGAGCCTTATCTATCTTGCTCACCTTGAGAGTCACCTGGAGAGTCTTAGAACCCGAAAGAATGTTTGGCTCATGGTATGTACTTTATCAGGTAAATGGTGGACCATCAAAACCCAGACTCTTGTCAGAATTATTTCTAGAAATTGGGCCCTCCCAAAATATTCCCCAGGAACTTAGGGGTGACTGCGAAGGAGTGTCTCGTATTCCCACGTGGCTCAGGCCCAGCATCCCCCCGTTCTTCCTGTGTTGGACCCCTGGCCACACTCTCTGACCCATGAAGCATCACCAGCATTGCTGCCTACAGTCAAAATGCTGTCATCTGCACCAGAGGCTCCCTTCCAATCCTTGCGGCAACCAGACACCACTGGGTCTGATTCCGAGGTTGGGAAATCAATCCCCTCTCCACTCCTGTACCTCGCGTGGTCACTAGGCCCCAAAGCAGCCCTGCTCGGCCCAAAGACCAGCACTTTCTTTGAAAGAGTTCTGTGATCTGGGACCCACATTCCTCTGACCACAGAAGTTCAAGTCCCAACAAAGGCTGGGGCAAGGGTGAGACCCTCTGCTGTTCACACCAGCTTTTCTGCTTTTCTCCATCAATCCAAACACTCCACTGGTTCACCGAAGGTAGAACACAGCTCTCTGTGCCGTAATGTGCAAATTCCCAGGGCAGGGAGCAGCAGGGACCTGTTTTTAGCACCAGTTGCATCTTGTCCTCAGCTCAGCCAGTCCGGCATGCCTCAAAGTGAGGGACAGAGCAGAGATGCTGGTGCTCCAGGGGGAGTAACCAACAATTCTCCCTCCTGCTGAGTTCAGCACCAGGTTCCAGGCAACCCAGGAAAGGAGGACAGATGAAGACTCAGTTATCCCCTGCGCTGCTGCAAGGCCGAGCAACAACTAGTTCTCTTCCTATGTTGGAGCTTATGTCTTTGAGTGAAGGAAGTTTCTAGTTCTGAACTCCTGGTCAGCCAGCTATAACCACCCGGCCTCCCACCGATCTCCCGCAGACCTACTGCTGAGCTTGCTGCATGATCAAGAGCAAGCGGGGCCACGAGTCCTTGGCAGGATCACACCCCAATACACAAAGAGAAGGAGGAGCTGCGCCACTTAGACCCAGGTGCTCTCCCAAACTTGCCAGTCCCGGAACTCTCCACTGCCCTGGAGGCGAGCCAAGGGTGGGATAACAGTCCGCGGCTGTCATGACCAAAGAGTGTTCCTCAACACAGAAAGAAATAGCAGAAATAGGAAATAAATTTCTCTCTGACGACAAAGACAGCTGCACGAAGGTCAAAGACCCCAGGTCAATAGTTGTTCTTCCTGGATGGTGAAATTATGGGTGAGTCGTACCTTCTTCCAGGAAGACATGGAGTGTGCATGTGTGTGTGTGTGCGTGCACGTGTGTGATTTCCCATATTTTCTATAAGTACGTAATATACTTGAAATCAAACTGGAAAAGAAAAGTAATTGTTCAGGATTATATTTCAAATAAAACAAAGGAAAAGAAAGAGAGAAAATCTCACAGCCCTCTCAGCTCCTGTCTGGAAGACTCACGTGCTCTAACACCCCGTGGCCCTGCACCTGGATCGTGGCGCTGCACCTGCCCACTTACATCACGGAAACGAATTCTCTGCCTCAGTCTCCGGGAAGGAAGAGGCCCAGAAGGTTGCAGGCTGAGGACTAGAAACCCAACAGGAATAGGTTCAGTCGGGGCTCTCCAAGGACATGATGAGGCCCCATTGACACACTCTAACCAGTTACTGGCGATTCCAAAGAGGAGAGAGGAGTTGACCAGACTGTAAAGCCACAGGGGAGGATTGTCAGTGTGAGCACGTGGCGGAGGAGAAACTTGGAACGATAACTCGGGATCACAGAAGACGGTAGCTGGGAGAACCCTTGGGTACAAGAGGGAACCCGGGACTCTGCCTCCCACGATCACTGCTGCAAAGAACAAACGGGAGGGCTGGGCGGACGGGTGAGGAGCCCACAGTCCTGCAGCAGCATCAGGGCAGCTCCAACTCTCCTTCCCCTTTCCGTTCTGCAAGAAATTATAAATGCCATTTGCCAAGAGGGGAAGGATTGAAATCTTAAGAATTGACTTGTGAGAAAGAGGCCTGGCCTTTAGGAGGAGAACAAGCCTCTTCCTAAACACAACCAGGTGGTCACGTGGTCCACAGGGCCGGAGGAAGAGTCACAGCTACTTCCCCCCACGTGATCAGCGGGGCGCCCCCTCCACGGAACAGAAAGAGCCACTATATGAGGAGCAGGGGGCAGAGGAATAGCTTTGAGAAAGATTGGGTAAAGCCGTGTTCTCAGTGTTTCTGGCCGCTTGTATCTTTGTGAATTTGTGTCTCAATTGCCTTTGGCCATAGAAACGTTACTTGGCTATTGTGCAGATGGCATCAGGCTAATGCTGGGGGAGAGGGCCACCACCTTGGGTGAAATCCATGATCCGTTCAGTGCAACCACAGCTAGGTTGTCCACAGCTGCGGCCTTCCGTACAGAACCCTTGGCCTTTCCCAAGAGAGCCAGAAATTCTACTCAGGTAAGCACCTGTACCGTGATCTACTACATGGCTGTCACCTTGCTCCATCATCCATAGCACAGACATCTTACTATTTTTTTTTTCGCTTTGTAGGAGATACAATGAAATGTCTTCCTAAAACTTCAGCATTATTTTGACGGTAAGCTCCTCTTTGGATGGACGATGGAACTATGCCCAATAAGGCCGAGAAGAAAACCAGTAATGGCTGACACAAGGTCCAAGGCGGGAAATAAATCAAACAACCTCAATTTGAACAATATCTGTTCAATCACTTCTAAATGATAACACTGTAAGAAATAGCACTGAGCTATCGGTTTTATGGGTTTTGTTGCTTTTACATTCAAAAAAAAAAAAAAAAAAAAAAAAGATGTCCTTGTTAAATTGGAGCCCGAAAAGGTATCTGTCACTGGGATAAGCAGTGGCACCTTTGCATGGAGAGAGGTAGGTGGTGAATCAAATGCTATAGAGATATGTGATCTCGTGGGTGGATCTGGCCCTTGTGGGCTGTTTTCTTAGCAGCCCCTAAATCACAATAAAGAAATAGACTGTGCAACTGTGATCTAAATTACCATGAGGATCTGCAGACCCAACAGCTAAATCCAGATACAAAGAGAAGCCAAGGCCAATGAGTTAAGACGTAGAGATGACGTAGACACATTCGGTCAAGAATAAAGAGTGAGCGCCACTCAGGCCGCTTCGTGACTAAATGCCTCCCTTTGTTTCAAACCTATTTCTAGGTATAGGAATCGTCATGATGAATGCAACTAAAAATATATTTTTAGCAGCCTTGCTAAGGTTCTTTAATGTGATCCGAAGACCATTTCAAACCCAGGACCATCTGTGATGTAAGATCCTTTTCTCCCTGCAAGAAAATACCACAATCCTTGCCCTGAAAGTTAATCACCAACCAGTGGTCCCATAGACGGAGCCCAGGGCCCGTGAGCCCAACGACCACAAGAGGAGGGATACGAGTGTTCGCGTGCAGCTGTGTGTGTGACACTTCAGGTTAAACCTTGGCGCTCATCTGCAGTAGGAAAGAGCAAGCAGCAAACGATTTCAACGAATGCCTCTCTCTCCACACAGTTTCAAGACTTTTGTCCTGCGTTTCTTAGATTCCTCGTGTTCCTTAAATTCCCCTAGTCATCACCAACGGAAAGGGCCGTGGTGCCCCGCAAACCTTCTATTTCATAAACAGGGGCCTGTCTTAGCGAATACTTTCTCGGGAGGCCATAATTAAAGAAATATTTATCCTTGAAAGTAGAAATGTCAAAAGCAGCATAATTAATTAATTTCTGAAATTTCTCTCCCCTGCTGTGAAAATTAGTCTGCATTTGCTTTTGAGAAAGGGCTTTTTTTGATTTTGCCCGGGGGCTGGAGCTGAGTATGCAGCGCACAGAGGCGTGGACATGGTGGCTCCTTCACGGCTGTAGGTTGGAATAATAGCTATAAAGGCAGAGAGAACCCAGAAGAGGAAGGGAAGAGGTAGGGGGATTATGCCTGAACCATATTCCCCTGTTATCCCACATCCCGATCCCTATTGAGGTGACAGGCTCAGATTCTAGATGTTTCTTGAAATTCAAGCTCTGGTCCCTTTTTATTCTTAAAAAAAAATTTTTTTTTTTTATTTACTATGAAGTGACAATAGTAGTCTACAGCCAATAGTCCCCATGACATACACAGGTGCATGTGCGGACCTCTGACGGCGGGACAGAGAGAGAGAGAGGAAGCAGAGTAAGAAAACCTGCCGCTAGCTGTGATGAAACCCTTTGGATGAAAACAGATGATCGGGGGCGCCCAGCGGGGCTCTGCCTGTGAAGCATCAGCCCTCCGTGCAGTTCGTGATCCCGGGGTCCTGGGATCGAGTCCTGCGTCAGGCTCCCTACTCAGCTACTCAGCGGGGCTCTGCTTCTCCCCCTGCCCCTCCCCCTGCTCATGCTCTCTCGATCTCTGTCTCTCTCTCAAATAAATAAATAAAATCTTTAAAAAAAAATCATGGGTTAATGAAGGGACCAAAGCTCCACAGCAAAGACAAGTGGGGGAGGCCTGGGGACACAGCTGAGGCAGGGCTGGGGATGAGGAACTTGGTACGAGCCCCCCAGACCCTGGGACTCTGAGACTCAGCTTCTCCAGGAACCACTCTGGACAGATGGGGACCAGCACACGTTCTGCTCAGTGGAGAAACCAGTACACTGTCCCGGGAGTGACCCGTGCAGCCCCCTGAGATGTACACCCATCCGGGGGGTCCTGCTGCAAAGACCAAGGGGTAGCAAGTAAACGCCAGCCCCTGTGAGCATGACAGGACTAAGAGAAGAGCAGGAGAGAGCAGGACAAGCAGCAAATAGGCCTGTGGGGAAGGTGCCCGCGTCGTGTTCACGTCCCAGTGCCCGGACTTTGGGAGCCCATTAGCCATCATTGTTCCTAAATTCCTGACCCTGGAGGCCTTCTGTGCAGGAAGATATGACCTGTCCTCGTGTGTCTGGGCAGTAGCTCCTCTCCCGGGCATTCTCTCCACTGCCATGCAGTGCCTTAAGCCCTAAGCCCTTGCTTCCCATGAAACCACAACCTAGGGCAGCCCGGGTGGTTCAGTGGTTTAGCGCCGCCTTCAGCCCAGGGCGTGATCCTGGGGTCCCGGGATCGAGTCCCACGTCGGGCTCCCTGCATGGAGCCTGCTTCTCCCTCTGCCTGGCTCTCTGCCTCTCTCTCTCTTTCTGTGTCTCTAATGAATAAATAAATAAAATCTTTAAAAAAAGAAAGAAAGAAACCACAGCACTAATGTTACATAAGATTTCCGGGTCCTTGCCCTCCTACGAGGACAAGGCAAAAGGCACGGTTACTGTGTTATGTAACACAGACAGGTTTCAAAACTAAATATAAGCCATGCCCTGCACTCGGCAAACGCCAGCCCATTGAAACACGAAGAAGTTCGTACAGCCTGTTACCGCGAGACGAGATGTTTTCATTTTGTTTGGTCCACGTCCCAAATCACATTTTGTTTTAGATTTGTTCTTTTCCTTTGTCTGTAAAGAACCACGTAAGGCTGAGTCTCAACGCCTTCGGACGGTCTGGTTCCAAATGAATTATTGATTCGAGAAAGAGTGACGCTATCATGCGGATGCCTTGCTTGCTTCCCCGGTTCCAGCGGTGGGCTCTGTGTGCGCCAAGCTCCTCCCAACCGTGGTCTGCGGAGCAAGCGTATCAAGTGCCAGGCCGGAAGGAGCAGGACTCGGCGTGGTGGCACTGGACTGTGATGGACGAGGGTGTAGGGCGGATGGCCTCCAGTCCCGATGCTGTTGCAGGAGGAGCTGGCCGCCACGGTCAGCAGGGTCCTCTCCCGTCAGAGGCTGGCGTGCTGGTGCTGGCCCAGCACTGGGGTCCCCAGAGGTCCTGACTGGTGGAGGTCAGAAGAGTGTGAAAGAAGCATCGAGCACATTCACTGTAGCTGTGCCTCTGTGCTCAGAGAGGAAGTCATGCTGAGTGTTTGGGGTACACAGATATTATGTACGGTGTAATGATAACCTGGATCTTGCACGTAATGGATAATACCTGATACAGAAGGAAAAGAAGTAACTGACGCTTAGGAGCTGCATGAACCCGAATAAAACTGAGATACTCTTGGACCGACTCACACGGCAGGGCAACGATCAGTGGAACCGACCCTTGGAAGGAAGCTGAGCATGGTTTCCTTGCTTCCGGGCAGAGCAAGCATGGGGGAAGCAGACATTGGCACAGAAGGGGCAGTCCCGGAGCGGAATGGCAGCGCCGCCGAGCCTCCATCAGCCTCCATCAGCATGGCACTCCCCGCCTCCAAGTGCCAGGGATCAGGTGCAGGGCAGCAAGCGCCAGGTCTATCTGAGGTGGGGCAGAGGGAAGGGGAAAGACCGATAGCACCCCCTGAACGTCCATGAGCGGGGTCACCCAGGTCACTGTGATCCCAGAAGCCGAGTGCCTGCATTCCCCAGGGGAAAGAAATAAAGGGGAAGACAGGATGTGTGCTTCCTGACCACAGGTCTGGGGAAGCCTGTCTCCCCGTCAGGGTCAGGCCAATACCGGTGATACGTCAGAAACAGTGACGTCGAAGGCTCGGATCCCAGAGACGATCCCCAAGAGCCTGCAGTCGGGGATGCCCGTGGGCCAGAGCTGTCAGGTTGAAAGGCGGAGGCGGGAGGCTGGCTCTAACGTGGTCCTGTCACATAACCCAAAGGAGAGCGTTGATCTCACGGGTCTCTGAGACCTTTACAGCCTCCCACACACTCTTGTGGCCATTTACAGGTGTAGTTTCTGGACTCAGATGTCCGGCTTTCAAACCCAGCTCCCACTAAGTCTTAGCTCCGGTCTTCTTGAGCCCGTCACCTCCCCGAGGGGAAGCATCCCCATCCACAAAACGGAGATAGTAGCGCTACTGACTTCCAAGCACTCGGTTAAATGGGTTAATGAGGGTTAAATGAGGGGTTAAATGAGGTTATATAGGCCAAGCCCTTCACAGCGTCCCTGGAAAAAAGGGTAGGCACTCAATGCTTTGCATCTACTATTGAAAACTATTAACAAACCTCACCCTGGCCCTGCGAGGCACCCAGAGTGGGAACCGTCACCCCCAGGTAACAGGCGAGGGAATTAAGGGTCAGGACATGGGTGGTCTCAGAGGGAGACCAGAAAATGCACTGCACAGAGTTCACGGCGCTCTGAACAGCGGCGCCCTGGCGGTGCCCATCCGTGTCTGCACCCCGTCACGCCTGGGGAAGGGTCAGAGGAGCAGATGAGTTTCAGATTTTTAAACCAAAGGAAAATTTGAGAGAATATCTTCCAGTGTTTACTTTGCATCCCAGACTCGGAACCATTGTGACTCCCACCCAGAAAGGTTGAGGTTTTACAGTCAGGAGGGTCTCAGGAGACAGCCAGAGCCAAAAAAAGGAAGGGCAGCGGGTCATCCGGGGGCAGAAAGACACACCACAGAAGCCCAGACATCCTTGCTCTCGCACGCGGGGCCTGGTGAGAACTCCCTCCAACGAGCCAGCAGGGCCAAGAGCATGTGGCTGCCCTTTGGTCACATCTCTGTCCTTCTACCATAAAATATCAACTTTCTGGAAGCCCCGTGGATTGACTCATCGTGGAGGGAGCTGAGGACTTGCTCCTAACCCAAAACTTAAAAAAAATATATATTACTATTACCACTGTAATGAAAATGTGTTAATGGATCACAGACATCTCTGCCTTTTTTAAGCAGAGGACACGGAGTGTAACGTAGGGTTTCCCGAGGACACCGTCATGAACATCCATTATTTACTGGGTTGTACGCAGTCATCCTCTCGGGATGTTTTGAAACGCATCTGAAAGGAGTTGCCACTCAACGAAATGGTTCCAGATTATTGGGCTTTCTTAGGACCCTGTCTCTCCTCCCATGAGCACTATCGTCTCCCTTCCCTGCCCAGCCTGTCTCGGGTTCAGTTGCCTTTTCTCATCTATTATAGACAGCCAGGCTTCGTAAAATAGGTTGCAAGATAAGCACAAATAACACGTTTGAAGGGTAAGTTTTATGATATGTGAATGGAATCGCCATAAAGCTATTTTTAAGTGAATCACAGCCTGTAAAATCGTACAGAAGGAGAGATACCGCATAACTCCTTTTATATTGGTAATAAACTATTTCACTCTTACTTAAAAATATAAAAGCACAAACAGGCTTTGAGTGAGGACACAGGATTCCCCCAGAAGTAATATCCCCAAGAGTTCACATATGGTCTTTAGGACATCGCTTTTTGTTTACTTAGGTGATTTTTCTGGCACAGTTCTTAATCTTATAATTGAGTTTATTTTAATAAGATGTCCTATGACTGTAGTTTCTTTGTTGAAAGCCTCCTCCCACATCCTTTGTTCATTCATTTGGCATTTGGGGATGGTCTCCTAGGCACCAGGCCCTAGAAATAAACATGAATTTCTGAGCAACCCGGGTCTTCCTTGGGTGGATGTTTGGTGCGCATCTCTCGGAAGCAGGAGTTTTGATGCTTACTCGATTTGTGTTCCCACAGTAACTCCACAGGCCCCGGATCCAGAGTCCCCGGGGAGGATCGTAACCAGCCAGGTGGGAGGCTGGCCGGTTGTTGAAGAGCTGGCCCGTGGAGTGGTGGTCCTCGACCAGACGAGACTGCAGAGAACAGAACAGAGAGCTACTGTCAGATGCGTGCTCAGGTGCTTTTCCACGCAGCCTCTAGAACCGCGTTACTCAAAGTGTGACTGCCCGGACCAGCAGCCTCAACATCACCTGGTAGCTCGTCAGAAATACAGGATCTTAGGCTCCACTCAAGACCTATTAAATTAGGGTCAGTCTTTTAAAAAGATGCTCTGGTGACTCATCTGCTCATTAAATTTTGAAAAGCACTGAGCTGGATAAGACCACACACCGGCGTGCCTGAAACCCCTGGCACTCTACCCGCTGCAGTGATCACCTCTTTCAGAGCCCTCGGGTGAGCACTGCCAACCCCGAGAGGCCACCGCTTGACACAGAGGCACATCCCTCTGGCCGGTAGGCAGAGACGGTCCTGGGATGCTGTGCAGATGCTCAGCACGTTCAGCAAGCCGTCCAAGATCACTGCGGCTCTCCTCACCATGCCTGTCAGGTTCTATAACTCTTCTCCGATGACTCATCTCTTCATACACATGTGTTGCAATTTTCTTTAAAGACCAGCTTGTCAGCAGCATTCAAAGCTAGTTATTTGTCCTTTGTTGCAAAACTTCATCCCTATTCCTGGAAACACCCCCCCGCCCCCACCGCCGCCACCACCACCCAGACCAAATTCAACTCTAGTCCTTGACTCGCTTTGATTCATTCACTCACTGGCTGGACAAGTACTTGCCGAGCGTTTACCATGCGCCCGGCCCTGCCAGCCTTCCCTGCCCTTTCCGTTCAATGACCACCATGTAAACGTTTGCGTACTTTCTCCGCCATACAGCTTGCTTGCTTGCTTTCCTAAAGGTTGACTTACTTTCAACCTCTTACATAAAAATGGAAACGTATATTTAAAGTAGAAAACATGACCTCTAGCCTAAGAGAACCAATACGGTAATGGAAAAGGCAGGCCATATCACTTCTAAATGGGTAAAGAGCAGATGTTCAAGACCCCAAAGAAGTGACACCTCTGGACTAGAACAAGCGTTGGATTGTGCAATGAGTCAAGAGGGTCAATCAGTCAGGTTCTGTTTCCTCCATTAACCCACTTGGACAAGTCTCTCTGCCCCTCCAAACTTCAATGTTCTCAAATACTTTAAAAAAAATTAAATAAAAAAAATTAAATAGATTTAAAAATTATTTTGTACCATCTGACCTCAAAAGTCTCTCCTCATTGGGACACCGGGGGGGCTCCATCAGTTAAGCATCCGACTCTTGATTTCAGCTCAGGTTGTGATCTCAGGGTGCTGAGATCCAGCCCCGTGTTGGGCTCTGTGCTCAGGGAGTCTGCTTGAGTATCTCTCTCTCTCCCTCTCTGCCCTCCCCCTGCTCACTCTCTCTCTCTTGCTCTTAAATGAATAAATAAATAAATAAATAAATAAATAAATAAATAAATAAATGCCTCTCCCCATCTCTAATAATCCATGGATCCTAAACTACATACCTAAACCCTAAAGGGGCTCAAGGTAAGAAAAGCGTGGGGTTGATTAGGGAGACTGTGTCTTATGATTCGGAGGTCTGGTTTTGACATCAGACAAATCTAAGTTCAAATCCCTAATCTGGTATAAATTCCACACCCTGAGGCCTTTGACAGATGGTTTCCTCCCTTTGATCCTTGGTCATCTCATGCGTAACATGGGTGTGATAATAGGGCATACCTCGTGGGACGATTCTGAGGATGAAACCATCCCTGTAAAGACCTTCACACTGTGCCTGATGTGCAGGAGGCGCTACATAAGAATGGTGATCGTTAAAAAAATAATAATAAAAATAAAAATAGAAAAAAGGATGGCGATCATGGCGACGATGACGGTGGCGGTGCTTTCAGGAAACTCCCTGCGGAGCACGCAGGCTTCCTCGTAAGGATAAACGGCAAGTCTTCGTTGGAGGAACTAAGAAGACAGATGGTTTCAACCACAGGCAAAGTGACCAGCTGGCAGCAGAGCAGCAAAAGAGAGGAAAGAGGTAGGGACGGTAGGAATGCTGGTAGGTTAGTGGGCAGCTCTGGGGACCCGAGCCGGTGAGGATAAGAGGGCGCGGTTTGACGGAAGGTGCTGGAGGCCATGAGGTGGCGCTGGAGTTCGGAGGCTCTGGCACCTGCACAGGTGATGCGACGAGAGCCTGAGGGAGGGAGCCAGGTGCCTGTGGGTGGTCGCCCCCAGATAGGGCTGGGTGAGCAGGCCAGCCGTCAGGAAGAGGAAACGGCCCTCGGGAGCTCCCCAAGGGCTCTTCAACACCCTCCCCAAGAAATGCCTCTTGGTCTCCTCCACGCACACATGCCTAGTGTTTCTTTCTACCCGGTTAGAGCTGCAGGAAGCACACGGCCGTGCCCCTGTGCACGAAGACCTGCGAGGCGCTGAGATCACATCCCGTCAGTTCTGAGTCACAGGATCCCGTAAGAGGATCCTGAGTGTTACTAAGCAGCCCGGGTCACTCCCGGCCTGGCTGTAGTCCGAGATCCCGCCGGATGAGAAGAGGTCCCGAGCCCTGCGGGCCTGGCCGGGGCTCTGCAGCTCCATGTGGTTGCCATTACCGAGCGCAGCCATCGCCGAGCGCTTGCACAGGCTGCGTCCATCCTGGGCTCCCCCGGGATCGGCACCGCGCTGCCCCGACAGCCACAGGAGGCCACGGCTCTTTCCTGGACCCATCCCAGCAGTGGAGGGGGAAGGAATTTTGTCTGATGACAGATCCCACTGCCCAGGACTGTGCTCCCGGGGCTATCACTGGCCGCCCCGTGGCGAGCCTCACTTGGGCTTGGAGCATTCTGGAGTGTAGGCTCTCCTCCACGGCTCCCTGGATGGCGATGTCATCCCGGCCGGGTACTACGGACACACGGTGGGGTGACACAGAGAGATGGCTGATGGGGCAGGTGGGTCATCAGCAGGAAGGACCGTCCGGCGGCCCCCCCGACACCCCTGCACTGGAGCCACCGTCCCAGTCATCATCTGCCAGGAAAGGCTGTGCTGGGAGCTGCGTGCAAGCCTCCAGAGCACCACCTGTGGCCGGGTCCCCAGGGCCACCACCGGGTGGGGAGGGGGAGGCTGTGGCTTCCTCTCGGCCATTACAGAAAGGGTGTCCCCCGTCCTTGGCGTTAGCTCATGTATTCAGCAAGCAACTACTAAGTGCTGCTGTATCAGCTATCGTCCTAGACGCTCTGACGGATTCCACCAAGGCCCCGATGATCCACTCAACAGCCGCAACACGGGGGAAAGAGAAGGCTTCCCAGAGACACCGATGCGTGAGCGGGATCCTGGATGATGAGTGGGGTGTTCCCGCCGTCCATGCAGGGGGCCACTTGTGTGAAGGCCCAACCTCAGGATACCCATTGGTTCAAGGATGCAAGGGGGGCCCTGCCGCTCGGGCAGCGCAGCAAACCCAGGGTCCCTCGCGGGGGGTGCATCCTTCTGAGTTCCGTCTCTGCCTCCCTCCGCCCCCGCCCCCGCCGGCCTGCCGTCCATGGCAGGGAGCACCCGGCTGTCGTTCCCCGGAGGAGCTCTTGTTGGTAGACGGCTCTTCCTCTCAGTTCGTGGCTGGCCCAGGTCCCTGGAAATCACGGGCCTGACACGAGCACTGACGGCAGTAAAATCGCAGCCATCACAGCTCACACCGAGACTTTATTTCTTCCGAAGAAACTTGGAAGCCGAGGCGCAAGTGGGCAACGTGCGGATGGTGCCCGGGAGCCAGGGCTCTGTCCGGACCTGCCCAGACGCCCGGGGTCTGCCTCGAGGCCCAGGCGAGTCCCGGGGGCATCTTTCTCCCAGAGCAGCTCCCCTCCCACGTCTCGGGTCAGGCGTCCGTCCACGCAAGGATGTGCAAAAGCAGGAGAGGACTGGGAAGGCCTGAGCCGCCCGCCCTCGACCGGGAAGGCACGTGCGTGGTCGGTGTGCCCTGCGCCCGATCCGAGGCCCCCGCGTGAGTAAGACCCAGACCGTGGCCTCAAAACACACAAAACGAGACATGCACCATACAGCTGGGCCATCCGCAGGGGCGGACACGGGTACCCCCCAGTGTGCGGAGCCAGGCCGGACTAGGCAAGGTCTCACGCCCGTCACCACGTGCAACACGCTCGAGCCCTGCCTCTGTTTCCTCATCTGCAAAATGAGCCCGACGACAGCCGGTTGTCACCCGGGGACCGGGCAGTGATGAGGACCCAGAGGGTCAACGCCCAAGGCTCTGGTGCAGGACGTACCCAGGCAGCACCAGGGGCCTGTCGGCCAGGACGGGGCCGAGGGGGTGCGCGGGGGCCCCGAGCGAGCATCGGTGCTGCCCGGGGCGTGGCTGAGGGCCAGGGGGCCGCCCTGGCGTCAGAGGCCAGAGCCGTGAAACGGGCATCCGGGTTCAGGAAAGAAGGCGAGCAGAGATCCTACAAGGCGTATTTTCCGATCCGGGACGGAGCCAGAGCTCAAGTCTCAGGAGGCTCCGGCCCCCGAGGGGAACAGCAGCACATTTCACCAAGTGTCTTGTGGCAAAAGGGACAAGACGACAAGGTGATGGGCTGGCAAAGCCCTGACCCCCTGGAAAGCAAGGGGGGTGGGATCTACAGGATTGGCCTGCTGGGGATGTGGATGCCCCACCGTTCGTTTCTGTCCCTCGCGACCGTGGCCCTTAAATCAAATGCAGTGACGGAGCCCCGCTGCCCTGGGGAGCCGCCCCGAGCCCTCGGGTTCACAGGACCGGGCCGGACTGCAGGGCCTGGGGGCCTGGGACAAGCCTCGGGGCCGCAGCTCCCCCTGCGGGACCCCGACTCACGGCCTGGCACCGTGTCACCTGCAGCCACGGAGCCCCCGGCCGGTGTCATCGGAGGGCGGTGGATGGAGGGCGGACCCAGCAACCACGGGGGCCACCGGGATGGGACAGCCCGGTCCTGCCACCGAGAACGTTCCTGAAGGCCCGGCGCAGAGGCTGGACAGCCAGGCCCATCGGGGCGGCATTGGGGAGGCTCCCCTGCCTGGGTCACCGAGACAGGAGAGACCCGCACCCCGACTCCCTGCGCTCCGGACGGGGCCCCGGGACCCTAGCAGCTCTTGCACTCCTGCACTGTGATGGATCACACCCCAACCCAGGGCAGAAAGACTGTGTAGACGGGGCGCCTTAGCGCAGGCCGGTGCCTCCCCGTGGTCACCTGTGAGACGGGGGTGATCACAGTGCCCCGGCCTCCCTGCTCATGCCGAGGACCCCCCACCCCTGCTGGCGTGGAACCCGTGTCCCAGCGGACCCCTAACCTAAACCTGCTCCGCTTCCCGTGAGCGGCACCACCGCGCTGGGGACGGGTCCGGGTTTCAGAGTCAGACCCACCTCGTGACGGTGGAAGCAGCCCGGGCCCCCGCTTTATTGTCCATAAAATAATAATAATTCCTGCATGGCACGGCTGTCAGGGAAACGAAAACTAATGCACCGTGGTCAACACAGCGTGTAGCTTCTAATAGTTGCTCGATAAATGGTGACATTAATATGATCACCGCCACCGAAGTCCCTGCGGCCTGGGCTACGTGACAATGTTAGCTGCTCCCGACTGGTCGGCCTCTCAGAGCTAAATAGACAATTTAGCTAAAAACTTAACGAACAGCAAAGAGGGGGCACCTGGGGGCTCAGCGGTTGAGCATCTGCCTTTGGCTCAGGCCGTAACCCCGGGGTCCTGGGATAGAGTCCCACATTGGGCTCCGCGCAGGGAGCCTGCTTCTCCCTCTGCCTGTGTCCCTGCGTCTCTCTCTCTGGGTCTCATGAAGAAGTGAGTAAAATCTTAAAAAAGAAAAGGCAGGGCAGCCCAGTGGCTCAGCGGTTTAGCACTGCCTTCAGCCCAGGGCGTGATCCTGGAGACCCGGGATCGAGTCCCACGTCGGGCTCCCAGTGCATGGAGCCTGCTTCTCCCTCTGCCTCTCTCTCTCTCTATCTCTCTATCTCTCATGAATGAATAAATAAATAAATAAATAAATAAATAAATAAATAAATAAATAAATAAGAAAAGGTAAGCTCTTCATCGCTTGTTCTTCCATTTATTCCACAAACATTCATTTTTTACCTTCTGTACGTCAGTCACTCTGCCGAGCACATTCTGCTGATTCAAAGGTGAATAAAAGGAAGCGCTTGCCCTCTAACCAAGAGAATTTAAGAAGACATTCCCTCCCCCCACCCCGCCCACTGCGCACCGTGTAAAAGAGGATACTTTTACCAATTACATGACTCTTGATGTTTTTAAAAGCTGTGTTTATAAAAAAAATAAATAAAAATAAAAAAATAAAAGCTGTGTTTATGACTAGGATGGTCAACTGTAAAATGGGGCAATGACTCTCGCTGGAGCCACAGCGTACAAAATTAACATAATGACATTAAACATGATATTCAAATCACCAGAGTGAATTTTTAGAAAGCACTACTTTTCAACTGCTAAAAGTTGCTTCATTTTTCAAATTAACATCACGGCTAACAGGACCGGCCAGTTTGCCAAAAAGAATCTAAACATGATGCCAATCCACATTATTTACAACACACAAATTCCAATAAGAAAAAAAAAAGGCTCCTAGTCTTTTTTTAGGTCTGGGTCTCCTTAGACCAGTTTTCTTCTAGATTTGCTCTGACCTCAACCACTGTGAGAAGATATAAAACTCTATGGATTCCAGAATGTTCTGTCCTTGGAAGATCTCCATTTAGAGTTTTTGGCCAAATACCCCATTAATTCCCTTCTGACTAAGGCAATTTGGGGTCAGCTGACCTTGGGGTCTACGGGGATTACAGAAAAGGGACTGGGTGCACAGTTCACAGAAGGCTACATGTTTCAGAAATTTGGGGTAAAGCCAGACTCTGCTATAGGGATTTAAGAGGGAGTTAGCTCAGGGAAGCTTCTCCCTAAACAAAAAAATTCTGAAGTTAATATTGTTATTGTTTCATTACCCACAATAAAAATAGCCACCATTTAATGATAAACAAGTATGCGCTGAGCACTTCACATGTTGTATTTATAAACCCTACAAATAATAATATTGCAAAGTATTATAATTCCTAGCTCACAGATGACACGACTGAGGCTCGGAAGGTAAGTAATTTCTCCAAGCTCATGTAGTAAGAGGCAAAGAAGGCATTTGAAACCATGATCTCTGTCTTCTTCTCTCTACACCTCTGTTACCATATCGAACATCCCCGCCCAGGCAGCAAGACTAGCCCTCAAGTATGTGTGTCTAGGCAGGAAATTATTTGTCTAAACATATTTACTGATTATCACCTACGCTCCCGGCACTATATTAGGCTCGAGGAATTGCGAAGAATTCTTGGCTTGGACCTATTTCTTGACTTGAGACAAATTTGCCCTCTTTGCATCCTGTTCCCTCATTAGCCAATGATCTATTGCTCTAGCCACAGGGCAAGATGCAAAAATCAGAAGCTTCTTTCTAAAGCTTAGGGAGAGCTTAAATGAGAAATCTCATTCAGCCAAAATTCATAAGGATATTAATAGCCCGTTGGAATGTCATAGATCCCATGGCGCATAATTCATGTCCAAGGGACAATTTTTTAAAGTATCTCAAGAAACTTGGACCATGGTATGCGCATTATATTTTTTTTATTTTTTATTTTATTATAATTTTTTTTTTTTTTGCGCACTATATTTTTAGAGACACACCAACTTTCCCCTACTTTACTTAACATCGCAAAGTTTGCTGTCGGACTTCCTGTGGAGAAGACCTCCAAGGACATTGGCTGTGGGTGGTGGTATGATGAGTAGGCAGCTGAACTGTGTCATTTGCTGATCCTCAAGGAGAGGGTAAGGGGAAGAAGGGGCCAATATGGGTGTGAGGGGCAAGGAACCATATTTTTGAAAAGTAAAATTTTTTAAGAAAATAAATTAAAAGTAATTTAATTCTGTGGCCAAGCCCTCAAACCCTTGTTTCGTTGGCCAAAGTGTAAGTTGTCATTTTTAGGGACTGGATTTCAGATGTTTGCTTAGTTTTGCTTGTTTCATTTTTCATCTTCCTCACTGAAAGGAAAAATAAATCATGGTTTTCTTCTCCCTAAATGGCCTGGGAGGGAGAAATGTATGAATAAATTATGTCCTAATGGGTCGTTGGAGACTCCTACACATCTCTCTGGGTTCCACCCAGCTTGGGAAGCAGAAGCACAAGGCTTACCCACTTCATAAAGCAAGAACGTCTGGTAAGAGTAGCTCTGGTTTCATGTCACTGAACATAGGTCCCGGCCATCAAGTATCCCGGGTCACGGAGCATGTGATGCCTCCCCAGCTACCTCCATCTCCCTTCATCACGGAAGATGAGTTTAATCCGTCATCTCATCATCTTTAAAGAATCATATTCACAACTTCCTTTTGAGCAGAGTCTCGGGGGAAGTTGGATGTCTTAGTGGTTTAAAACTAGTTCATGACTAATGGCAAAAATCAGTAATTTACTAGAAGAAGAGGAGAGAGGGAGTGAGGGGGTCAGCAAGAGCCACGTGGCTGGCCCGGTGCGTGAATCCATCTTTCTGAAGGCAATGGTCAAAGAGGAGCCAAAGGATATTGTAGGGGAATCAAAAGAAAAATGTAGTTAGGGAGCATTAGACCCGGCCCTGAAATTAGGGGGGAATCAACATTCCACATTTTCACCAAAGTGCTAATTGTTAGATAAGCAATTTCAGTAATCATAATATGTGTGATTCTCTTTGACTATTCCTTGCTATCTTAACGTACCAGGACCTCTGAGGGGTCCTGGTTAAGACCGTTAAGGTGGATACTGGGAATACAATGATCCCAAGCCAATACAGGCCACGCAGGATCCAAATAGGAAGCAAGAAGCAGTTCCCAACCCAGAAAGAAAATGGCTTTTTGGAGACATGGTCCACTGATACCTGGATCATTTTAAGCTTGCATCTTAAGCAAGCTTAAATCATTTAAGCTAAGCATTTTAAGCTCTCTCTCTCTCTCTGTTTTGTGTTTTACATTTATCATGAATCTGCCTAAGATTTCATTTGAAGAAATATTTCCACAAAATTTTTTTAAAATAATGAACAAAAGCCATTACAGTGGAATACCTTCCTCTTGAGAACAGTATTTAAAGGGCAGCCTGGGTGGCTCAGTGGTTTAGCGCTGCCTTCGGCCCAGGGCGTGATCCTGGAGACCCGGGATCGAGTCCCACGTTGGGCTCCCTGCATGGAGCCTGCTTCTCCCTCTGCCTGTGTCTCTGCCTCTCTCTCTGTGTCTCTCATGAATAAATAAATAAAATCTTTAAAAAATAATTAAAAAATTAAAACTGGATAAGATATTGAAACAAAGCTTTCATAGGAAGTATTCAAGAACAAAGTCAATTGTAGGGAAGTCCTGGGACAACATTTCCCAGAGAGGCAGAGCCCAGAGAGATAAGCCCCAACATGAAAAGTTGCTTCATCCTCAGGGCATTTGCCAAGAGAAAGTAAAACCTACTGTGATTGTGGTGGTTTTGTGGGTGACATAGATAAAAGTCAAAGTGTGGAACCTCGCTTGTACGCTGTCAGGGGAATGTAAATTCCACTACAGAAAACAGTATGGAGGCTCCTCAAAAAATTAAAAATGGAGCTACCAGGTGATCCAGCAATACGTCTGCTGCATATAGATCCAAAAGACATGAAATCACCATCTAAGGGATACCTGCACTCCCATGCTTGTTGCAGTGTTATTCATAATAGCCAAGATGCAGAAATAACCTATGATATGATTTTGAACATAGAAAACCTAAAAGTAACTGCATTTGAATCATTTGAATTAGTAACAGGATGCAAAATCAATATACAAAAATCAATGTGTTATTATAGCCTACCAATAAGAAAAGCTGCAAAAGCTAAAAAATTTTAAAGCTAACACTACAGCATCAAGGACATCAACCTGTGAAGAATAAATGCAGCATAAGATATGCAAGATCACCATGTGAGGAACTAGGAATCCTTATTGAGAAGCATTGAAGAAAAGGTATTTCATGTTCATAAATGGGAAACTTGATATTGCAAAAATATCAATCCCCACATTACTCTAAAAGCCATGGTCGTCACAATCAAAATGTCAATAGGTTATTTGTCTGGCGTTTGACCTACTGATTCTAAAATGTATATGGAAGTGCCAAGGGGGAAAGAAGAGCAAAAACACTCTTGAAGAAGAAAAACAAGATGAGAGAATTGCTCTACCAGATGCCTCACCTTACTGTAAAGCCATAGAATTAGGACAGTGTGGTCTTGACCCAAAGATAGAAAAATAAAACAGTAGAACTCAGAAACAGACACACACGCATCCAGTGACCAGTGGGGTGACCAGTGGGGGAAAGGATGGTCTGTCAATACACTGCAGTGGGACACGTAGATTTTCGTGGAGAAAAAAAAAAAATGCCAGTGGATCCCTGCCTCACACCGGATGTAAAAATCACCTCCAGCACCATGATAGAACTAAATGTGAAAAACAAAACTATAGGGCAGCCCCGGTGGCACAGAGGTTTAGCGCCGCCTGCAGCCCGGGGTGTGATCCTGGAGACCCGGAATCGAGTCCCACATCGGGCTCCCGGCATGGAGCCTGCTTCTCCCTCTGCCTGTGTCTCTGCCTCTCTCTCTCTCTCTCTGGGTCTCTATAAATACATAAAATCTTAAAAAAAAAAAGAAAAGAAAAACACAAGTATAAAGCCTTTAGAGGAAAATAGAAGAAACTTTTATGGCCTTTCAGGTAGAGAATGATTTCTTGAACAAGAGGCGAAAAGTAATATCCATATTGAAAATGATTGATGAATCTGCATTAAAATTAAAATTTTCAGTTAGCATAAGACATCATTTTGCAAGTGGAAAGACCAAGCTACGGAATAAGAGACATTATTTGAAAGACGTGCAACTCTAGAGTAGGTAAGAAATAGCTACAAATCGAGGCTAAAAAGACAGAAAACCAAAATACAAAATGAGCAAAAGACACTTCACAGAGCGAATCCAAGGGGTCAACAAACATGTGGAAAAGTGTTCAACACCATTACTAATTAGAGAAATGAAAACCCAAACCACAGTAAACTACCGCTACCCACACATCCATCAGACTGGCAAGAGATGAAAAGGTCTGCCAGAGACCAACGTCGGCCAGAGTGTGGAGGGGGTGACATATCCCTACACGGGAAAACTAAAGAGAAACGAAAAGAAGAAAAATGACAGCTGCACGCTAGGATACGGATCTTACAGATGTACTGACCCAAAATGACAGAGTAACACGATGCTACCTATACAAGGAAAAGGCTAGAGGTGCCCACGTCAGAGTCCAATCACGCAGATCGGGTGACACCGAGGGTGGTGCTTCCCTCCGGGGCGAGGACGGGCGCGGTGGCGCCGGGGGAAACACCGACGCGGCTGCAAGGCTGGCATGGGCCTACCTCCCGGCCAGCGCGCTGACACCTGGGTGTCCTTTGCTTCAGAATCATTTGCATTTATTGTACAAGATCGAAGAAAGGAGAGAAAAGGAAATCGCCAAACGATTGCCAAGACCTCGTCCCAGGGTTGGATGCTTGGTGGTCGTCGTGTTGCTGTTGTTGTTGTTCATCTGGACTCCGACCAGAACGCTGTTGCCAGGTTTAGAAGACAATGTCGGGGGCGCCTGGGTGGCTCAGGCAGGGAAGCGTCCGACTCTTGGGTCCGGCTCAGGTCATGAACTCGGGGTCGTGAGATCGAGCCCCACATGGGACTCCTTGCTCAGCGCGGAGCCTGCCTGAGATTCTCTCCCGCTGCTTCTCCACCTCCCCCCACCAAAATGAATACATAAATCTCAAAGAGTAGAAAAAAAAGAAGAAGAAGAGGAAGAAGAGAACGTCTGGGAGGGGGAAGGAGTTTGTGCTGTCAGACGATCTGCCTTTTCAGAGTCGCTTAACCGCTGGAACCGATAAGATGACACTCCGAGTCTCAGATCCCCAAGGGAGGCTGAAAACCCCTGAGAACTGGCCCCACCCCGGAGTGCGCCCTGCACTCTGCGGGCAAAGAGGGCTCAGGAGAGGGTCTGCATAGGTCCCTTCAGGGAGACATAGAGGCCAGAGGCCCAAACCTGACCCCGATGTCTGCCAAACAGCCTGTTTTTGAGAGAGAAAACAAAATAGCCTCTTTTCAGTAATAGAAACTCTCTCTCTCTCTCTCTTTTTAAGATTTTATTTATTTATTCATGAGAGATGCAGAGAGAGAGGCAGAGACACAGGCAGAGGGAGAAGCAGGCTCCCTGCGGAGAGCCCAATGCAGAACTCGATCCCAGGACCCCGGGGTCATGCCGTGAGCTGAAGGCAGACGCTCACCCCCTGAGCCACCTGGACGCCCCACACAGACTCTCTTACCAGCTGCAGAAAGGCCCCTGAGGAAGAAACCAGCTAGTCAAAGCTAGACCCCGAATCCTCAGCTCCTCTTGGGACAGGCAGGCGTCCCCTTAGTATGATACAAATTAGGTATATGGCGAAAGCCTCGGCCCCAACGGCGGCCCTGCCGTCCCCGCACAGGTAGAAGCGGGGACACTGGACAGGCCCACGCCCCAGCCCGGAAGGTGCCCGAGAGGACGGCCACACCCAGGTCGTCACAGACATAGAGCACTCACTGCTACAGAATGTCGCGCTAAGTGCAGGGCTGTTGTAGGGGAGCAATTATGTGAAAAAAAAAAAAAAAAAAAAAAAAACCCGCCCGGGTGGGGGGGGGGGCAGCATGGCTGGTGGTCCAGGCAATGGCAAGTCGTGAACCTCTTCCCAGCGCTGCTGGGCCCCAACCGCCCCGGCGCGCCGCGTGGTGCCTGGAGACACGGTGCAGAGACTCAGTTTCCCCAAGTGGTCCAAAGCGGTGCCCTCGGCTAGCCCCGCCCCTTGCATCACTGCAGCTTCGGTTCTGGTGATGAGAGCGCTCAGGGCCATTCCAGCAGCTGCGAACACACGGTGCGTCCGGGAAGCCGGGCTGCGGCCTTCAGCGCCGGGGCTGGGGCACGTCCGGGCCCCTTCGCCCGCTTCACCCGCCCCACACCGCCCGCCCCAGCTTCTCCGAGGCCCTGAGCCCCGTGTCTGTGGAGCCCCCGGGGACGCGAGCTGGCGCCGTGTCCAGCTGTCTGTCTGCTTTAGCTCCCGTCGCAGGAAGCCCCCGAGGTCCATCCACGCTGTTGCAAACGGCTGCATGTCCTTCTTTTTTAGAGCTGAATAATGTTCCATTGCGTGCCCATGTTTAAAACTCTAAGAACCTTAAACCTGTTACCTTCAAATTCTCCGGAAGGTGCTATCAAACCTTGTGGGCAGACTTCTGTCTTATGACGTCCGTGGACACCCAGAACTACCCACTGCGCAGCCCTCGGGAGGGACGGCTGGGGCGCCTGTTGCTGTTTTCCTGAATCCAGAGTGAATTTGGGGTGTCAGCTTAATGAGGAAGTGCATCTTTTCCGATCGTTGGTTTTTAAAGTTTGCTCTTTAAAATTTCACAGAATCGAAAATACCCTTAAAAAAAAAGCCGGTGTCAGCCAGATATTACAGCACACATTGCGCTGTGTGTACACAGAAAAAAATTTAGGTGTATTAAAGCATAAAGGCCATCGAGCTACATTGAGGAAAAGACAAAAAAGGAAGGCTCGGCGAAGATGTCCGGGCGCTCAAATCATTCTGGCCTTGATGAGGAGGCGCGTGAGCTCAGTTGCACCGTTGATTCCATTCTGTTCGAACATCACCTTCTCTAACCTTCTTTACCCTTACGATTCCTGACCTTGATTATATGTCACTGCAAGTGAATCTGGCGAGCGGTTGGGTTGTTGGGTCAGCGTGTGAATGCCCTGTGTACCCTCCAGGCTGCACACTTGCTTGGAGAACACGGTGAATAAGGTAAGTGTTCCCGTATCACATCCACCGAGTGATGGGGAGCTTGGTGCTGTTACAGTCGGCTTCTGGAAAGACAGGCCTATGCCTCCCTCCCCCCAAAAAAAAACATCAGAGAGGCACCATCTAGATGACACATTTCCCTGACTCACAGAATCACATCAGCTTAGGGACTGAGGAGCTTTGCAATCACCCGGGGTAAGTCCCAGCCAACAGGGGTCGGAGCGCGTGCGACGCAGGGAAAGAGAAGCCGACAAGTAGGCCTGCAGTTGTCTCAGCTCTGCTACCCAGAAAGCCACCTGTACCTCCCTGTCGTCCGAACTCTCCTCCCTGTGGATGAGGCTTCAACCTTCCTCTTTTAACGTTGTGGCGTCTAACCTGAGTAGCGTTGGCCGAGGCACTCGATTTTTCTGTGCATCAATCTCCCTACTTGTAAACCGAGGATGATAATCGTTCCCACTCCCAACGGACGTTGTAAAGATCAAACATTGTCAAAGATTAAATGAGTGATTATATACGTGTACCCTGTACATAGATACACATGAATCTGTGTGTCTGTCTGTCTGTCTATGCTTAGAACCATTCCCGGCACTTGATACGCACTCCGTAAAATTAGCTGCCCTAATAATTTTCATCATTGTTATTATTAGGCTGTGACTCATTTCCCCTATGACATGAGATCCAAAAGTTCAGCCCAAGAAAGTATATCAGAAGTTATACAGAGGTTACCAATTTTTTTTTATTTTTTAGAGAGAGAGAGAGAGCACGGGGCACGTGCACACAACAGGAAGCAGGAGGGAGGGTGGAGGGAGGCGGGGGAGAGGAGGGGGGAGGAGCATGGGGAGCGAGAGACTCTCAGGCGGGGTCCATGCTCAGCACAGAGCCCCGTGCAGGGCCTGGCATGGGGCTCCATCTCCCAACCCTGAGATTGTGTCCACCAAGAGGTGGACGCGTAGCTGACTGCGCCCCCAGGCGCCCCCGAAGGTACCATTAAGTCAACATTTCATGAGCTTCTGATGACTGTGGACACCTGGGCTGAGCGAGGTGCCTCCAACACACTCCCTCACACTCACACACACACCCTGTACGTAACTCAGCATTTTCTGAAACAGCAGGTGCCCATTTGGCCCATAAGCAAACCCGTTAATCTGCTGCTTCTCAAGGCGGTGGACGACCGGGTGACAACACCGAGCACCTTCCCTGCCGCAGGTCACCTTATTCTAATGACATGAACGGGCTCTTCAAGAACGACTTCAACTCTGCAGACGGACAGAGCTCCTGGTGTCATCTTTCTAGATTTCTCTACAGTGAAGGCGGACAGGGATGCGGCTACAGCCCGACCTGGAAATACCCTCGCCAGGGAGCCGGACTCGACGAGCGCCGGCTCGCCTTGTCATGCTACGATGCTAGCATCCCACTGGCCAACCACACGCTGAAAATTCTGGAAGTCAAATTGAAACTTTTTAACAGATCCGGTGGCCGTGTTCACTCGAAAGCTTGCCGGGCGTGTCCAGGCTGAGGCCGTGCTCCACGAGCCACCTCCTCGGCCCCGGGTGTGCCGGGGCGTGCGTTCCTGGGTGAATGTCCTTCGGACCGCCCACCTGCACGCTCCCGGCCGAGGTGGCTTGATGCTTTGTGTTCCGCTTGCTCCGGGGAAGCCACTCTGCTGCCTCTCCAAAGGAGCCTGACCGACTCCGGGCGGCCTCCTCCTACAGAAATTACATCACAGTTTGGGCTCTATTTTTAGAATCCCCAGTTAATTCAGATTGCAATTACCGGCCACCCCTGGACCTTCTCCATTTTAATTCCAACCCCCATTTAAAGAAAGTGGGGGAGGGGGAGGGTGATATTTAATCCTTCCAATTAGTATTTTGCAAGAGCAATCACTTTGCGTCCCCAGTCTGTGTGGGGCTGGGGCAATTACCAAGGGCCACATTACGTCGGACGGTGGCTAAAAGAACCACTTTGAGCCATGTCACTGGGGACAGTCCCTGCAAAACCAGAATGTCTAGTCACTTTGACCTACAGCAAAATGTATCAAATAACTAGGACAAGTGCTACTGCAAACAACTGATCAGTCTTCAAAGCCCAGCACAACCTCTGGGTAAGCCGGGCCACTCCGAATGAAATGTCCCTATTAAAGAGGCAGGCTGGGAAAAGGGAGAAGTGGAGGATCTGTTTCCTTTCCTTTCTAGTTTTTCTTTTCTTTCTTTCTTTTTTTTTTTTTTTTTTTCTCAGAAGGGCCTGAGGACGTGAGTGATGAGAGGGACAGCGCTCTGGCCAATTTGCGGAATTCCGGACTTTGCACAACCAGCACCACCGTTTCTGCCCGGGGAAGGGTGACACCAGCCCCCAGACACTGCCGCGGGGAGCCAGACTCAGGGCCACCCAGTGGGCGAGGCCCGGCTTTCGGCCAGCAGGTGCTCATCGTGGTCAGGGCACGGAGCAGGAGAAAATCCCCAGTCAGCAACCGGGTGCCTTCTAACCTTCCATCGGAACAATTGTGCTAAATAAAGAGCAGTGGGCAGCCCGGGGCTCACCAGCTGGTCTGGGTAGGTGAGATTATCAGGTAGATCAAGACAGCGATTGAGAAAAATAACAGACCAGCCATTGTCCCTGCGCTGTCACTGCGGCAGCCCCTGGGCTCCGCGCTCTGCAAGTAGTAGCCTACTGGACGCCTCGGGAGCCCCGCGACAGCTGGATCAGGATCCCCATTTTCCAAATAAAGAAACTGAGGCTTAGCGGTATTAGAAAATCAATCCGAGTTCACAAAACTAAAAGCTGCTGTGCCTGATTCACAACACGCCCGCCGCGTCCCTCCCCTGCAGCTCTCTGCCCAGACCTGACTTCTGCATCCGCTTTCAGAATGACTACGCCAAGGTGTCCCAGCTTCGGAGGCTCGGAAGTCAAGGTCTAACGACACCCGCGTGGATTTGAAAAATCCATTTCAAAAATTGACGCTCCTTTGCACACACCCCCCCCCCCACACACACACACACGTTCCAGGGGAGGTAAGGGAGCCTGATTTATTTTGCTTTGGAAGTCCCTGAGAAATTCTGTTCAACGACAAAGCATCCCCAGTGATTAGACTTTCAGGAGTTTCTTTCAAAATAATAATTGTCAGGATAGAGTCAGCGGACAACGTTACCCATTAGGGAAAGGCAAACAGACACGCTGATTGTCTGGAGCGGCGGGGAGCGTGGGCCCGGAGAGGGCAAGTGCGTTACGAAACCACGGGGAGAGGGCCCGCACCCCCGCCCGGCAGCTCCGGGAGTCAGGCCCCGGGAATGTTTCCGGGTGTTCTCTGTGCCTCTGCCTGTCTCTCCAGGCTTCCGAACGCCAGGCCCAAATACAATGAGCACTTCAGGAAGACAGAGCCATTTGGGAAGCTGACATTTTACCTAAATTCCCACTCTCCTACGTTTTGCTCTTATCTCCCGGTAACGGCATCAACAGTGCAGGTTCTGTAGGCCCCGGAGCCGAGACCAGACCCCTGCTTCTCTACTTGCTGGCTGTGGCCTCTTGTTTCACTGGTCTGAGCCTCGATATTCTCACCTGATAAATGGTTGAGAAAACCGAATAAAATAATGCACGTTAAATGGTTGGCACGGTTCAGCACTGACAGACACGAGCCTCAATCCTATCAGAGGTTCGCCTTAATACGTGAGTTGATGTAAGTCTGTGAATGAGGCGTGGGTGGTGACACAGGATGTTCTGAGACTCCCCAAAATCCTCCATGACAGTCTGTACCTGTGCTCAAAGTGGGTCCCATGCTATCAGGTTTGGGGACAGGTTTGTAGGTAGGAAACAACAGGCTGGGGCACAATCTTGCCCTTCTCTCCGTCAAAAATTCCTTCTTTCGGGATTCCCCACAGATTCATTCTTTGAATCACCTTGTTTAACATTTTAGTAGAAAAAAAAAAAAACATTTTAGTAGAAGACCTAAAAAGCAGATAACACCAAGAGTTTCCAGGCAGCGAAATACCTATCGGATGGTGGCGCTAAACGTCTGGAAGACTTGTGGGCGACCTCGTTAAAAGCTTTGTCGTTTAGGTCAAGTGAACCTGAGTTTGAATCCTGCCACTTCTTAGAGGCATGAAACGGGGCCAATCACGTAGCCAGTCCATGCTTCCATTTCCTCGATCGTAAAATGGGAACCCTAGGAGTGCCTGCCTCATGGGCTGTAGAGAGAATGCATGTGAAGCCTAGCTCTGTGCCGGAAATAGTAAGGGACCACTGAGTGTTAGCCGAGGGTGGCATTGGTAATAGGGTGATGGGGTGGGGGTGGGGGAATCACGATACTGGTGATGGTGCTGCTGGCGGTGGTTGTAACATAGTGTTAGTGGTGGATGCAGTGATGAGGCCGGCCGTGATGATGGTAGCAGAACCGTATTGAAGTGGGGTTCATCATGTGAGATGTAAATTATACCAAGAAACACACAAGCTCTAGGGGCGTCCTGGGGGCTCAGTTGGTTAAGCATCAAACTCTTGATCTCAGCTCAGGTTTTGATTTCAAGGGCGTGAGTTCAAGCTCATCGTTGGGCTCCATGTTGGGCGTGGATCCTACTCAAAGAGACACGGGGCGGGGGGGCTCTAGCCATAGAGTGATGGAGTGTCAACCATTAGTTCTGATTCACAAAAGAATATTGGTCTCGAGAGAAGTGGGAAAAGCAGTTGGACACAAGACCCCTCTCGGGATGGGACTCAGCCCGGAGCGCAGCATCCCCCCGCCCCCCGATAGTGCGTGCCTTCTCTCTCTAAGGACTGCAAATGTAAATACCTCCAGCGGCCAGGCAGGGATGTGAGTGAGCAAAGTGCACAAGGTGACACAGGAGGGCACGATGCGAACAGGGACACACAGGACAGAGCCAGCGGCTCTTCCAAAGAGGAGATGCTCCCCAGCTCCAGCCAACCAACGCCGTGAGCCAGTGCAGACCCAGTGTTGCCAGGTTTCCCAATTTTCAAGAAAAGCTGGGAATTCAAAATCTTATGTGAAATCTATAAAGACAAAAAGAACTCACCTGCAAGTCTGATCGATCAAAACTTTTTATCTAAATGAAGGAGCTTCCCCACCCGTGTGCTCTCGATCTCCAGGGTTTCTGGAATAGCTTCATAGACTCTTTGAATATCTGAGTTCCTGATTTTACTTCCTATTTTCTCTGTTTTCACCAGGACCCCAATTCCTATTTTTCCTGCCTCTGTTTACCTCCTGCCCACTCTACACTGTTTTCTTTTCTTGAGGCCTTGGCTTAACGTTATTGATCCTGATTATACAAATAATCCCGCCACTAAGACTCCTTCCCCAGACTCACAGGAATATTGTCAATTATTTTCTGATGACATCAGCCCAACGTCGCCCTTTCAACAAAAAGACTTTCCCCATCATTCATCCACTTGCATGGATTCCACTGCCTTCTAGAAGCAAGATGGTTTTCAGAGCTACAAAGCCAGCTCACATCAATGGGAGCCTGGACTCCATACCCATAGATCCAGCTAATTGCCTGGCATGTCACATGATGTCACACAGACATATAGAACTCCAGAGGCTCAGATTGTACCTCATCGTCTCCCCACCAACGCTGGCCCCTTCTCCTACAGGCCCTCTCTCCGTGAAAGCTCCCAGCCTCCACCTCCCCGCCAGCCCCATGCCCGCTGATGGCAGGGTCACCCCACACTAGTCTCAGCCCTCTCTCAGCCTCTCATTCACCACTCAGCCCTTCAGGTTTGATCTCAGGGACCTCATCCTCTGCTCCCCCTCTCCAGAATTCCATCTGTCTTCTCGGGAAGAGCGCTTGGTCCCAGAGCAATCTGTTAACTCTGATACCGCACCCCTCTGCTCGCTATTCCAAGCCAGACCGACCGGACTCCAACACACAAGTCTGATACAGGAGCCACGACTCATGAAGCATCTTCAGTCGCTCCACCTGACCCACAGGACACCGTGGAAACCCTTTGCCATAAACAGCTCCCTATGGTAGGACCCTCGGTGAAACTCTCCTGGTTCGTTTGGGTTTCTTTCCCTAAGCCTTCGTTTCAGAATGTATAGAGTTCTCTAAACGCCTGTTGTTATGAGCACTTTATATGTAAAAGTGTTCTTTTAAAACTCATAAAACTCTATGAAGCTGTGGCGATTATTACTCCCACGCTACTTATAGGAAACCTGGGGCCCAGGTCAGCTAACCAATGTGCCTGCGTCACACGGCCTGGAGTGGCATCGTCAGGATGGAACCAGGCTATAGGGTCTGTGGTCAACCTCATTACCGTACAGCTTCCCCGAGTGCTCCCTGCCAGCAATGCTGTCTTCCTCGACAAATATCTCCTCACATTTCCAGCCCAACACAGGAAACCCCTCTTCCATGAAGCCTCTTCTGGCTTCCAACACAGAGCAGAACACTGCCGGTCTGGCTTCTGTTTCTCATAAAGACCGTGTGCCTCTTCTGTTTCTCATCCTGGTACCTGTAATTCCTTAGTGCGTGTCTGTATTTGTACAAACGTCCCATCTCTCCTACCAGACTGTGAATCCTCGAGAGTCGGGACGTGGTTTCCCACTCCTTGCATCCCTGATGCCGACCACAGTGTCAAGCACATCACAATAATAAATGTTTGGGGGGGGCAATAAATAAAACAATAAAACACCATTATGAGATTTACTCTTTAAAAAAAAATAAAAAATAAAAATAAATGCTTGGGGTGTATCGGTAGAGCAAATGGATGACTGAGATCTCAGTAAAACAATGGTCATTACAAGAACGATAACGTAAGACCCCTGTTTCTGCACTTCAAGAAGAATATAAAACTGAAAAAGGTCCAATATAAGATATTTGGAGGATGAAGGGCAAAGATCCAATCTTTAGGCTCATGGAGGACGTAAAGTGAGTAAGCGCACATTCACGAGAGAACAGAACCTTAACATTCAGAACTACAGTCTTGAGGCTTAAAAGTATCTCTAGGACTGAAAAACCAAGCACTGCTTTTAAAGAGAATGAAAGTATGAATCCAGCAGCTAATTCAAGCTGAGAAATCCAAATAGGCTTTCTAACAGTTGAAAATAATTCACTGTGGATTGACTCAAATCCCATTTATGTTTTCACTGAACTCCACAAGGAGTGAAGGAGCACCTATGCATAGGCGTGGGGTCAAAGCACAGACGTCCTGCCCTGGAGAAGCTTGTGGTCTGGTGGGAGGACAGATGTACGTGGTCACTGATCCAGCAGCTTTCCAAGCCATCGAGGATAAGGAACAGCTTTTCTATTATTCGGTTTCCAATACGTCACAGACTGGAATTTTTGGAGGGCGTAATAAAAATAAACTCCTCGCAGAACGGAATTTAAAAGACATATACAGGGATCCCTGTGTGGCGCAGCGGTTTAGCGCCTGCCTTTGGCCCAGGGCGCGATCCTGGAGACCCGGGATCAAATCCCACGTCAGGCTCCCGGTGTATGGAGCCTGCTTCTCCCTCTGCCTGTGTCTCTGCCTCTCTCTCTCTCACTGTGTGCCTATCATAAATAAATAAAAAAAAAAAAATAAAAAAAAAAAAAAAATAAATAAAAGACATATACAAGATACACCCTCGATTCTTTTTTTATGACGATCAGAGTCCACAGATTTGGAAGGACCGTCAAACTGCTGGAACGGTCTCTAAACACTCAAACCGTCATTTTCTGTCCCCATCTCGGCGCGGAAGAGTTACAGCCTGTAGGCCAGCAGGGTTCGCGGGCCGTACCTGGAGCAGCCTGATGGCCAGTACGGCGTAGGCCGAGTTATCGGAGACGATCAGGGGAGAATAGGACGCGAAGTGTTTAAGGAAAGAAATGACTTGGGACTCAAGCCTACTTGTTTGCTCTATTTTCCCCAATCCTTACTAATCCCTCAGACGAAAAGACCATTTTTCTCTTCCTCTCCAGGACCAATTTTCTTTAAAAAAAATAAAAAAGTAGCCCACATTCCCTGCCACTCACTGTGCCAAGAAGTATTTCATAGCCTAGAACAGGAAAAAAAAAAAAAAAACCACGGTGCTTGTTCATACTCCCCGGGGTAACATGTGTATCCTGCAAGGTGAGGTCGTGCTTTGTCTCTCCTTCCCCATCGGATTTTAAGCTTCTCGAGGGCAAGGACTTCCATCCGTACCTTCGTGTCCCGACAGCACCTACTAAAAGCCTTAACCATAGTGAAGTACTGCGTGCGGAATAAATGAAAAAAAGTGAATTCCGAAGAAACAAGTAGACTGGTTAGTACTTCGCGCCGCCGGAAACACATTACTGAGATGCGGTGCGTTTGCAAAGGCTAAGGGTTCCCTTTGGACTTAAGCTGCTGGAATCACTTAGTTTTTCTGTACTTGGTCCACATGTGAACTCCAACCAACATCAAATAGATGTTGGATTAAACAGCCCGGAATCGGCATATGCGATAGATGGGAACTCCCCCAGGCAGGTGGTCGGGTCTGGAGACCAGAAGACTTGGTGCCACAGAGCCCAACGTCCTCAAAGAGAGCCTATGCCCCGCGCCCAGAGAAAAACAATGCACATCCAGCTCCCCACAAAGAATGACTCAAGGGGCAGACCCAAAGGTATCTGGGTCCAGCCCCCGATTTTGAGCCTGTCCCTCTTTCCCTCGTATTTTGCACTCCTCCTTTAATTATTGTATCCACGCCCCATCATAAGAAAAAAAATGGAGAAATCAGTGGTATTGCAAAAGTATTTCCAACCTAAGGAGGCAAAAGGACAAAGCAGCGGCAGCTTCCAAGATGATCCCAGCTTCTCAGAAGCTCCCGCCGCCCTGGAAGCTGGGTTCGTGGAGCAGCGAGGACTCCGGGGATCTGTGAGCAGCCAGCGATCGGGTGAGCGGTCAGGAGGCTCCTGGGAGGAGGCCCAGCTGGGATCCCTTCCAGACCGTGTCTGCACCACCTGTAACTCCGCAGCACATACGCTCGCCAGAAGACTGTCCCAAGCCTGGGGGATGGGGTCGAGGGAGTTGCCATTCCAGAAAGAACCACCAGCCAGCTCTGGCAGAGAAGGGCGTCCTTGTGCGTTGGGAAGGAGTCCGGGCTTCCAACCCCGGGCACCTCGCCAGGCCTGGTGTGCAGATCCAGGATCCGTGCCCACTGCGCCTGCCCCAACTTGCCCGCGAGAGCGGAGCCAGGGAATGATGGGAAAGGTGTTCATCCCCTTCTCCTCCCAGCTCCAGCCAGCTGCTTTGAAGTCCTGGGCCAGAAGGCATGGCCAGGCCTGATGCAGCGTTTTCTCCAGCGAGCCTTGGGGATTTGGGCTCTCTCTCTCCCTCGGGAAGGCAGACCAACATAAATCAAAAAGCCTGGGCTTTGAAAGCAGATAAACCTCGATTCAGACTCTGTCTGGGCCATGCACTGGGTTTATAAATCCCCCCAAAAGTGATTCAACTTCTCTGAAACGCGGAGCTCTTATTTCCAAAATAGCATTAACTTAAGGCAGAGTCTCTCAGTGTCCGCACTGTGACATTTGGGACTGAGCAGCCTCGTGGGGCCGGGGCATTACGGGGTGCCCAGCAGCATCCCAGGCCCACCCACTAGAGTCCAGCTGTGACAACCAAAACCAATCGCAGACACTGGCTAACACCCCGGGGCTGCTAAGTTGCCCCCAGTTGGGGACCACTGACCTAACCTAATCCTTCGAATTGTTGTGTTGCCGTATTATTGAGCCTGGTGCCCACGAATGAACGAAAAGCACTCAGGGATCATTAACTCCTGTAGCAGATACCAGCACTGTCCCACCCGCGTCCCTCAGCGTCCACCCCGACACCCGTGTGGCTGCTTCCCATGAACACCCGGGACCCTGGCCTCAGGAGAATGGCCAGCCTAAAACAGGCCAAAGTGAAAGCTGATGCCCTTGGAAGGGGCCCTGAGCGCTGGCAGGTGAGCTGGTGGGGGAACATCCTAGCACCCGAGCCCCGTCGTGGAGGAGGTGAAGAGGCAGGTCCCTCAGGCGCCCCAGCCCATCGGGCTCCACTGCCCACGTCTTGGCGGCCGCCTAACACGCGCCCCACCTTCACCTGCTTGCTCCCTCCTGGGCATCTCCCCGAGTCACTCCCCAAACTCTTGGCACAGCTTCCTTTCGCTTTCACGTGTTTCTGGCTTTTAGTAACTTAATCTATAAAAACTGACTTTTATTTCTAGAAGTGACCCAGCCGGCCGATTCATCAGGCTTCTCGTTTGGATTTACCCAGATCCCAGGGTTTTGATTTTTTTTTTTTTTAACTACTTCAGATAAGCTACTGTCCTGCCCCGGGGACAGCTGAAGACAATGAGGGAAGCGGCCCAGGCAGGCTCGGTGCAGGTCAAAAAAGTAGGATCCGGAATTCCCATTTCTCACCGGGCCCCAAACCCAGCCCATGCCGGCCGCTGCTGCCGCTCCGCTTCTTTGACGGTTCACATCAGACCCAGCAGCCTGGTTTAGCGCCGCGGCCTCGGCACCCGAAACCACACCGGGACCTGGTGGGTACCTGGTAGTAGTCACTGAGTTACTGAGTGGAGGCCGCTGGCAAGCTTAAAGCTCTGGATGCTTCCCCACGTTATCAGGACGGGAGAAAGAACGAAGTCCTCCAAGCTCCACCGGCGGGGCCCTCCTAACCGGGTCTCAGCTTCCTCTCTCCCCACTCACCCGCTCCTCCTGACGTCGAGCTACATGCACACCTGTACTTGAACCATCCCACACTCTGCACGCGTGTCCTTCTCACGGCTGTGCATCACCCCCCAGCTCGGATCGCCTGCGTCTTTCCCTCGAAGATACTCAGGTTCCCCGGGGCGGGGGGTGGGGGGACTCGGCTCCGACTTCCTCCTGGGGATCTGGCTTGATCCCTTCTTGGCCCCCATGTTATCCCATGTCAGGGGTTGCTCACGAATCTCCTCCACTGGAGACAGAGAGGCCTTGAGGCAAGGGGGCCGCAGCTTGGACGCAAAGGTGTCCCCAGCGCCTGACACGTCGTCAGGGCTCAGAAAAGAAAGGCTGGTGGTTCGTTGGAAGTAGTAATGGAGTCATAATTTAAAGCTGCTTCAGCGTGTGCACCAGTCCGTGTTTTCCAGAGGAACAAACCAGCAGCATAGAGAGAGAGACACAGAAAGAGACTGATTGTGAAGTTTGGCTCGCACGCTTATGGAGGCGAGGAAGCCTCACCATCTGCCACCTGCAATCCGGAGGACCAGGAAAGCGGATGATCTAGTTCTGGTCCAAACTTGAAGTCCCTACGAACCAGGAGAACCAGTGGTGTAGGTCCCAGAATAAGTCGGAAGGCCCGAAAACCAGCAGCACTGATGTTGGACGGTGGGAGAAGTTGGAGGCCCCAGCTCAAGCAGAGAGCAAACTCTCCCTCCTCTACCTTCTGGTTCTGTTCACGTGCTCAAGGGATTAAGTGATGCCCAGTCTCACTGGTGGGGGCAACCTCCTCTACTCAGCCTACTGATTCAAAGAGGAACCTTTTCCAAAAACATCCGCAGAAATATGCCCAGAACTAACGCTTTCCAGCTAATCTGAGCATCACTTAGCCCAGTCAAATTGATATAAAAAAGTAACCATCACAGCGCACAACCTCCACTCCCCTGAATCAGCAACTGAGTTCTGCGCGGAGACAATATTTAATAAATCCCAGGGACTCCCCCACGGCCGACCACCTTCAGAAGCACAAACTGCAGGTAGATGAACCACATTACGAAGCCTCCCACGCTATGGTTTAGCTGGAGCACTGATCGGAAGAACCTACAGCCTTGGCCAACGAATAGCGTGACCTGCCGTCCCGCCATAGAGGAGGCTCCGTCCGTGAATACAAACTCCTCCCACATTGCGCAACCAGGTTGGGTGGCTGTCATGAGAACCTAGAAAGGCTTTGGAAGTTGTGCTCTTCATTGAACTGAGCTCTTTCAACCTAGAATAGCGTCTTCAAGATGGAATGTCTACAAATTCAACACCAGACCTTAAATCTTAGAGTTTGTGGTTAGTACTACTGAGCTGGTTTCATGGAAACGAGGGGTAGAGAACAAGATGTATTGGTTCTGCTTTGAAGGTCCAATTAATTCCTTTTTTTTTTTAAGTAGGTTCCATGCCCAGCATGGAGCCCAATGCAGGGGTCCTGAGTTCAAGACCCGAGCTGAGACTAAGAGTTGAATGCCCAACCAACTGAGCCACCCAGCGTTCCTGAAGGTCCAATTAAGTCCAAGGTCTACGTCAACATCTTCAGAAGGCAGGATCTAGCTGTGATAGAATGACCCCTCCTCACTTCCCCACCCCTCTTTCTCATCACCCTCCCAAAAGAAAGCTGGTTGAAGAGCTCCAGACATTTCCTTCCCAAAACAACCCTGAGACTTGAATAAAATCCAACCATATGGAGAAAGAAATCAGAATGGCAATGAAGAGCAGAATGAAAGGAGAGTTTTCATTGTATTGATCTAATCACACAACCCGCAAGCCCTAAGCAACTACTTTTATGACCAGCTCGTGTATCAGGAAGGGCTTGTTTGCTCCTGAAAAATGGCAATATTTGTAAGACATAGATGTCCACCAGGACAGAGTGCAAGAGCCAAACGCTAAACACGATGTCTGAAAGGTAATAGACGTTCACGTGAAAATAAATCTCCTGACTCTTGTCAGCCGGGGACACTGATTGAAGTATCTCGTGAGTCTCTCTTGCTGAGCCAAGAATAGACCCAAATGTATTTTCAACAAAATAGTAGACCTGGGTCCTTCACCTGAAACGTTCCCTGAGTTCCAGCGACCTAATCTTTGAGTACCCTGTTGCTACCGTTTATGTCACAAAAAGAATCCCTGCGCCACTACATAATCATCCTCCAGTGCCCCAAGTCCATGAGTCACTGGCCTGTCTCTATCTCCATATGATGACCTGAAAGAAGTGTGAGTGTTGCCTTCCTCTTCCTCTGCTTCTAAAGAGTTTCCACTCGACAATACACGGTAACATGTGCCTTCCCAACCACGCTGCACAGGTGTGATCTAAACAGCAAGGGAGAGTCCCCTCAATCCCACAAACGGTCGTTCAGGATGAGATTCTAGGCATCCATTCATTAAAGGCCATGAAAGCTCTACATGGAAACAGGGTTGAGGCTGGAACTTTCTCAGAAAGAAATCACAGAATCACAAAATGCCCAAGCTGGACGTAATCCCCAGGTACCATAAAACCAGCTAACTCACTCAGTGGTTGACGGTGCTCCCCTAAAAGCCAAGGAAGGTGTTTGAAATGCTCAAGTCCCCATAGCAGGGGGGATGAGCCAGTCCAGGACTCACCTCCTGATGCCCACACCATGCTCTTTCCACTGCCCCACGCTACCTCCCTCAGTGTTCCTACTCCTGAATCCCCCCAGCCTGGCACGGGTGGCCCAGGACGGCCAACATGTCAAGCCAACAGTTTAGACAAGGAAGAGTTTACCCTCCTTTCCCATGCAAGTGCTACACCATCTTTTGTTACTTTCCTACCTATAAGTCCGTGTGAACTATATCAGGGGACTCACAAAGCTGCTTGCCCAGGACCTCACAGATCCTGAATGGAGTGATCCGGGGCCGAGTAGAGCCTAGATTCTGGTGTCCTGACTCTCTGGCTAGCATACTTTGTATTCCTTGAAAGTCTCCCATGCCCCAGGATTCCTGCAGACATATCTCAAAGAGGAAATGACGGGTTTCAACATTCAAGGCTCATACCATTTTTCAGCCAACATGCTATATAATACCCCATCCCACACGAGTACCATTAGCCAGGACAATCTCTTTCAGCCAGAACCTTCCTGGAACCAACTTTTCCTGCTAAAGACAAACCCGAATCCAACAGAAGTGACTGCTATTGCTGTTATAAAAATATATTATTACTTGTAGGGCTCCACAGAATAAGAGGTAATTCTCTTTTTATGTGCTGCAGTAGCAAGGATGTTTAAATGTCATCTCTATTTTGACAGTTTTTCAAAGGCAATAATGCCACATTCCATGAGATAGTATTATGTTATACCAAAGACCAGTGCCTTTCCCTGTTGGATTCTCTTGATGGACAAAAGGCTCCAAAATGGTGTGGGAGAGTAAGGGAGGTAGGAATCTTTTTTTTTAAAGCAACCACAGATATCATATGGAAAAAATATAATTCTGACAGAAAACTATAGGGTAGGGAACTTGGCAAAGTTGCATCAGCAACAGTAGTGATTTAAGTTTGATTTTATCTTATTTAATTGGTGGTCTCGACACCTTCCTTTTCCAAACACTCCATCCCTGACTAATGTCTCAAATTCTATATGGTTTGCTCGCTTTTTGGATATGTCATGCCCAAGACATGAGGACTGGTACAGCCTTTAGGTGGGTTAGCCCGCAGATATAGACAAATGGTATGCACAGAAAGAAGGTCAAGAAAAGGAAAGGAGAAAATGAAGAAATGATCCCTCTCGTCTTGGGCTGATGACAGATATCAACTGACCCCGCCCGGTTCGCAAGGGTGATGGCGCAACCAATTCTGAGCTGAAAGATTCTCAAGCCCTTTGATAGGCATTCCCAGGAATAACTCACGGAAGAGGTACGAAAATGCCCATCGCAACGCTAACCAGAGTGGAAAGGGGGATGGGGGTTAATGCATGAGAAATGAGGATGCCCAGCACCTTGTGGAGCAAAATAAGAGGCAGGGTTGTGGGGCAACAATTGGAAATAAAAACCCTCACATCCAACAATTGAGCTGTGCTGTATAGTAAAACAGTGTCAGTCTGATGACATATGTAGCCATTATCAACAATGTGTGAAACTTATATAAAAACATTAAAAAATACTTTACCTGAAATATTAGAGACTATAACACAGTATTGTCTTAGTCTCCTTAGGCTCTGCTGTAACAAAAGAGCCCAGACTGAGGAGCTTGTGCCCCCACCCCCACCCCAGTAGAAGCGGCTGGGGATCTCTTTGGAGGCTCCTTTAAAAAGCCTTTCATTTGTTAAAGATTTATTTATTGCTCTTAGAGAGAGAGAGTGCAAGTGGGAGGGGCAGAGGGAGAGGGAGAGAGGGACTCTCTAGCAGACTCCATGCTGAGCGCAGAGCCCCACGTGGGGCTCGATCCCACGACCCTGAGATCATGACCTGAGCTGAAACCCAGAGTCAGACGCTCAATGGACTGAGCCACCCAGACGCCCCTCTAAGGCCCCTCCTGCAGGTTCCACCCTCACTGGTCTTTGGAAGCACCTCCCAAGGGCCCCGCTTCCTAAAACCTTCACATCAGGCATTAGGACTTCAACATATGAATTTTATGAGAGGACGCAAACATTGTGACCATGGCAAGTATGGCTATTTCAATTATAATAATCTGAAAATACACCGTTGCCCTGCTCCCAAGCCCTCACTGGCTTCCACGGGGTTTTAGCACAATTTCACAGTCTCCTTAACATGAGCATTGGGCCCTTTGTCTGGTCTCTACCTCCACCTCCAACCCTAACTCACCCCACTTCCTAACTGCCGTGACTCTGAGTGTTTAGAGACCTTAGAAATCGCCCAAACACCTCACCCTTCAGCAATGAGCTGAGGCATCACTTCTTCAAGATCGGGTCATGATCCTCCTTGCAACAAGGCTCCCAGTGTCTGCGTGTTCCCTGCACTGCATTTTTCCACTGCCCCAAGTAGACCGAGAGCATCTTTTGAACCGAGATCTTGTCTACTTCATCCGCGGCCAGATCCTAGCACAGGGCCTGGCATATGGAGGGGCTCAGCGGATGTGCACTGGACGGATGCATTAGAAAAGAATGAGCAATCTGCGAGCCAGTGAGAGAATCGGTGAAGAAGCAGGACTGCTACTAGCCTCTGTGCCCTTGTATCTGAGTGACTCTCTGAATGCATGCACACCCGTGTGCAGAGCAACGTTCAGAGGTGACATAAGAGCAGATGGAACGTGAACTAGTTGTCTCTTTCTCAAAACACATTTAATATTGTGGGGAGTCTATGGCGGTAACAGCTTTACTGAGATATAATTCACTTAAAGTGTAAAAAAAATGTTTTTTTGTAGTTCACAGAACTCTGAGTGTTGCACCACAATCAATTCTAGAACATTCCCATCGGCACAAAAAAGGCCCTAAACCCTTTAGCTATCAGCCAGTTGCAAAACCCCCTTGTTCCCCAGCCCTAGGCAACCACTAATCTCCCTATTTTTATAGATTCATCTAATCTAGGCCTTCATATCAATGACACTGTATTATATTTGTTCTTCTGTGTTTGGTTCTTTCAGTTCGCGTAATGTTCCAGGGGTCACCCACCTTGTAGCAGTAGTAGTGCTTCGTTCCTTCTGTGGCTGAATGATATCACACTCTATGGGTATCATAGCTTATTTATCATCCATCAGTGGGTGGACATTTGGGTGGGTTTGGCTCTTAAGAATAATGCTGCTGTGAACATCCACATACAAGCTTTTCATTTCCTGTGGGTGGACACCTCGGAGCGGAATTGCTGGGTCATACGGTAATTCTATGTTTAACTTTTTGAGGAGCTGCAAGGTTGTTTTCCAGAGTGACTGCACCATTTCCCATTCCCACCACATTCCCATTTCTTCACATCCTTGCCAACGCTTAAGACTTTGAGGGCTACAGCCATCCTCATGTGCATGAAATGGACTACAGCCATCCTCATGTGCATGAAATGGCATTGCAGCTGTGATCTGCAAGTGACGTCAAGAGTCTTTTTATCTGATCATTGGCCGTTTGTACATTGATATTGTTTTTAAATTTTTCTTTTAATTTAGAAGAATATTTAGAGCAATAAACAGAAATAACCTCTTTCTTTTTTTAAGATTTTAATTTATTTATTGAGAGAGAGGGGCTGTGTGTGAGCAGGGGGAGGGGCAAAGGGAGAAGGAGAGAGAGAGAGAAGCAGACTCCCCACTGAGCACAGACCCTAATGTGGGGCTCACTCTCGGGACACTGGGATCAGGACCTGAGCTGAAGTCAAGAGTTGGCTGCCCAACCACCTGAGCCACCCAGGCACCCTAGAATTAGTCTCTTTCTAATAAATACGAAGCACCTAGGAGACTTCACTGAGCTTGCGGTAATAACCACCAAAAGAAAAAAGTACAGAAAAGGTGCCTTAATGACCCACAAGAAAAAAAAAGAGCTGATGAGCCTGCTTTTGGAGATGAGCGTGGGCTTCAGCCCAGGAGTCCGGTGACAAGGCTCCGATCCTGACTCCGAGGAGGTTACCAGGCCCCTCTAGCTCCTGCTTCCACATCTGTAGAATGGGACACTAATGAGGACAATATTGTAGGGCTAGTGTGACAATTAAATAAAATGCCCCCATATGAAGCACACGGCACAGCCCCAGTAAACACCCAGGGAGTGCCTGGCGTAGGAAGTAGGTTAATGAAAATCAGTCAGGTGTATTTTCAAACTCTAAGACTTCTAGCAGGCTTGCCATGCAAGTGTGCGTTAAGGAGAAAGAATCTGTTTCCCAAACTGACCAGGAACCCTGCCTTCAGGTCGTTGGGCAGGGCACGTGGTCCAGAACATGCTCTGAAATCTGCTACCCCACGTACCCCCTCGCTTCCGTCACATGGGGACCTGGGCCCGCAAACAGGTGACCCAGGACATTCAGTTACTCGGCTGCAAATCCAGAGAACCCAGGGTCCCCGCTGCCCGGTTCTGTCGCGAGCTCCTGCCCAGAACTCATCGTCCTGGGAGCATCTGCGTCCCCGGCCCCCCACCTGCATGACTCACCAGCCTCCATCCCTGCCCCATCAGGCCCCTGGGGACACCCCCACGGGCCACGTGGAGTATGTCTGAGCACGTAACAGGAGCAGGTCAAGCTGACGCGCCTCTGGAGGAAATACGTCCTATCCTCTTGCCTTAGCAAATACATTTTCATAACGGTCAGGAAGGCCGAGCTCAGATTTGCAGCCTCTCAGAGCCCCTCAGTGAACACGATGCACGAGGAGATGTGGGTCTCCGGTGTGAGGCTGCACCCCAGCCCCCCCAGCCCTGGCTCTGTCCCCCATTGTGAGGAGCCTCATTCATGGGGACGAGACCCCTCGGGCCGCAGGTGCAGCCTCACCCACAGCCCCTGCTGCCCCCTCCAAGCTCAGGGCTCAGGAGCGTGCTACCCGCAGCGCAATGGCTTCGCAGTGAGTCAGACCAGAGGAGGGGCCCGTGCATCTGGGCAGGAATGGGAGTTCCGGGCGCCTGATAAAGCGACGGCCTCAGCACCCCCAGGCTGATCGCCCTGCAGGAACAGGTGCAGGCAAGGGAGGGCGGAGCCGAGTGCAGCCCAGAGGCTCGGGGGCACCAGCAAGACTCCAGGTGACACCAGCAGGCACCAAGAAGTGGGCACAGCGAGGCGACCCGGGGATCCCTTTTCAGCCTTCCCGCTACCCTCGATGGGTAAATTAGAGAAGGAGTAAGAGCTGGAAGGGGACTCGGGGCTCGCATTATCCCCGGATGGTTCGCTGCATGTAAGTAGCAAGAGCCCGGCGGCGGCCAGCGTGCCGCGCAGTATCATTAGGAAGAGTCCAGCCTCCTTATTGGCTCCTTGGCTACCTGGACACATATTTTTAGTTCTAATATCAAAACCTGTCAGAATTGGCTTTGCTGAAGCTGCCAGAATGATACAGGTCAGATCAATTATCACGAAAAATTCAATTACGGGAGAGCCAGATGCGGCGCTATAAAGAAGAGCACGAGGGCACATGTGGCGGAGGGACTGGGGCCGCCGTCCCCGCACGAGGACGACCTCCCCGCGCTTCAGGCCTCGTCCCCACAGCCGCATTGGACTGGGAAAGCCCCCCCACCGTGTGCACCCCGACATCCCCCAGCACCTCCCGTTCTCCCATCACCCCAACCAGGAGACATGGCAACCTCTGACATTGTGTTTGCGCCCAGAGGACTCGGTCGGTGGGGCTGCTGCTGAGCACGGACACCACTTTTTTTTTTAAGATTTTTTTTCTATTATTATTTCAGAGAAAGAGAGAGCACAAGTGGGAGAGGCAGAGGGAGAGGGAGAGAGTCTCAAGCAGCCTCCACGCTGAGCGTGGAGCCCGACGTGGGGCTCGATCTCAGGACCAGATCACCACCTGAGCGGAAAGCGGGAGTCGGGCGGCCAGCCAGGGGGCCCAGCACGGACACTGTTCAACAAAGAGACGAGGAAACGGGTTGGACGATTAAACACAAGGGCCCAAGGTGGACGGGATGGGCTCCTCCGGGCGTGCGGCAGGAGGCGGCCGGGGGCTGGGGGCGCACACAGGACCCAGCCCTGGGATCCACTGCCTGGATCGATCCCTCCCCACAGCTCTCTCTTCACATGACCCTGAGCAATCATTCAACCCTGCTAAACGCTGGCTTTTCATCTGGAAAATGGGAACGAGAATCTCACCCTCTTCCCGGATGTGCTGGTAAAACTGAATGGGACCGTGTGCGTGTGTGTTGAAGTACCTGGCGTGGGGTCTGGGGAACAGGGGAAACTCAGTCCCTGTTATTACTTTTAGCTCCTTGACCTGGAACAGGTTTGCCGGGAAAGCACAGGGTGGGACACGGCAGTGGAGTGACCCCGGGGTCCCGGGATCAAGTCCCGCGTCGGGCTCCCTGCATGGAGCCTGCGTCTCTCTCTGGGTCTCTCATGAATAAATAAATAAATCTTAAAAAAGGAAAGAAAACCGTAGGATGTAAGGCGAAAACCGTGGCTCCGCCGCTAGCTCTGAGGACCTTCATTTCCTCGTCTACAAGTTGGGGACGCTCACCCCCGGGCAGAGCAGCTCCAGGCCTCGGGAACCCAGCCGGGGAGGCACCTGCCGGCTGTTGGGCGCCGTGCCCGCGGGCCTGAGCGTGAGGGTGGCGAGCTGCCCCGGCCTGGGACTCCACGGGTGCCCGCCCGGCCGCCGAGCTCTACCCGAAGCCTCCCGGGAGTCTGGTGACAGAAAGCAGGTTGGAGGCTTTCCCCCAATCCCCCCTTCACCGTGATCAGCGACCTGTACACCTGTGACCCCAAGTCGCTGTGTGTCGCTGCGGCCTCCTTCCAGGCCCGCAGTCCCCGGCGACCTGCCCGCGACGCCGTCCCCCAAGAGGACGTCAGCCTGGCCGCCGAGGCCTACGTGGGCCGCCCGGACCTGGCTTGGGGTCGGGCTGACCGAGGAGCCGGTGCACAGAGCACCCGGCCCAGGCCCAGGCCCTGCAGCGCCGGGACCTTCCCGCTGGTCTGCAGGCCCTCCCGTCCCCGCCGGCACACGGAGCGGACTGTTGACCTCAAGGACGTGTCCCCCTGGGGCGCTCAGGCCGGGCCGTGGGCCTTGTCGCCAGCCGCCCCCCCCCGCCAAGCCCCAGGGACAGGCGCCCAGGCCAGGCTGGAGAGAAGCAGAAGGAGGAAGCGAGCACCCACCTGAGCCCATGCGCACCCAGGTGGCCATGGATGAGGGGGCCGGTGGGGTCGCGGCAGTTAGGGTTAGGGTTAGGGTTAGGGTAGGGCTGGGGTTTAGGGTTTAGGGTTAGTGTTAGGGGTTAGGGTTAGGATTAGGGTTAGAGTGAGGGTTAGAGGGTTAAGTTTAGGGTTAGGGGTTAGGGTTAGATGTTAGGGGTTAGCGTTAGGGTTAGGGTTAGGGTTTGTTTAGGGTTAGGGTTAGGGGTAGGGGTAACGGTAGTGGTTGGGTTAGGGGTCAGAGTTAGGGGTTTGGGTTACCGGTTTGGGTTAGGGGTTTGGGTTAGGGTTCGGGTTAGGGTTCAGTTTCTAGTTAGGGTTCGGGTTCGGGGTATGGTTCAAGTTAGGGTTAGTGTTTGGGTTAGTGTTAGGGTTAGGGTTGGGGTTAGGGTTAGTGTTAGGGTTAGGGTTGGGGTTAGGGTTAGGTGTCGGTGAGGATTAGAGAGTTAAGGTTAGGGTTAGGCATTAGGGGTTAACTTTAGGTTAGGGTTAGGTTTAGATTTTGTTTTAGGGTTTTGTTAGGGTTAGGTTAGGGGTTAGGATTAAGGATAGGGGTTAAAATTAGGGGTTAGGGTTAGGATTTGATTGAGGGTCAGATTCGAGTTAGGGTTTGGGCTTGGGCTAGGGTTCAAGTTAGGGTTAGTGTCAGTGTTAGGGTTAAGTGAGCTGAGGAATTAGGGTTTTGGTTAGGATTAGGGTTAGGGTTAGGGGAGCTGACAGGTTAGGGTTTGGTTTAGAGGAGCTGACAGGGAAGCAGCTGGGGCAGCGGGGCTACAGCCTGCAGCTCTGGGAGAGGAGGCCTGTGGGCCATGTTTTCTCCTTCCCCACAGGACCCCGATCCCCGAGGTGATGCAGCCCCCACCAGTGGCCCCAAGTACAGGGCCTGCTCTGGGGTCCCACCCTCCTCCCTTCACTGGTCCTGACCCTCATTTCCTCTTCCTGAGGGGAAAGAAAAAAAAACCCTGATGTGTGTGATTTCAATGTGTTGTTCAAAGGTGGGCGGTAGGGCGGGCAGGGGGACTAGAGGAGGGAGTGCAGGCCGCATCCCTGAGCCTCCCCTGCACTGGCTCCTGCTCAGCTGCTCCTTCCCACCTGCTTCCGCCCCGGCCTCCGGGGCTGCCACTGCCCCTGGGAACCCTCCACCCTGGGCCTCCCTCCCCCCACCCCACCCCTTACCTGCTGATTCCTCCTTCCTCCTTCTTCCTCCCCCTGCTCTCCATCCGTCTCCCACTCCCCCCTGCCTTCCTTCCCCTCTGCTCCTCTCCCCCCTGCTCTCCACCTGCCTTCCCTCCCCTCTGTTCCTCTCCCCTCTGCTCTCCCTCCCCCTTGACCCTTGACCCTGCCCTCCCTCATGCCCTCCCTCCCATCTCGTCCCTTCCCCCTGCCTCCCTCTTCCCTCCCCCTGCTCCCCTCTCTCTTACCCCTGCCCTCCCCCTGCCCTCCCTCCTCTCTGCTCCCCTCCCACTCTCCCTCCCCCTACCACTCCCTCCCCCTGCTTTCCTTCCCCTCTGCTCCTTTCCCCCTGCCTCCCTCCTCCCTCCCCCTGCTCTCCCTCTCCCTGCCCTCCCTCCCTCGTGTAAACTCATGTACACCCCTGTCAGAAGGCCCGGATGCTGGTGGGGAAAGAATAAGAAAGAAGGAATTTGGGTTCAAGTTTAGACAAGGAAGAAAGCCTTTTATTATTATAATAAAACAATTTTACTGTAAACGTCCTAGAACACAGACTTACAGTTCCCATTTCCTCCAGGCTCCCATAGAGCCTGGCTCTGTGCCTAACACAGGACCGCTGCTAGGTAAACATTTGCTGAACAAGGGGATGAACGAATGGACGGAGGGGGTGGTCTTGTTTCCCGCGCGCAGCCACAGGCCCACCGGGTCGGAGAGCAGAGGCACGTCTTTCGGGAATCTCAGAGACCCTGGGCGAAGGCGCATGCTCACTTGCAATGGGCCAAGCGTTCCTGAAATGTAACTGCTGGGGCTGAGGTTCGCCCTCGCCGGTGGGCTCACGGCTCCCTTGCTTACCTACTCATTGTCCCGGCAAACCCTCTCTCGTAAACACAGGGAGGATCCCAAGCCACAGGTCTGTACACAAAGCAGGCTCTGCCTGCGAGGCCCACGGCAACACCGGATCATCGTGCCGATTCCCCCCTGCGTTCAGCTGGTTCACCTGCTGGATTCGTCGAGCTCATCCTTTTCGGCAAATATTTGGTTTATACCCTTTTGCCCAAATCCTTCAGCTGAGCACTTTGCACGCAGGATCTCATTTAATCCATTCGACGCTCTGAAGGAGGCGCTGCTGTTATCCTTCCCTTGTGGATGAGGAGCCCGAGGCTAAAGTCAGCCCCACTAGCCCGTCTCTGCGGGATTTCCCAGGGCGCGCGACTTACAGCTTTCCTACCAGGACGGTCCCAGGCAAGCTGTCCCAGCTGACTTGGGACTGGGAAGCTGCCCAGGACGTGGGATTTTCAGTGCTAAAACTGGGAAAGTCCCGTGCAAACCAGAAGAGTTGGTCACCTACCCTAGTCCCACAGCCGGTAAACCTCAGAGAGGCATCCGAGGCCACCCTGGGTCTGACACCAAGGCCCCACTTTTTCCCACCCTGCTTTGCCCAGCCAAGCTCTAATTCTACACTTTTGGCTCCTTCCAAGATCCCACAGTCCCCTCAAACTCCAAACACCGGTCCCCAAGAAAAATCTTTTTTCCCTAAAGCCAACACTGCTACCTCCATCTCCATGGGGTACGCCCCCAACACACCCTGAGGGTCACCTTCAGATCTCTAGAAACCTTCCCTTCCTGATGCTCCCTTTTACCACCACCCTGGTTCCAGGTCTTCCATCCTCAATTCTGGAAACCAGAAGGTTTCTCTGCTTCTTTTCTTTTCTTTTTTTCTTTTTCTTTCTTTCTTTCTTTCTTTCTTTCTTTCTTTCTTTCTTTCTTTCTTTTTTTTGTTGTTGTTTGTTTTTTGGGGTTTTTTTGTTTTGTTTTGTTTTTAGGTTTTTTGGTTTCTCTGCTTCTAAGTGTCCACCCTGCACACCACCCTACAGTGTATCCTCTACAAAAAAGGGAATTCACAATACGACCTTCGTGGCACATCACGAAGCTAAGGCAGAGGCAAAAGCACAGAGCCCAGTCCAGCACCACATCCTCCCAACCTACAGGCCAGCATGCTTTCCAATGCATCATCCCCTCTCAGGGGACCTGAGTGGACATTTCTCCCAAGAAGACACCCAGATGGTGAACAGACACATGAAAAGATGCTCGACGTCACTCAGCAGCAGGGAAATGCAAAAAAAAAAACAACAACACACACACACACACACACAAAACACAATGAGATATTGCCTCACATGTCAGAATGGTTAGAGTCAAACAGACAAGAAATAACAAGTGTGGGCAAGGATGTGGGGTAAGAGGAGCCCTCGTGCACTGCTGGTGGGAATGCAAACTGGTCCAGCCACAGTGGAGAGCAGTATGGAGGGTCCTCAAAAAATTAAAAATAGAACTACCTGAGATCCAGTATTTGCGCTACTGGATATTTACCCAAAGAAAATAAAAACACTAATTTGAAAAGATATATGCACCCCTGTGTTTACTGGAGCATCACTTACAATAGTCAGTATGGAAGTGGCCCAAGTGTCCATCAATGGATGAATAGATAAAGAGGATGGGATATGTAGAGATAGATGGATAGGTGATAGATCATAGATAGATAGATAGACAGATAGATAGATGACAGATAGACAATGGAATATTCTTAAGATGTACTTCTTTGCGAGAGGGCGAGAGAGGAGGAGGGCAGAGGGAGAGGGAGGCTCTCACGCAGACTCCACGTTGCGCCCCCCGGGGATTGATGTCGGGACACGGAGATGGCGACCTGAGCCCAACCAGGAGCCGGCACTCCCCTGAGTGCGCCCTCAGACGCCCGGGCTGGATGGTCTGGAAGCAGCCTGCGCCCTGGCGCTTGCTCCCAGCCGTCCGTGTTTCTGTGCGTCCTGCCGGGAGCCTCCCGACAGACGGCCGTGCACCAGCGGGGCTGTTCCTGTGTGTGCTGTCGGCAGGGCCCAAGGGTGGGCGCACCTTCGGGCACGAGCCAATGCTGAAGAGGGGAGCAGTGGGAGCAGAGCCCCAGAATGAGGGAGCAGCAGCTGGGGGGCTGCAGCGATGACCGGGAGGTAGGCCTGGGGAGCGGGGCGCAGTCACAGGACATCGACGCCCCGACCCGTGGCCCAGGTTCATGTTTTCTGGACGTCAGGGGAAGAGAGACTCAGTGCACGCGCGTGTGTACACAGCCCTGGTACACGCACAGGCGCACATGCACACATGCAGTGGTGCACACACACATATGCACACGTGCACACTCAGGCACACACTCACACACAGGTGCACACGCACATAGACATGCGTGCACACATATGCACACGTGCACACTCAGGCACGCACCCACATGCACTCACACGCACACGCACACAGGTGAGCACACACAGGCACACGTGCACATGCGTAGGCGTACACACACATAAGCATGCACGCTCACACATGCCCACACGCAAGGCACACACGCACATGCGCTCACATGCACACTCACGCACACAGGAGCACACACGCACAGTCACACACACCCATGCACATGCGCACACAGGCAAACGCACACACACGTAAAAGAAACCAAAGCAAGGAGTACGGGAGAACCTGTGGCTGGGGCTGAGCGCAGCCCAGCGCCCCTGACCCTGAGCAGGTGTCCCCGGAACCCGAGGGAGGCTGGGAGGTGGAGCGGTCGCCAGGCCATGCACGCGCCCCCAGGGCCCTCCAGGGCGATCCGCCGCGCTTCCATCAGACCCGTCAGCGTATCCGCAGGTGCTTCCTGGTTCGATGTCTGGAGCAGCCCGGGACCGTGGCTCCTGGGCACCCCGAGCACCGAGCAAGGGTCAGGCCCCAAGGTGACCCGGGCCCCTGGATCCAAGCCCCGCAGGGAAATGCAAGTGGCCTTGGGAAGAGACCTTTGCTGGGCTCTTGGTGGGAGGGAAACCGAGGCACAGAAGAGAATGCGCTCGGGCTTCTAGAAGTTCTGAGCGTCGACCTTTCAGGGGTCCAGGCCTCCGGTTCCATCCACATTTCCACATGTCCGTACCGGACTCGGACACCACCGGGCGCTGCTTCCGACGGGGGGACACAGATGACACAGGCAGACGCCCCGGGGCTGATGTGGGCACGGAGGCTCCTTCTTGGCCCCGGAAACAGCCGGTGCGCGGGATACAGCAGACATGCGTGGGATACGGGGCGCCGTGGCTGGGGGGCTGCTGGCGGCGGCCGGGCCCAGAAAGGCCTGAACAAGACAAGCTTATCTGAGCTGACGGGGCCTGGGAGGGCACCGGCCTGGGAGGAGGCTGCAGAGAAGTCCCCTGAGTAGAGAAGGACATGCAAAGGCCCTGGGGTTGGCGGCAGGGCAGGATGACAGGGATGAGGGAAGCCCGGGGCAGGCCCCGAGGGCCCACGAAGGCCGCAAGGAGGAAGACCAGCGGGGGCAGCGGCGTGGTGCGAGGGGTGACCGGGTGGGAGGCCGCGTCCCCCAGCAGCAGCCGGGAGCCAGCTCAGCCCCAGGGTGGCCGTGCCGCAGCCGCGCTTGCAGCCGGGGGCCAGCAGGTGGCTCTCTGAGGGGACGGCCGCACCCTGCCCCCCCACCCCCCCAGGCCTTTCCTGTTCCAGGGTCCGAGCCTGCTTCCCGCTGAACCAAACTCCTCGGGGAACACCCACTCTGCCGAGATCTTTTAACCAAAGCAGCCCCCGCATCAGGACCAAGGGCGGTGCAGGTGCAGGTGAGTCGCCAGCTGGCGCCCTGCGGGCTGAGCGCGCCCTCCCCAGCCGGGCCCTGCCCCCCAACCGTTCCCAAGCCCCATGCTCAACCCCGTGCTTGGCCGCCCCCCTTTCCAGGCACACGACCCTGGGGCAGAACAAATGCCAGGAGCCCAGGCCACAGGCCGGCCTCCAACCCCCCACCCCCCACCCCCCGATCCCAGGCCCAGGCAGTAAGTCATGGCTTCCAGGCACTTACGCCCTCGAGTGACGCCAGGGAGCACATGACACGGGCAGCGGTTTGCTGTTGTCACTGGGATTTCCTTGCAAGGATGCATTTGTTTGTTTGCTTGCTTTTGAAATGAAGGCGGGAGTGACTGCGACCTCCTCGCAAGCCCTGGCCACGTGCTTGGGTGAAAGGAGGGGCCTCGTGGCCAGCACAGGTGAGACCAGGCCGGGAGGCTGCGGGACTTGCCGGTGCAGCCCGAGTCCGTCCGGGACCACGGGGCCCTCCCGGCGGCTGCAAAGTGGGGAGGGGACGCAGCCCTGTCCTCAAGGAGCTGGCCGTCCAGCGGTGACCGCAGCCTGTCCGTGGCTGACCCAGGGTAGAGCCCACAGCCTCCTCCAGCCCCCGCCCCGGGGAGGAACGGGGCCAGCTCCCGAGACTGGACGTGGCCACCGGAAGTGGGTGGATCTGGGTGCGGCAGGCGTGCGACTCGGGGGACCCCGTCCTGAGCGCCCGGAGGCCGCAAGTCGGGAGGCTGCGCTCTGGGTCGGGGTGAGCAGCACCGCCGTCACCTCGGGGCGCCGTCACCTCGGGGGGGCACAGGGCCTGGGCCTGCTGCAGGGCACGTGCTTCCAGGCGCCCTCTCTCCAGCAGCCCTGGGGCATGGGGACGTGCCCAGCCAGCGCTCTCCACCTGTGGCGACAGGTTCCCACGGGAAGGCTGCGGACGTCGGTCCGGCAGGTGGCTCTGACCGCCCCACGGGGCAAACAGCAGCTCAGGTGAGGCCGTCTGCGCCTGGCCCGGCGCCCCCGGGAAGGGCCACCTGCTGCTTGCCCCGGGCTCCGAGGGGGCAGTGTCTTCAGGGACATTGTGACACCCAGAAGGATGAAGGAGCAGGGAGGGAGCTGCCCTGAACACCGTGCACCGTCCTGGTTGGTCCCCGCCCCTGTTGCAGCCCCTGCGGGAGGTGAGGGTGACACCGGGTGAGCTGAGAGCCCCCGCTCGGCTCCCCGCCTCCCTCCAGGCCCAGCCCCGTAGGGCCCCGCTCACTGTGCCCCGTGCAAGACCCCAGGCCTGGACCTTAGGTCTTCCCACCCGAGCCCCCGTCCCCCAGAGCGCCCCCCTGCATCATGACCTGAGCCGAAACCAAGAGCCGGACGCCCGACAGCCTGCACGACCCAGGTGGCCCTACACACTTCGTTGAAGTGGAATCACACACGTGGCCTCCGTGTTGGCTGCTTTGACCCAGCTGGTGGTGTCGGGGCCCATGCGTGTGTGGCCGCACCAGGGCTCCCTGCCTCGCGGCGGCCCCATAACACCTCGCGGCATGGACATGCACGTGTCATTTCGTCATTGGTCAGTGCGGCGCCGTTTGAATGGTTTCCACCCCTGGGCTCTACGAGCACTGCCCCCGGGAGTGTCTGTGTGCACGCTTTGGGGTGAACATCCGTTTTCAACCCTCCTGTGTCCTGTACACACACCGAGGGGCGCAGCCGCTGGGTCATGGGGGCAGCTCTGCATTTAACCTCTCCCGGAACCGCCACACTGGGTTTCCAGAACGGCCCTTCCGTGTAACGCGCGCGCCTGGGCGTGGGGGACCCAGGGTCTTTACACCCTTGCTGACGCGTGCGTGGTATCCTCGGCTATTATTATGGTTGTGGTTGCCACCATCCTGGCGGGTGTGAAGCATCTCGTCGCGCTTTGATTTGCAACCATCGGATGACGAATGATATCGGGCATGTCTTCATGTGCTTCTGGCCTATTTTTGCATTGTATTTGGAGAAATGTTTATTCGAATCCTCTGCCATTTTTAAGTGGGTTATTATTCATCTTTCCCTTGTTGAACCGTGAGAATTCTTTATCTACTCAGGATAATAGGCCCTTTTTAGATTTATAACGTGCAAATATTTCCTACCGTCCCGTGGGCTGTCTTTCTGCTTTCTTGACAGTGTCCTTGACGCACGAAACTTAAAGTTTGATGGAATCCAGTTCACTCTTTGGTGTTTCTCTGCTTTATGTGCCACATCCAGGAAATCATGGCCTGATCCAAACTCCCAAAGATCTACATCTCGAAAGCGTTTGAGGATTTTATCATTTTAGCTTTTATGTTTACATCTTTAACCAATTTTTTAAAGATTTTATTTATTTAGGGATCCCCGGGTGGCTCAGTGCTTCAGCGCCTGCCTTTGGCCCAGGGTGCGATCCTGGAGACCCGGGATCGAATCCCACGTCGGGCTCCCGGTGCGTGGAGCCTGCTTCTCCCTCTGCCTGTGTCTCTGCCTCTCTCTCTCTCTCTCTGTCTATCATAAATAAATAAAAATAAAAAGATTTTATTTATTTACAGAGACTACACGAGTGGGGGGAGGGGCAGAAGGAGAGGGAGAGAGAGAGGATCTTGACCAGACTCCAAGCCGGGTGTGGAGCTCAGGCTTGATCCCACGACTCCGAGAGCACGACCTGAGCCGAAATCAAGGGTCGGAGGCTCCACCCACTGAACCACCGAGGCGTCCCCATCTTTAACCAAGTTTGAGTTAACTTTGTGTACAGTGTGAGGTAGGGATCCAGAGTCACTCTTCCACATGCGGATTTCCAGTTCCTCAGGGCCGTGCGCTAAAAAGATTATTCTCTTCCCCCGTTGAACTGTGTTGGCAGGAAGAAACATCATTTCCGAGATGACCCTGATGGGAAAGGCGGCCACGCCGTCAGGGACACAGGGATCGGCCGGGCTTTCTCCCTCAGAACCAGCTCAGGCTCCGACACGTAGTGACGGTCCTTAACCTCGTTACTCTTTCACACGCTGGAAACGCTGAGGGGCTCACAGGCGCCTCCCCATCCAGGAGGCCCATCCCCGGACCCCGGGCCAGGAGCCCCTGCTCTCCTCTCCCTCCCTTAGGTTCACCCACTGCTGAAACTCCAGGCAACACCCCCACGGTGTTGTTCTTGTGTGTGTGTGTGTGTAGCTCTACTCTTTGCTTTGCACGGGCCTTTGCACCGAGCCCCTCAACACGTGCCCCTGCTTCCCGGGACTCCAGCTCAGCACGCCAGCGCGTCCCGTCACCCTCCTACCCAGCTCATACCCCAACTTCCCTCTCTCTGGTCACAGCACCGTCCTTCCCACCACGCAGGCTCAAATCTCACAACTATCTTCACTTCTTCTTCCCCTCCCCTCCCCTCCCCCCACCCAACAATCCGTCTGCAGGTTGTGTAATGGTCCCTCGGCCCTGACCAACCCTCGCACCCCGCCTGTCCAAGCTCGTATTCTGAGACCCGGCGGATGCGGTAGCCTCGCATCCCCAAAACACGGCCTCGTGTGCTTCTGGCCTTCGGGTTCTTCGCTTCCTAACGTGTTAGGGCACCACTGAGAGGACAGTTCAGAGCGGTTGGCCCTCTGGCTTGGAAACACTGAGTGATCCTCAACATCAGTACAAACCCACTTGGTCAGGATTTCAAGACCCTCCGCTCTCTGACTGCAACCAACCAGCGGGCCCCATCCCCCAAGTGCCCCCCAAAGCAGACCTCATTATGTTCCAGCCCAAAGCGGTCACCACGGGCATTCCCTGCCCCTTGTCGCTCAGCACCCGGATGCCGTCCCGAGCGAGCGAGCCCCGCCGAGCCTTCGAGCCAGCCCCAGTAGCGGTCGCCTCTACGACGCCTTCCTGATGGCCCCCGCCTCTCACCCCCTATGGAAACGTGCTCAGTTCACACACGCGCTTTTATGAAGCATCTTAGCACGCAGCATGGCGTCACGGACGGAAGAGTCCCTTGTTGCGATCGGGCCACACTCAGCACTGATTCTCATGCAGGGTCATGAATCAGAATCACTTGGGGAACTTTTTCAAAATACCCCACTTGGGACCCAGACTTCCTACATTCTGAAAAGGAACCATCCACTGATGATTGCGAGGTACATCCCGTTAAGAACCACTCGTCAAATGAACAAAACCAGCGGTAATAATGACCAAAATACACTGAACGCGGACCGCATCCCAGGCGCTGTGTAGGCACCGGCCTCATTTCATCTTCACAGAAACCCTATGAGGTGGGCGGGGTGATTTTCCCTTTCTTCAGATGAGGAATCCAAGAATTAAAGACGCTAAATCATTTGCCTATGGTGGGCCATTTAGGAGTCAATGGATTAGGTCACATAAAGGTCGCTGAAGGCCACTTAACGAGCCAGTTGAGGGATTTCCCAGGAAAATGTACGGCCAAATTTGGTAACTCTGAGCCAGTTTCTCCTTTTCCCTGGCTCTGTGACCTTGGGCAAATTCCTTACCCTCCCTGAGCTGTTTGTTCTGCACGATGAGCATGCTATGACACCCGCTACCGTGGGAGGGATGAAGTCAGCGGGACCCCGCAGAGTGCCAAGGGCCCACGCAGAGTAAGAGCTCGGGCGGTTACTGTGATTACCAGTCTATCTACTTTTGTTCCGAATACGCCTCGAACCCAGCCGGTCCTTCTCCGCGCCGGTGGTGATGCTGGGCTGGGCAGCACTGGAGCTCCAGAGGACGCCCGTGAGCCTGGCCCTCGGCCCTCCCGGGCTAGGACTGGTAAACAGATCCCTCCTGGGCCACCTGCCACCTGCGGGGTCGGGCGCTGGGATGCAGAGGAGGACAGGCCGCTGAGGCACTCGCTCGATTTTCAGGCAATTTATCGTTTTGATGACTGAGCCTGGGCCAGCCCACCCGGGGGGGGGGCTCCGCTGCCCGGGAGGCCCCAGAACTTTTGAGGAACTGCTGCCTTAGGATTTTCCAGCCCGTTCAGCAAGGCCCGTTTACGCAACACGATGCTTCCCTCCCAGACAGCGAGGCTGCTCCGGGGCTCCAGCACCCCCACCTCGGCCAGAACCTCTTTGTTCCCGAACTTCCCTTCGACACGAGCCCACAGGGTCTGGTTCCGCTTTCTCTCCTCCCAGCAGCCGGTCGGGATGGGGAAAGGGGTGGTTCTGCGATCTCGGGACGCTGCTCTGCAGCGGGAGCGGCTGCACCTGCACGGCCAGCGGTCCCACGAGCACCAGCGTGTGTGGCCTGGCCGGGCCCGCTCCCCTGCTCCCCTGCTCCCACAGACGCTGCCCCCCGCTTGCAGGGCACCCAGTGAGCCCACGATCCCACAGCCAAGGGCTCCACAGGGACTTCCAGGGAGGCTCCTTAAAGGGGTGCCGGGGGTCTCAGTCGGGGAAGCATCTGCCTTCAGCTCACGTCATGATGTCGGGTTCCTGGGATGGAGCCCCTCCTCCTGGGATGATCCCCGCGTGGGATGAGCCCCGCATCCTGGGACCGAGCTTCTCCTTCTCCCCATGCCCCTCCCCATGCTTGTGCATGCGCGCTCTCTACCTCAAATAAATAAATAAAATCTTTAAAAAGCGGGGTGGCATTGGCAGCCCTCGTGTCTGTCTGCCTTGCTCTCTTCTTCCCCCGCCCCGGTTTCAGGCCCGAGGACGCCAATCGGCCTGCCGCCTGGTCACCCCGATGTGCTGCGCAGGGAGGACCTCGAGGCAGAAACAGAGCAGCCCGGCCACCGACGTCTCCGCGCAGCAACACCCCGGCTCTGTGCCCCAACTCTGGCTTCCTGTTTTTTTTTTTTTTTTTTGGAGTTCAATTTGCCACCATAAAGCATAACACCCAGTGCTCATCCCGCCAAGTGCCCCCTCAGTGCCCGTCGCCCAGGCTCTGGCTTGCCTCCGTGTGCAGAAGATGCCAAGGCCGCTGTGTCTAGTAGCTAGAAGCTATTCTTGGCTACTCAACAGCATCGTCCACAATTGCCCAAAACCAGCAACAATCACCCATTGGGCACAAGTGAGCAAATGATGTCACATCATTGTGACTGCGCCCGGACTCTGTCTCTCTTCAGTCCTGGGAGGTGCCTTTACTCCCCTTTTTTTTCTTTTTTTTTAAGATTTTTTATTCATTTATTCACGAGAGACACAGAGAGAGAGAGAGAGGCAGAGACCCAGGCAGAGGGAGAAGCAGGCTCCATGCAGGGAGCCCGACGCAGGACTCGATCCCAGGACCCCGGGGTCACAGCCTGGGCCAAAGGCAGGTGCTAAACCGCTGAGCCACCCAGGCTGCCCTTTACTCCCCTTTGAAGAACACAGGTGCCAACCCGAGGCCCACGGTGCACCTCGTGGCATCAACACTATGATCAGACGCTCGCAGAGCATCTGCAGACGGAGGAAAAGGTTAAAATCGGACACCCGAGCACTGGTCCGGCGGCTGCCCCGGCCTGGCCCGTCTTCTCTACTTCTTGCTTTCCTTCGGTACCAACACCGGGCAGGGACAAGTCAGGGTTCTGTGGACTCTCTCGCTCACTCTATCGCTCGCTTGCTATCTGTCTTTCAAATAAGTAAATAGTCTTAAGAAAATAATGACCAAAAAGTGTCGAGCACCCACATGCCCATCAGGTGGTGAGTGGGGAACACGCTGCGATGCGTCCACGCCCAGAACGCCACTTGGCGATGTAAGGAGATGGTGGATGGAAGGACCGGGAAAGCGTTCTGCAGAAGGAAGGCAGCCAGACCCACGGGCCGTGGACGGTATGATCTCATTACGTGGAACGTCCAGAGCAGGCAAGGCCATCGCGAAAATAAGCGGCTGACGGGGGTGAGAGGACGGGGATCAGAACTAGCCGTTCATGGGCGTAGGTTTCCTTTTAGGGTGGTGGAAATGTTCTGGAATAAGCGGTCATGGTCATGCAACGTAGTCGATAGACAAAACCCACTGACGAGCACACGTTAAAAATCGCGAACTTTACGTCATGCGAATTCTATCTCAATGTAAAAGATCATTTATGTATAAAAGGGCTGTAAGGAGCAGGAGAGTTAGGACTGGTGGGTAGGGTTGTATTTTACTGGATCAGCCTTTTGAAAAATCGGTTCCCTGGTAGGCCTCTTCTTCTGTGAGCAGAGCCCTTACCTGCCAGAGCCATTTGTTTAAATCTGTGTCAGTAAATTCTTTTCACGGCACCTGATGGATCATACGCGCTCAACAAATGGGGAATGAAAGAATATATATGTATATATATGAGAACCTCACATTCCATTTCCTAATGGACGAGGTTTCTAAAAATACTCAACTTCAGGGCGTAGCAGGAAAGCCTGGCCGACTTGCTCCCCTGATCGTAAAGTATGAGGGTAGTGGTCCAGCTAAATGCAAAATTCGCACCAGCGTCCTTGGCCGCGGGCCCCAGTTCCACGGGCATCCGACTCCATGAGCTGTTGGAACCAGGCATTTCTGAACGTTGAGATGCCTTCAGTTCTATCAAGTGACATCTTGAAACCTAAAAAGTCCTCAGAATAAAACAAACCAGGTTTCCTTAGTGGTAAAGCCACGCTGTCCCTACAGCACACTTAGATAGGAAAGGGCACGGGGCCAAGCGGGCGACGATAGCCAGGAATAGAAAACCCCGAAAGATTTTGAAGTGACGATGTCGAAAGGACTGTCTGAGCCTCGGGAGCAGCTCAACCGCCCCTGAATTGTGTTTCTAATGCATATCCGAGCCGGGACTGCCAGGGCCCCCCAGCGCATAGGAACCCATATAAGCCAAATCCTACATTGACGGAGGAGGAAACCAAGAACCGGGGACGCAGAAGGACCCGTCTGAGTCCACCCTGCCGACGAGGGTCCCAGTGGAGCCCAGAGCCCAGACTCCTCGATTTCCGGTTTTGTCCTTTCCCGCAGCTAGGATTCTAGGCCTTATGCTCCTCTTAAACCACCTGGGACGTGCTGAAAAAAAATTCTGGAATTTTACTGTGGCGAAGGTGACCGTAATGGGTTTCAACCAGAGTCACAAATTTTATCAATACCGTAAATGAAGGTTTGGCACAGTTTCAGTAGGAAAAACATCTCGTGCTTGCCTGTAGGCTGCTCACCCGGTCACTGATGCCTGGAACTACCTGCAAAGTCTCAATTCTTCCCATAAAGGCAGCCATATCCCTTCGGGCGGGCGCTCTTGTCCCCAGACAGGCGACTCCCGTGAGTGTCGCCCATTCTCCGAGGTCGTTCCTGGGGTTGGGAGGACAGCCGCCCTCGACTTCGAGCTTTGCCAAGAACAAGTCATATAATTTATAGCAGAACTGAGGAAGGTATCACCTGCAAATTGGCTGCATATCTATCTTTCTGAGCCATAAGTGAGGTGTTCTTGGGAGGTGACACCCCATGGCAAAGTGTTAGCTCCTTTGGAGGCAGAGGCGGCGAGGACCAACTGCAGAGGCCCGCGTGGAGGACAGCACCCGGTTAGGCCCGCCCAGCACCTGTTTTGCCTTCTTTTTGATCAAAGTGCACTGGTTTTCCTTTGGAGAACACGGGCCCCTCTCAGTCCGTGAGATGTGGACAAAACTAAAACCTACCACCAACACCCCACCCTCCCCGCCACTGCGACTGAGATGTGCACGACCAGAAAGTTCCACCCTCACCGCTATGACTGGATCACAGACGACCCCGTAAGAAACACAAGCCCGTGAGACCCTACAGACAGACTTCCACGGACGTTCTGGAAAAGGGAAGCTCTGTTGGCCCTTAAGTCACCTGCTGCGAGAGCCACTGGAGGCTGCCCTCCGGAGAGGCCCACTCTAGGTGAAGGCCACATGGGGCAAGGGCGAGGGGGGAGCTCAGTGGACGCCTGGATCCTGCCCTACCTGAAGCGAGACCTGCGTGGGCTTTACTCCCATCTGACCTTCCGCGGACCCGAGCTTCGTCTCGATTTCTATCATCTGCCGGGCAGACAGACACTGCCACGCGGCGGTTACACAGACTCCCAAAACACAGAAACGAGACGCGGATCCTGGTGCAGCCACTCTCTGGTTATGAGACCCTGAGAAGTTACACAAGCTCGATTTCAGTTTGCTCATCTGCAGAAGGAGGCCAACAACACCCATTGCTGTGAGCGACGACGAGTCCATACTCTACCCAAAGCACCTGCCACGTCGTCAGTGTCCGACAGGTTCGAGCTCTGATTTTTTAATGAACGAACTCTAACAAAAGCAACCTAATCCGAGCAGCCCCGGTGGCTCAGCGGTTTAGCGCCGCCTTCAGTCCAGGGCGGGATCCTGGAGACCCGGGATCGAGTCCCACGTCGGGCTCCCTGCATGGAGCCTGCTTCTCCCTCTGCCTCTCTCTCTCTCTCTCTCTCTGTCTCTCGTGAATAAATTTTTAAAAATCTTAAAAAAAAAAAAAGCAACCTGATCCCTGCTCCTGCAAGATTACAGCTCCAACGATATTATTTCATCTCTACTAAGCTTCACCGGTATGCGAGGGAAAGTTGGCCTGAAAACAGCCCATCGAAGGGTAGATCTGAATATCACAGTTACTCTTGTGCCTAAAGAGTTGGAAATGACATAGAAGGAAATGCTCATGGCGGTCCACCAAGAGATGAGGAAGGCTGAACTCTACTTGGAGACGTTCAAAAGAAAAAAAAAAAAAAGCAAATCTTTCAACCTGTTCATAAAAACTCCCAGAAGAAATTGCAATGAAATGAAAGAAAAATAGTGAAGATTGCCTGATAGTTAGATTTTTCTTCTATCTTTGTTTTTCTTTCTTTTTGCAGGTCTATTTCTGTGAGCATGGACCGTGCTTCGGTCTGGAAGGCTTTACTGTCTGCACATGCTCTGGCCACACCACTGGGCTTTTAGGATATTGGTTTAAGAGTCAGAGAATCACAGGGCTGGCTCAGTCGGGGGAGCATGCAACCGTCCATCTCAAGGCTGTGAGATTCAAATAAATAAATAAATAAATAAATAAATAAATAAATAATAAATAAATAAATAAATATTTTTTTCTTTTTTTTTTTAAGCGTGGAGAATCACATTAGAGTCATGCGAGGTTAAAAGATCCAAAGGAGACAATTTTACCAAACACTTCCATCTTACCAAGGGAAAAACTTGGCCTAAGACCACCTCGCTAGACACTGGAAGTGTTGGAATTCTGACCTGACATTGCAACTGACTCAGAAACTCCTGGGGGGAGACTCTAGCGACTGGACCAGCTCACCCGGTGTGTGCTCGATGCCACGAATGCTTCAGGGACCCCTTTGCATATCACCTCTTCCAAAACACTTTCCCCCGGGGCGACTAGAAGAAACCCTAAGAGACCCCTAACTCTGGGAAAAAAAACAAAGGGCTGCGGAAGGGGAAGGAGGTGGGGGGGTTGGGGTGACTGGGGGATGGGCACAGAGGGGGTACGTGATGGGATGAGCCCTAGGTGTCGTACTCTATGTCAGCAAATCGAACTCCGATAAAAACACAATAAATAAATAAATAAATCCATCTGAAAAAAGAAAAAGAAACAAATCCTCCCAACTTTCAGTTTCCAGAGCAGGTGATTTTTGCTTCCGTTTCTGCCGTTGTTCTTCTCCAGGTGCGCTTCTGTGCCGTCCTCGCCACGTCCCCAGGAGGGGCCCCTGTCCTTTCCCTTCTCTACCCCCAGTGTCAGACACCGTGCTGCAGGGCCTACTACCCACTTCGGAACCGGGTGCCAAAAACCGGGCTGTTGCTGTGTTTTGGGACCGAGCCACTGAATCCGAGTGGCTTAAGTTTGGGAACAGGCCTGAGCTGCACAGACGCAGGACGCCGGCCCGTCCCCGCCTGCTGCACGCGGAAGGGGCCGCAGGACCGGCTCCAGCCCGGGGAGCGTAGGCACAAGTGGTGTGCGGCACTCGGGGCTGGGCCAGTGCAAGGCCCCTGTGAGAAGCCCGTCTTAGCTCCCCGCTCCCCTGTATCAAGGAGCCACACGCAGGGGAAAGGGGCCAGGAAATGAAGCGGCCATTGCGCAGGCAGCGGGAACACCTGGGAGCCACTGGCCTTACATCTGGCTCCGGGTGAGCCACAGACATGCCTTTGCTACGTCCGATCGCCAAGATGTGGGGTCAGTCGGTTCCTGCAGCACCATCCAGCCCGAGGAGCCGACGCCAAAGCACAAGCCTTGTGACAGGGACATTCTTCGGGGAGTCGCTGCATTCGGAGAGGCCGCGGGAGTTGAGGCATCGGAGACCTTGAAAGCAGGTTCAGTGGAGCATTTTTTACTATTATCCTGCGGTGCTGGGATCCCTGGGTGGCGCAGCGGTTTGGCGCCTGCCTTTGGCCCAGGGCGCGATCCTGGAGACCCGCGATCGCATCCCACGTTGGGCTCCCGGTGCATGGAGCCTGCTTCTCCCTCTGCCTGTGTCTCTGCCTCTCTCTCTCTCTCTGTGACTATCATAAAAAAAAAACAAAATTATTCTGCGGTGCTCCAGATGCGCTCAGGGACCCGCCGCCTTAATGAAGTTTCATTATCAAGGTGTCTGAACCGACACCAAAATTACAACCGACTCCGAAGAGGAGACTCAAGAATATGAGCGTCGTCGTCAAGAGCTTCTTTCTCTTCCGCGCCCGTTTCTTTCTGGGCCAAGATGTGAGCTCCCTCTCTCCCCGCTGCACGCCTCTCCAAATCGGGATTTGGGTAAAACACGACATCGGTGAACTTCACAAGGTTCGCAGCCACCACCCCGCCAACTTGGCCTCCTCCAAGAGGCGCTTAGAAAGCCACAAAGACCCGCATCTGGGGTCGTGGTGCAAATGCCACGTCTCGGAGGTACACGAGTCCGCTCCCCAGGAGCCCGGGGGTGCTGCTCCCCCTTCCTCGCCAACGGGAACCCGAAGTGGCAAGTGCTTCAGGCCGCGGGCTTCCCAGAGCGCCTGGGCTGGGGGCCAGCACGCGCGAGGCCACGACCGCGGAAGAAAGGGGCTCACCACGGGCCTGGGACGATCGCGGACGGGCGTGCCCACTTCCAGCGGGAAAGTGCCCCGGGAGCCTTGCATCCATCAGTTTTCCTAGAAAACGTGGTCACCCAGGTGCCACCCGCGACCCCCTCGCTCACTTCCCAGAGCCGGGCTCACAACCCATCGGGGGTCATTTTAGCTCTTCTCTTCCTCAGTATGACAAAACCTCTCTTCAACCGGAACCATGTCGTTTCTTAAAAAGTCCTCATTTCAGTACAAAGCTCTGCAGATGACAAAGGCTCTAGGTCCCAGGATTTGTTCAGAAATCGGAAAGACGCGAGCGCCCTTGATATTTTTTGTGCCCGAGCCTGGATTGCCTTAGAAGGGTCACCCGGCGAGGATAAACCCAGACGGGCCTCAGATCCCCGAGCCCCTCAGCCTGGGTCCCCTCGGGGGGGACACGGAAGTGACCGTCCCAGACGTCTGCGGCCACTCCGAGGGTCGCACGAGACAAGGCCCGTGAGGCACTTAGCACGAGTAGCAAGCACCCAGGAAGCCAGGACCCCGCCTTCCCTGAAGCCGACAGAGAACCCTGGGGAGAAGCCGGGGAGGGCAGAGCCAGAAGTTCTTGGAATTATCGCCAGACACGGAGGCTGCCTGGGCCTCTGCGGGTTTGGGCCACTCCGAGCCGCAGCCCTGGTCCAAGTGGGTGAGCCAGGCGCAGGCGCTGCTCTGGACTTCCCAGGGTGCGGCCGCAGGAATTTACAGCAATAGCTGGCGACGGCCGCCAAGTTTGTGTCGCGTCCGCCGTGCGGCCCGGCGTGACCGGATCCCTCCCGGGAAGCTGTTCCAGATTGCAGCCCTTTACCCGGCCAGACACGCGTGAGAATGAATCCACATGTGTCTGCGACGTCGCGCGTCCAATAACGGTGACTTTGGATATTGCGAGACTAAAGGACCAGAGAGATGGTCCCGGCGCGCAAGGGTCAGGGAAGCGTTTACCACGGAAGGAAGCCGTGACCGGGGTTCTGAGGGATGAACAGGAGTTCGGTAAGTGGACGCCCGAGGAGATGCCTCGGGTCCAGTGAACGTGACAAAGCTGCGGAGCGCTGACTCGTGACAACTCTGACCGGGATCCCAGGGTTCCAATCCCAGCTCTTCCTGTCGCTGCCCACCCCATACCGGAGCAAGGCCCGTGGTTTCCCAGGGGTTCCTGTGTGGGTCACGTGCATGCACGCGAATGCAGGAGCTGTCTTCAGTCTGCTGCGGGTACGGGCGGTTCACCCCCGTGTGGGTGGGACACCTGGCGGCGTCCCTGGCCTCTCCCCACTGCCTGCCGGGGACGTCTGCAGACCTCGCCAGCTGTGAGGAGAGTCACCCCTGGCTGCAAGCACCTGCACGGACAGTGCCCGCTCTCGGCATCCGCCACGAGTGCCGCTGAGCGCCACCTGCATCCCTAAGCTCCCTGCAGCCCAGCCCCACAGCCCCACAGCCCAACAGCCCCATGACCCCAACCCCACAGCCCCACAGCCCCAACTCTGCAGCCCCACAGCCCCAACCCCCCAACCCCATAGCCCTAAATCCCACAGCCACAACCCTATGACCCAATGACCTGATGACCCCATGGTCCCACAGCCCCATGACCCCACAACCCCATGACCCTGCAGCCCCGCAGCTCCAACCCCATGACCCCACAGCCTCATAGCCCCATGACCCCACAACCCCACAGCTCCAACCCCACAGCCCCATGATCCCACGGCCCCACAGCCCCACAACCCCACGACCCCATGGCCCCACAGCCCCACAGCCCCAAGACCCCACGGCCCCACAGCCTGCGGAGAGAGGTCCTGTGCAGCTACCCAGAGAAGTGCAGAGGGGGAAGAGGGTGGGCCCCCTGGGCAGCCCACCAGGGGGACTCAGCTGAACCTCAGTCCGGCTCCCTGGAGCGGGCACCACGGGCTGAGGCCACTCGCGAGGGGCTGTTGGGGAAGCCGCCTGAGTCATCCTCTCTTCTCGAGGTGACACCGTGAGCCGGCACCAGGACCCCTCCGGCCCCCAACCCCGAGCGCCCGCCCCACACTGCGCACCCCCCGGGCTGCAGCTCGCCCGCACCTCGCCCCGCTGCCTGGGTGGCCGCGCCCTGACCCAGGCCGTCCTCTCCTGGACGCTCCGCTCCCGCCTGGGTCTCCAGGCCGCACGCACGGTGCACAGAGGGTGCCCCACGGGCCGAGCCTTGAGTGACCCAACGGAGGGATGGATGAATGAATGCGGGGCCCACCTGCCTGGCGACGTCATGCCGAGAAGTCCGGGGAGCAAGGACGAGGGCCTCCCTCTGCCTCCGCCCCGCCCCGGCCTCACGTTCTCTCTCTTTCTCTCTAATAAATAAATAAAACCCTTAGAAAACAACAGCAAGGCCCAGCGTCTGCATACAGTGAGCAGCAGCATCAGTGACGAAGGTGCACTGTCCTCGCGTCAGGAAAGACCACTTAGTAGTCGTGGGACCTCGGAGCCGCAAGGGGGCCCAGGGGGCGGCTCCGTGGGGGCTCCAAGGGGGACAGGCTTGCATTTCCCCCCCCGGGCTGCTGAGTTTGCTGCCACCACCGTGAGGACACGCGAGCCATGCTTCACGGGCTGCAAACACAGGCCGCGCCGACGCCGGGGCCCACGGAGGAGACGTGGGAGGAAAAAGGCCACAGGCCCGACCGCACTCGGGGCCCAGCCGCCGGTGAGGGAAACGTGTGAGGTGTGACCGTGGCCCCACGCTTCCCGCCCCGCGGCTGACAACCGATTCCAGCAGGCTCCGCGGGCGCGGCACCCGGGGGACCCTTGCACCCTGACATCGGGGCTCCCGGGTGCAAAGCGGCTCCTCGGAGACCGAGTGCTCTTAGCGCCACGACCCGGGCTCGGGGAGTCCTGCGCTGTGCGCCCCCTCGGAAGCTGTGAAATAGGGGCTTTCAAAACACAGAGCTCATGCTTGACCGCACAACTGCTGTCATTTCCTGCCTCGGACTTTCACAAGCGGCACTTCCTGGGTGTAGCTGCGTGACGAAAGGCCCAGCGACTGGCTCAACACAGGCCCGGGAGTCCGCAAGGTGCTTCGGCGCTCCAAGCCCATTTCTCCTTTTTTTTTTTTTAAAAAAGATTTTATTTATTTATTCATGGGAGACACACACACAGAGAGAGAGAGAGACAGAGACAGAGACACAGGCAGAGGGAGAAGCAGGCTCCATGCAGGGACCTGGGTGCAGGACTCGATCCCGGGACCCCGGGGTCACACCCTGGGCCAAAGGCAGGCGCTAAACCGCTGAGCCCCTCAGGGATCCTCTCGGAGTCCGTTTTTGAAAAAATATCTGCCAAGCCGCATCTGGAGCGGGTTTAAGGATCCAGGGTGGGGGACCCCAGGGGGCTCCTCATTGGGGCGTGACCCCGGGGTCCTGGGATCAGGTCTCGCATCGGGCTCCCTGCTCAGGGGGCCGCCTGCCTCTCCCTCTGCCTGGCTCTCTGCGTCTCTCCTGAATAAGTACATTTTTTAAGTCTTTTTTTTTTTTTTAAAGAGCACAGGGGTCGCCTTCCACTTACCCGAATTTCCGCTCGCTCAAATGTCTGCCCCACATCCCAGCCCAGGCCACCTCCCCCTGCGCTGCTGTCGCCCGGCCTCAGGGATCCCTGTCCCATTTCCTGCGCCCGCTCCTCCCTGGGGACGCCCGGCCGCCACCCCCGTCCCCCATCCCCTCGCGGCCTGGAAAACAGCTCAGGCCTCCTCTAATCTAAACACCAAGTTAGAGGAAAACAAACCAGCAAGAGAAGCGTCAGCCCCTCTCCGTCACCAACGTCCAAGTGTCGCCTTGCGCCCCCGGCCATGGCTCAGGCCGCTGACGTGAGGAGCGGCTCTGCTGCCCAGGCCCACGGGTGGGGATGTGGCTCCGAGGCGCGATGTGGGCCTGGGCAGCGGCCTTCTCAGGGCCCCTCCGATGACTGGCACCTTCAGCCACGTTGGGATCCCTGGTGCCCCAGCGGTTTGGTCCCACGTCGGGCTCCCCACATGGAGCCTGCTTCTCCCTCTGCCTGGGTCTCTGCCTCCCTCTCTGTCATTCATGAATAAATAAATAAAATCTGTAAGAATAATAAAAATAAAAATGAAATAAAACGTGAACTGGGGGACACCGAGGAACACCCCGGTTGCAGGAGGGAGCGCAGGCCCTGGGTGCCCACAGGCTATAGGCCCCTCGCCGGGCGTTTCCAGCCGGGTGGGGGGGAGGCAGTAGCTGGAGCCGAGGCCTCTGTGGGGCCGCCGTGCAGAGCAGAGTGACCGCGGACCTCTCCGCTCCCGGGACCAGCTTTCCTCCGGGCACCTGCAGCCTCCCGCGAACGCCAACTAAACCTTCACGAGGGCCCGCAAGGTCAAACGGTCGCTCCTGTCGGGGCCGTGGGGAGAACAGACACGGCCGCAGGCGCCCCGGGCCCCGGACCCCCCACGACGCGGAGGCCAGACGCTCGGTCTCGTCGCAGGGCTGCTGACCCAGGTCGCTTGTCCAGGGGCCGGGCCGTCACCCACAGAATGAGTCCTGCTGCTGGAGCCGCGCTCCGGGCAGGGACCTCCTCCGTAAGCCACCCCAAATCAACGGCGACAACAGCCCCCGCGTCACCAAGGGCGTCTTCGACGGGGAGCAGACGAATCAATGACAGACGTCGGGCAGGTAACCTGTGCTTCTCCGCAGGGCTGGCCCGGAGCTTTGCTGCTCAAGACCGTGGCCTGCGGGTCGGCGGCACAGCCCGCTGACGTCGTCGGGGACCCCGGGCCCCACTCCAGATGTCGTCAATCAGAACGGGCATTTGCACGGGTGCCCCACAATGCGGGAGGGTATGGAAGCCTGGGAAGTGGCCCCCGCGGGACGAGGGATGTCTGTCCCCCCCCCCTCCTGTCCGTCTCCTGCACGCAGCCCTAAAGCTTCCGCAGGCTTCCTCCGCTGTCAGGCTCTCAGTTTCCCTCCTGGTGACACCGGCGGGCTCGGGGGAGAAGCCTCCAGGTGCCTGGACATGTCGGGCGTTGACAGCCTCTGCCCCGTGACCCCCACCCCCACCCCCGAGTGGGGCCCAGGGGTGCAGGCAGCTACCGCGGGGAGCACGGAGAGCCGCGCGTCCGGGGAGGAAGCCCAGCCCGTGCTCTCCACACTCGCCTGGTGTGCGTGTCACACGCGGTCGGAGTAAAGCTCGCCTTTCCCACGGGGAGACGCCCGCTCTCGTGTCTCATGAAACGTGGCCTCACCGTCTGCTTTCCCACTCCCGAGGGAAGCGGAGGAGGCACCTCCCCCCTCCTGGGACACGGGGTGGCCGGAGCGGACGGGAACGTCAGCGCAGCCACCACCGGGCCTGTCCCCGCGGCGGGAAGAGCTGCGCACGGAGGGCACACAGGGCGGAGGGCCAGGGCCTCTGCTCCAGCCCTTGTCGCCAGGCCGCACCTTTTGGGCCCATTCTCCTGGATCCTCCCATTTCTCAGAGAGAAGCCGGAAATATGGATTTTTTTATGTGAAATTCCCATTTTTTAATGTTGGCGATTAATTCGACTTCTTTAAACGTCATGCAGGCCAAACAAAACACATGTACGAGCCAAAATCTACACCCTCTGGACTGTGGTCTCCGTGTCCCTTAGAGCAAAGTCCCCAAAGAGAGCATGTTCCTGGCTTGGCTCGGGGTGGAGGCCCCCGCGGTCCTGTCGAGGACGCAGAGCGGGAGCCGCGGGAAGACCCGCAGCACAGGGCCACCCTCGGGGCCGGGGCCGGGGCCGGGCGGCAGGGGATGTTCCCAGAGAAACGGCCTGAGCTGGGCGGCCGCCCCAGTCCGTGTGTCACGTTGACAGAAAAATAGGAGATTCTAGGAGACGGGAAACCATACAGATTTATTGGGGCATAAGCTCATTCTTTTCAGTTCTCGGTCCCGTGGGCGTTGACACAGGTACGCAGTCGCGTTTAATCACTGCCACGGCCAACACTGAGCAAGTCCGGCACACACAGCCCCCCTCCCCGATTTCCCCACATGTCCCCTTAAGGGCGGCCCCGTCCCCGGGGTTCCCGACAGCCGCCCACCTGCTCTCTGCGCCTCCAGGTGAGCCGTTCTCGGGGTGTCCTGCAAGTGGCGTCCTCCCGTGGACAGCCTGTGAGTCTGGCGTCTTTCACGGGGCACAAAGCGCCTGTGCCTTGATCGGGATCCTGCACACGGGCCAGCAGCTCGGTCCTCCTGCCGCCGAGCTCACCGCCGCACGGGCGCCCCGCAGCGCCTTCCCCGCCTGCCAACCAAAGGACACGCGGAGACTGGGAGCAGAGCCCCTGCAACCAGTCACACAGAGGCTGTGGTAGGAAAATAGTCTTAATTCGTCTTGGGTAAACTACCCAGGAGTGGGATTTTTTTAGGTCTTATGGTAAGCGTATGCTTCACTTAACGAGAGATGGCAAAACTGTCGTCCAAAGTGGCTGGATGGACCTGGAGGGTATGATGCTGAGTGAAATAGGTCAATCGGAGAAGGACAGACATTAAATGGTCTCATTCATTTGGGGAATATAAAAAATAGCAAGAGGGAATAAAGGGGAAAGGAGAAAAAAATGAGAGGGAAATATCAGAAAGGGAGACAGAACATGAAGACTCCTAACTCTGGGAAACGAACTAGGGGTGGTGGAAGGGGAGGTGGGCGGGGGGTGGGGGTGACTGGGTGACGGGCTCTGAGGGGGACACTTGACGGGATGAGCACTGGGTGTTATTCTGTATGTTGGCAAATTGAACACCAATAAAAAATAAATTTATTAAAATAAAATAAAATAAAATAAAATAAAATAAAATAAAATAATAAAATAATAAAATAATAAAATAAAAATAAAAAATAAAAAATAAAAAAAAAACAAAGTGGCTGAACCATTTGACATCCCCAAGAGCTACACGTGAGAGGCGTCGCTGCTCCGTATCCTCCCCGGCGCTTGCCCTCGTCAGCGCTTTGGTTTTGCTTTAGCCGCCCTGAGAGCATGCGGAGTCCACACACCCATTTGGGTTTTTTTTTTGTTTTTGTTTTTTTTGATGAATCGTGCCACATGCAGCTCGTCCGCTAAACCTGTGGCCTCGGCCCAACCAACTGAATACTATTTCTGATGCGATATCCCATCCTTGCACGGCCCATCCGTCTCCCGCACATCCACATGTGTAATGAGGTAAGTGATTTTTAATTCCACCGGATTCAAATCCCCCCCCATCCCGACGTGACTTACAGCCGTTATGCTCCTGAGCTTTGAGGGATCGTGGACAAATGCCGAGAAAGAAAAAAAAAAAAGGCACTTTGAATCGCTCTTTCACCAGTTAAAAATCACACCGAAACTCAACGTAAACATAAAAGAAGTGGTCAGATGCGGGTCACGTATTAACAGTGTCTGCTGAGCCTGGAGACGAGGCGCAGCTACAGAAAACGCCTTGGCTCCTCACTGTCCGCGGCCTTCCGGCCCCGCACAAGGCTCCGCCGGACTCACAAGCGATCTTTTGAGAAGACGCCGAGAAGGCGAGCGGCACACATTTCCTGGCAATAAACTTAAAAGGTTGCTGCAGCATTCCAGAGATTTTCGACCCAGTTCCTCCGGCCGCCGCATCTGCAATCCGCCGATCCTCCCAACTGGTGTTTTCACGTCTTATCCTCACAAACGTCTCTGCAAACGCCTTCCTCTCCGCCACCCCGTCGGGCAAACGCGGCCTCTTCCGCCTTCTAGAACCCAGAAATCTCACTAACGCCGCTCAACGCCTGCGAGATGCAGCCAGTTGGAGCCAAAACACGTTTTCAGGTAAGCCGGTTGGGCTCACCCTTGGCTACCAGACGATTCCGTTCGCGAAACGGCCCGGCGGTCCCACTCTCAGGGACGGAGGCGTCCAGCAAGGTGAAGGGGCTCAGGGCCGAACGAAGTTAGATAAAAGCAAAACCAGGACTGGAAAAGTGACGGCTGCCAGACTGTGTCACCGGCCCCGGTTCTCACACTCCCGGGAGCCACATGCCTTCGGCCGTGTGTTTCCTCCCACTGACGTTGGTGCGGCCCGGAGATTTGCTGGGGCCCACGGGACGACTCAGGAGCAGCGGTGGGTGAGCTCCGCGTCTCGGCCTTCAGACGTCCCACGGGTTCTGCTCATCGGACCGTTCCTCTGCCGTCCCCGTGAGACGGACCTGTCCCGGGCCGCCCAGTGACCCAGGAAGATGAAGACAGAGACGGGGCCTGCACACCTACCCCGTCACGTGCAGCCTGGGGCAGCTGAACCCCAAGCAAGCCCATGCGTGACCCGTAACGGATGCCTGGCCCGGGTTGTCAGGTAGCAAAAGCCAACTGATGGAAGCACATTCCCGCGTCGGCAGCTCTACCTGGAGAGAAACGACGCCAGCTGCTCGGTGCGCGTTACCCTGCCCGCTGGCCACGCAGGCTGACTCGTAACAGGAGAAACGTAGGGGAGGGGCCCTCACAGGCCCACGCCGCCCTGGGGAAGGCCGTTGCAGATGCTTCGTCGTCACTGCCCAAGGGACGAGGGCAGGAGCTGAAGTCACCTAGTCCCACAGAACCTCCCGTGCCTTTTCTCCTGTTCCTACATCACTGGTTCCCACCTGGGGGTGATTCTGCTCCGCAGGGAACATTCGACAATATTGGAAAACATGCAAGGTCGTCACGCCTGCGGGGGAGGGAGGCGTTACTGGCCCTCGGTGAGGAGCGGACAGGGCTGCTGCCCAAGCCCACCATGCACGGCTCAGCCCCAACGGCAGGGACCATCCGGCCCAAACGGCCGTGGTGCTGACGTTGAGAAACGGTTCTAAGCTTTACATTGAAGACCACGTAAGTTTGGGTCTGAGGAACCGTGTGGTCAAAAGGTATCCAAAATTATGGAATTTATCCCTTTTACAAATCCAAGCCGACTTTCTGTATCCAACAGGCAACATACATGAATACCTACTTTCATCCAAGTATAAATGACTCTTTTTCCATAAATGTCCTGAGTAAATAATACCCGATTGAAGAAAACCTTCCTTTGAACATTTCTGTAGATCTAGAAATAATTACTCGTACCTCAGTTTAGCTGTCAGGAAAATCCCACTTCTTTCCAAGTGTTTTGGGATAAACAAATAAATAGGCAAAGGCGTCCACGTCTGGTGGGGTCCCCCTGCCCCAATCCCCCTGAAGGGCTTTAAAATGTGACAGTTACAACGGTCGGGGCTATGAGGCCTTTTGGGGTGCAACTGCTGTATTATAACAATATCCTTTAGTGTTTCAGTAACTAAACCCTCTTAATGACATCCTAGGGAGACCTGCTTGATATTGAATTCTAGCCTCAACGTCTTGGGTCCGAGCCAAGAAAAATAACCCACTCCCCAGAATCACTGAGGATTGATGGGGGGGGGGGTCGTCAGGTTAGTGAGTCAACTGTGGTTGAATATGGGTGTGGAATAGTATATATGGGGCTCTTTCTGCTGAAAGGCCATGTTTTGGCCAGGACCTCCAAAATCATGGAGCTGGCAAGACTGGGCATGGCCGGGAAGAGCCAGAGTGTGAAGGCTTTCAAGGCATCGACGTCTAACCGTAGGCTCTATGCATTTTTGAAAGCACAAAGGACTTTAAATGTAGAACTCAACTCAAGAGAGGACCCAAGATGGTACCCAAGAGGGGACCCATTGATTGGCTTGAAGACCCCAGGCACTAGAGTAGCCTCGTCGTGTAGAACTGAGGCTGAGGACCATGATAATATTCTTTATCTGAGAGTCTGATTATTGTTGACTTGTGCCAAACTTAACTACTACTGGCTTGCTCGCCTAACTTTACGAGGGGACAAGAGGATTCACCGGCTGAAGCGGCTGCCCTTGACACGGGTGGAAGCAGATGCTCTGTCCGTGGATTTAGGCTGAGCCCCCCCAACACCGTGCGGTTTGGTTGAGGCCACCAGCAGGAGACAAGAGAGACGGGTCGAGAGGGTGGGTGTCTGAGGTCCTCACGCTCACTCCACCCGGGGAAAGCTCCGGTCTCTCCGTCCCACATGCTGAAGCCCCTGCCTAACTTCTCACCCTTAAAACGTAGATTCTGCGACTGAAGAGTTTGAAAAGCCGACGTGCCAAACGGCCGTGGTCCCTGGCCCGGGAGGAACATCGCTGGAAAAAATGAGGGGGAAAAAAATGGGGACCGTGACCCCAGGGCCCGGAGTCTTTGGGAGAGAGGCCCTGGACTTTTCTGAGCAAGACAACCCTTTAGAAAAGAGAAGTTGGCCTCTCTGTTGGAAGGCTCCTCCCCGACGTCATTCACGCGAGGGGGCTCGTGTCATTTATTGTCCTGACTGGGCCGCTTCTGAGAGTGAAGTGGGGTTCTACGAAAACGTATTGGTGCATACAGAGGCGTGATAAACCCTGACTACGGGTGGGTGAACCGGAATGTGAGGTCACCCGGATTCAAGGAGTTCCCGGCCGTATTGACCATGGTCTTAGAGAGAAAACGGGACCTGTATCTAAGAAAGCCACTGGAGCGAACTGCTGTCGCTTCGACTAAAGAAGACAGTTAACTTACACGACTGGGTTGACCATCCTCCGTCCACACCAAGGGCTTTTGGGTTTTTTTGGTTTGTTTGGGTTTTTTTGGCCTTTGTTTTTGTTTTTGTTTTTGGTCCACTAAATGGGAGAAGAGAGAGAAAACCCTTCGTAATGTTTCTTTCATAGTCATCTCGTGACTTTACATGACGGGCCGTGGGGAATGGGTGACTGTGGGACTGTCCAGCTGAAATCTCTAAAATGACAGGGAAACGTGCGCGTGTGCCATGGCTCATGGTTAGTGCCCAGGAGGAGATGTGGGGACAGCATCCACCCATCTCCAAAGGCCCCGGACGCTGCCCTGGCGGCAGACCCGCGCATCCCTGCCTCTCCTGTTTACCACCATTGGCCACTCCCGTGCCCCCGACCCCAAAGCCGTTCAGATTCTGTTTGGGTGATAGTTAACACGTCTAACCACTTCACCAAAAGACCAACAAGGGGAAACCACCAGCGCAAGAGAAGGTCAGCTTATTACAAGCTCCGGCCGCCTCACACCTTGTGTTTGTTCATGGAGTTTCCCAGAATGTTCCCTTCTGACAGCCTAATTTATGACTTTCCTTGAGCTGCCAAGTCATCACCCAGCAGACTTCTCCCCTTACTCCTGCTGGGCTCACTAGCTACGGGCTCCTCGTGGAGCATGAAACAAAAGCGCTCGGACCAGGCGCCAGGGTGACCCACATCGGGCACAAACACCCTACCTGTCACTCACGGCCACACTTGGCAATCGGCAGTAACTCGGGCAGCCAAGTAATGACGGCAGGGAAGCTGGAGGAAGAAATTTATGAGTTTCAATCTAAATGCTTGGCATGCTGTGTAGCTGGAGGGCTGGGCTCCTCCGTCGAAAATGGAGAACTGTCGCACGAGTGTGGGGTAAGAGCTCCGGGGCACCTATAGAGGGTCTCGTAGGCCCTCACAGGCCCTCGCCCTCCGGGGGCTTCCGGATCTCTCCCTGAGGGATTAGCAAACAGAGGAGGAAGACCAAGCTACAAGCATCAGGACCAAACCCCAACGCGGTTCCTGGGGCCAACAGCACTTACGTGGTGACCACCTCCCTGTGGGAGAACCGGGGTCGGTCTTTATTTACTTCCCCCTGGCTTTTTGGATTTTTCTAAATTTTCAACTTTAAACACATAACCCATTTATAATCAGAAAAATACAAATGTGGATAGAAAAAGGTTGTGGAGGGACACCTGGGTGGCTCCGTGGTTGAGCGTCTGCCTTTGGCTCAGAGCGTGATCCCGGGTCCTGGGATCAAGTCCCACATCGGGGTCCCTGTTCAGCGAGGTGTCTGCTTCTCCCTCTCCCTCTTCTGCCCCCCCTGCTTGCTCTCCCTCTCTCTCTCTCTCTCTGTGAAATAAATAAATAAAATCTCTAATAAGAAGAAGGAGAAGGAGGAGAAGAAAAGGCCCTCTGTGGCCTTCACATCCTTTGCCAACCCGGCCAGGCCCATCAACTATACTGGAGCCCGAGCGGGGCGCTCAGGCCAAAGGAGCGTCTTTGTGAAGAGAATGGCTCAGCCGGATGAGATCACGCCAGTCCGTGTCCCCGATGGCGCGGAATAAAACATGTGGACGATCCCCCTCCCTTAGAGAACCACCATGGGATCATTTCTCTCACCTCATCTAGCAGAGATTTGAACTAATGTGTTTTTCCTTCTTCATTTGTACCTGGTTGTCTCTTTTTCTCAGATTTTTCCCTTCTCGGCCACACCCCCCCCATCACACACGGGCCGTCGACCTCTCTCTCAGTAAAGGGAGTCGTCCACACCGGGCCACACCTGTTGACCCCCCTGGACCCCAGATTCCCACCTGTGAATTCAGGGGTTTGGATTGAGGGTCTCCAGTTAGGACGCCACCTGGCAGGTGCAATCCGCAAGCCACACCATGTCCACTACATCATTTTACCTTCAAAGACCCTGGACAGGGGACGCGATAGGCCTGCTTCCCGGGGGCGGGCGGGCACTGAGGTTCTCTGTAGCAGAGGGGAAACCCAGATGCCCCGGTGAGAAGCCCAGGGCCCCTTCCTCTTTGCCCCCAGCACGTCTAAGGGCCCTTCAAGCTCCCAGACTGTGCTGCTGCTCCTGCCCGGGGCCCCGTCCCCCTCAGGGATGCCCTCTGCATGTTGGCCCCAGCGGCCGCAGCGTCCTGCCCCAGAGGCATTCCGGAGGCTCGCTTGGCACCTGCAGGATGCAGGGATGAAGTGCTCCCTTTAATCTTCACCCCCGTGGGTCTGGAACATCAGAGCCGGCCCCTGAGAGCACGAAATTTAGTCTGGGTTGTCTGTGGGCTGCATCTGGCCGGCCTTTCCGCGGCCCGTGCCTTCCCTACAGCTGGCGGCCAGGAGGAGGCTGCAGGCCCGCCTGCTGGGGGCCCGGGCGAATGTGGGAGCTCAGGGGGCGGGGGGCGGGGAGCCGGAGGATTTTCTGGATTCTGCAGCGGCTTGCCCTCTGGCTTTCATCTGTCTCTTCGTGTGCGGCTGACGTGTTCTCTACATGTGCCCCGTGCCATGGCCTCCGTCCTTCCTTCCAGAAGGTCCTTGCCTCCACGACAGAGTCGCTGGCTGAAGAGGGAAAAACTGACGTGATTCAAACCTTGGAAACCAGGTGAGCGCGAAGGCTCCTCAGCCACGCAGAGCCTGGGGCCCACCTGTGCACCTGGGTAGGCAAAACCCACCCCCTGGCCTGAACCGGTGCTGTGTACCCCTGCTGTCCAGCGGAGATTTGTAACAGCTGCTCCTTTCATGGTCACACGTTTCCCTGCTTGGGCCGTAGTTACCTGTGGGCCTACCCAGGACGCGAGCCCCCAGGCTGCCAGGTCGCAGCAGCTCCGAGCTGCAAGGCCCAGCGAGGCCGGGCACACTGAGCAGCCCCCCCGGGGCCTGGAACTGCCCTCGAACCACCCGGGAGGAATTTAAGCTCCGTAGGCATGTCCCTCAGACCCCGTCAAGCCTCCGAGGTCCTCCCCCCGTGTCCGCTGTGTGTCCACGGCTCCCAGCCCTGGAAGACGCCCTCGGCGTGCACGGAGCAACGCTGCCAACGAGCCGGCCACCGCGCAGCACAGACTCTGGGCAGAAAGGAAAAAGGGAGAGGGATTTGCGAGCCCCCCCAAGTGTGCCCCCAGCTGTGGGATGTCCTCGCTCCGCTCTCTCCGCGTGGCCAGCAATGTGGGGACGCGGCATCACCTCCCCTCTCACAGGCGGGAAAGCTGACGCACCGCACTCAGGGAAACGGCTCAGGATCCCAAGAAGGCGCTTCGGCTGGGCCGGGATTCGAACTTGGCTCCTCCTGAGCCCAGAGCTCAGAACGTTGCTCCTGCTGGGGCCTGGGGCCTCCCACGGGCATCCCCTCGTTACCGCCTTTCTCCACTGGGGTTCAGGATGGGGAGAAGAAAGTGTGTGGACCGCCCTCTCCTCTTCGGCCCGGGGGCCTGTCCCGCGGGGGCGGATTTCTGGAAGAACATGGGGGTCGGGCTGAAGAAATGGTCTCCGTCCACCTCCAATAACTGGGGAGCATCTGCTCTCTGCGCTGACCAGACCGGGTAAGCAGGTGCCGAGGGCCAGGAGGGCTGGCAGGTGGCTCCAGCCCCGGGAGTGTCACCACGGAGCGGGTTTCCTGCCTGACATCGAGCAGGGTGGCCTCCTCTGGAAGGTCCTGGAGCTCTCGCGGCCACAGCAAGCCCCAGGAGGCCGGGGCAGGGCCCGGAGGGGCCTGGGGAGCAGCTGTGAGTGGCCAGCAGCTGGGAGCCGCCCTGGGGCGGGGGGACAGGGGAGCAGGGTCCCCAGCTGTGCCACAGGCCCGACAGGATGGAAGACCAACGTCCCCCCGAGGAAACAGGAGGAAGGTGAAGGGGACGCCTGAGTGGCTCGGGGCGTGACCCCCGGGGCCTGGGATCGAGTCCCGCATCAGTCTCCCCACAGGGAGCCTGCTTCTCCCTCCACCTGTGTCTCTGCCTCTCTCTGTGTCTCAGATAAATACGCACACACACATCATAGAGGAGAGTCAACAGGGAGCCCAAACTCCCCTTTAGATTCCGATGCGGGTTCGCGCCGGCTTCCTGTCTACACATCCCGCCAGGCGCCGCCCGCAGCCAGGGCCAGGACCCGCTTGGCTCCCAGTGGGAACCGCATCGCCCGCTCTGTACGTCCCATGTCCGGGCCCCATGTTTCCCGGAGTGCGGCCCAAGGCCCGAGGGACACAGCGCGGCGACCCCGTCGGCCCCATCCCCCGCGTCCCTGGGCCCAGTAGGACCCCCACACGTGGGCCCCGCAGCGGGACGCAGCGCAGACGTGGTCCTTGGATGGTTTGCTGAGGATCTACCGTGCGCCCGGCCGCCGATGCCAGGATGGGAGGGGTCTCGGCTCCGGGCGAGGCGGCCCAGCTGTGTTTCAGGGGCCCCGTAGCAGGGGCGGCGGCACAGAAACCAGCAAAGCTGAGACGGACAAGCGGGTGGAACTCGAGTGGTCGGTAGAGAGAGGAAAGGCTGTCCTCAGCCCTCGGGCCTTGGCTCCCTGGCGCACTCACCTGGCACCCTGAGGGCCCTGCTCTGAGCCCGCCCGCCCTGGCGCTCCCCGCCGTCACCCAGCAGGCCCCCGTGGGGAGGCCCGGCTGCAGCAGGAGGCCCGGGACCCAGCGCCCCACCCAAACGCCCCTATACTCTAGGGGAAAGAGGAGCACGCGAGTAACGGTGAAATGGGATAAGCCCCAAAGAAGAGGTCCAGAGTCCCCGAAGGACGTTCCAAAGGACGGTAAGTCATGCTTGCTGGCGGAGGCCAAGAGGGACTTCATGGAGATTCGGGATGGAAGTGGAGACCAGCCCCCCAGAGCCCCCGAGACTAGAATTTCAGGGACCAAAAGGCAAGGAGGGAGGAGGGGGCACAGGAGACACGCAGAGGAGAGACACTCAGCGACGTCAGGGGAGGTGGGAAGAGGGCAGAGAGGCTGAGACGTAGAGCGGAAGGCGGGCAGAGCATGGCTTGGCCTCCGAGGGACTAAGACGCCCTCCCTCTCGGGGTGGGTGGGGGGCGGGCGCCCGGCAGCGTCACCCATGACGGGATCCGCAGCGGGGGAACCCGGCCTGGAGACCGGCTGCAAGCAGAGGGCCTTGTCACCCCCGCCCTGGGGACCTGGGCGGCCTGGGCGCGGTGTCCCCCGAGCTGTGGGCTGGAGGGATCAAAATGATGGCTCTACAGGGACACTGTCTAGGACCTGGGGGGGTTAAACTACGTATTATATATTATATGATACAACTGTATTATATCATTATAATGAATGTTACAATATATATAACAAATATATGTAATATATGTGTGTATAATATATAAAAGTATATATATTAAATATATATTATAACATTCACTATAATAAAATAATGTAGTTGTATCATATAATATATAATACGTGGTTTAACCCCCCCCCAGGTCCTAGATGGTGGAGGGTATCTATAGATTTATATTATCCTAGTATATTATGTAACTACATTATACATGTGCACAGATGTGTATGTATAGGGTATAAAACCAGTCATAGAATAAAATATATATATTACTCATAATGAACTCCTGCCGTCTGGCAAATTTCGTGTTTACTTTTTTGCTCTGCGTAGATTCGCGTGTGTAAATCTGCAGATGGCAAGTCACCCGTCTCCCCTTCCAAGACAAGGACCATCCTCTTTGTCATCTGTTCAATTCCCTTGCTCTTTTCCCCCGACCGTCTTCCTCTCTTGAGGCTACTGCGGGCCTTTAAGGCATTTCTATTTATATTTCATTGCTTCTACATCTCTGACACGGCCAACGACATCAGCGTGTGTGTGTGTGTGTGTGTGTGTGTGTCCGCACAGATATCCATAAAGATATATGTGTCCATATAAAATATCGCTGTAAAAATATATAACCATAGGGTCACCTGGGCGGCTCGGTCAGTTAAGCATCCGACTCTTGGTTTCAGCCCAGGTCATGATCTCAGGGTGGTGACATGGAGCCCCGCATCGGGGAGCCTGCTTCAGACCCTCTCCCTCGGCCTCTCCCCGCTGCTCACATGCTCGCTCTCTCTAAATAAATAAATACATAAATAAAAATGAAATATATATGAATGTAAGTTATATACCTACGTGAATTCCATATGCACATATTTTTAATCTACACACTTTGCAGATGTGATTAAGGCTGTAGACCTTGAGGAGGGACGATTATCCTGGGTCACTCAGGTGGGCCCAACCCAGTCACGTGAAGCCTTAGAAGTGCGGAACCACTTTCTTTTCCCAGCTGAGATCAGAGAGACAGAGAGAGACAGAGAGACAGAGAGAGACTGGCGACAGAGGGTCGTAAGGATGTGATGCTGGCTTTGGAGATGGAGCAGAGAGACACAAGCCAAAGGATGTGGGCAGCCTCTGAACTGGAAGAGGCCAGGAAACAATTTCCCCCCGAGAGCCTCCAGAAGGAGCAAGAAGACACACAAGGATGAGGTCGCCTGCCTCACCTACCTCGTCGCCTACTAGTTGTAGGGCCGGTGGCCTGAGAGAGTCACTCCAGCTCCCTGAGTCTCCTTGGCCTCAAACGCAATGAGGGCGATGCCTTGTCATGGAGGGTCAGGAGGCTCGGTCGGGTCCCAGATCCGTGACCTCGGGCTCCTCATGCTATGGCCAGTCAGTAGGAAGTGTCAGTGTTTCTGCAAAAGTAGCTAATTCAACATTATCAGACCATGTCCCCTTTCTGCTCAGAACCTTCCAGAGACTCCTCTTCTTACTCACAGAAAACCTAAAGACTTCCCCTGTTCCCAAGGCCCTCCTGACACCATCTGACCCTGTTTCCTCTCTGACTGCATGTTCTTCTACTCTTCCCCTTGCTGACTGTGCTTCGGTCACCCTGGGGGCCTGGCTGTGGCTGGGGCACACCAGCAGCTTCCAGCCGCAGGCCACTTGCACGCACTGTTCTCTCTGCCTGGAATCCTCTTGCTCCACGTCCACGTGGCTTTTTCTCCCACAGCTCAAACGTTACCGTCTTTTTGAACCTTCCCTAATAACCCGGCTTAATTGCAGTAACCCCCAACCAAACACGCCTCATGCCCTCCTCCAAGCTTCTCCGTAGTAATCCGGTCTTCTGACATAACACTTGTTATTTTTTTTAAAGATTTTATTTATTTATTTATTTATTTATTTATTTATTTATTTATTTGAGACACAAAGAGAGAGAGAAAAAGAAGCAGAGACCCAGGCAGAGGGAGAAGCAGGCTCCATGCAGGGAGCCCGACATGGGACTTGATCCCGGGTCTCCAGGATCACGCCCCGGGCTGAAGGCGGCGTTAAACCGCTGAGCCACCTGGGCTGCCCCATAACACGTGTTTTGTTCGTCTTGCTTACTTGGTTTCCTCCACTGGAATGGAAGCTCTACGAAGGCTTCTCGTGGAGGACATGTAATAGGAAATCGAGAAACATGTTTGAGGAGAGCTCATGATGTGATGAGCACTCAGTGTTATACTACATGTTGGCAAATAGAATTAAAATGAAAAGCAAATTAAAGAAGAAAAATGTTTGAATGAATCAATCAGCATGCACACAACTCTATAATCAGAGAAGAAATATCAGCCGTCTCTCTAACGACCCATCCTTTCCGTTACAAAGGGAAAGTGAAGCTACAAGAGCCTCACATTGTCCCGTCAACGCAGAGCAGCAACTAAGGCCTCGACTGACCTTGCTGAGCCCAACCGACCCAGCGAGGGGTGGAAACACGCTCCAAGGTCTCGAGAGACCCAGCCCTGGTCTCCCAGAGAGAGAGCCGGCCTTCCGGTTTCCCAGCCCCCCGCCTCCAGGCCCAGGGAGAGCAGGAAGTGTGGGGGCGTGTGAAGAGGGACACAGCAGAAGACAGACTCACGGGTGACGGGCTGGAGGACTTCCTCTGTAGCCGGTCCCAGCACATGGGGCTCCGTGTGCCTTCACCGAGAGCAGAAGACTGAGGCCAGAACGCAGGGGCCGGTGCGCCTCCATCCAACCCAGGTGGACTTGGGGCCCACGGTGCCCAGCAGAAGACGGACGTGGTCCGTGCCCGAGGGCGTTCCCACGTCCCGGCGCTGCACCGTTAGGAGGACAAACTCAGTCCACGTTCTGTACCCAGTGTCCAGGCCGATGGGGCGGGATCCCCACGAGGGTCCCAGTGTCTTAGACTCGGGAACTGTGTGCTGGGTTTAAGGCAAGCTCGAACCAGGCCAACGGAGACTCGGGCCTTGGCCCTGCCACACTCACGAGACCAGCACCCACTTCCTAGAGGAAGGACCACGTGCACTTGACTTACCGCCGCGTCCCCAGACCCAGCACAGCGGCCCATCCTCTCCACAAATGCTTGTTTCCTAAAATAGCCAACTCCTCCGAGCCTCGGGATCGTCACACCCACTTCCTGAAGCTGTGAAGATGACATGAAATCAAGGATCTGGGTCCCTACGCAGTGCCCGGTACATGACAAGCACTCGTTTAAGTGAGCTGCCCCTTGGGTGGCCCCGGTGGTGCTATGGTGGTGGAGGAGGGGTAGTTGGCGCCCGGGAAACGCCGGTCCATCCTGAGGTCCCTAATGCTCTGTTCAATCTGGAATTTTGGTCTAAGCACGGGCTTGAGGAGTTGGGTACCAGAGCAATCCGCCTCTCCCCGCCAAGGCCTGATGGACAAGAGCCGAAGCTCTGCAAAGGAGAAGAATGTTACGTCTGTATCCCAGCCCCCGGGATGCCCGGGCAGAGCTGAAACAGCGCGACTCCGCCCCGCCCACGTGGTCCCGCGACGTGGGGCCGGCTCCCTCCCTGTCTGGGCCCGGCAGGCAGCCGAGGAGGCCACCGGGGTCCGTTGTACCTGCTGCATGGGTTTATCGGAGCAAAGGTGGGCGAGCAGAACATTGTTCCAGGCTTTTCTGGGAAAAAAGAAAATGCGAAAGGTCCTTTCCCTAACTACGGATGTTCACGCGAGCCCCAGCGAAGCTTCCCATGAGGTTCACTTGCCCATTTCCTCAGCAGGTCCACGGGCCGCCCACTGGGGGTTAAATAAAGATCTAAGGCCTGGGACGCTTGGGAGGGCTCAGGGGTCAAGTGTGTGCCTTCGGCTCTGGTCGTGACCCCGGGGTCCCGGAATCGAGTCCCGTGTTGGACTCCCCGCAGGGATCCTGCTTCTCCCTCTGCCTGTGTCTCTGCCTCTCTCTGTGTCTCTCATGAATAAATAAATAAAATCTTTTAAAAAAAAAAGCTCTAAGGCCTTTTTAGAAGTGAAATACCGTAGGATTCCCCTCAAAGCTTTGAGGTCCAGCTCCACACCTACTTGGCCAAGACGTGTGGGTGTCACACCGACAGGCCGAACCATACGTATTTTGAAATACTTTCTTTGAAAACTTTTTTTTTTTTTCCAACACTTTCTCGCTGTGGTAATAATAGAGAGGAGATCTCTTCCAGAAATAAAAGCAAAGAGCCCTGCCCAGCGCCAAAGAGGTTTGCGAAAGAGGTCTGTAAGCATGAGTCCTGGTCGAAACGGGGAATGTCTCTCAAAGAAACAGAAAATGCAAGGACTCAAACAGTTTCAAGCAGTGACCCCAAGTCACCGGGGCGAGGCATGCCCGCCACCTCTTTCTTATTTTAGAGTCTTTGCTTCCAATTGAGCAGTTTGATCAACAGCAGCGATCGGGTTAGTGCCGAGTAGTGGGACCTTCTGACTTTTCTTCGGTTTTGGTTTTTGTTCTTGTTTTCAGGAGAGGGAAGCAGCCAGCGCTCACGGTCCTGTCCTGTCGAGCCACCACGGAGGGCGGAGACACGCCGCGGGACCAGCCCACGCAGCCGCGGGAGGCCTTCCCACGGGGCTGCCGTTGTCCTCCGTCCTCTTACTGAGCACCTCCTGTGCCTTACTCCGGGTGTGGGAACGCGGGCGGCGGTGAACGAGGACTGGGCCCCTCGCCCTGGAGCTCGGGGCCGGAAGGCGTGTGGAAGAGGGCCCTGCGCAAGCGGATAAACGCAACGAAACGCGATAGCGTGATAAGCAGAGTGTGTGCAAAGCGTGAGGCCGGGGCAGCGTGGGCCCAGTTCCTGGATGGGGACATGTGGGTCTCCTCTGAAAGGACGACTAGGAACCCGTCAGAGAAATGACAGAACCGCAGGCCAAACCCACAGGCTCTGCTTCATCTGGGACTTTGCTTTACTTTGAAAAGCTGCCTGAGGGGCGCCTGGGGGGCTCGACAGCGAAGCGTCTGCCCTCGGCTCAGGTCATGACCTCAGGGTCCCGGGATCGAGCCCCACGTCGGGCTCCCGGCTCCGCGGGGCGGCTGCGTCTCCCTCTGCCCCTCCCCTGCTCGTGCTCGCTCTCTTTCTCTCAAATGAATAAATGAAATCTTTAACAAACAAAGTCTGAAGTCGCCCTCCCAATGATCCGGCGATACGGCCCGTGCCGAGGTCTCTGTGCTTCATCTGAGGCCGTGGGTGCAGCAACTGGACCAGAAGGAAGGGCGCTGCGAACACCGCAGGAGCCTGCCCTTCGCGAGGTGACTCGCCCCCTGCCCCTCACCCTGGGCTTGATATTGAGAAACCCAAGGATGGCCACAGCCCCAGGCCACTGTGTGCAGAAATAGGAAATGTCACTCAGAGAGTCCTCCCCTGTGTGTAACCAGAATCATCAGCCTCGAGATTTGGGAACTAAGTGGCTTGGCCATTCTGCACGTAAGCCGTGCGCACCGGTCCAAAGGAGACCAGTGAGCAACAATTCAATTTAGAGTTCACTGAACCCTCTGGTTTGGGAAGGAAATTGCTGGTAATCGATTGCAGCAAGCGCACAGGCTCGGGGCCAGGAAGAGAAGAATCACTTTAATGGGCAAAGCAGATGTTGCTAAATTCATTGCAAAAGTGAGGTGGGCGCAGAGCCAGGCCTTGCATGAGAGATGCCGGCCGATGTGCTCTTCTGAATGAAGAAAACAGAGACACTTCAAAAGGGGGTTCTGCGAGGGGAGCCAGAGGTCTGTGTCCCCGCGACATTGAATAAAAGAAAATGCACCGGGCTGTTCGGGTCTCCTGCACCGCTCCAGGACTTCAAGCTGTTAACATCTCGTAAGGACTTTAAGCAAATCCAAAATACCAGCTAACAACTGTCTGGGGAGCCTTTACTCGGTTCCAAGGAGAGCACGTGGGCGGGGGGGCAGCGCCTCAGCATCAGACCTGCTTCTCCCATCAGTGACTTGGCTGCACCATCCGGAGGCTGTAGGGCCCTGGGCGAAGCTCTTAATCTCCCTCGCTCAGTTTTATCAGCTGCGAAATGGGCCTAATCTCTCTTACGACTCGAGAGCAGGTGTGAGGATCAACAGCCGCGTGTGCAAAGTACAGCGGAGAAGTGCCCTCGAGCACGGTGTGCTTCCAGGGCCCCAACGCGGCCGGTGTCACGGGGCCGTGGGACGGCGGGCCCGGTGGCCTGAGCTCAGAGCCGCTGCCCCCCCCCCCCGCCCACCCCACGGAGGAGGGCGTCACAGGCCACGTGCTTGGGCGGACGCTCAGCTCCATGGAACCCGTCTCCGGCCCGGGGAGGCCCCCGAGCGTCCTGGGAATGTTTACCCCAAGCAGCTTCCGGCGTGACCCCCCGGATAAGGGTGGATTCCAGTTTCCCAGATGGAGATACTCCCTTCTTATCTGTTCCCACTCTCTTCCGGGGCCTTCGACGGTGACCCAGGGCCCCTCCTGGGAGGATCATCACAGCTCCTCTGAACCCCACCATTCCCACTCCTCCCCCAGTTTTGCCCTAAAATCTCTGCTGGCGCCAGACAGATTTCGTGCCCAACGTACCCGTGGAGGGGCCGCGAAGGGCCACCGGCCGGTTCTTCGGCCTGACCTCGCAGGTTGTCCCTGTGGGCCGTTCCCCCAGCGTGCGGGTCTCTCCTAAACGGTTAGTGACCTGCTGGAGTTCAGATACGGGTCCTGACCCCGTGAAGCGGCTCCGCAGCAGCAGCAGGCAGCCCGAGGACTCCAGCAGCCACTCCGCAGGGGCCCCGGAGCCTGGACGCCGAGGCCCCCCGACGTGAGCAGCGGGCAGCAGACTCCGTCCTCCCCGGCGTGCGTGCTGCTCGCCTGCTCGGCCAGGCCGTCAGCCGCATCCGCGGCCCCCGGGATCTCCAGGCCTGGCCCGGGCCCTCAGAGGGGCCCCTGCAGACAGCCAGGTCCCACGGAAAGCACGTCTGCAAGTGGCCCTGGGCGCTAGAGCGCTCCCGCCAAGCGAGCAGAGTGCCCAGGGCCTTTGGCGGTGGATTCTGGGGCCTGGTGGGCGGAGGATGTTTACTAGGGCCCAAAAGCCGGGTCCCGAGCGGAGAACATGTTGACCCAGAGAGATCCCGGAGAAGGCGGCTTTGCCAAGCGCAGGCTCCCTTCTCAGGTCCTGAAGTCGGCGTCAGAAACTAAACAAACCTTCCCGGGTTCACATGTGTTTACTTTTGGCAAAATGCAACTTCCCGTTTGGAAGGAAAGGGGCAGTCAAGCTATCTATAGCCTCCTTGGACGTGAAGTCGCTCCTCCAAACAGTCGATCGGCTTGAGCATAAAATGAGTCAAACGTACACAGTGAGAGTCCCCGTCCTCCTCGCGTGTCCACGTTTTAATAGGGAACACACTCAACAAAACCAAAACAAATGTTTTTTTTTTTTTCCAACTGTTGGCCCATGAGACTTGTTTAGGCCATTTCTTCTTCTGAGAGCAAGAAAAACAGACATCAGGACGGAGCCAAGTGACATGTGCTGTGTCAGAGAAGCCGCTTCTACACACTTGGGGGTTGAGATTTCTGCTAAGACAGAAAGTCAGAAAGTTTAAGTTCCCACAGCCGCTCAGACCACATTCCCCTGCGTGAAAACCGAACAGCTATGACTACGTGCCCAGCCGCACCCTGAGTGGCCCTCGATTCCCTTGCGTGTGGTCCCACGCCCTGCTCTCAGGTTTGCAAACTGAGCGACGGACCCTCACAAATGCACCGGCACCTTTTACAAGGGCCCTAGAGAACTTTCTCCGTGTAGCGAGCAGGGAAGGAGGGCTGGGGGGGCTTTCTCTGATTTTTATAGCGACTGGCAGCGTTCGCATAGACTGGGAGCTTATTTACGACCCAGAGGCTCTCGATGTATTTTGGATCTTTTCATCATGAGCCATTAAAGTCGCAAAGGACCGTAAAAGTCATCTGGTCAACCCCTCGCTGCCCACCCGTACGCAGACGCATACGTGGTATCGCCGAAGAGCTGAGGCCTGGAGTCTCGCCCTTAGGTTGCAGACCTCTTGCTCCTTAGGGCAAGCACCAGTGCACTCGTCCATGCATCCTCAAAGTAGGGGCCTGAGCACGGTGAGGGCTCAGGGAGCGAGTGTTGAACACGAGCTGTCCTAAGTCTACAAAATCAGGAAGGGTACGTGGGGGTCCTGACTCGGTCCTGCCAGCTCCCCATGCTCCTACCTTCGGCGTCAGCTCCTGGAGGGCTGCGGAGGACGAGGCTTGCGGCACTTTTTGCCCATCCTATCCTAGGCATTGACCTCGGCAAGCACTCAGGAAAACCATTTTGAAGGAGTAAAGGAAGTAACGAATGATTACGTAGACGAAAGCGGTTGCGCGGAGGAGTTACCTACCGAGGGCTCCCCGCTCCCCGCAAACGAACAATGGTTTGATTTAGGATTTTCGGACTTCATGACGGTGTGAAGGCCGTAGGCGTTCAGTAGAAATTGCCCTTTGGATTTTGAATCTTAACGTTTTCCAGAGGGAGGCGGACAATGTGCGGGGCGATCCTCTCCCGTGATGCGAGGGAGCAGCCTCCGGGCAGCCCCACCGTCACGAGGGTCAACAGCCAGCGCACGTCCCACCATCCTGCACCCGCACAGCCGTCCTGTTTGTCACCTCGGCACCGTCCTCAGGAGATTACATGAGAGAGTCAACACTTTGCTATCAAATAGACTGTGTCAGGTGCTCTTGCCCACCTGCAGGCTCACCGAGGTGTTCTGAGCGTGGTTAAGGCTGGCGTGGCTGAGCTGTGAGGTTCACTGGGTTAAGTGCGTTAAATGCACTTTCAATTTATACTATTTTCTTTTTTTTATAATGAATTTATTTTTTACTGGTGTTCAATCTGCCAACATACAGAATAACACCCAGTGCTCATCCCGTCAAGTGCCCCCCTCAGTGCCCGTCACCCCGTCACCCCCACCCCCCGCCCTCCTCCCCTTCCACCACCCCTAGTTCGTTTCCCAGAGTGAGGAGTCTTTCTTATACTATTTTCTACTTGCAATGGGTTTATCAGGACGTCACCTCCTTGTAGGCCGAAAAAGACCTATAAACATTATTATTTTACCTATTTTATTTTATTTTATTTTATTTTATTTTATTTTATTTTACATTATCTTCAGTAAGCCTTATGCCCAGCATGGGGCTTGAGCTCACGAGCCCAAGATCAAGAGTCGCGTGTTCTTTTGACCGAGCCAGCCCGACGCCCCTCTAAGTACCACTCTTGAGTGATTTCAATATTGTCCTGCTTGAAAAGGAAAATTCTTTCCTTCTCCGGGATGCTGGATTTAGGGGAGGTGGGTAGGTCCATATGCCATACATTCCTTCGACCTTCTCCTTTCAGGGTCTAACTGAACAAGGATAGAACGAGAGGCAGTTAGGACAGGAGATGTCACTCCCCCCATAATCCTGCCAGTTCTCTTCCTATAAACCCAGGCTGACCAAGCCCTCCACTGACTTAATCCTTTAAGGAAAATGGCTTTACCCCACCTACCCGTCATCTGCAGCCTCCCTACCAAGGGAGGCTCTCCCAGCTTTTGGACTCCGTGAGATCCTTCATTACTTCGTGCTCACGGGCACGTCGCGGCCTCCGTGTGGAACATGCTTAGTATCGCCGTGATTCCCTTGACCCCCACCATCACCCCGGCCGCCAATCCCCGCCCCCGCCTCCATCAAAACCAACATCACCAGCAGCAGCCCCAGCAGCACCGGCCCCCACCACCTCCGCCATCCAGTTACTCCCACTTCACCGCTACCCTTTTAAACTTGGGGGAAAAAAAGTTCTCCCTCTCTTGAAAGTCAGCTCAAACGGAACTTCCTAAATCCCTCCAGGATTTGGAGCCAAGCCCCCCTCTGAGCTCCAACAGTTGCTCGTTCTCAACCGTGTAACTACATCTAGCACATTGCATTTTAGTTTATTCAATCGCGTATCCTTTCTAGCAGCTCATATCCTCTGCTGGACCCTGAATCCCTGACCAAGAGGAAATATTTAGGGGGAGTCCGAACGCAGATCCCGGAGCAATAGGGGTCAAGAGGAAGGAGATGTATCAGGACTGGTGGCCCGGAGAGCCGAGGGGGCTGTGTCTGCTCCAGCAAAGACCAGAGGGTTTCAAGAGTCACTGACCTCGCCGCTCAGCTAAGCCCTAGCATGACTGCTTTGATAGCCGGCCTCCTCCATCTGTCTGGGTTTCTCATTTTCATTCAATTATTCATTAAACAAAATCATAAAGCTCCTGCGCAGGGGCACCTGGCTGGTTCAGTCGACGGAGTGGGTGACTCTTGAGCTCCGGTTCGTGGGTTCAAGCCACATGTTCAGCGTGGAGATCACACTCCGCCCTTTCCTGCCCGGCTTCCAGGACAAGCCCTTGGTCCTTCTGGTCCACGCTACCCTCTCCACCTAAACCTCGACCCAATGGAATTCCTCTTCTCCGTACCATCTTTCCTGTCATCTGTCTGGTTCTTACTAGGCTCCAACTAGCCAACGGGGGCTCTTGAAATTACTTTTGAAAGGGCACCCAGGTGGCTCAGTGGTGGAGCGTCTGCCTTGGGCTCAGGTCGTGACCCCGGGGTCCTGGGATCAAGTCCCGCCCGCCAGGTGCTCCCTGACACGGAGCACACTTTCCATGTTTCTACGTCTCCAAACCAGCTTCCTCCTTCTGGACACCGTCTTCTATCACCCTGACCCCAGGGGGCACAGATCATCGTTTCCAAGCAGAGGCGCATCCCCTCAAGGTCAAGTGCTGGGCTTGGAACGTGGAACTCCAGAGGACAGACAGCAAACAAGTCCCGGGAGACCGAAGGTCGCACCACAGAGGGCAGGTGGTCTACACACAGAAAGAGCAATAACCTCCCAACGCGGGATATATAAAGTGCCAGGTGGGTAAGGGACTGCACCCCGGAAGTCCACTCTCCTGATACGACTTTGCCGCCTTGGTTCTCCCCACCTGCTGCTCCTTCCCAGTCTCTCGTACAGCAGTTCCCCACCTTGTCCTGACTGTTGACATGATCTGGGGTTAGCCACGGGCCTTCTTGCCTCCCATCTTCCTACCTCCCCGCTCTTGGAAATCCCAGCCATTCATAAGACCTTCAATACTATCTCTATGCCGACACCTGCCTGGTTTTTATCTTTGTCCCAGACAGGAAGGGCCGGCGAACGGGATCCTACACCCCACTACTCGGTTAGGACCACCACCCAGATGTCTCGCAGACATCTCAAGCTTAACGTATTCCAAACTGAAAGTCTTGGATTCCATCTGTCTCTCTCTCTCCCTTCGTCTCTCACTCACACACACGCACACACACATACGTGCAAACACACACACATATTGATACATACCACCCCCATTTAAATTCTGTTCCTCACTCAGTTTTCCATTTAAATATTTGCTCAGGGAAACAAACAAACAAACAAAAAGCAGAACCATCTGATTCTCCTTCCTTGCTCCCTCTACATCCAATCTGATCCGTTAGCGTACGCTTGGTGGGAGATAAACAAAATGCAGCTTGCAGGGATTTAACCAAAGAGGAGTTTGATTCTATTTTTCTCTCAAATGAGGGCCAAAGAGAGGCAGTCCGGGGTGGAGTGGCAGCTCCAGCATGTCACCCGAGATCCGCCTCCTATTTTTCTGTGTCCCAAGTGGGTGACTTTGTCTTCATGCTTGTTCCTTGTCCTCAAGACGCTGTTCCACCCACACAGGACCTGCAACCCAGGCCTGGGGCAGGGGAGCAGCAGAGACTTGACAGGTGAATATACCTCCCCTTAGAGCACTTGTCAAGACTCCCTGCCCAGCAATTCCCTCTTCCATCTTGTTGGCTGGAACTATATCCCACAGCCACGCTTAGCTGCACGAGAAGCTGGAAAATACGGATTATCTTTTTAGTCGGACACATAGTCACCCCCCAAACCTTTATACTATAGATGTTATATAATTCACACCACATTGCATTAAATTAGTGAGGCAGGAGGGGAGGATGGATTTTGGGAAATCCATCTGAAGTGTCTGCCACAAAAATCCATCAGCACGTTGTTATTCGTACCTCCAGAGTGTTTCATAAACTCATCCCTCTCCCTGTCTACCCTGCCACCAGCACCATGTCCCTTCTGTCAGGTCACTGTAATGGCCCCTAGAGTTAACCCTCCAACTGCAGGTCTCTGATTCTTCCTACACTACAGGACAGAGGGATCCTTTAAAAACGAGTATCAGATCATGTCATTCTCGTGTCGACGTACCTGTTGCTTGCACCGGACCGAGAACAAAATTCGAGCCCCGTCATAACCCACAGCCCCTGTGTGATCGCACCCGAGCCACCTCTCCGCTTCCCTTGCCTTGCACTCTTGGCTCATTCATTCATGTGTTCATCCCCCGAAGCGCATTCATGGAGCGCCTACTGTGTTTAAGGCACTGTTTGGGGCCCTGGGGACAAAGTAGTGAATGAATCAGGCAAAGGCACCTTCCTTCATGAAGCTCACTCTCTACTGGAGGGAGACAGATGACAACCAACACACGTAAGTGAGAGAGTTGGTGTGTTGGACTGTCGCCAGCCACGCACTGCGCCAGCCTCACTGGCCTCCTCGATCATTCCGCCTCTTCATCTGCCCTCACCATCCCCACAGCCCCCTGCTTACAGCCTCCAGTGTCAGCTTAAAGGCTGCCTCTCCAAAGAAGCTTTCTCTGAACACCCGTTCTAAAGCGGGACCATCCTGGTATTGCGCGTAGCACTTAGCACATCCTGAAATTGGATGGACGGACAGATAACACGTGGATTCCTGGGCTTGCCTCTTCCACGTCGGGCTCTCCCACTGAGAATCTCCTTCTGGAATTGCAGGATGCGTCCACTTTGTTCTTGGTTCCAGTCCCAGGGCCTAAAAACAGTCAACGCCTGACATACGGGAGCGCTTCGTAAATATTTGTGGATGGGCGAGCAATCGGTGAACGAGAGAAGTGGATGGATACAGGCCTTTGAAAGTACTATCAGCAGTTGATAAGCAGAGAGGGAAAGGCTCTCGGAAACCGGGGGAACCACGTGAGCAGAAGCAGAGGGGCGGAGGCTGGCTTGGTCTGCCGGGCTGTTGGGGATCTGGGACCAGGATCCCTGAGAGGAGGTGAGAGGAGGGGCATTGGAGACAGTTGAGGGAAGGCCTGCCATGCTGGGCTTAAAAAGATTGGGAAACTGAGTCACAGGGATGCTGAGTGCTATGATATCGCTCCTCTTTTTTAAGTTGAGTCCTTAGAACTGGCTCTAGTTTCTCTACTGGCTATTAGGAGCCTGTACAAATACTTGTGTAACTGATCCTTCTGGAAACGTGAAAAAAAAGGATTATCCTCTCAAAGGAGAACTCCCAGGGAAGGAAGTGCATTAACTCAAAGTTTACACCAGCCAAGGTAACCAACCGCCCACCAGCCCTCCCCTCCCGCCCCCCCATATGCATTCAATGACAGGTCCTGTGGTCTCACCTCCTGAATATTTATCTCAAGAATATGCATCCTTTCCTCTCACGCAGCTCAGCTGCTCCAGTCTGTGTCGTCTTGTCCCTCTAGTCTCCCACCTCCTCTCTCTGTTCCAGTCCCAACTGCTCCTAGTCCCCTTAAGACCCCCTGCCACACTGCAACTCCCGCTGAAACAGGTCCCCCGTGACCTACAGAAGAAAGTCAAGCTCCATCCCCTGGGTTTGTCTGCACCCCCATTACCGAGCTTAAAACGTGTACCTGAACATCAACCGGTCACTCGCAGGACCTCTCGCCCACCTTTGTGTCTTATTACATGTTCACTCTTCCCCATCCTTCTGACCCTTGCCCCTCCTTCCCTGGGAGCTAATCCACATTCTTAGCACAGAATGTCTGTCCACCCTGCCCCACCCATGCATTCCCCAAAGGCATCTATTCCTCCCTGCGTCCATGCCCTTGTGTCATAGAGTGTGTGTGCCGTAGAGGAAGCGCTCCATAAATATCTGTTAAAGAGTTGAACCAGGGATCCCTGGGTGGCGCAGCGGTTTGGCGCCTGCCTTTGGCCCAGGGCGCGATCCTGGAGACCTGGGATCGAATCCCACGTCGGGCTCCCGGTGCATGGAGCCTGCTTCTCCCTCTGCCTGTGTCTCTGCCTCTCTCTCTCTATCTGTGTGTGGCTATCATAAATAAATAAAAATTAAAAAAAAAAAAAAAGAGTTGAACCAGTCAGGAAATTAAAGGCTGTAATGGGCACTGTGCAAATTTGTAGTGTCTCATCAGGTAAACTTAACACTCAAACTCTCCTAAGTTTGAGTCATTCTATTAAGTAGCTAACACCAACCATTTGCCCTTCTAAGTGCTTTTGATCTCCCTGATAGTCCTGTGAGGTGCTGTTGCTGTCCTCACTCCGCAGATGTAAAAACGAGAGAAATGAAGCAACTTTCCCAGGGTCGCAGAGCTTGGAAGTTGTGGGGCTGTCGTTGGAATCTGACTGCAGGGTCACGAGAACTACAAGAGCGTAACGCCCACCGAAAAGCATGCATCATAAATTCATGCATCAGGGCATCTCTGTCTTGAGAAGAGAAGCAAGAGAGCTCGGTAATCGGCCTACACTGTCAGGGCACGGCTGGTGTCAAGAAGAGAGAGCCCCCGGGCACACACCTGTACGTGTAGCTCCTGTCCTCCCACACAAGGAGCTGGTGCCACGGCCGCCTTCATTTAAGTCCATTCAGCAGCTGAAGGTAAAGATCTTGGGGTCAGACAGCCCGTAGGTTTAACATTTCAATTCCAGGAGTTCCTGGCTGGCTCAGTCGGTGGAGCGTGCGACTCTTGGTCTCAGGGTTGAGTTCAAGCCCCACGTTGGGTGTAAAGACTACTTAGGAATGAAATCTTGGGGTTCCTGGGTGGTTCAGTTGGTCAAGAGTCTAGCTTTTGATCTCGGCTCAGGTCTCTATCTCAGGGTCATGAGTTCAAGCCCCGTGCTGGGCTCTATGCTGGGCGTGGAGCCTACATATACGTACAAACATAAAATATTTAATGAATAAATAAAGTTTTGATTCCATTTACTTGAGCAGCAAGTAAATGACCTCGTCTAAGCCTCAGTCTTCTCATCTGTAAACTAGAGATAATGGCGTCTAGCTGGTTCTGAGGATTAAAGGAAATTCTAGGTTAAGCATCCAGTGATGTGCCTAACTTACGGAGGTCACCGAACACGGCTGCTGTCACTCTTGTGAGGTTGATTGTTATCCTGCAAGCACCAAATTAGAAATCATTCCAGGAAGGGAGGCTAGAAGTGACAGCTCGGGAGGCAGCGGGTGTCGGTGAGGATGCAGAGAAAGGAGAACCGCTGTGCACTGTTGGCGGGGATGCAACCTGGTGCAGCCGCTCTGGAAGGCAGTGTAGACGTCTCTCAGGAAGTTAGAAATGAAACTTCCCTATGACCCAGCAATTGCACTACGGGGTATTCATCCAAAAGGGTACAAAAGTGCTGATTTAAAGGGGCACTTTTTTGCACCCAGCTTGCGGAGGGAGACCCAATGTCCATTGGCTGATGAATGGATAAAGAAGATGCGGTGTATATACACACAATGGAATCCCAGTCAGCCATCAAAAGAAATGACATCTTGCCATTTGCAGTGACATGGATGGAACTAGAGGGTGTTATGCTCAGTGAGAGTCAGAGAAAGACCAATACCATATGGTTTCACTCCTGTGTGGAGTTTGAGAGATGGAGCAGGTGAACATAGAAGAAAGGAAGGGAAAATAAAATAAGTTAAAAACAGCAAGGAGTCAAATCATACAGGACTCCTAGCAATAGAGAACAGGCCGAGGGTCGCTGGAGGGGAGGTGGGTCACAGGATGGGCTGGGTGGGCGACAGGTGTTTGGGAGGGCATGTGTTGTGATGGGCACTGGGTGTTGTGTGCAGGTGGTGGGTCGCTAGATTTTACTCCTGAAACCAACACTACACTACATGTTAACTAACTTGAATTTAAAATAAAAAAAAAAAAAAGAAATTCTAAGAAGGGGGAGGTCACGTGATGTACACGGGCGCTGGGAAGCAGTCCCTCCGCCTGGGAGTGGGGTCCGTCACCATCTGGGAAGATGCCCCTAGAGCTGCCTACAACCAGAGACAGCTGAGTGGCAGGGATGACTGTGAAAGACTCACCAGGAAAAGGCTCCAGAAGCTTCCAGTTTCACATTTCCTCTATTTCCTCTCAAAGGCTCAGGGATCAGAAATGCAAGGATGCATCAGAAAATGATGGCTTGCAGGTCGATGGCCGGAACATCCCTAAGGAACACGTTTTCACCCGGCTCCCGTGGAAAGTGATGTTTGCATGCTCTGCAGTCTCATCTCATATTTATTTGATCGACTGACTGCTGGTGAACTTGGTCTTTGCAAAGACGTTTTCCGCTACGACGCATCGTAGGCGGTGGATTTGAAGGCCTTGTTTGGGGGACACTACTCAAGAGCCTCTTTTTAAAAATCTTGTGGTTTAACCAAAGTGGATTGGAATCCATTAAACAGCTGATAGGAGAAGCATAAAGGAAGCTGTCCCGCCGTCCACCCCTGCTCATGCTGGGAAGCAGCCCCCACCACCCACCGCACACCCCGCAGGTGCACCGCCTCCCACTCCCCTGGAGCACCTCCTCCCTGCGCCCCCCTCCCTCGTCCACCTCTCCTGCTGCCCGTGTCCAGGAACACCATTGCGGGTGACCGTAGGCCAGCCTGGCAGAAAATCCCATCCCCAAGCGTAACTACGCTCCCTTCAGTCCCTTCTATCCTATGTTTTGTAAACGTAGATTCCTTTTGACCTAGTCAAGAATGCAACAGTTGAGCGTGTCAAGGAGTGTCTGTATACCTCCTTGACTCAATTATAATTTTTTTAAAAAAAGCTAGTATTTCTTGAGTGTTTACTGTGTTCCAAGATCCGTGTTGAGAGCTTTTTACATAGATTATTTCATTTAATCCTCAAGATGACCTTACGAGGTAGGTACAGTCATCATCCCCAGTTTATAACCAAGGAAACAGAACATGAGAGAGAATAAATAACTCCTCCAAAGCCACGCAGCTAGTAAAAGAAGTGGTTTCTAAACACAAGTGTGCTAACACCTGCAATAAGACGCTTAACCTAGAACCTTCTACTATTCTCCAATACACACTGTGTACCGACGGTCCCATGAGGGAGCTACTCAAGGGGCTCTGACATCAGAGGACGTGACCAGACCTGAGCGTGCCTCCGTCTTCCTGAGACCGATGCAGAAAACTAAACCCTTTACAGGTGGCCGTTTCTCTACAGAGCCTGTGCCCACCCCCAAAGGAGGGCCCTCCCGCCGCCCGGCCTGGGTGGGGGCGTCGGCCTACTCTCTGCTGACCCCTGACCTCTTCGGCCTGTGTGCTCCCTACACCTCTGTTGCCGTGTTTAAGCCCAAAGCCGCCCCCTGGAAGCCCTGTCCAGACGAAGAGCTACCAAACACGAGGCTCTTTCCTGAAACCATCCTTTAGACCCAGCCCGAGGGCGCCGGCCTGAGGAGAGCAGCACCACCTGAGCAACTTATGGAGCCGAGACAGGTGGCAGGGGCTCTAGGGGACGTAGCTGCGGGCACCTAGGCCACTCCACAATGAATGGAAGCCCTGGTAAGACACCCTCTCCCCGATCCCGTGGACTCCTCTCTAGAAGGGGAAGCCCGACAGGAGGCTGTCCTTAGTTCATGGTGGGCATAGGTCAGGGCACGGTCCCACGCGTTGTTTCGCTTCATCCTTCCAGCCACTGTGTGAGGTGGAGGCAGACAGGAAAACCGAGATCTAGAGACGCGAAGGGACTTGCTCGGCATCTCACAACCAGTTAGTGGCGAGATCCCGACTCGGGTGGTCCGACGCTCGGACTCTGCTATTCTGTACTCCCTGAGACAACGAGGCGGTCAAGATCTCAGCCTTCAGCATGGCCCAGTGCAGCCATCTTCATCGAAGACCCGCAGGCTTTCAGACGGATGCTCTACGCCAACCCATTCCAGCTAGGAATTGCCCTCAACTGTTACGGTTTGGCGTTTATGTGTTTTAAGGTGGCCCTTTGCTGGAGGAAGACCCCACAAACACCACTGAACAAGCAGCGTTGGGTATCCAAGAGCAGCTCCTGGAGATATTTTTAGTTGACAGCTCCTCAATCTCCATGGTGGTGTCCTGGATTCCTCCCAGGAAGAAGGATCTTTTCCAAGGCTGGACATGTCATAAGGAAGTCAGAATCCTTCAATGTTTCCAGGAGGGAATTCCCTCCCAGCATATCCCTAGAAATTCCAATAATTTCTTTCTTCTGAATCCCCAGTTCCAAGAAAGTCGGTCAAGAAATTGAGCTGATGGGAGAAGTATTATAATCGCTCTGAGAGGACGAAAGCCTGGCCATCGACACCGAGAGATTACTGATTTGAGGGAATCCACTGACATCAAGGAGGAGTCAAGAGCCGAATGGCTGACACATGCAGCCAGGGGTCAAGGCCAGCATCTCGGGGACCCGGGAGCCGGTGGACGTAAGGGGGAGGCTGACCCAACCCAGTCAGTCGGTCTCACCTGTAGCTATTGCCATGTTCTGAGTGTGTGTTTGTGGTCTCATTTGCTGTCAGTGGTGGGTCGTTTGGGAAGAAAAAGGTAATATTAATAAATGTATGTGCATACATAAGTATTAAAACGTCCTATAAGTAGTATACCAAAAAATAAAACATTTCAGAAGAAAAATGAGTTCCTAAATTGGCAGTTTCAATAGGAGATGCTGTGTCGTGCTGTTAACGTTGCTTGGAGAGCCCGTGTTACAGTATTCAAACACTGCCCATTACAATGTTTGCTGTACTTTCAAGCTACAGCTCACAGCAAATTCTCGAAATCTAATGTTTCCTATTTATTAAATATATTTTCTTAGATAGCATCATCATAAGAATATAGAGAATGCTGAAATATTTTAAGAATAACTTAGGATTTGGGAAATTCCTAAGAATTTCTGGGAGTTCTGATTTCTCCTCCCGGAATCCCAAAGATCAAGATCTGCTGGAAATCTGGAAACACTAGAACTCTTCAAGGAAATGGTAGGAGTGGGAAAAGTGGAGTATCCTTCTGCACGCTCGGGAGCGTGTCCTGGCTTTCGGGAGCCACAGCAGCAGCCCCCAGCCCCTGTCATCCCGTGAGCTGATTGCTAACGCGTCACTGCTGGTGTGAGCTCTCGGCCCAGAGACCTGGGATCAGCTGTGAACTCCAGGGTGCTCCCTGCAGTGCCCAGACTCAGACTGCTCTTCCTGAAAACTGGTGCCACAGTGTCAACACGATCCGCTGTAGGTTATTGGTGGCACTTCAAGGACCAATAAAAACAGGAGAAAGCTAGGGCCACCTGGGGGGGCTCCGTGGTTGAGCACCTGCCTTCCGCTCGGGGCATGACCCCAGGGTCCCGGGATCGAGTCCCGCGTCGGGCTCCCTGCATGGAGCCTGCTTCTCCCTCTGCCTGTGTCTCTGCCTCTCTCTCCATGTCTCTCATAAATAAATAAATAAAACCTTTAAAAAAAAAAAAAAAAAAAAAAACAGGAGAAAGCCAATCCTAAATCCAAAAGGCAGAACAAACTCCACTTTCCCAAGACAGGACGTGAAACTTAGAATTTTCCGCCTCAGCCTGTGCAGCAAACACCCAGAGCAAACCCTCTCTCTGTAGAGACGATGAGGGAGCAGAGACCCCCTCGAGCTGTGAGGCTGGGGGACACCCCGAGCCCAGAGAGCGCCCCACAGACGGCGCGCAGGAGGCTCGGCGAGCTGGGTGGGAGGCAGCCGGCAGGCCCGGGACAGGAGAGGCCCACGCATGTCTCGTCTGTGCGCCCCGTCCCGCTGGCGCCACGCCGGCCTGGGGCACCTCGGCTCAGCCCATCCCCTGCACGGCCCGTGCCTGCTCCTTCGCGTCCTCCACGCGAACTGGCCTTAGGCCTCTCGTGCAACCTGCACCCGGCGAGCGTGGCAGCCGCCCCCCCGCCTGCACACCCGTACAGACAGGTAAACGGGGAGAGACGTCCATGTATATGAAGATACGCCTATAAAGATAGGTGGGCGCTGCAAAAAAAAGTCAAAGTTTGAGGACAGTAATTTACCAAGACCAGTTCACTGCTGTAAAGAGGATCGTGTGTGTGTGGACGCTCTACCAACTCCCTCGTGGGCGGGCGCAGCCCATAAACAGAGCTGGCTGCCCCAGAGTTCTTCCAGCAGCTCCTACTCCCCGAAATGGAACTTTAAAAAAATAAATAAAAAGTAATCTTCATGCAGGGATCTATGCCAGTCCTTTCTCAATACCGTCAGGGTGAGTGTTGTGCTGCCAAAATGTGGTCTTGGGCAGTGTTTATTTTATTGTACTGTATTAATAAACCCGAGCATTTCTCCCGAGAAGACGCGGCGGGGGCCCTTTTATAAGGAACAAACAACAGGCTTCACAAGACGACTGCCAACCGCAGCCGCGAGCAGGGGCTCCGCTGAGGCCCAGACCCGAGAGTGACACACAGGGTGACCTCGCACGTGAGGCCCGGGCAGGAGAATTTGGTCTTTAGTCTGTGGAGAATGGAAAGTCCTTGGAAGATTTGCGCCACGTGCCCAAGGCAATATTTTCGGAAGATAAATTTGTCTCTTGAACGGGTGATACAGTCACCTGCCAGCCAGGTGGCCCGTTACCCAAAGCACCTCTCTGCAAAGCACCTTAATGTGTTTAGTCATTTTGGGGGTACGGGGAAAGAGGCCGCAATGCACTGACGTACAAACCGCCAGGAAGTAGGGGAGTCGATAGAAGCCAAAGACTCAGTGGCCGGATGGACGAAGGGCCCGTTTTACTCTGTCGTGAAATGAGGGAGATTTCCGCTGCGTGAGGACGGGCGTCAAACGCCCAGCCAGGGGCCTGGCGCGCCAGTGTTAGCTCTCCACGTGCTCGCCGGCCTCATCGTCATCGTCATCATCCTCGTCGTCATCACGACCCCCGGCACCAGCACCGGCACCAGCGGCACCAGCAGTACCAGCCCCAGCACCAGCAGCACCAGCACCACCAGCACCAACACCACCAGCACCAGCAGCAGCACCAGCACCAGCTCCAGCAGCACCAGCACCAGCTCCAACAGCAGCAGCACCAGCACTAGCACCAGCACCAGCACCAGCAGCAGCAGCACCAGCACCACCAGCACCAGCAGCACCAACACCAGCTCCAGCAGCACCAACACCAGCACCAGCACTAGCACTGGCAGCACCAGCACCAGCTCCAGCAGCACCAGCACCAGCTCCACCAGCACCAGCACCAGCTCCAACAGCAGCAGCACCAGCTCCAGCAACACCAGCACCAGCAGCAGCACCAGGTCCAGCAGCACCAGCACCAGCACCAGCACCCACTCCAGCAGCACCAGCAGCACCAGCAGCAACACGTAGAGCCTCCAGAGCAGGGCTTTCCAGAAAATCTCCTGAAATCCTCTCCACAGGCAGCTCCGTCGCTCTCCAGAGGCTGCCTCAATGTCCTTTTCTCCAGCTTGGAGAAGATCCGCTGGGGGCAGGGGGCAGGATCTGAGGAAATACTTAGGAAAGCAGAGGGTGTTGACCAGGGCAACAAACTAAGCCCTAATTCAAGCACGATGACAATACCCAGATCATGTAAATGGGCGGGGCACCCCTCGGGTTGCCCAGGTGCTCCTTACAGATGCTAATCCACCCCGTGGGGACCCCGTGCGGGCGCAGCTGCCAACAACAGTCCTGGGTTAAATCCACCTTAAGGGAATTCTTCAGAACCCGACAGGCTCTCGCTCTTCCAAGAACCCAGGAGGATCATTTGTTCCCTACCCGATTCATCTTTTACCCCCAAACACATTCCCTTGGAGCAATCTTCCTCTTTAGAAGTTCCTCTCTTGGGTTTTAGAGAACGTTTTGGCTTGAAATCTTTCTAAAATTAAAGCCAACTGCTCTTGCTCCCCGGCGCGGTGATATTTCACTGTGACCAGAGCTGATCGCAGACGCATCCCAAACCACACAAGTTCTTACTGTTTAAACTGTCCTAAGCAGCTGTTAAAACATACCCGGCGATATCAAAGCCTCTCTAATTAACTTCCTGCTTCTCTGGGACTTCAAAGTCTTTCAAAAAGTTTTAAATAGGGTTTTTATAGAGAATTTGACCTAATATTTAAAGAAAATTTTGCAAGCTTGCCCAAGAGACTCCAACTTCTCCTTTCCTTTTCCACCACCACCGCCCACGCTCCCACCCTTAGAATTCGGGGACCAGCAGTGAGAATTGAGGAGAACCATTTAAATCTGCCGTAACCAAAAAGATGGGCCTCCGTGCGCATCCCGGGTCTCTCTCTGGCCTGTAGGTGACATCCTGCCCCATGACTGGCCCTGCCCCTGCCCTTCTCAACCTGGCAATCCCTTCCCGCCCTCCAGACCCGGCTCGGGCACCCTCTCTGGGGAGCGCCCCTGACCCTCCCCGGGGCCTGCGCAGACCCGCACCTCGTCCCCGGACCTGAGCGGGATGAGCTGGGCCGTGTCCGTTTGCATGTCTGTGCCCGTGTCTAGACCGTGAGGTCCACGGGGCCGAGGCTGTTCTGTGTGAAGCACTGTGACCCCACAGGCTCGGACGGACTTCAGCACGTCATGGTCAGGGCTTCGTGGGGTCTGAGAAGTGACTGGATCCCAACTCATTCTGGGGAATTGTAGGGTTGCTTTTTAGTGGATCTATTTCTTCCTCATTTTGGTCCCCCTCCCTGGGCTTTCTGGGAACTTCATATAACAAAGTCATTGCACTTAAGGACACCAGGGCGCGGGGGGACTCAGCAGTGGAGCGCCTGCCTTCAGCTCAGGGCATGACCCGGGGTCCCGGGATCGAGTCCCTCATCAGGTCCCCGCAGGGAGCCTGCTTCTCCCTCTGTCTGTGTCTCTGCCTCTCTGTCTCTGTGTCTCTCATGAATAAATAAATAAAATCTTTTAAAAAAAATGCAAAGTCATTGTACTTAGCAATCATTGCTCTAAGATATAGTGTCATAAAAATAACCAAAACTTGGGGCGCCTGCGGAGCTCAGTGGTTGAGTGTCTGACTCTTGGTTTCAGCGCAGGTCATGATCTCAGGGGCGTGAGATCGAGCCCGGCGTCAGGCTCCACGCTCAGCAAGGAGTCTGCTTGGGACTCTCTCCCTGTCCCTCCCCAGGCCCCACTTGTGACTCAATCTCTCTCTCTCTCCCTCTCTCTTTCTCTCAAATAAATGAATAAATAAAATCTTGAGGAAAAAATAGCCAAAACTTAGAAACAAGCCAAATAATTGGGGAGAGCTGCTGCATACCCTTCCGAGGCCAGCCTGGGCCCCTCCTCCGGGCGAACGCGCTGAGCTTGTTGGTTGACGCAGTCACGTCACGCCGCCGCGTCAAGCTCTGCAGAGGCTTTCCAACACTTCGAGGATAGAATTTAAGCTCCTCTCCCGGCTGCCAGGTGCCCTGGGGGCAGCTCAAGGGCTAACTGCCCAAGCTCGTCTCAAGCCTTTCCCGGCCTCGCTGGCTTTGCCCCAGCTCATCTCAGGTGTCGCGAGTGTCTTCAGACATGCTCAGCATCGTCACCTCAGGGCCTTTGCACTCGCAGTTCCTTCTGCCAGAAGAATCTCTATGCGTCTCCCGCTTTCTTCACAAGCCTGGCTTCTTCCTCTGATTGTAACTGAAATTTCGCCCTCGCACGACGGTCATCCCTACCCATCCTTCCATCATTCCGTCTCCCAGGACCCGGTCCCTTTTCCACCCAGCACTGCCAGGATGGGACTCAGGGCGACGCAAGGTCCTCCTGATCTCGAACACATCCTCCTAAAGACAGTGGCCAGGAGGGTCACAGGCATCGCCTCCGGGCTGCATTCAGGAGACGCGTGATGGCAGGTGCCCTCGGCCAGCGCAGGACGGTCGGGACCCTCCACAGGGGTGGACGACAGCCCTGCCCACCGAGGGCCCAGTGTCACTGAGACCCGGGGCCATGTGTGTAGCTGAGGGCTGGGTTTGGAGCAGATGACAGAAAAGACCAAATGGAGTTCAAGGGTCTTTGAACGGCAGGACGGGGAGAGAGGGTCCCACCGAGGCCAACAGGCCCAACCGCACCCCGTTTGCTGCAGGGCATCAGATTTCAGGGCTCCCTCCAGGCTGGTTCCTCTTTTAAAAAATATATATTTCATTGATTTATTTGATTTATTGATTTATTCATGAGAAACACACAGAGAGAGGCAGAGACACAGGCAGAGAAGCAGGCTCCATGCTTCAGACTCGATCCCAGGACCCCTGGGGTCACGGCCTGAGCCATCAGGGGCACAGCTCCATTTCCATGTCCGTGATGGCACCTCCCAGGCACCCCCATCACTTGTGCAAACCCCCATCCCCTTCCAGATTCCCCCGGGGCCCTGGGCCGCGCTGCCTGGGCTCCGGCCTCCCGAGGAGAGACGCTTCGAGGGCGATGCCCCCCGGAGTCGTGCACTTGGCTGCTTCCTCCTTCTCCATGTCAGGGACAGGGGACCGCGCCCGCCAGGCCAGGGCGGCACAAGGAGGGAAGGCCCAAAGAGGTCTCGCTGGCCGTGGAGCGGCCCGCAGCTCGGCCTCGCGATCAGACCCTGGGACGTCTCCCCCCGAAGTCCTTGCCCTACAAGGCTTGCGGCCGACTGTAACACTGAGGCAGGGGCGCCAGCAGGGCCGCCTCGCTTTGGGGGAGAAGATCACCTGCGACCCAAGATAGGCTTGGGACGGGCGAAGGTCACCTGTCTCAGAATGTTTCCCTTTCCAGGTGCAAAGGGCTCTTTCTGCACGGCCGCCACCTGCCTGCGTAAAGGCCCAGCTTCCTGGGGCCGCCCCCGCCCTGAACCCGCACGGGGACCCCCGAAGCCACACAGGAGGACCCCTCTTATCGCTCGGGACAAGCGCATCCGAGGGGCCGCTCCTGCCCCATCCGCAGGCACATTAAACGCTTGAAACGTCTTCAAACTCACCAAACTACACCCATGAACTTGTTGCCGTGCTTTGTTTAATCTTTTTTTTTTTTTCCCTCAAATATTCTCGTGGCCAAAAATAGAACATTTTCCATTCTGAGGAACAAGCAGCATCCATGGGAATTAGAAGTAGTGCTTCGTGCCGGCCCGGAAAGTTCCAGCCAGACACGCACAGTCATGTGCGCACACGCGGCCTGCAAGCTCTGGGAGGCCGCCTTCGTGGGTAGCGGCCGTGGGAGCCCCGATCCTCGCGCTCCGGTCAGTCCCGGGGGAGCACCGGGCATCTGCAGAGGCTCAGGGCGCCCGGGCACCCGGCGAATGTCTGAACACAGCCCCTTTGTCCTCCGTCCCCGCCCAACGTCCCAGGATCCCCCCGACTCCCTCCCCTCGGCCAGGGTTCAGGGGCCCCCCCCAAACTTGCTGCCCTCAGCCAGGGTTCACGGCCCCCCCACTGGCCACAGGCAGGTCTCTATGGTCACTCCCACGGCGGAGCTGGACTGCGTGGGGCGCTGTGTTCAGGCCTCAGTGGTGAGTGGCATGTCCTGGAAGAGGCAGACGCGGGGACACCTCAGCATCCCCAGGGCGGACAGTGAGGGGCTGTGCCCTGAACCCCCCTACGGGCAGCAGGTGCGCTGCTCAGCAGGAGGAGGAGAACCGCAAAAGGGTCACGTGGTCTCAGGACAGGACCAGTAAACAGCAGGGGTCCCAAAAGTGCACGTGGAGGGGTGGGTGTGGGGACAAGGGAGGGAAGAGGAAATGGGGCCAGAGGGGAGCCCGAGCGTCAGCCGTCCACCGAGGGTGAGCGCAGCAGTGGAGCAGGTGGGGGGTCCGCGGTGGGGGGTGGCCGGATAGGCCAGCAGGGCCGCAGGGACAGAGGGGACCCAGCGGGGGGCGCGGCGTGCATGCTCCTTGCCCAGCAGCGGGGCTGCCCCAGGCCCAGTCACCGCCCCAGCCTCGACCCCTCGTGTGTGGACGGAGGTCACGGCGTGTCGCGGAGGCCACCGCAGGTCACGGGGCTGCAGGCGGAAGGCGGGGCTCACCGGCCGCTCCACCGGAGCCGTGCACCTGCCGCCCCTCCGTGCGGGACACCGCGCGACACCCTCCCGACCTCCTGGCTCAGCCCCCACCGGCAGCGGGGAAAGAAGGAGCCCCGGGGTCACAGCCCGGACGGAGCCCCGCGCCAGCCCCCGTGCTGCGAGGAGAGGGCCCCGGCCGCCAGCGGGCCACGTCCACGCGGGGCCACGTCGTGGGCTCCGCGCCCGGCTCACCGGCGGCCTGTTGTCACCAGCGCTGCCGCCTCCTGCTGGCCTGGCGGGAGCCCGCGCCGCCCCTCGCCCCTGCGCCCCGCGCCGCGGGCTGCACCCGCCACCCCTGCCCTTGCTTGTCCGCTCGAGCGCCGACGCCCGCCTCTCCCCGTCCAGCAAACACTAGGCGCCTTCAGGCCAGTGCGGGGGCCTGTGTGCCCCTCAGCCCAGTGCCCTGGCACGTGCACAGCGAACACACCCTGCCGCGGGGCACCTGTGCCCTCCGGGGCTGGCACGAGCAGGTGCCCCGGTGCCTAGAGGCAGACATCCACGGAAGGAGGACCCCGTGAGGGACGCAGCAAGAATGTCCCGCGAAGCTGGAGGGTGACCGCGGAGGAGCACCAGCAGCCGCCGGCGCCCCGACCCGGGCCTCCTGGCCTCCAGACCACGGGCCAGAAAGCTCCAGGTGATGCGGCCTTGCTGAGGCAGCCCCACCGCACGTGCGAGGGGAGGAGCGGGAGGGGACATGAGGCCGGGGACGGAGTGTCACCTGACTTCGGGCCCCCGGGCCTCTCACGAGGAGACCTGGCTGGTGAAAGGATCGCTAAACCTTAAATTCCTACAGAGCGAAGTAACCCTTTAAGGATTCAAAGTCTAGAACAGGCAGCAAACTGTGGCTCGCGGGTCAAGTCCAGCCCATCCTGCTTGTCCCGGTAAATAAAGTTTTACTGGTTCACAGCCGCACCCGAGTCGTTCATATCTTGTCCGTGGCCAAGGTCACGCCGTAACGGCGGAGATGAGTAGTCGCGGCAGAGACCACGTGGCCCGCAAAACCTAAAGTGTCTCCTCTCTGGCCCTTGACCACGGAAGTTTACCGACCCCTGCTTGGTCCAGAAGAAAAGCAACCTCGACGGAGCCACGGAGTAGGACAGCGTCAGTGCTGCGAGATGCACAGAGAGCGCCGGGGAACCCAACAATGACCGGTTGCAGAGAAATCTTCACAGGGAAGGGGACATTTGGTAAATGAGGGATTTTACGCGGAAAAGGCAAAATATTTGCTCTACTCCCTCGCTGCGCCACCTGGACCGATGGCTTCTGCGCTCCTGGCTGCACGGGCCTACGGGTCGGAGCTGGAGCCGGCCTGGCGGGAATGGGGATGGGCGCTGTCCTCTGCACAGTGAGCTGGACTTGCCAGGGGCACGCCTGAGAGGACGTGTCCCACCCCAGACCCTGCTGAGAAGCCGAGGTGGAGGCACGGATTTGGGATCGGATGCAATGAAGACTGCCCAGGGGGAAGCCGGGAAAGGAGCGGAGAAGACGGTTGCCCGTGAACGTCGGGGGAACTGCACGGCCTCTGTGGCAGGCGGAAGGAGAGGAGGAAACCCTGAGGGAGGAGGGACGGGAGGACAGGCACAGCGGGGAGGCAGGAGGAGGTGGGTCCCGGAGGCCCAGTCGTTCTGGGCCCGAGGAAGTGCACTCACCCAAACCGAGCCCCTGGAGGGGGCGGGTGGCAATGACTTGTTGACCCCGAGGCAGAGGCCAGGCCTGTCCGGGAGGAGGGCGTCTCAGTGCAACCCCACATGGAGTCAGTCTCCATCTGCAAGGGGCCCCCTCCCTTTCTTAGGGACAGTCTCCCCAGGAAGCACGCAGCATGCGGCTTTGGTCTGGGGTCTGGGGCCAGGACCTCAATCCAAGGTATTTGCGCATCAAGATAGTGCGAGGGGATCCCTGGGGGCTCAGCGGTTTAGCACCTGCCTTCGGCCCAGGGCATGATCCTGGAGGTCGGGATCGAGTCCCACGTCGGGCTCCCTGCAGGGAGCCTGCTTCTCCCTCTGCCTGGGTCTCTGCCTTTCTTTCTCTGTCTCATGAATAAATAAAATCTTAAACAAAAAATAAAAAAAAAAGATACTGGGAGGGAATTATCCCTGAGACATGAAATCCTCGAGTTTTCCAAATTCTCTGGGATGAGTCTGTATTATTTTAGAGGAGTAAAATGGCGTGTTTGCAAGGAGGCAGGGTCCTCCCTGGAGGGTTAAAGTGAATCGAGCCCGTGAATTTCAGTACGTGTACTTTATTTTTTTTCTTGATCTCAGACTTTTTTTTTTAAATAATTTTTTTTTAATTTTTATCCATTCATGATAGTCACAGAGAGAGAGAGAGAGAGAGGCAGAGACACAGGCAGAGGGAGAAGCAAGCTCCATGTACCGGGAGCCCGACGTGGGATTCGATCCCGGGTCTCCAGGATCGCGCCCTGGGCCAAAGGCAGGCGCCAAACCGCTGCACCACCCAGGGATCCCGATCTCAGACTTTTTAAAAAATATATATATGCAAATATCTCCACTTAAATGATATCACTACTAAGTAGAGAGCTTAGGTTCCTTACAAATGCACCCCCTTCGGAGGATATGCCGTGCCCCCCCCCCCTGCGTGGGCGTGGTGGAGCCATACGGCTTACGATGGAGCTGGAGTTCCTTCCTCTTGGAGGATTGTCTTCATGAACTGCGCTACTCACCAGCCACCCCCAAAAAAAATCAGCCTCGTTGCTTGACAACAGTACAGTGGGTGTTTTGCTTTTATTGATGTTGACCCCCCGCTCACCCACCCTTCCATCCAGTCGGATTTTACTCCGAACACCACTGAAAGGCCCAAAAGATCTAATTCTTCCTCAAAGGATTACGCTTTTTTATTTATTTTTTTTAAATTTCCTCCCTTCCTTGAGGATGTTCAAAAGACTCTGACGGCAGTTTCAAGGGAGGAGGCCTGAGACACCTTGAGGGAAGACACAGCTCTGAAACAAGTGCTCGACCAGCTCGAGTGGCTCCTTGGAGAGGACGAGGCTTTTTCCAGAGCAGCGCCGGGTGTTTGCTTAAAATGAGATCCACCGCACAGCTTTTCGAGCCCCTTTTACGCTCCGCGTAATCCTCTAGCTGCAATGCCGTAGGTTGTCTGTCAACAGCTTCCGTTAAAAAATAACAAGACTTTAGAAGTAACTGAGTCAGACTTTGTACTTGTAGGGACGGTCCATCTCCTCCTGCGGATAAATGCCAAATGGACGTGATGATGCCACGGAAAGCCGTCGAGATCCATAGAAGCTAAAGAGGGAGGAGGGGGGAAAGTCAGTCGCTGGTGGAAAACTCGTCGCCAAACGATATGCACCACCCAGGACGGGTCTTCGTCTAACACCTGATAAATGGGGAGAGAGGACACTACACAGGGTGTAGGGAAACGGCTCCGTCTTAGTCCTGCAAGTGACCCCAATTCTGGGAATCTGTCTCAAGAAAATAATCAGAATCTGTGGGGAAACTTCTGTGCACAAAGATGTCATCACAGTGATACTATTTATTTATAAGGACGACGGGAAGAGGCTAAGTGCTCAACACTGGGGACATGGTTGCGTAAACTGCTACATTTAAGACTCTATGAAGACTCTATGACCATGAGGAAAAAGACTCAGCCATAGTGTTGAACGAGCTAAGCAGGACCCGTGGCTTCATGTCTGATGTGAGGTCAGCAACGTAAAAACACACACGGGCCATGTAAGGGCTAAAAACCACGAAACGTAACGTCACCAACCAGCGGGGCGTCCTAGAGTAGTGAGTTAGGCAGGGTTTCGCTTCCTTCCTCTTGACTTGTCTGCGTGCTCCTGACTCGCCATAATGGAACGAAGGTTATAAACTTTATATTATGACAACTGGAGGAGGAGGGGGAGGAGGAAGACGGCGGTTGTCCCCTCGCTCTGGTCTCCGAGGTCATTAGAAACAACAGATCCGAGGCATCGTTGGAACGGGGCGCCAGGCCACTAAGACAGAGGGCGGAAAGTCAGCAGCGTGAGGAACGGACCTACGTGAACACATGGAAATGAAGGCCAAGGGGTAACCACAGTGAGAACTGGCAATCGGGGAGGAATTTTGAAAGGTTCGCCACTGTGATTTTCTTGCGTTTCTTTGCACCGGCTCCTTCTCCGATTTCGTCTGCCGGGTGCTCCGGGGCACGTGTTCCGACCGTACGGGGAACCACAAGTCTGTTCTTGGCTTGGGTTTTAGAGGCCAAAGCCTCTGAGGAGCTGTAAAACCTGGATATGAAGTAAGGAACAGGCTCGCTGGCTCTCCGGATGAGAAGGCATTGCCCACACCCAGGAGGACAGGCGAGACGGTGGAGATCCTCAACGTGGGGTGCAGCCCCACCACCTGCCCCCTCCCCGCCGTCAGGCGAGGACAGGCCGGAGGACACCTGTGCCTCTTGCCCAGGTGGAGGCAGAGCAGAAGGGTGGCATGGCACGTGGGAGCAGCCAAAGCAGCCACGGGGGGCCCATCCAAAGGGTGCAGAAGAGACGCTGGATTCCCAGATGTGGAAGAGCAGTGGAGAGGAGTGGACTCCCCCCAGCCCCAGCCCCCAGCAGGGGCACAATGCCCTTCACGCTCCAGAGGGCCCACTGTGAGCCCCAGGGCCTCAGCATCTGCGCAGGTGAACCCCAAGCCGCTTAAACGAGCAGAGAGATCCACCCAACTCTGAAAGAGCCCTGAGGTGAGAACGGAAGGGACCCAGTGGCCATCCACGGGCTTGGTGTCCAGGGTCACACATGGCCACCCACGTGGCTGCCCACGCACACAGAAAGTCACGCTCAACAAAGGCACTGACCTCAGTCTAAACGGTGGCCGTGGACAAGCCCCCAGGAAATGCAATATCATCATGGGACCGGGGGAGGCTGAACGGACAGAAATTTAATGCTCAGTACCCAAGGGGATGGGAACCCAAATGGGAAAGCGGCTATTTCATTGATACCAAGAAGCCGTCGATTGTAAAATGCATCATTAATTTATGTACCGCTAAGGGAGAAAGATGCCAATTAGTCTATGAAACAATGCTTTGTCATCACGCAGAATTGGTATTTTATGCTTGCTGAAGACGCTTTTCTAGACTTATTGGGACATAGACTTTTATTATAGATCACCCTCGTGGACGCAGGGAAAAGAAAATAAATTAGTTAAGTTCTGGAAACCGTCTTCGCACTCAGAGTTTACCCATCCTGAATCAGGCTCAGGTTCTCCGTACAGTATAGTCCTCTGTGCTGATGACACAGCATTTCCTACAAGGATCCCCACCATTGGCTCCAGTTTTCCCTTAAAGATGCGCACCCCCCCGGCCCCGTCCTCAAAGGCCTCCCTCGGGTGCATTCTTGCTTGATGTGTGAGGACCACCGATGCCTTTTTACTGACTCAGTAACAAAACCTATCAGCGTTTCAGGTAACCCGGAGCAAATCTACCCTAGCACCTCGTATGAGCTTTTCAGTGACCCCGAACACAAAGATCTGCTTTACGGGTATCGTGTTTACACCCACCGCCCTGTTCCCAACCTCCCTGTTAACTGACTTCTCACTTCAATCCTGGAACTCGGGATGGTTGCTCTGGGAACGTTTCAAACGGCGGCGCAGAGAACTCAACGGAAGGAGCAGTAAGGTGAATGCCTAGGACCGAGGTCACGCACGCCCGGACAGCCCACGGGCCCGACCCCCTGCCAGTGGCCGCCACTCAACGACGCCGCCGGCGGGAGGACCGGCCTGCACAGACGCTCGCCCACGAGAAGGCAGGGCTTAGAAGGACTGACGCGTGATCTTCCGAGTTCAAGAAGTATTTCAGGTACGTACCTTGCACACCTGAGCTGAAGTCAAGTCATGCCGGTTCACAGGCCTAGTGGCAGAGGACCAGGGCGTAGTTCAAGGGCACCCGGCCAGGAGGGTGCCAGCAGGCCGGCCCCACGGTGAGTCCAGGTCCTTGTCCCCCGCGCGGCCTCGGGGGCCTGGCAGGAATCAGCTCAGTGGGGCAGAAGCCTGGCGGCGCACACGGGGTGGAGGTGGCCCGGTCCCCCGGAGGAGGGGTCACACATCCTCACGCTGGGCCCTTCGGTGACCCACGTGCAGCCCGGCCCTCGCTGAGTGTCCCTGACCACCACCTCCCCTCACGGCGTGGCTGCAGCGCGGGATGCAGATGAAGCAAATGACAGGGCGCCGAGGCGGCCCAGGGCGTGACCCCGGGGTCCCGGGATCAAGTCCCGCACCAGGTCCCTGTGGGGAGCTGCTTCTGCCTCGGCCTGGATCTCTGCCTCTCTCTCTCTCTGTGTCTCATGAATAAATATATAAAGATCTAAAAAATAAAAGAGCAAGTAAGCAAATAAATGTACAATTACATCTGACAAAGTGTTCCAGACGTGGGGGAAAAAAAAGGAAAATTGTGACGTTCTCCGATGGGGGGAACGAGAGGCAGTCTGTGGAGAGGGAGCACCCGGGACCACCCACCTGAGGAGACGGTGATGAGATCACTGTGGTCTCCATGCACCTCGTCCCCTCAGTGGACTAAACACCCTCTGGACGGCGTCTGGCCGTGTCCCCATGCACACGAGCTGCTCAGTCAATTCATCCACGAGGTGGCTGCCTTTTTGTCCTCCGGAGAGCATCAGCCCAAATCTGGGTGTTGACCTCGTCTTTGTTTTTCTCTTCCACCCACCTCGGGGTCCCGGGGGCCTCGTGGGCAGGTTCGATGCTTGTGGTTCCCCACAAGCTGGAAGACGCCGGAGGGCACTTGGTAACTGCCACCTGTTGCATGCCAGGAAGGTTGGCAGGATGGTCTCCTTGGGAGTGCTGTCCGTAGCTTAGTCCTGCTTTATCCACTGTCAAGAAAGAAAGAAAGAAAGAAAGAAAGAAAGAAAGAAAGAAAGAAAGAAAGAAAGAAAGAAAGAAAGAAAGAAAGAAAGAAAGAAAGAAAGAAAGAAAGAAAGAAAGAAAAAAGAAAGAGAAAGAAAGAAGAGAGGAAAGAAAAAGAAGAAAGAAAGAAAGAAAGAAAGAAAGAAAGAAAGAAAGAAAGAAAGGAAAGAAAGAAAGAAAGAAAGAAGAAAAAGGAAAGAAAGAAGAGAGGAAAGAAAAAGAAGGAAGAAAGAAAGAAAGAAAGAAAGAAAGAAAGAAAGAAAGAAAGAAAGAAAAAAAGGAAAGAAAGAAAGAAGAAAAAGGAATGAAAGAAAAAGAAATAAAAGAAAGGAAGAAAGAAGAAAAAGGAAAGAAGAAAGAAAGAAAGAAAGAAGAAAGAAAAGAAAGGAAGAAGAAAAAGAAAGAAAGAAAAGGAAAGAAGAAAGAGAAGAAAAAAGAAGAAAAAGAAAGGAAGAAAGAAAGAAGAAAAAGGAAAGAAAAGAAAGAAGAAAAGGGAAAGAAAGAAACAAAAAGGAAAGAAAGAAGAAAGAAAAAAGGGAAAGAAAGAAAGAAAGAAGAAAAAGGA